>NW_028277096.1:1875000-2500000 GCF_059951505.1 Python bivittatus
ACATGTTCAGTAGCAACTGGCCTGACTTAATTCATACATTTTAAGGATGTACCGTATTTATCGACATATAGCACACACTTTTTTCCTTAAAACATGGGGCTGAAATCCTAGCTGCGTGTTATACGCCGATACTCAAGCGGCAGGGCCGGGAGAGTGGAGCCTTCATCTGAGCCAGGGCTGTAACTGGGGCAGCTCCGCAGAGCAGGAGGTGAGCGGCGGGCAAGCGAGCGAGCGAGCGAGCGATGGGGAGTGCCAGTTTTTGCTCACGCGAGCGATGCGGAGCACCGGTTTTCTTCATTCAAAGAGATGCTTTTTCTTTCATATTACGTATTTACCTTTTAAGTGGTATAAATATGAATAAACAAAAAGTTCAGAGCTCCCTTTATTTTGCTTCCAAGTCATTTATTTTAAATTTAAGGTTTTTTTTACTCAAACTTCCTTCTTAAAATTAAGGTGCGTGTTCTACGCCTGTGTGTGTTATATGCTGATAAATGGGGTACATATAGTCTTAAAGGCTATTGAGCCTGTAAAGATAATAGACAGATTAAAATGGTTGTAAAACAAACTTTCAAACTACATTCCACAATACTATTTGAAAGAAATTATAGAAGATTATCTTCAGTAAAAAGAATAAAATATGAATGTAATCTAAAACCCAAGTGTCATCTCAATAAATCAGTGTTGTCCAAACTTGGCCACTTTAAGATAAGTGGACTTCAACTCCCAGAATTCCCCAGCCAGCCATGCTGGCTGGGGAATTCTGGGAGTTGAAGTCCACTCATCTTAAAGTAGCCAAGTTTGGACAACATTGCAATAAATTAAGAAAAACATGTAAGGATCCTGCTCCCATGCCTTAATTTTCCTTAAAAACACAGCATGGGGGCAAAGTTAATTCTCCTCACCATTAGGAAAGATTAGGTATAGCTTGATGGGTAAAATGGCAGCCCCTAAGCAGGGCCCTAGGTAGGGCCTTCAGTCTGAAGAGGCCTGCTTGGCTTGGTGTAGGAAGGAAGAAATCCTTAGTGTGGATGGTTCACCTGCAACTATCAAAGGCCCTAAGTGTCCATGCTCCTTCCCCTTCTTCTCCACTGCCATTCTTTCCCAATATCAATTCATTTTATTAAAAATATATCCATCTGGCTTCTCAACATATGATGAATCACAGAGTTAACTTGTGCTCTGAAAGGCCTAAATGACAAATCATAGAGCTTTTTCATAGCTGCTGCCAAAGGAACTGTTAATAGCACCTTATCATCAGTCAAATGTATAGAACCAGCAATAAGGTTGTGATGGATGGAGAGAAGAATATTATTTATCTGCAAGTATTACCAGAAATCCTGTTTTCACATGTATGGGGAGGGAGATAGTTAAAGCCTTTCCCCCACAGAGTCCTACTCTGATTCTGAATATGCGTGCTAATACCAGGGCTGAAATGTTGACTCACCCATGCTTTAAAGTACTTTGAACTAGAGCCAGAAATTCATCTGGTATAGAAGAGTTACATGTTCTGATCGTTTTGAATCAAATAATATTCTGTACCAGCTGAAATTTCTGAATGGCCTTCAAATCTGAGCATAGTTAGGTTCTGTGATCATTGCTGTCTTTTCTATTTTGAACTTAAGAGAGGCTGAGGTTTGAAAAATCTAAACAGACTACTGGATAAACATATTGCATTAAAATCTGGGGTGGGGTGGGGTGGGGGTGGGGGTGATATTTTTAAAAGTATGCACTCTCCAATACAGAATGATATCAATCAACACACCAAGAATTAGTCATTACATCTATTCAGATTTATAGAATATTCCCTCCCATCATATTATTCCAAAAGCCTCAGGAAAAGAACATGATTTTAGATGGAAAAACTGACCCCAATTCATCCATCCAACAACCCACCCATCCATCTAGCTAGTAATCTTTTTTGTTAAAATGCTGCAAGCAAATATTTACAATACCTATTTTGACAACTGCTGTACCATTCAAACAATGACAAAAGGATATATCTAAATTTGTATGGCAAGGGAAAAAACACAAGTTAAATACAAGATGCAAAGGAAAGAGGAGGACTGGATTTATCAGATTTAAAATTGTGTTTTGCAGCTTGTTGTTTGATCTGGATGAAAAATGGATGTTGCCGAGAAACAAGAGACTTTCAGAGTTAGAAGATCATGACCTGAGGTTTGGATGGCATGGATACTTATGGTACGATAAAGTTAAAATTATTGTGGATTTTAAAAATCATTTTATTAGACATGCCATATTGAGAATATGGAATAGATATAAACCCAGGTTGTGCCTGAAAATACCTCTGAGGATCTCAGCACAAGAGGCATTCCATAGAAGAGAAACAGCAGGCAAAGAGAAATGGTTAATGTACCAGGAGTTATTGGAAAGTCATCAATGGGGAATATAAGATTAAATCAAGAGAGCGACTAATAGCAGAAGGATATAGTTGTCAATGGTTTTCCCATTTACAGTTATCGGAAAGATTCAAAATGGATAAAAAGACTTATGGTATGGAGCACAGTAAGACAGAATTTGAAGTACAATTGTGCACCAATGATGAACATGGAATTGCTAAAATGTATAAACTTTTGTTGAAATTTGAAACAGAGGAAAAATAGGTTTAAAAAGGTATGATAAAATGGGCTAAGAATTTTGGTTATAATATACAGATGGATTAATGGGAAAATACATGGTTAAAAGGGTTGAAATTTACCTTATGTTACGAACTTAAGAGAGAATTTAAAAAAAAATATGTACCATTGTTACATGACCCCAGAGAAATTATCTAGAATGTATAAAGGCCTTTCAGATGTATGTTAGAAATGTGAACAACACAAGCATTTTATCATGCTTGGTAATGGTAAGCATGGACATGTAAAAGAGCTAAAAAAAAAATGGATTCAAATACATACATTGATACAGAGGGTTTTAAAGATTAATATTCAATTGAAGCCAGAACCTTTCCTTTTAGGATTGACAAACAGTTAGAAAAAAGCTACGGAAGATTATTTCAATATATGATTACTGCAGCAAGATTATATGGACAAAGATTGAAAGATTTGGCACTACCCACCATGGAGGAATGGTTGGTGAAATTGACAGAACTTGCTGAAGTGGACAAACTGACTTCTTTGATTGGAGAAAGGATAATATTTACATCTACTGGTGACTGAAAATCCCATATGGACTTTTTATGTAAAAATGAAAAAAAAAATCAAAACCTTGTGATTGATGGTTTTGATGATTAGATAGGATAGGAGAGAGTCATGATGTAACTTTAGAGAGAGAGGTTAAAATATAATTGTACTTATAACTGCTGTAAAGAATATTGGAAGCTACTTCTTTATATCTTTATATCTTTCTTTATATCTATCTCTTTTCTTCTATTTTCTTTTCTTATTGTACTTTTAGCTTTTCCTGTTATTTCTTTTTCATTTTCTTTGTTCTAATTCAGTTTGTATTAGTTCTTATTATTGCTTTTAAAACTTTTAATAAAAATTATATTAAAAATGATCCAAGCAAATATTTGATAGAATTTAAGGCATTCACATTTTCCATCTTCATGTGGGCTCTGTATCCCCTGCTCAATTCTATGGAGAATTTCAGGGACAGTTCTATGTTCTACCCAACAATCCATTAACAAGAGGGACCTGTAATCTTAATCTGCATGTGTTTGGTTAAAACAAGGAGGAACAACATTTGCTTCCTCATCATGATCAAGACTAACTTATACAACAACAGAAATGTGGTCACCAGGTTACTAGAACCCAGAATTAATTACTAGGCAGTGTAACATAAGCCCATGAAGGAACAATGAAAAAGTCGGAGCTCAATAAAACAATGTTTCTTCTTATAGTCTTAGTTAGATTTATGCAAAGGGTACAGAAACAGAAAGTTGGAAGTGGCCTTATGGACCCATTACACCACACCCTGCTACATGCAATAAATCCAGAACTAGAACATTCTCAGCCAATGGTTGGCCAACATCTGGTATATTCAGCCAGAGTAAAGCTCTATCAATCTGGTCAGCTGAGTGAGAGCTTGACTACAGAACAGAAAAAGAAACTGGAACACAACAAATGACTAATCTGTTCCTAGCTCCCTTCATTACATATTCAAGTTAAAGGCTTGTATTTTATTTGTTTTTATTTCCCATATTTCCACTAAAAGAACACTCAAGGAAGTTAAATACAAAACTATAATCCATGTACAAAATATAAAATTTCCATTAAAAACACACTGATCACAATAATGCCATCTAATCCAACCTAATCAATGCAGGAACCACAAAGCTAGAGGATTCTCAACAATGGATATTTTCCCTTGAAGATGACCAATAAGAGGGATGATCACAACTCTAGGTAATTGGCCCCCATCGTCAAAGTCTTCTGTTTCTCTTAATATTCAACCAAGATCTACATGTGTCTAGCTCAAACACATCAAAGACAGTCTAAGCATCTCTTCTGTGAGACAGCTCTTTTTCTATTCATTCTTTATATTCTCTTATTTTCCTCTTTAGCAAGTAGTTTCTCTTAGAAATTAAAAAGAACAGAAGAAAGTATTTTTAATTTCATTTCCTATATTTATATCACCAAAGACCACAGGTAGTCCCCGAGTTAAGAATGCTTGGGTTACAGATGACCCATAGTTAAGAACAAAGCCTACTGTAGCAAAATTTGAGTTAAATTCACAATGATTCGAGTTAAATACACAATGGTTCGAGTTCATTACACAATACTACTTATACAGTATTATACAATAATACTGTTCTAGCTCACATACAAATGTGACTTAAGGACAGACCTTGGGAATGGAACTCGTTTTTAAACTGGGGACTACCTGTATCTAGAATAGTTTCAAAAATAAGAACAAGTTACAAACTAACCGAAAGTGTGGGGAAAGGAGGGGGAAGGGAAACATAACAAAATATGAAGATCAGATGACAGCCATGGCCTATCAAGAATGTACAGGTGGTGTAGCTCAGGAACAGACCACCTGCTTTCCATGCCAAAGGTACCAAGTTCATGCCTTAGCATCTCCTGAAATGGCTGAGGAAACCTCATTATGTGAGACCTTGGAGAATCACTGTAAGTCAGTACATCAACAACACTGTGCTAGATGGACCAGTGGTGAAAGGCAGCTTCCTATGTTCCTAAGAATAAAAGCAATTTTTAAAATAGCATCTCAAGAGCAGGGACAAATTATGAAGAGGCTTCATCTTGCCTTAAAAACATGTTGGCACCAGGAGGTTAGATGGAATATTCTTGGTTGGAATTGAGCTGCCATGTTACCAATTTACAACAATGCATTAAATTCTGGGAAGAGGAGCATGCAGCTGTGCATTCATTGCATTGTGGGGAGGGTGGGTAAGGAGAGAGTAAAACTTGTATATCTTTATGGTATAAGCAGGGCTGTGTGTTCCACGTCAAAAACGTGATTCTGAAATTTATATTGAAACTAAGCAAGTGGATATGCTTTTATTTGGCCTGCGTCATTAACTATTTTCTTTTCAAGATTCAATTGTAATTTTTTGCAAGGAGTACATGATGGATATGATGTAGACATCAAAGTTACATACCCAATGACATCAGAGGGCAGAGGACAATAGTTGTTAAAAAAGGAAAGAGGACTGATCAAATCAGGGGAGAGCTGCTTGCCCCACCCTCCTGTTCCTCATACTTCACGGGCTGTTCAATGAACAGCATCACTAAATCTGACCATGCACATAAGCCCTCAGTCCAGAATGGTGAGGACTAAAAAGACGCATTCTTAAAACAATATCAAAAAGGATTTCTGAGGATGCACACAGCTCTGGTTACAGGGGCACAGGGGAGAAACAGACACAGTGTTTACTATGCATGGTGGTGCACATTTGGGGAATTCATCATGCCCCTGCATTTGGCAAATGTGTGCGAACAGAGTGTCAACTTGCTTGTTTTGAGCAGATCCTCCTGTCTTCTTCTAACTTCTCTGCTTCTCTGCCTCCCTCTGTACATCTTCCCTCCTCCTCCCCATTGCGTACTTGCCAAGTCTCCTGTTGTATGACAATAAATCCATGTGGGTGAAGGCTGGTCCATTGAGGGGGGGGATAGCTGTGTTTTCTGCCTTCCCCCATTGCACAACAGTATAAAAGGCCACATTATTTTAGGAGGCTGAAAGATGTAAGACACCCACCACTCCACATGCCCCCCCCAATCCCAGAGGACGAAGACCAGCCTACAGGGGGACTCTCCATATTGGAGCCCCCTGACTCAGCTCGCATACTTACCTGTTCTGAATAGTCATTCCCGTCTACGTCGTCACTGTTGGAGTGGCCTCCGGGACTTTGTACATCTATCCCATGACTCTCCAGGATTGCTGCTTCTTCGAAAAAAGCAAATTGATCCCTGAATTATCTGCTGCAGGGTTACCAATAAGGATGAAGATGAAAAACTAGAATCCTCACAAGTGGGGCATCTTGTTTCTTGTAAGAACCTCAAAGAAATACTCAGGACTATTTTTTTTTTTTTTTTAGTTTAAACTCAGCAGCAAGAAAACATTAATTCCACAAGCCAAATTCTGCCAAAGAAAGGTGACTACGCAGATTTACTCAATTTGCAGAATTTCTCATGCAGGCTTGGATAATCTCTGACTTTACATAATTTCCTGTTGTCTTGCTAGTGCCTGGGGAGAGACAACTGTCTTTCACAGGATACCGAAGTCCAATTTCCTGGGAATCTTTTGGAGTTGCCTCTGAATTTGGAGATTTCAGCAAGTGCTATTTATGGATTCATAAGGACTGGAAACTTTCCCTCCAAATGAAAACAGCAATTCTTAGCAGCTGCATTCTGCACCTGGCATCATGGTTTAGATTTTCTTCCTGCACTCCTGTAGAATCATATCACACACAGAGCTCTTCCTACCAGATAGGCTTCAACCTAGGAGGCCCTTCTTAAGAAAGGGACAAAATCCACATGTGATTAGTGAAGCCATAATCCAAGTAATAAAACAATGTCTCTCTCATTCTCTCTATGTAATGATTGTGACTATCCGTTTTCTACAGTTCTGATTGTGGCTTGATGGTTCTTACAATAAACACACCCCTGTAGTGAGGCCCCCTTTTCATCTTCATTTCAATATGGTGCAAGCCCCTTTTGTGCAAGTTGTTGCACTGTTAAAAAAAGGAAAATTAATTTGGTTGGAGGAGCATAAATGCCAATTCAAAAAAAGAAACAAAATCAGTTTCTATCCAGGGTCATCAGCCTTTGCAAATATTTTATAGCTCCAACTGGACTTCATAGCCGGCTCAAATCACTTGGCTGCACAGCCTGCGATGCCTGTCCCTTGCAATGGTAATATTCTAAGGTGCAACTCACAACACACAAGTTACATGAAAGCCACGATGTGCTCCATTATCTTTTGTGAGGTTGCAAAGCATCCTAGACTCATGCTACTTTATTGATGTGCTACCTATACCACTGTTTGGCTTTCCCATGCTAATGGACAAAATCTGCTGGTTTCCCTCTGATGTCCCCCCCCCCCTCCAGGCACCATCTTGCCATCTCATCCTAAAGAAGTATAAGAACATAAGAAGTTCCCTGCATGGATCAGCTCAAAGGTCCATCTAGTTCAGCATTCTAGTTCCAACAATGGCCAGAGAGATGCCTCCAGGAAGCCCACAAGCAGGACTTGAAAGGCAGTGCTTCTCTCTTGTGGCTGTAGCCCTCAGCAACTGGCATTCAGAAATACATTGCATCTAAAACTGCAGATTCCAAATCACCATCACAGCTAACAGCCAATAAAAGCTCTTCTGCTCCCTTTGGCTCATACCCTACGAAAAATAATTTAGTTGAGGGGCAATCACCGTATTGTGTTAAATTGTCAGAAGTATGCTTTTTTTTATTTTGCTCCGTCTTGAATCTGCTATCAGTCAATTTCATTGGAAGAACCTGAACTCTTGAATTATTAAAAAGGTACGGAAGTCTGGGGGAAGATTTACACTAGAGGTTTTTCCCCGAAAGGATACACAAATTAAAAATTCAAAGCAAAAAGAAATTAATTTATGTAATTAATTGCACATTTATATGTTAAATATTTTATATGATAGATAGGCACATTTAAAGCTCCTTTTCTGCACAATATGTTAAAAAATTGTAATGTTATTTACTATTCTACAATATCCAAAGCATTTCAAACTTTGGAAAGTGCCAGATACCTGTATTATTTATTAGTATACAAGAAATGCTAATTAAAGTGAGGACGTTTCTTTAAATATTTATTTTCTCTAGCAGAATGTTAGGTGCTATATGGTATTATATTTGTGACTGTGGTGAGATGATAAAGAGGGAGAAGGATGTGAAGGAAAACTAAATTGGGAGACACAGATGGGAACATGCCATTGTTCATGGCACCAGAAGGGCTTAATCAGAAAACACACCAGTCTGTGGTTTAGAGTGATCATCTGTAAGAGACATATCCATGGGGAACTCAGCAGACAATTATGCAAAGCTTTCTTCCTGCCCAGCTGTTGTTGCAGCCATCATTCCCAGTTTTAAACTTTTTTTTTTAACCAGAAACAGCAACCCAAATAGGCACGTCGCTGCTTCACTGGCACATGGTTATCACCATTTGAGATAAAGAAAGACTAATCCTTCCATCAGTCCAATTTTACCTTAAAGAATTCACTATACATCTGCAGGAGATACAAACAAGGTGGAAGGAACAAAAATGCTGTGACTCCTGCCATCCAACTCTGTGACTAGAGATCAGAATGGAGAGTATCCATTGTTCACCTGCTCCTGTTCCATTTGCATGGCACATGGAGCTACAGCCAAGGCATGAAAACATAAACCACAGTTTCAGATTATAGTTATGTGAAACAGTTTAGCCTATTCCTGGGCCTAGAATAGGTTTGGACAGCAGGCTAAGCCAAGCCTTATACAGATTTGTGTGACATACAAACTTGTTCAATGACTTGAACAGCCTTTGCTTCACCGTGAGGACAGTGGGAGAGTTAAGGCAGTTTTTCAAAATAATCCAAATGCAAGGAAAGCTTTTCACAGCAAACTGTTGGCCCCAAGCAACGTGGTACATTGTAGAACACTTTGAGGCACGTTTTAGGGTTCATATGTAGCACTTACTATTCTACTGGGCCTTATTACCACCCTAGGTATATTAAAAATTCATTATAGTATGGCCTAATATTCCCAGGTAATCACAGTGGTGGACTAAATATATTTCATCCATTGATCTTTTCAGCAGAGTAAGTGCAGATCAGTTTCCAACAAAACTGGAAGTCTCCAGGTTTTCTTGAAAGACATGATGAAATTCCCTGACCTAAGGGACTTAAAGATGCTATTATACACATATACCAATGCTTTTTGACAACATCTTAACATTGATGAACTGTTCAGTATGGTTTAGTAAAAACAGAGGAAGAGAAAAGATTTGTTTTGACCATGTTGTCAAGCTTTTACTTAAAAAATATTATCAAGACTGTTTTCCTGTGAAGAAAAGTCAATCATGTTCCATCTTTCTTCAGCAGTTCTTCAAGGCTGTCTGATACATTACCAATATTGGCTCGCCTCTTGATTTCCTTCCTTCTATTGGCAAACCAGTTGTACACTTTGAGGGAAGTAACTCGCTCCAGGTCAGACAGCTTCTTTCCTGTATAAAATAAAAAAGAAACCATGATGGTATATTATTTGCTTTTAGAAGCCCCAGGACAGTGCAGGACAGGATTTCCCAAACCATATGAGAGTTTCTTTTCTAAAACACATGCTTAGTGTTCTTTTATAGCAGCAGTGGACAAACCTAAAAACAAGGGGTGAACCTAGGGCCACTTTTAATAGCTTTGGGGGAACTGAGGGCTACAAAATGAGTATAACCACAGCACATGTGTAAGAGTGCCTAGGACTGGGGAGGGGAGTTTCGAGAATTTTAGGACTTAAACTAGTCTTCTTGGGTTTCCCATCCAAGATGGCTTTCAGTTTTTAGTAAACAGTCAGCAGCAGCTCTGAGATTCTCCAGAAAGGGACTTAGGGCTGCATGTTGCTCCCCCACCTTATTCCCAGAGCCACATGCAACATTTAAATCCCACCCTACTTTTTATGCTCTTGAAGCACCGTTTGACTATACTGTTGGATATTAGTCAATGCAACTGCCAAAAATATCCTGCCCTTTTGAGGGTGGAAACAGATGAACACTGTAGCACAAGAACAAGAAGTTTAACACTGTTAATTCAGCACAGTTTGATTTTGTTTTTGTTAAAAATGTCTTGACATCTTTTGAACCTCACAGTTCTTTGAAACAGAGAAACACTTTCCTTTTTGAAATACTTCCAAAAAACTGAGGGTCTCCCCGCCCCCCCAATCTCTCTTCTTTCCCTTCTTTTTAAATCTTGTTCAAACAGAAATTATTCCTGGGGTGGAGGAGGACGGTTGAAACTCAAAATGCATTGGGTCGTTTTTGAAAATAGTAACTAGGCGTTGATGGCATATTTGGATACTGTATTTCTCTTTCATTTTGTCTAGGACTGGTGCAGTTTTTCAGTCTATTTCTGTGATAACCCATGCATGGACAATTGAGTTGGGACCAATAAGAAAAAAAAATATGTTCAAGTAAACAAGGTAGAATCATAGGCAATCTTTCTAAGAAAAAAGAAAAGGAAAAGGAAAAGGAAAAGGAAAAGGAAAAGGAAAAGGAAAAGGAAAAGGAAAAGGAAAAGAGAAGACAACAACAACGTAGCCCCTTCTTGGCATTCTTCTGTACCTGGTTTCTGAATCACTGCATTACAGGCATTTGCAATTTCTTCCCTCTTGGCCTCATCGGGATATTGATTCTCATTGAAGTAGCTACAGAAACAAACAGAGTGTGTTTGTCTTAGAAATCCTACTCCCTGTACCCACACAAAATAAAGACAACAATCCCAAACCACAGACCTTTGAGAAACTCTGTATAGAGAAAACAATCACGAATTTTGAATGTACGAAAGAGAGAGACTGTTTGCTCTTTTCAACAGAAGGGAGGGCTGTGAAGAACAGACCTCTTCAGTGTTTTGGATCTGAAGGGGGGGGGGGAATGCCCACGTAGTACCTGTCAGCAACTCCTTAAAGCAGCTGCCTCTTTTCCTGGAATTATTGTAGTATAATTCCAGGAAGAGAGACATTTGTCCTAAAGAGCTGTCAACGCTTTTGCCCCTTCAAATCAGAAAAGCCGCAGAGCTATAGTGCATATCAGCTTCACACAGATGAGCCAATGGTCAGAGTTCAAGCCAGAGAGAGGCAACCAGAAGCACTTCGAGTTCTTATACACTTACTGTACTCTTCTTTCAAAAAGGAAATCCTGCTGGTGATAGTTAGGTATGTATCAGGATTAAGAAAAGCTGTCACCATTAAACATGATTTATATCTGGGCTTAAAAAGAGATTTACAAATTGTGAATTAGCATTACTTGCAAATGTCACTAGCAAATGTGATAGCAGCCATCACATTCACCATCAACAGATGCATAAGTATCCATGTGAGGAAGAAGGGAGGAATGTGTCACCAGCAGATAAAATATGTGCCAACATATAACTGACCACTTAAACAATATGCTGGTGAGATTTATTAAAAATTACTTAGAGGTCTTGGTCAATGGAAAGTAACATCTTATACAAGACTAAGTATATAAACTGGAGCCCAGCAAGCTCCTAAACTGCATATCAGAGCATAGATCTGTCCAACTTCAGGACTGAGTTAGGGGCATGGGCTGCTCCATTCCAACCCTTTTCTGAATTATATTTATTTATTGGATTTATATTCCATCTTTTCAGTTACAGTAGCTACCAATCAAAAGAATAAAATACAATATCCAATTTCAAAACATAGATAGTGCACCATTAGAAACATATCAATAAAATCAACCCTTGCCTACCCAATTAAAGTCCACTAAGGAGTCATCCCAGCTGACCCATCAAAAGCTTGCCCAAATAAAATCATTTTGACCTGCTAGTGGAAGAATAACAACTTTTATCCTGCCAGGGAATTCATTTTTTTAATTGATCCTTTCTCTTTCCCTTATGAAGATTTTAAGGAAAAACAGGCAGAATTCTGTCCATCTGCTCACTGAGAAATATGCTCATGACCTCCAGTGAGTTCAAAGGTACTGGCATAACTAATAAGCATTAGATTGCTATTGATAATATTTCTTAAAATGTACACATTTTGTATCTAATCCAAGAAATCTGGCTACAGGTCTGGATCAAGAAGGTCAAGTCCACTTGCAAAATTCAGTTCCATCCACATGCTGCTGCTTCACCTCTCCATCCTCTTGGCTCAGAGCCCTCCAGCCTCCTCCGCTATTTTGGATTTCCAAAGGATGAGTCTTTTCCTTTGGGTTTCTCTTTGGTCTCCCTCATTCGCTAGTGTCACATTTTTCAGACTGAGGGGACTGCTACAGGTAGAAAGAGTTCCTCCAGCTATGCCCACCCAGAGAGTTAGGTGGCTGGCTATGCCTCAGCTGGCTTGGCTACCTCTTGTCTCACTGGCCCCAGGAAATCTGGTGTGGGGGGGAGGGTACAGAAGCGCAGGGCAGAATGAAGGAAGTGAAATAGGCAGCAGATGAAGCCAAAACAGGCAACCAGAGCTGCTAGATCACAAAGCATATCTTTCCCATTTTGGATGCTTAAAAACAGAAGCCAAACATTAACATAGGTGCACAGAAGTCCTACTGCTCCTGCTACAGGTAACAGATTTAGGGTGTTAATGAAAGCCAGCTAATTAATGGCTACTGAAAGTATAGTTTTTCTATTTTTATTACCTGAGAGGATGGAAAGGCATTTCCAAAAACAAGGAACGCAGGACGGGAAAAATGAAAAGAAAACCACTATATCCCAGTTTTGAAATTTGGCTTTTGCTCCATTTTGTGGGGTAGAAGTTTGAGAACTCCTTTCTGTTCCCCATCCTTCTCTTGGGTGCTGCTTCTCCCCTTCCTTTAGGGAGAATTTTCTGGATATTATGAAGACAGGTTGTGAGATATAAAGGCTAAAGATATGTGACTGCTGACACCATATTAAAGTAGCCCCCACTTTCAAATTTCTATCAAAAACTATTAGACTATACTAGGCTCAGAATGCTTTGAAGCAGTAAAGAAAAAAAAAGTGTATGGGTAAGTAGGTGGGGTAGGGAAGGAAGCAACAAGATGAGCAGAATGAATGATTACAAAAGCCCAGGGATAAACCTTCAACAAATGCAATTGTGCTTTCTAGACAAAAGGCGCCCGTCAGGATGGCGATGGCTGATTGCAGAGGGAATCAAATGATCTCTTTTGTGTAGGGTGACAGTAAAGGATGAAAATGAAAAGTGGCCAAAATATGTGAGCAGGACGAAAATGTGAAGCAGTGGTAAAAAGGCTGAAATATCCTTGAAGCAGTTCATTTCTATGATTTATGTGGGACCTAGAAATACTGCCAACTTGGAGAAATCTGCACCATCAGAGACAGTATGAGCAAAACACTGGGAAAATGCATCTCTGATTATTGGTTAGGGAAAATAATCTTTGGCTCTGCATTAATGCATCCTACATTGTGTGAAGTGTCACCATCCATCCTGCACACACAAAATTTCACAAGGCAATTGCACATTTTCAGTATAAAACCTTGTTTTCCCTAAAACATCTACATTTCTAGTTACATAGATATGGAAGTCATTTCAAATAGGCAGTATCATTCAGAGGTTCTGTCTGATCATTCCTTCTGCAGGGCCATTTTGTACTGCTTATCACCAGGGCTCTGTCCATTTCTATACTCTTACCTCAATAAGCATGGATGAGTCCTGCTCAGTAAGCAGGCCGTGCACTTTTCCAGGATGCTCCATTCCATTCCATTCCTTTTTTTTTTTTTTGGGTGGTCCCTCAAGTCGCCTAACATTATTGACATCAAGCCACAAAATCACAAAAGTAAATTGGTCCATTAAAGCTTCAACGGGCTCAATGCATTTATTACTGTTTTAACCCTTCTCCACTCTCAAGAAAAGGGAGGGGAGAAAGGAACCCCAAATCTTACCTCTACCCCCATTAAGTGATATTGTTATATCACTGCCCTGCTCATGTGGCCTATAATCACTTAAAAAATTGAAAGATTGAAGTCAACTGTACAAAGAAAGGAGCCTTAATGATATACATAATGATTTGGTAGCATCATACCTGCCAAGGCTCCAAGAGACAACCTTTTACAACAAAATAAAGTAGTAAAAAATCTCACATCTTTTCAGATTAAAAAAAATTAACATCCAGGCATTGTATGTGCACAATGGTCCCTAAAGGACAGAAAAGCTTCCAGGCTCAAGTGCAAATGCAGTGATTAACAGACTGAGCTGTAGTCAGAATTGGAAACTTCTTGTTTTATGATTTCCCTGGGTGGCCTTTAGTAAGCCACTCTCTCTTGTCTTTCCTCTTGCATTTGTGATATTGAGAAAATATTATTGATCTGATTTACTGAATGACGATAAAGGATTACAAACACAAACGATTCAACAATCCTCATTTATTCAGATAACTTTAACTGTACTGTACTTGGTACTCATAAATTGGGATTGCAACTTTTTGCTATTTGAGGATGCCTTAGTAAAATATAAGTTGTGAGAATTGCTATCCTTCACATTCAACCTCATTACCCCAAGAAAGCTGAATTTGCACCCTGGAGTTGAGAGGCTCCATCTACACACATACATATATAAATACCATATATTACAGAGCTGTCTGATTCTGACATTGGGGAGGCTCATTCTGAAATTTTAGAAAATTCTGATTTGGAAGAATTTATCTTAAGGATTGCCTTCATCCACACAAGCCTATGCAGGACATGAGATTAACACTGGATGCTCTACCCTGTTACCCTGAGCAATATCAACAAATGGAATCAGAATCAAGGCTTTCTTGTGGTGATACCATTACTGTAGAATTACCTCCTTATGGAGTTATCATCGGCTTCTCTCTTCCCATTTTTAGAACTGTGTTTTAAAAAATGGTTCTGAAAGGGTTTTGGTAACAGCACCTACCTTTTTATGGATTAACTAGGTTGCTGGACTGATTCAATGTTAACATGTTATAAGGTGCTTTTGTTGTTATCCTTTTTTACTGTTTTAAGCTGCCTACAAAATTTATGTTGAAACAGGAATAAAAATAAATAAAACAATACTTTGAAAAAGGTTGCTTAAATTTGGTCTCCATCATTTACCAAACTGATTCAAGCCCATAAGTCATATAGAGTGAGTCATATCCAAGGAAGCAAAACTAGGTAACTTACTGAGTTCTAAGAGGACCACAGAAAGTTGCTGATAGGTTACAAGTGGGAAGTACAGGCACACTGAAAGATGGACTAGGAATCCTGGGACAGAATTCCCAGACCACATGTGATTACTGCTCCTTCCTAAGAAATCATGGCCCATCGGTTAAACTGTTTTTATTCTTATTCACAGAAATGTCTTTTACTCCTTTGTAAGTAATGTGTCAGATTTCACCCAAACCACTGTATAAAGGCTAGTAGGCAGACATTTGAGGACAAAGCTCTTTGATAATCTAGCTCTTTGATAATCTAATTTTATTGCAGATATTAGAAAAGTTGTAATTAAAGCAGAACTCTATATTTGTGTCCCTGATTTCAAACCGTATATCTCTTTTTTCCTACCTGTATACCCCAGCAAATGAAGAGCTGGTTGTTTTACTGTAGTGGCTGAAATCTGGATGTTGTTATTATAATGGCCTTGCTGGGTCTCAGGCTCTTTGCACTGAAACGTGATCATTCTAGCCTCACCCAAAGAGTTAGGATTGCCTATCTTGGTCTCCTATAGAGATCTCTCGCTCAGTGGCAAGACAGATTGTCAAAAATGTGCCCTGGGGATTGCATTACAACTCTTTGTCCTGATGAGAGGTACAAGTGCATGGCCCCCACTGAGACAGATACGACTAAAAGTTTTAGACCATTTTTCTGTATAATTTAGGTATGGAGGGATTTAAAAGGGGCTTCCAACGGATTAAGGTGACAACTATGTCCCATAAAACACCAAATCCATTGTGATGGATTCTTTTTCAGCAGTTTGTTGCATGTGTCTTAAGCCACTATGAGAGAGTGTCCTGAGGCTAGAAAAGAGACTGCTGTAAGGAGGGCTGGATAACACTATGTGAAATGTTTGGTGTGATCTATGTTAATGTTAAGAAATTTATGTTTATTCATAATCTATTTTACTTACTCTAAGCCTCTGGGACAGTCTAGAAATGTGAATGGATAATCATATAATCAAACTGACTTCCCATTTATACCCAAAGCATTTGTCTGGAGCGGTGTTTCGCAACCTTGGCAACTTGAAGATGTGTGGACTTCAACACCCAAAATTCCCCAGCTGGCCAAGGTTCAAGTTGCCATGGTTGAGAAACACTGGTCTGGAGCAACTGTAGCTCCCTTTTCAATGAAGAAAGTCATTCATATATTTTGTGAGGAGGGGATGCCAAAACACGGGGTGTTGCCTGCAGGTTACGGAGAGTAATTATTATAGCTGCGTCAATAGAAAAGAGTCCATGCTGTGGTTATTGGTACCACGCCCAGCCTTAAGTTTAAAGGTAAGTATAAATTTACTGGACCTATTTTTTCTTTAGCCTTCAGATTGTAAACACCCTAGAAGTAGTTTTTTAAAGTGCAGAATAGAGGAAAAAGACAGGTTTCTGAATATACTGAAGAAAAACAAAACATAAATAATTGGCAATGGGTGAATCTTTTGTGGCACTCCTACAAAAAACATCAAAGAAAGGAAAACTGAGTCTGAAAGGGCTACAGTTTTAAAAATGCAATCCTCATTCAATGGAAGTAAAGAAATAAGTGATATCAGAAGGAGTGATTTGTCACAGGACAAGGCTAGCAAATTATCATAACCTACGATTCCTATTTAAAACATCCTCAGTGTATTCTTGCAAATCTACAACCAAAAGTCCTACAAAATTATGTCACATATCTGAAAGTCACCAAGATCCCTGAAACAGCTAGTTCTCATTAGTGAGTTATTAGGAACCAATTCTTGCAACCAATGATACTACCCACTATTCTATATTTCCACATACCTGGGCAACATTGTTATAGGACACAATAAATGTCATATAATATGACCTATTCACCTGTATATCTTTTGGTGTGATCTCTTGCATATTTTACACTGGGGAGCTACTGGTTTGAGTAACATCAGGAAAAAAAGATTTAAAAATTGCCTTGTGCTCTGTGAGATGGTCCAATCTACCTCTCACCACATATGTGTAGTTCATCAAATTCATATGTTACCTTTCCATGACAGCCAAACATTCCTTTCTCCAGGTAAACCGACTGCCGCGTCGCAAGCGGAAAGTCCCAGAGGTAGCTGTGACTGGTGGAGGCGTCTGTCTCCATTCTGGCTCTTCAACTGGAATAGGGGCTGGTCTCATGCTTAATGTAGCCCCTGGAAAATGCAAAGCAGAAGGAAAAATGTTTCCTAATGAACTAAAAAAACGCCCACTTCTCTCCCCTGTCTGGCTGATGACAAGGGAGCAACTCCCAGTGGGAAGAGATTTTGTTTTGTCTGAAACTGAGATTAAGATAACTAGCAGTAAAGAGAAAGAAGACCCTGTGTGCATAACAGAAGAGCTCCCGATAAAGAAGTTAAGTCAATGAACAGTGCAACATGCCTGCAAGTTGTCAAGTCTAACACCTCACATTCAAGCAAGAACTAATATTACACTGCAGAATTCCAAAAGAGAAGGCCCCATTGCCATGTAGAGAGTGTGAATAGCACATGCATACACAGTCGTGCATTTTTATTGGCTCATTGCCTATAAATATGATAGGCAGTGGGATGGAAATTCTTAGCATTCTGGGTTGTCACTACACAGGTGGAAGATGGCTTCTATACACTGTTGCTTAGCCTTGCTTTCATAGTAGGCAGTTTACAAGGATGGCACACTTGATGCCGCGGGTAAAAGAAACTAATCTTGGGATGAAAGTACTGTAGTATTTCTTTATGGTGTTTCTCTACCCAGCATTTCTCACCAACATACGACTTCTAATACCGCAGAAGACAGATCACACTGTACTGTACTGCTATAATTTAATGTGAGTAAGATGGCTTATAATTGTAAGTAGCCTGGTAAGAATAAGAGATACTTGCTTTTTCACACATTTAGAGACTATTCCTATAAAGTTCTTACATGCCTTCCCTCTTCTGTTATGCACACACAAACAAAGCCTAATTATTACCTAGCATTATGACAGTATTGCCTTCTTCCTTGTCTGCACCTCCTCTCATTACCAAACATAAGTACTCCCTCTAATGTACAGAGCATTTGAGGCTTTGCATCTGAACAGCTGGAATGTTCATTAACATTCCATAACACCTTAGCAGTTTAGACAACAGTATTATTTAAGCATATGAAAGCAGAGATATTCAAGCTAATTAAAAAAGCCAGAGATAGTCAAGCTAATTCAAATTAATAATGACTTTCAAATGAATCTATAGTTTACTACAAATTGTTTATTTTTCCTGTTTTGTATACTTTATTTTTAATAGCAGCACAACAGACCCAGAAGATACAGAATACTGTACATGTTTTTGATATAAAAGTTGAAAGATGGAGTAATGGATACCTGAGCCAATGATCCCACCCAACATAAGGCAAATCTCTATATAACTACACATGATATGTACTGAAACAGGATCTCAACATTTATATGGATTTATTAAGTCTGCATTTCCAAAACACAGTTAGCAAATCAGAATGCAGATATTCACAAAATTCAACATTTTTCATAATGCTATCATGTAATTTGCTATTCTAAAACAACCTACAAAATATGTAAATTAAGGCAAAATAAGAGTAAAAGTATGTACACAAGGAAAACTATTAAAATATGTGTATAAAGAGGAACATACACAAAAATGTTTAACAATTATCATACAATTTGTTGGAAGAAGGGGCAAATTTGCAAGCTAAAGCAGAACAATGGGCTCATAGTTCATTTCAAAACAAAAATGTGACCAAAAGTGAAAATGACAGATTCATCTACCCCAGTCTGAAGATACTTCAGCAGAGTTTCAATTATAAATTTGTTTTTAAATAAAAAATCAGTAGCCACATGCAAAATACTGAGAGGAGGCTCTGAAAAGCAAAACTGACTTTCTCTCTCTGGAAATCCTTTTTGGTGAACTTCAGAGCAGAATGGGAAAGAGAGCGAATTTCTGTAACATTTAACTTCCAGGTAACAGATGCAAAATAATTCTATAAGACAAGCATTTCAAAGATGCTTCTTGGTTAAAAGGAAGACCAAAAAAATCTATAAATTTTCTTCGGCAATATTTTGCCTCCATGTAAATCACCTATTGACAGGCCTGCTTTCTGAATACACAACACGTTTTCCCTGCTCTGCAATTCCTTCTCTAAGCATTAGAAATGGCCGTACAAAAGAGCAGCACAGCCAAGAGATTAGATCACTTGGCTACAACCCTGAAAGCTTTGCTGCTTCAAAGCCTACTTATTTCAGTACTTGATGACTCTGTCATCCCACTCCCTGTAAAATAAAAGGCACGCCTACCTGGTAGAACTAAAACCCACTTTACATGAAAAGAATAGGATATTTGGCAGCCACCACATTGCTTGTATACAGCTGGCTGCTACAGCTCTGATGGAACACACATCCACAGTTCACTTCCTGTTGCCTCTTCCTTTTTCTGGGAGCAAAGAGCTCGAACATATCTGGGTTCATCACCAACTTTTTTCTTCCAAATGAACTTCCATGTCAACGTTGTTCTAGTTTCTGTTCTCTTCTTCCTCTATTCTCCTTGGCTTCTTCCTCCAACAATTTCCACTTCCCAAACACAAATTCAGGCACATCAACTTTCTCTCAATCACTTTCACTTCACATTCAGTCTCAAAACAGGGTCTTTAGACCTTTTTCTTTCCATTCTGTTCTCCCCTCCCTGCATCTTCTCTAATCTGCAAGTCAGACAGTTAAAAACACCAAACACAGAAAACAACATTTGAAGGCCATTTTATCACTCATATTGATATTCACTCTGAGCTTGGACAGGTTCAACAGCAGTGACTGGGTTAATGTCTTATGATGTTATCAGGAAGTCATTTGAGCTGATGGAAACTGAGGAAGGGGTGAAGGTTTTCTGTTATATGAACATCAATATATGTGACCTGGATCCATGCACCTGCTGGTACCTTCAGATGGCAAGAATGGGGCATGCAGGGGCTGGATTTAAAAAGTGATCAATGCTTCTTTGACAGCAGGCATGATCATAACTACCTCGAAAGAGGTAGTGGTGTTACCTCTCTTGAAGAATCCATTTCTCAATCCAGCCTTTTTAGAAAACTACTTTCTAGTTTCCAACCTCCCCATTTGGGGCAAAGTTGAGAAGATGGTAGTGGTTCAGTTACAGAGGATCCTTGATGAAACAGATTATCTGAATGCTTTTCAGCCTGCATTCAGGCCTAAACATGAGGTGGAAACAGCACGGGTCATTCTTGTGGATGATTCACATAGGGACCTAGAGGTTGAGAGTATGCCCCCTTGATCCTATTAGACCTCTCAATGGCTTCTGATACCACTAATCATGGCATCTTACTAAACCATCTATGAGGGTTGGAGGGATCATTCTGTGGTGGTTCAACTCCTATCTTAATGGGTAGTTAAGGGTCAAGCCAGTGGGTGCTCCAGAATAGGATAATGCAGGATTGCTCTCCCTTGAAGCTACTGGAAAAAATCATCAGTTAGTTTGTAGTGAGTACACTGATGATATTCAATTTTATCTTACCAGCCCAGCCTTGGCTGGAGATGTTATAGAAGCCCTAACCCAGTAACTGGATGCTATGAATTGGTAGAAACAAGCTTAGACTTAATCCTAGCAAAACAGAGTCCCTATACAGAAACACCTTGATTCCTTGATTCTTCCATTGTTAGCTCTGGAAAAGGTCACTCTCCCCATAAAAGGGCTGGCCTGCAACTTGGGTGTACTCTTGGACTCTCAACTCTTACTAGAAAAACAGGTAGAAGTGAGGGGAACCTTTGCCCAGCTGAGGTTGGTGTGCCAGTTTCATCTTTATCTGGACCAGGATATTATTATTACCACTTGGTTAGATTGCTATAACACTCTCTTCATAGTGCTGCCTTTGAAAATGATTCAGAAGATAGAGTGGGTACAAAATGCAGTGGCCAAGTTATTAGCAACTGAAAGCTGCAATATAAGATTTATACTTATTCTCTAGTTGCTGCTTAGGTTGCCAACTGGTTTCTGGTCCAGTTCTGGTTTTCACCTCTAAACCCCTACATGGCTTGGCTCCAGGATTTCCCACCATCCATTTTCTCCAGGAGAAATCTGCCTGATGTATGCATACATGCAAGGAGGGGGGGGATGCTTAGTGGACATGTCCCACAAACAGAGAGTAGTGTTTTCTGTTAGGACCACGTTATGGAACAACTTGCTCCCAAATATGCACCTAGCACCTCCCTATTCGCCTTCGGGAAGCTGGTTAAATCTGCCTTGCCTGAATTACTGTTGAGGGGCTGATCTGAATTGCTGATTGTGTGAGCACTCCTCAGTATTTGTATACTTTGTTTTTGCATTTTGTATTTTGTGTAAATTGTTAGGACTTGTCTTTTGGCTGGGCAGTGTAGAAATATTTGTAACAGACAAACAAGCAAATAAATAACATGTTTCTGACATTTCAGTTTAGAAATCAGATAAAACTGATGACATTACAAGAATGTATAAAAATTACAAGGGGGATCTGCAACAAAATATTGCGACATGGATTCCAGCGAATCCATCTCTTTCCAAATTCACCTTCCCAGTTTCTCTCTCTCTCCCTCCTCTCCAAATATTTAGCCATTGTTCCATGGATATTAAAGAAACCCAGTCTTCATAGTACTAGTTACTGAAGTCACCCTCTTTCTTTTTTCCCCCATGTATTTTTTGCATTGCTACAGTTGTCATGTTCCTTTGAGTATGCTGGTACTGGAAACTTATGGGTGAGGCTTCTTTGAAACAGTGGTGGTCACAGTCTGAATTTTGGAATTAGAGAGAACAAGTGAAGCCCCTGGCAAAATGTCAAGCCAAATCTGAAATTATAAGACTTGCAGCTGTGTTTCAATCATTAATCCATTGCTTAGAAAAGTATTTATAACTGTACCTATTATAAATGTGAACTGATGTGGAGGTAGCCCAAAGGTTTCTAAGAATTCTATGGGGTTCTTCATGTGCTCACTAATTTCTTTTGGGACTCTTCTATTCACAATAGGCTTTGCTCCCTCTAGTTTTGTAAAGATGGTGTGGTTGATTGTCTTGTCTCATTCACTCTTTCAAGCACAAACTTCAGATGGTGATGATGCCCAGAAGATTCTTCTGCAAAGTTTATATTTTGCTCCCTCCCTTCCTTCTGCATTCTCTTCTATCATTTGTGAATTGCATCTTATTCCCCCCTAAAATACTAGTGTTATTTGGTGCTCGTCCATATTGATTGACAATAATAGTAAAATGAAAAATTTTAATACAGTATGCCTTGGATCTTAAGCATACATTTTCTCTTATTTGGGGGAGGGGGGCATATCCTGAAATCCCTCCAAACACCAAACGCCCCTGTACTCTTAATAGGTGCTTCTGGAAGCTCCTTGGCAGACCAACAGAAATTTTGCAGTCCAGAGGAAGAGGAAGAGAAATACATCTATAATAATGATGGTCCATATCAAACCCAAACCTTTGTGTCCTCCAGATGTACATTTCTATATTTCCCATAAAGATTATGCTGAACAGGAACTGTGGAAATTATAGTCCAACACACTTGGAAGTAGAAACATCTTGAGGGAAGCTGCATTTCAACCTGGGGTCCCCCATTTAGACTGACTGGTGGCATTCTCAGGATAGACCAAATATAAACAGAAATTAAAAGAGATACATAGAATCACTGTGTTGGCTCACAGTCTTTCCCTTGACACCCTGCTCCCTAACTTCACTCTTTCCTCTTTTTGAAGCTCACTGTATTTCCATGGAGATTATAGGGAATGTGAAGCTAATTTATTAGAACCCAGTCCTGAATCCCAGAAGGAGGGAAAAATTGATCCACAAAATTTGAAGAAGAAGATCACAGTGAAATGGGGACAGTGGGAATGGGAGGCAGTCCCTCTATTTTCATTGTTAAGCTGGCCCTAAAAATAGTACACCAGACATGGTGAACCAGACTCAACCCTTGCTAAAGCATTAACAAACTGGGCAAATTTCTTTCTTATAGAAGAGGAATGCCTTTTCTTCCCCTTGTGCAGAACAAAGCCATACATGTTCAAGCAAGGAGAACATGGGATAGGGTCCAAGGAGAAAGCTCCAGTACTTTTGCTTAAAAAATGCAGACAGCTGTGCCTGGACTGCAAGCCAAGGCCATCACATCTCTGTGTCTGCTTAAATTGGTGACGACCTGGAGAAAGAGACAGAAAGTGCTGCCAAGGTTACTCACTCATCGACTCATACAGGCTGCCCGGCTACCTATTTGCCAATAAGACTAATCAAGCCAGACCAAACGAATTAACATTCTGGATGTCAAAACAAGGGTACTGCGAGATCTGTCAGAGTGGCTTAAAAGTCTACCCCTGTAGCAGTGCTCAAGTCTGAATCCAAAACTTCTCAGAAAATGTATGCATTTTTCAAACAGAAAGATACATATAAAAGTTTTCTATTACTCAGCTATCAATCTATGGGCTATGTTTACTTTTGCTGTCCTAAAACATATAACAGTAAAGGAATTATCAACCTGGTCCCATACACTGGCCGGAGAAGTATCTTATATAACAAGTAATTTGCAACCAAAACCTAACAGCTGTGTTTTTTTGTTTTTTCCTCTTCCCTACCAATTTATCTTCCTTTCGTGTAATTTTTTAGATTGTAAACCTGACTGCTAGGTCCGTCCTTCTTAATTACCCCTTTTTGATTGATGGCTACCATTTGTGGCTACTTATATATGTAAGTGGAACTCAAATGTCCAGAGTTTCTCTGAGTAAAAATGATATGCAACATGAAAAGTCCATAACATTCATGAGATGCCTACCAATGGAGAAAGGGAGAGACAATTTGCAACAATTTAACCAAAATTTAATCTAGCAAGGTAACCTCATACTTATTTTACTTACCCATACAGACAGGGGCTAAGAGAGAGGCTTCAAACAAAGCAATATTACAATGACAAAAACAAAATACCTCCAAGCTGGAACAATTCAAATCTTCATGTTTTGAAAAGAAAGCAATTATCTGGCAAACTGCACACATTAATACTCATCCTGCTATTCTCTTTTGAGGTAAGCAGCATTATACAAATGCAGAAAAGGAGTAAGGAATGGTATGCCAAAGAAATAAAGGCATGTAATAAGAAAATATAGATGAATCTAGTTTATATCAAGGCCATTCACTATACTTTTACTTCCTGAAAATCATTCTTATTTCCACCATGTCCACAAACTGCTTCAGACATTGTTCTTTATCTTGAAACTTCTCACTTTTCTTATTAACTCCATCCCACCATGACTTTCTCAGTTTGTCCATTCCTCTCAACCCATTTACTCTTCTGTTAGGCATTTGTTTTGTGATTTGATCCTGATTCATTTCATCATCTCAATCTTTTTTTTTTACCCCACACTGGTCACTCACTTTCATATTCAATTCCCATTCATTCAGCACTGATGTGTTCTTGACCCTGTATCTTCTTGTTTTACCACACACATTTTTAAGTAACCCATTTCCATTGCATTTGATTTATTTTTATGTTTCTTCTGAAATATCCAACTCTTACTTCCACGTAACAAAATGGGCAGAAGCAAACTCTTATACACAGCAATTTTTTACTTCTTTCTACATTCATTTCACTCAATAAACCACTTGCTACCCACTACCTTTCTGTGAGGATTTGCATGTCTAAGAATGTCTCCATTCATTTTCCCACCTTTAATAAGTATTTTACCAAGAAATACAAATTCATCTACTGGCTCTAGTTTTTCAACATTTAAATGTAGCTTGCAATTGTTCACTTAATTTTCTTTACCAAACACAACTACCTTAGTGCTTGATACATTAATTTTCAGTTCATATTCTTTGTTGCATCATATAAATAACATTCACTGAATATCATTCGGGTTTTCAGCCAATGATACACCATTGTCTGCATACACAATTATACTTATGTTCACTTCCATGACCAACACACTTCTACTATCACCACAAATCTCTTATACATTTATCCCAACCTGGCATACAGGCCCAATATACTTCCTAATTTTTGCTCATTGTCCTTTCTCATACTCTCTTGATTAGAGTTCTGCTGTACACCTTCCTAGGTGAATTTAACAAACGAATCCTCCAACAGTTGTTGCATTCACTCTTGCTATTTTCCTCTATGTATATGGGAAAAATAACATCCTTCTTCCAAAAGTCAGACATATCTTTCTAGTTTAAATGCATATCTTAAACAGCAGCCTCCACAAAACCCTAAACATATCATACAGCAAAACACCT
The DNA here is from genome assembly GCF_059951505.1 of Python bivittatus. Classification (NCBI taxonomy): domain Eukaryota; kingdom Metazoa; phylum Chordata; class Lepidosauria; order Squamata; family Pythonidae; genus Python; species Python bivittatus. The sequence continues at coordinate 1,900,530 of NW_028277096.1, forward strand.
CATATTTTAACATTTCTCTAGGTACAATATTTACACCTGCAGCCTTACAATGTTTCAATATTCCCACAGCATTAATTACTTTATTATCATTATTTGTTTTTTCGTTACAAACATTTGGACACTTCTTCATGGTTTTTAGAGATAATTTTATTTCACTGTGTCTTTATCTTTACCTTAGCTAAGTTTTATTGGAGTCCATCTTGGGGGAGGATTGCTTTATTATTATTTTTTAAAAATCATTTTGATATGTTCTTGTACTGTAAATCAAATTTGTTTTATAATTTTAATTTGTTGTAACTTGTCTAGAGTCTTGAGTTGAGTGGGATATATATACTATAAAATAAATAAATACCCACTGGATCACATTTATTCAAAATGTTGCACAAAATTTCCCTAAACATATTCTTGCCCATAATATACAACTATTACCAACACACAGATTCCTACTTTCACATGCACCCATCTTACCGGAAATATAATACATCCTACTTTTCTATTGCAAGAACACTAGCCTGAGAAAAGAAAAACGTGCAGCTGCAGAAAAATCACAGAAAAGCTTATTAGGGAATGTGCAGAAATGATGGCATTTAATTACTCTCCCCCCCCCCAATGCTTTGTTTGGCCCTGCTTTTTGAAGCTTGGGAGTCAAGAATTAAAAGGGAAACTCGAGGCAAGGGGTATTTCTTTTCTGAAACCTTGGCCAGATGAAGTCTCACAGAAATTTCATCTCCTTCATTTTTGTTTTTGTCCAGCATCTTCTTCGGACTCTCTAATGAAGAATGGAGTTTTACCTTCCGAAGCTCTTTCTGTCACTGAATAGCTCATGTTGTCAGAAATTGCTTTATTTGTTAGAGGATTTCCAATTCCCTGAGGGTATCTACCAGAGCAGATAGGTAGGTACACTCCAGGTCCCTCCCCTTAAACATTGTCACCTTCTTGGTCCTCAGAAGCATGCCTTTTCCATTGGCCCTGCCCTATGGAACACCCTCCCCCCTGGAGATCTGACAGGCCTCCACCCTTTTAACCTTCTGGAGAGCATTCAAGACCTGGCTCTTCCCACAGGTGCTGGGATAAGTTGAGGTCACAGTGGGAAAAGAATGTGAATAGGTTGCATCAGGAATATGTGGTTGCAATGCTAGGTTTTTCTTTTTTCCTGTTTTTGGTTTTATTGTTTTTGTTTTAGCAGTATATGTTGTTTTAATTGTTGGGATGTAAGCCACCCAGAGTTTAGTTTTAAGATGGGCATCTATACAAATGTTTTAAATAAATAAATGCTCCTGGATGCTCTCCCTCCACCCTTAAAAACAGCTATGGTCTTGAAGAAGAAGGCTACTTAGTCCAGTCAACAGACCACTCAGCTCCACCAATCAAGGTGTGAGTTAAAATAGAAAGTAGTGGGAAAACCCACAACTGCTTAATTTAACTTTCTGTAACCTGGTCTCCTCCACATGTGCTGCAATTTAATTCTATTAATTCCCAACCAGCATGGCTTTTGCTTTGGCATTGCAGAAATTAGAGCCCAACATACCTGGAGAGGACCAAGTTGGGGAAGATTTCCCTAGCCTAATTAAAATAACCTCATTTATAATCAAGCCTATTTGCAAAGTGCTCCAACCCCTTAGCTGCCACTTTCCAACAATGATCTTTAACAGGGTGAAATTGGGGGAGGGGGGTGGGGAAGGAAAGAGAGTGCTGAAGCCAACAACATGCACAGCCCCTTGACAAAGGGGCATAGTTTAGAGGAAATGGCTGGAGTGTCTTAGTTTGATTTTGTTTACCTGGATTTGATTTCTCAAGCTGGTACCATCGGTAAAAGGCCCTTTTCTTTTGCTCACTCAGGTCTGATCCCTGTTGTAACAGCCAGTGGGAGATCCGACTCTGACTGATACCTGCATGACAGACAAAGAGAAACATGGGAGAAACAACCATCAGACATCTCCCCCACCCCACACAGCCAATTTTGTCCTTTAAATAGCAAAGTGCTACCTAAACAAGGCTCAGTGAATTTACCTGATGTTTGGCTTGTAATATGAACCCCTGAAAATACCTGTTTCATTTCACAAAAGAAAATCTCAAGTAACTTTCTAACATGAAAAGGCAGGAAAGCAGACTCCGAATACATCTCAGAAAATGGAGAACAACTTTGAACCCTGCAGGAGGGACAGCAGTCAGGAAATATGGCTTCAGAGCAGATAGCCCCCATCAAGAAAGCAGAATTGTCTCTCCATCCATCAGGAATTTACAGTACAAGCTAAGCAATTAGTAAGCTACCACCTTCTTCTTCTTCATGATTTTTTTTTCACTTTCTATATACCAACAATTGAACAATACACACTTCCATTAACGTGTTAATGTTTTTCAACCCCACCTCTCCAAAACCCTTGTGCTTGAAAGCACAACTCTTTTATATCAATTGCCATTTTTAAGATCTGCTGACAAAACAGTCTCTAGTATGAGTTAAAAATAATAATGGAATAAAGCCTTATTTTCTGAAGCTGCTCCCATATCTTTGGAGTCCTTCTCTCAAGGGCTTGTTAAAACACAAGCTTGTGCATTTCTTATAAGTTATTTAAAGCATTTCCTGTACGAGTTGGTTTCAAGCGGGTATGGGACTGCAATTTTTATCCAATTTATCTTCTCAAATTTTTATGGAAGATGCATTTGTTAGAACACAACAGACTAGAAACATGCAGTGCAATTCTACTTAGGCTTACTCAGAACTTTACCACTATGTTCAGCAATATGCATTCCTTACAAAGTGTATTTAAAAGTGCAGCCTTAATCTTGTTTATTGCCATATTTGTGAAGCACAGTATGATATCAAATCTGCTTCCTCGTGGTTTCAAATCTTCCTCTGTCTCTTTTTCTTAATGCCACTAGCTGATCACTCCAATGTCACAGAAGTTTGGGACATCATGGCCAGCTTGACTGTCCTTGGTTTAGTGTTACTGATGTTGCCGAGGCTATACATCTTAAGCTCAGGAATTTGTGTACGTTGGAAACTTTAAGGAAGAGGCAGGGTATAAGCTTTGCATCAAAAATTACCAGGATCATTCCCTAGAATCTCCAGTTCAGGTAAGAAAAAATGGAAAAGTCCTCAGCCTCTGACAGAGGCCCTGATGACTGTTGCCCATTACTGTAGATAGTAGCAAGCTAAAAATTTTTTTAAAAAACTACTGAGTAAATTCTAACTAGAAAAGCAGAATTAAAATGTTTAAAGAAATGTAAATAAAAGATTGAATGGGCTTGGAATAAGGCAATCTTATACTTTCCTGTGATTATAACACTTCCATACTGAAGTCTGTGAACATGCTTCTCAACCTATTCTAGTGCAACATGGGCTTTTAAAGAGCAGCCTGAAGCTGCAGATGAAAATGATTACACTTCTCAGTTATAGTGGTTAGATTGCACCCTCCCCCTCCAATCAGTAGTCTCATGGTTTTGCTGTCTATGGGGAAGAACACACACACTGTGCATTACAAAAATGACAGCCTTTTTCTTTTTAATATAAAAGGCTTTGAGCTCTTAAGTTGAAGAGACCTAATTTTCAGATGACATTATTGTGATTAATTGCTCCGACTGCTTGCAAAGATAGGGAACAGTGGAGTGAGAGGAGGAGGAAGAGGGAGTGCAAGATATCAGCTTAGAGGACATTATGAACACGTCCACCAGGAAATGGAATGACTCACTCAGCTGTTCATTTTGCACTGGTCAGAATGAGCAAAGCAGGCACATGCAATACCAGAGAGTAAACAGCAGTCAGCCATTACTTAGAGCTGGCTTGATCAAAAATGGAGGGAGAAAAACAGCCAAACAGCCCCTTTCCTGCACACAAAAAGAAGATGGGAATATTTTCCTAGATGCTGACATTTTGCAGTGGGAAAAAGAAGGATTTCAGAAACCGGTAAGGGGTTGGCACATGTGAAGGCATCTCAATACATTTTCGAAATGGAGAGAATATAGTCAGTTTAACAGAACCCTTCCACAATGTGGCACTTTTCAGGCAGGCTGGACTACAATTCCCATAATGAATACACCACACATCTGGAGGGTAAGCTCCTTTAATCACCCAACCCCCTCAACCTTGATCCTGAAAAATAAACTGGGAGAGAGCTTTTGATAATGAACAGGGTTAAATGTTTTTTAAAATTCACATTTAAGGAGACACTTTCCTTTAAAGCATATTTTAAATGTTCCTTTTAAATTATACTTTCCTGTCAATTTTAAAATATTCCTTTAAAATATCCCTTTTGCATGGAACACTTTTGGTGCTGCTTATGTTGAACTGAAGGGACCTCTCTGTAATTCCATCTCCTTCTTTCTGCTCCCAACTTGCGTTATTCCCTAATCTGACCTCTAGAGGGAGCAAGCACTAAAGAAAGAAGTGAACGATGACTGAGTGTTCTGCACAAGCTATTCTTAGCTGTTCACGTTGGCATTTGCCTTATCTGTAGATTAATAATACCATGCCCAGCCTGCCACTGTCTTGTTTATCTCATTACCAAAACCTCCAAAGATAGTTTCTAAAAAGAAAAACAAACAAACAAGCAAAGCTTCCACATTATCAGCTGCAGTTCTATGTAGGACTTCTAATAATTCATTTAGGCAGTAACAGTACAATCGTTTTTAACATGATGAACTACACCAACTTTGTCCCTTTCTATTTTAGATATATTTTACTTCATGGCTTTTGGGGGCACAGACAGGAGACTATTTCTCTATCTGTCTTCTATTTTTAATCCTTCCAGGAAAGCCGTCAATAAGAACAGGAAAGTTTCTTTATATTTTGAATGAAATGGCTTGAGGCTCAGCATTAACCATTGGCTACTTTTTAACTTCTTTGATGCTTTGGTGTGTACATGCCATGTCAGCTATTCCACTATATTCTTCTCAGGTTTGACAGGGGTCTGTAAGAGAAGTTTATAATTCTTAAGCTTCTTTTGGATAATTTTATTGTTTTATTCACAAATACATAAGTATGTATTACCTGGAGTGCTAATTTTAATCTCTTTTTTCCTTATTGCATATGTGTAGCCTGATCAAGCCCCTTAGCATATTTTGATTTAATATTGTTTTTTAGCCAACATGCTTTGCCTGTATAGACTTTTCCTAATTATCCTGATATTGTCAATTTACTTTTGGATATTTGAATACCAATTTCCTTGTGCTGATTAATGACAGCAATTTATTTATTTATTTATATTTTGAACGAAAGTCCTAATAAACAAGTGGGTAAAATTTACCTAGAATGGCATAATTCACTGACATGCTTGGCACCCAAGTTGGCCTCCTTAGATAACTGCTAGCCCCCAGCATCTTCCCTCCTGCCAGGGTAGGTGCCATTCCTCAAACTTTCTTTGAAACCCTTCTCTTACATTTTGCTAAACCTGGGGAGGATAGGATCACAAATAGGAAGGGAGAAATAAGATGGGACCCTGTGCTAGAAGCCAGGATGGGGATAGGGAAACTATCTGAAAAGCAAATGGTGGGAAAGGGGAACAGTTGGATAGGATACTAGCAGAGGAGAGAGACTGAAAGGGTGCAAAGAGGAAACAGCGAGGAATAGAGGAGGCACAGAAAGAGAAAGCAGAGAGTGAATGAGGATGACAGCAGTGGGACAGAACAGGGACACAGAAAGAGAAGAAAGAAAATTGGGGATGGGAGGCAAGATTGCTCAGAGGCTGCTTAGCCTCTTTCAAAACAAGCAATCCCATTTTTGCTCTTTTCAATCTTAGTTCAATTATGCTGAACTACAACTTCCAACATCCCCAGCTAGGCTGGAAAGATTTAATTTAATTAAGTTATTTAATTGAGTAATGATCATGGTAAAATTAATTCTACTATTTTTATCTGTCTTCCAACTCAACTCTGGATTGAAGAAAGGAAATCAGTAACTTCCATCAAGTTTGAAGAAGGGATGCATAACAGCATATATGTATCATTACAAGTAAAAATGTATGCAACTTTGGCCAAATGGTACGTTTCAGTGAACCCCTGAGTGAACAGAAGGTGTCACAAAAATAGTCACTTACTATTTGCTGAGGATGTATCCTCACAAAGAAACTCCATCTTGCCACCAACTTGCTGCTGAAGCAGCCCAAGACCAGTTTTAGGTGTTTTGGCATGAAACTGCTTTCCTTTTTATGCTGGCTCCAGTCCTTCCACCAGGACAATTCATGGTCCATGGAAGAGGAGCTTCAGAGGTCAGCAATATACTGAGCTCCAATCAACAGAGGTGAATCCAGTTCAGTCCAATACAGGCGAGTCCAACAGAGGCGAATCCAACAGCTCCAATCGGCCTATTGCAGAACTGCCTCCTTCAATCTGGCTACTGAGCTCCTTGCCTCCATGGCCATTTGTACGCTGGCTGCCAGACAGACTGGACTTTCTCTTAGGGAGCTATTTCCTCCATTTTTTAATAGTCTGATCAGGGGAAGAGTAACCTTGTGGAGGCTGATATTTCCATGGTGAAGGAGAAAATAAGAATGATAGCCAAATTTGCTTAACAGCTCCTCTCTAGCCTATGCTACTTGTGACTAGCAGGCAGTGACAACACTGTAGTAAAGAAGAGACAATAGAGGAGGAGAGCTAAATAAAACTACATAAAACAAGTGTAGTCAGGAAGAGACAATAGAGGAGGACAGCTAAATTTTCCTCTCCTCCTCTACTGAAAGAGTTCAGATGGCCCAATGGTAGCTTGGTATGGAGCTCAAAGGCAGCTCAACCATGATGGCTCCCTCCTCTTTCCCTCTTCCTGATATTTAGTGTCTCAGCTAGATGATAGGATATCAGCTGTGCTTGAGGGCACCTTGCTGGTAACTATGTACATGCAGGGCTGTTGGGTGAATGAACATTTTCATCCCCTTTTAAATCTGCTGCTGAGGCAGACCCTCCTTTTTCTGAGTTCTTCCGTGTAATAGAAAAAGGTGCTGTGGGTTGTCTGGTCCATTTCACCCTCTCTTCCTCACTCCACTGTGGTGAGGGAAGGAGACTCAATCAGGCTTGGAGTAAAGGATTGGACACTGCGCAAAGGGAGAATCCACTCTCATGCCCTGCTGGCCTTCTGCAAGGTGATGCAGTGGGCAGGAAAGAGATCTCTAGAGCTTCCCCAAGGTATTACTAATAATACTTTGACATCTTGTAAAAAGTACAGAAAGATAGAATGGAAAAATACTGGATGATCAGCATGGCAAGGCTTAAAATCATGGAACATCCCTTTAAAAAAAGTTCCAGCTATATGAATATCATCTTCTTCAGAGCCTGTCATTATCACCTCTGATTCACATGGTAGGGTTTCTGTGCATAGCCATCTCTTCTTCACATTCAGGAGAGCGATTGGTTAGTAATATAGGGAGGAAGGGGAAAGGATAGCAGAGAAGCCACCAGGGAAGAAATGGAAATTACATCTAACTGTTGTAGTCAAGGCAGATCTGGAAGATCAAGAAAAATCTCTACTGGAATTACCTGGAATCTTTCAGATCTGTAAAGGAGATCCCACAGATCATGACCTGCTGAAGAGTTTATCTGTCCACAGTACAGTACAATGTTGCTTATACAACAAAGATTTACATCAGAGAGTTGACAGAAGAAAACCTTTTCTCTGACTTCATCACAAAAGTTATGTTCTAAACTATGCAAAAGAAAACCTTGATAAGCCTGAAACATTTTGGAACAAAGTGCTTTGGACTGATAAAAGAAAGATTGAACTGTTCAACCACAACATACAAGATACATTTGGAGAAGCCAGTGAAGAAACTGAAGACAAAAAGCAGTTGGATATTTCAGCAAGGCAATGATACAAAACATGCCTCCAAACCAACCATGAAGTACTTAAAGGAGAAAAATAAAGATTTTGAAATGGCCTTCACAATTCCCACCCTTAAATATTATTGAAGGGGGGGAAGTTAGGAGTATTTCTGAATTAAAAGCGTTCTCCAAGGAAGAGTGGGGAAAAATTCCAAAAAACAAGAATAGAAAGACTCTTACATGACCACAGGTAATACAGTATTTGGAAACTTATTATTTTGCCAAAACAGGCATTACAAAGTATTGACTGAAGGGGTGTCCAAGCTTCTACACTGCCATACACATAACTTTCTTATTATGAAGTGCACCTAAATAATAAATATGCATTTAAATCTGCAGAAAGATGTTGTGTTTAACTATGTCTCATGTACAGGATGTGTCAGCTTCTGTTCACTTGGGTATTCACTGAAATATTAAATTTGACCATGAATGCTTAAACTTTTACATTCAAGTGTTTAATAATTTGAATGCAACAGTAAAAGCTTCACTTCTGAAAACAGTCTGCTTACTATTTACCTACATGTTTGGCACATAGGAAATGAGGGCACTAATTACGGCCTAACTGGACATAATCTTCTTTTGAATGGCAGGGAACACACACTGAAAATATTCTATGCACTTATATTACAAATTCAAAGAGCAATGTATAACCGAAAGCTAGGAAGTTTCAAAAGTGAGGGTTTCAAAGATCATTTCAGCTCTCTGCATTTTTGCAGAAATCATTCTGGAGATACATCACTACAGTGTGTGAGGAAGATCAGTTGCAACTGGCTGGCCTTTAGTACATTTCTAGGCACAGAAATACTGTTAGGCCTATTAGGGATCATTCTTGAGCTGATCTTATATGCCAGGGATGAGGAACCTACGGTCCTCCAATTGATGATGAATAACAATTCCCAGTAGGCACAGCAGGGATGATTATGAAAGATGCTGAGAACTGCAATTCAGCAAGTTCCAGAGGACTATAGATTCCCTATCCTCTCTATGTATAATAATCTCCTTCACTGCCTGCATTTAGTTTTGGGAGCTCTATGAATATAGGGAGTATACTCATACTTTAGTATGGTATACTATACTATATGGTATATACTATACTTTAGAATAGGGAGCCCTATAGCCCTTGGCTGTAGTGAGTTTTGTCATGTGTTACCCTACATTATGGATTTTAGTATATACTCTTCTGATCCCCTTAGGGAGAAAGACTGGAATATAAAGGATTTTAAATAAACAAACATAATCAATTAAAAGTGCAACGGTATCCCTTGTTGTTATTGATGCAGCTCAAAATTGGCAGGCCTACTTTTTTCTGACTGTAAGAGCACATAATTTTCCTACTGGTAGTAGGAACAACTTCCCAACTTGCAGCAGGATCCCACATTTGTTTGGTTCTCTCTTTCATTGGTAGAAAGGAACAGTCTCCCTAAAAAACAGAAATACAGCAGCTCTGATGTGAGTCAACACCATCCTAGCTTCAATGGAAGACAAGAAGCTGTTGGAGATCCTGTAGAGATCCAGCTTGAATGCTTGTTAGGCTCATGTGTTTATTCCCCTTAACTCTGGTGTTACTGCATTATTATTTTAACTGTAGATTTATAAACTATTCTGGAAGCTGTTGTAGAAGAACACCAGCCAGAAGCAAGTTACTATAATATGAGCTATTGATTTCTGCAACATTTTATATGTTAATCAGAGATTTGGAAGGAATAAACAGTGTAGAAATTGGAGTAAAAAAAATCAGTAAAATCCTCTAACTACTTTGAAGATGGAAATTTGAGATCCACAACTGTTCATATATAATTCTCTCTTATATCAACTTCCTGTCTTCACCAAAAAAGTATGCATCGTACATATATCTACACACCTGACACATACCTGTGAAATTATTTCAGTGTCCTACAAATATTAATCCTTAGTGCTGTATGGCTTAAAGCATGCATTTCTCCTTAACATCTTCCCCAACCCTTCAAAAAACATGAAAAACTGAGACACTTTTTTAGCCTCACCCACTCTGGGGACATAAAAGGGTGCTGGTGGGCTATATTCAATATAAACCTAGCCATGTTAACCACTGATATTTGGGGAGTCATTGTGATAAGGTAGCAGACTGCCTACAGAGTCCAAACTCAGAGGGATACAAGGATCTCACTGAGGTCTCTTGGACTACTATTCACCAAAGCTCCCTGGCTTCTTTCACAGGCCCTCATCTTTTGAACTGACCATGCAACAAAATCAAGCAAAGGCAACTAGAGATGATTCTTGAATTACACCTCTTCTGAGACTCCTCAGAACAGAACCACTGCCAGTAGCAAAGTAAGTGATGAACCTACTAAGTCAGATTATTGATCCATGCAGACCAGTATTACCTACTTTAACTAGGAGAAGTTTTCCCAGCATTGCTACTTTTAAACTAGATGTACAGGAAGTTGAACTGGTAATCGGAATTTAAAGCATGTACTTAACTGAGCAATGCCCCTTATACAGAGAGCGTTCTCCTCCTGAAGTTTTCAACTGATATTAAAAAGAATTATTTCAACAATGTGTTTTTATAAAAGGGTATCAGTTTATTTAAAGAGTAAATTAGCTATAAATTGGATCTGCAACAAAATATTACAGCCTGGAGTGCTTCTATTCAGGGTTCTATACATTGTACTCCTGTGCTCAATTTTCCCCCCTTTCCAAACAGTCAGCATTCCATAATTTGCTCCAGCATTCACCAATTTGCTTAGTCACATCAAACTCTTTGGGTAAGAGCTTTTTTAAAAAAATGTATTGTTCCATCAAGGCAGTTAATCCCTGTCTGTGGATGGTGCCATTTTGGCTATAAAAGGGTCTCCACTTGGAGGACCAAGTTTGACATATATGGTGTAGCAGCTAGAATGTTATACTAGGATTGAGAATGCCCATATTCCCAGAGTCCCCACAGGAGGCTTACAGGGTATATTTTGGATAGTCACTACCTCAGCCTACTTTAGAGAGAAATTATGGAAAAAATGGGGTACGGGAAGGAACCATGTATGCTGCCTTAAAGTCCTAAAGTAAAAGGTGGAACATAAATCATAAAATTACTACATATGTCTGCACATTGTATTTGCATAGCATATTTATTATATATGGAATGTTACAAATAGAAGCTAAGCAATGAGAAACTAAAGTGTGTACAGGGAGTAGTATCACCCACACAGCTTAAGTAGAAAGGTCAAATTTTGGATCTAATACACCAAGTATAATTAAACACTTTCCCAGGTAAATATCCTGTGGACTGAACTAATGTCTTCCTCAAGTCAGCTAGTGCAAAATAGGAGCTGCATTTTCCTGCAAACAAGATCACCGTGTGTGATTTTAGAATTTTTTAAAAAGCCATTTCAAAAGCACTTGATACTCATTACAATATTATAGGGGGAAAATCCTACTAGTATAAGCCATTGGGTGGAGGGGGGCTGAGGAAGAATCAGGCAGGATTAGAGAGGGGGAATAAAAATACTGATTCACTGAGGAAGTCGCATGACATGTGTGACAATGGATCTTAAATCAAAGGCATATATTATAATAACTACGCTGACAGATATGTACTGCAATGCAGAATGTGGAGCGATATGCCAACACCTGCGCTAGCCAGCAAAGAAGCAAGATGATGTAGCAATACTTTAAAATGGAAAAGGGGACGTTTTCGAGCCCTTACCTGTAACCTGTGCAACAACTGCTTGCGAAATCCTCCGGTTGGCCAGGAAGGCTTTGATTTCCTCTTTTATCACGCTGCTGTCCCTCCTATCAAAACGTGTGGGGTTGGGGGCAGAGATGAAAAATAAAAAGAGAGAGACAGGACCAAAGTAGAATTTGAAGATGCATTTATGGCAGGTGGTGGGGAGGGGGTTGATATATTGCCCTTGCCAGCAGACATTTCTTTTAATCAGTGTCATCAGTGGATCAAAGCATACAAGGAAAATGGATGACTCACGGTCTGTATAAATTCATGCAAGCCATATGGAATGCACAAAGTTTCATTACAGGGGATGAATAAATCTCTCCAACTAACATCTTGGGGGTGGGGGGGGGGGAAGCAGCAGCAGTAGCAGCCTCTGTCATTAAATGAGGCTCTCACAAAGGGAATGTTGCTCAAAGGAAAGAAATCAGAGCAAACCACATTGACACCTGGATTTAAGAACCAGGTAGTGTTCCTGAAGTCTATTGCTACAACTATTACAGCAGGGCTTATCAGATGCATATACAATTTGAATGCTTCTGGTGTTACATATAAATATGATTCTACCCCATCTTCCATTTGGTGTGGAATGCCTAAAGCTGTTTTGTATGAAATCAGATTATTATTATTCTGTCTAAGCCAAATAAGGCTCATAGTGCTTCTCCATGGATTCCAATAATGATGTTTCCACCTCTGTTTAATTAAGACACTCTTTATTTTGGGGTGTGTGAGGGTACTGAAATTAGGATCTTCCTGCAACCAACACACGTGCTCCACTCAAATGTATAATCTCTCTGAAAATCAGTTTGGGGAACTAAAGAATTTGCTTTGCACACACCAATGCAAAGCAGAACATAAAGCTGAACTGTATGCACAGGTCTCAGTAGGAGTGAGAAGCAGAATGGAGCAAGAAACTCCACAGAGCAAAGAAAGAAATCTAAAGACAGGTTGGGAAGACAGAATTGGCTATTGCATAATTAGTTTTCATATGCCTACTTGCACTGGACTATTAAATCTACCCTAATTATCATTGTAGCTGTTCGCTCCAAAGTCTCACATTTTCCTGCTAAGAAAAAAAAGTCTTCACTATGAAACAATCATTTGAATGGAATTGTGAGAATGGACACTGGGCAGAAAAGATGCTCAGTTATAAACAGGCGAAGTAACAGACCCACATTTTAGTAAGTAACTGATATGGTGAAGCAACCAATGGATATATACACACATAACTATGAATGTTCTGGCATTGCATGGCCAAATAGTAAAAATCACATCCACAGCCCTGTGCATGTCAGGATTCTTTAAATTTCCATCCCTGATAACTATAAACATATGTCTGAAAACTATACTTCAGCAATACTTTCTGATGTCTTAAAAATAATTCTGAAACTGAGAGTTATTTTCCTTGATTATTTGTTTCTCTTTATTCTGGCAAAATCAGATAAACTATGTAATATACATTTTAAGGTGCAGAAATATGGGGCTTGCATAACTATAGTGTTTAAATGCAGATTATTTTACGGCTCACTCATATATGAGTCTCACTAATCCAAATAATTGTGTTTTTGTTTTCTTAAATATGTCTGATTATTTGCTTATATAACAATAAAGGTATGTTGGGTCTTTCAAAAACCTATGTTTTCTCTAAAATATTCACTGCTGGCCTACATTCTGCTGAACTATACAAAGCAACCAGCTTCCAAGCCCAGTGCAAAAAGAACCAACATTCTACTTCCAAGTATCTCTTTTCTTCATTTAAACCACATAAACTCCCCAGGACAGCCTTTCTCAACCTATCCTGATAGAGGATGATTGAAAGCCACCAGGTTGGGGAAACTGTTACACTTGAGCCTTGCTGCATCTAAGCAATACACTCAAGTTCAAATGGCCAATTGCCATGTCACAAGAGCCACCCAATGGTAATTTCATCATGTCAGTTTTTGCATTAGATATTCATCCAAATCCAAACTGAGGCTGTGAAGAGTGCACCAGATGAACAAAGATCTAAGATCTCTCTTCAATCCAGCTGGCCTGAGACAACTAAGCTTTGACCTGGCAAGGCAATTCAGAAAAATCCAACACTCTGAAGTGTCTTTGCAGGGAGTGGGAAGGGAAAGAAGCTGGGTATGGTTAATTCTTGATCCATGATATACAACTTTGCCTACCTCATCAACTCTTCTACTTTGTCATCTACATCCAAGTCCTCCTCAGAGGCTTCAAAGCTATATGACCTTTGAGCCATGCTATTTGCCAGAGGGTAACGTGTAGGCGACATCTTCCCATTGAAGGCAGACAACCTCTCATTACTCTCCCTCCCATTTTGATTGGTAGTGCAAGGTTGTGGGGAAGTATCATAACTGTTGCTAGGAGAGGGAGACATCCCAGAATGCTGGGTCTGCGTGGAAGCTGTGGCTGTGGAGGAAGACGCTGGAACATTGTTGGTGCTGTTACTACAGGATCCACTCCCGTAGGCAGACCGCCGCCCAAACTTGTCGCTGTGTTCCTGGTCAAGACGGTCAAAGGTTTCCAAAGCATGGAGGATTTCGTGCCGTGTCATACCAGTGCGCCGCAGGCGTTGAAGTAGGTCTATTTGCTCTATGGTGAATCTGGGTTCATCAGTGTAGTGAAACATGGTTTCCAGCAGACTGGGGGAAAAAGATGCAAAACATATGCTTCATTTAAGCAGTTCCACTAAACGTAGACGCAGCTTCCCCTCCTCAGCATAAAACACTATCAGCCACTGTACTCTGATAGGGCACAAAGGATATTGTACCTACTCTTCAGGATGAGCCTCATGGCGGGCGTATTTATTTAGCCAAACTTTCAGTATTTGTTTTTTTTTTTTAAGTTAGTGTTCCTCTTCCTCTACCATCTTTTCTTATTCCTGTTTTCCCACTCCAGAAAGCCCATATCTCCATGGTAGAACAACACCCTTGCATATAGGACGTCTCAGTATCAATGTTTCAATCACCCTGGTAGGCCTGGGAAACTTGCATCTGAAATCACAGGGAGCCGCGGACAGACTAGACAATACCGAGCAAGCTGGATCAGTGATTTGACTGTATTATTCTGTTCCCATCCTTCTTTTTCTTTGTATGTCTGCTTATTTAGGATTATAAGCCTGCAGGCAGACATTTGTCATTGTTAATTGCACGTTTCATGCTGTACATTACATTTTATTTTAGATTCTTGAAATCAATAATTATCAGTAGAGCTCTGACCCTTTTCCTTTGGAAGGCAAGTTCTCCCATCAATAAGGTAACCTGATTTTGCAACTCTCCACAGTTTCAGAAACAAAGTTCTTTTATTTATATTAGCATTTTAGGTCAATTTTCCACCCAAAGGCCTTCAAAATAAATATCAGAATTACTCAGTAAAATATAAATTTTAAAAAAAGAAAGAAATGGGCCCAGCAGCAGAAAAACATCATCAAATTATAAATAAAACAATAAACCAGTATACTGAGAAAAATCATTCGAACTTAGACTTATTACATGGGACAGAAGGTGGAGGGTAGTAGTAGAAAGAGAATTTATGGACAGAAATGTGAACTTCTACCTACCTCCCCCAAGAAACCAAGAAAAAACAGGAAAAAAACCACCAAACATATTTTTTCCTCTGTTTTTTAATCTCAAGGCCTTTTTTGTGTGTCATTTTTTTTTAATGGAAAAAAAATAAAATATGAAATAGTTTAATTTTAGATAGCATATATATTGCTTATGGTATGAAAGAAACCATACTATATTTGGAAACACTGACACCAATTCAAGAAATAAATGAAAATGAGAATGAATAAAGAAGTCTGGGAGTCTCCTACAATGTCTGAAAATGATAAAGTAACATAAAGGTTCGGAAGTAAAAACTGCTGATCACAGAATTTAAAATTCAAAAATGAGACTAATATGGCAAAATGTATATTTTGAACATTGGATTTTCCCCCTTTTTTCCTCTTTTTTTCCTGAAATGTTATGCTTTCTACTTTGGTTTGCTACAGTGGAAGAAACCATCCCAAAGATATTGCTGTATTTGTTATACCATAATACTGATAGCTTCTTATGTCCAACATTAACCTTTTGCCTGCCTCGCCTAAAGAGGAAAAATTCCTTCAAGTTCAGCAACTCGTATCTCCATTTATAGATTTAATGCACATTCATTCAATAAATGTATATTGTTATACACAATGTTATATACTGCATACACTTTCATAAGGCAACCAATAAAACATATCTATACAATTACTAAGTCTCTAAGGCAGTGCTTCCCAAACCTGGGTAAATTACCCAAAATTGGGTAAAAGTGGTTTTTCTTTGGGTAATGACACACAAACCCTTACCTAATCACAACAGGGACATTTAAATTGACTTAAAGACTGCCACGTGTACTAAAATATATTTGAAAATCTCCCAAAGTATTCCTGATAAGATGAAAATTGATGAAATTACCAATGGTAATTTGTTGAAATGACATAAAGATCATTCAATTATATTATTTTTATAATACAAGTAGTCCTGGAGTTAAAACCATTCGTTCAGCAACCGTTCTAAGTTACGACGGATAACTGCTAAAGGAAGGGACTTACGACCGGTCCTTGAAGTTCTGACCACTGCAGCATCCCTGTGGTCACATGAACAAAATTTGGGCACTTGGCAACCAGCTCGCACTTACGCACTTGCAGAGTCCTGCGGTCACGTGATCACCATTTGAAACCTTCCCTACTGACTTCCCACAAGCAAGGCCAATGGGGAAGCTGGCAGGGGAGATCACAAGTCACTTGGGTAAGTCTCCCCCACCCGTCTCGGCCTTTGTTTGCTTGCTCGTTCGCACACACCGCACCCTCCTTCCCTCCTTCACTTGCTCACAGGCACCCACCAGATTTTGGGTAATGAAGGAAAAAGTTTGGGAAGCACTGATCTAAGGTATGTTAGAATTAATTATTGTATACACTTCCATTTATCCATACATTTCATTTTCCCTACAAAAAAATGGGGGGGGGATTCCCATGGCTTCAATGTTTCTGGAAATTTTACATCCAGCTCCAGATATGGCTGGAAGGTTCTTTCATTCTAAGCAGAGACTGGAGCAGCCTTTCTAATGCAGAGACAGGTAGCTAGTATTTTCCAGCTCACTCTTCCTCCTGACTTAAAAATACAAAATAAATGAGAAATTTCCTTTTTATTTTAAAGTATATCTATCACCCTAGTTATTCTTTAAAAAATTAAAATAGTGGATCCCACTGAGCCAAGAAGAGAACAAAGAGGAAGAAACAAGACTTCCCAGTTGTCTTCTGGTAAATGGGTGTTTGGTAATTAGGCAGCCATTTTGAGAATAGAGACATTCTACTTATGGCAGCCATTTTGTGAGCCAATATAGCTCAGATAGGAGTTTTCCCCTGTGAGGCTGAGCCCAAGACTTCTGACCTACAAGCAAGTGCTCTACTTACTGCAGTGTTTCTCAACCTCAGCAGGTTTAAGAAGTGTGGACTTCAACTCCCTGAATTCCCCAGACAGCCATGCTGGGGAATTCTGGGAATTGAAGTCCACACATCTTAAACCTGCCGAGGTGGAGAAACACTGACTTACTATGTCACAGCTCCCTCACAAATATACTACTGTACTGACAAATGGAAATAAATCCCTACAGCTTATTGGAGAGACACAGCAACAACTGTTTCATCCTTTCCAACCAGGTTAGAATTTTAAAAAATAGTCATAAATTCTGGAGGATTTTTTAAATTGGAACAAGTAATTTTCATATAGGAAAAGGTTACAAGCAAAGCTGAAACATTTTTTAAATGATCCATTTCTCAATCTTTCAAAAATCTGGCATTTCCACAAAGTTTATTAATCAGACAAGAAAGGGTGTCATCTCCTGTCTTGCATATCAAAAAGCCACTCTACAGAAACATGATACCCCTACCAAAATTTCCCTGTATGTAAATCCATAAAAAAGACTTCCTATTTCTAAGCTCTAATAAAATATACCAGTATTTTTGTGAACATATAACCACTTAAATAATATCAAATCTACTTGACTCTGCATAATTTGTGAATTATTCCAATATACTGATAAGCCAAATAAAAAGAAATAATGGGCAAAGACACAGGGAATGACCTCAAATTTATTATTTAAAATACAGTAATACCTCGGTTCACGAACGCTTCTGTTCACGAACAATTCGGTTCACGAACAGCAGTGTTCGCAAAATTTTGCTTCCGTTCGTGAACTCCG
Source organism: Python bivittatus (assembly GCF_059951505.1). Taxonomy (NCBI): domain Eukaryota; kingdom Metazoa; phylum Chordata; class Lepidosauria; order Squamata; family Pythonidae; genus Python; species Python bivittatus. The sequence continues at coordinate 1,918,264 of NW_028277096.1, forward strand.
CATCGGGTGACCAACACGACCCGTGGCCATCTTCCCTGCTCTGACACGTGGTCGTGGCTTCCTCTATGTGAGATCGCGGTCGCAGACAGACACTTGCTGTGAAGCTTTTTGGTGTGCTTTTTAGCACATACAGGACATCCAGCATGGCTCCAAAGATAGTGCAGAGCAAGCATGGTGGTAAAAAGAAAGTGCAGAGCGGTAATGAAGGTGACAAGAATGTGCAGAATGGTAATGAAGGTGACAAGAATGTGCAGAGCAATAATGAAGGTAACAAGAAAGTGCAGAGCAAGAATGGTAAGAAGAAGGTTTTGAAGAAAATAACCATTGAATTGAAGAAGGAAATTGTAGAAAACCACAAGCGTGGTACTCGTGTGACTGATCTGGCCTCGGAGTATAAGATGGCGAAGTCGACAATCCCGACTATTTTGAAGAATAAAGATGGTTTAAAAAAATACATATGGTTCAGAACAGATTAACCTTATTTACATTGAACCTTATGGGAAAATTTGATTCAGCTGGCGACCAAAATCGGCTGACGACCACGTTCGTAGGGGTCAGAACAGATTAACCTTATTTACATTGAACCTTATGGGGAAATTTGATTCGGTTCGCGACCAATTCGGCTTGCAACCAGAATCGTGGAACGAATTAAGTTTGTGAACCAAGGTACCACTGTATCATAAGGACTAGCAAAGGGCAGAAAAAAGTATGAAAATGCCAGAATTCAGAAGTTTCACATTTTTTATTTTAAACATAGCTCAAAATATACCTATAGAAGTAGCACACTGGAGGAGAAGGAATATTTTGCAAAGATTTCGTGTTAAAAACGCTACAAAGAAGTGTCTGTGAATGTGGTCTTAGAATTCTATACTTGTGGACAGAAATTTTTTAAAAATTTCCACTTCACCAGTTTCAACCTTTACAGACAGGAACTTTGTCAGCTACCAAAGAATGAGTTGGCAGGCAGGCACTTTGTTGCTCCCAGGCACCATGCTGAAGTTGCTGGGGTTAGTTCATTCATTTTGAAAATGGAAAGTTAAAAGGAAAGATATGGAATAGACTCCTGCTTTGTTGACAATTAGTTGCAAGTAACTGAAAGTTTGAAGTTTGACAGAATCTGAACTGGTACGGCACTGGCTAAATTAATAAGTAGGTTTGTTTGTTTATTTTATTAATCAAATTTATATGCCGCTCATCCCACTATATAAGTGACTCTAGGCAGCTTACAAGTAAAATGACTAAATTAAATGGTTATATTGGTTATATTGCATAAGCAGGAAGAAACACACAGAACTAAAAATCATGTTTAGGAAAAGTGATCCATTCAATTAACTATTAGATATTTACATCTGGAAAAAACAAACACAGATTTTTTTATATATACTGTTTTTTTTTTTAACTTTTTTATTTCATGAAAATAAAAGAGCAAATGGATGTCAGAAACTTTGTGAATTTTGACAGTCACTAGGAGCAAAGCTCAGCACAAATTCTGGATAATCAGATTCAACATCTACTAGAAAAAATGCTCTAGAGCTGTGTAGCATTTCAGATTCAAAGGCAAAAAGGAGTATTTCAGGATACACAGAGGGCATCTGTTTGCAATACCTTCAACCAAATCTGTCCTGACCCAAAATCTTGCTGCTGCTGCTGCTTCTACAAGGAGCAATTACATATTTCCAAAAAATATACAACTGCTTTAAGGAATAGCAGACACTCCCAAACACCCCAAAGCACTTTTTGCCTTTGGATTCAAAGCGCTTGCATGGCCCTAAAATGTTTCGCTGTAGGAAACTAAATAAATTATGACATATAGATTGCAGTCCTAAATACTCTTACTATAAGTCCCCTTGAACAAAACAGAACTTATTTCTTTTGAAAAATATGCATAGGACTACACGGTACATGAAGATGTTGGATTTACTGGCAATTTTAAGAGTGACCTGATATGCTTCCTCTTAGAATGTTTACTATTCAACAGAAAATGTCATCTAAATTCTGAACGTTACCATTTTGCACACACATACACACATCCCTGACTATATCATCAAGACTAAATGACTATTTTAAGGAGGAGAGAAATCCTTTATCATTTCCCAAAGATACAGTCTTGGACATTGTGTGTAAATACTATGTATCTGTGTTATAGCTACAAAATTAGCTGCTTCCTTCACTTGTGCTAACATGAACTTATTCTGCATTCTGTGCAACTCTTTTTAACAAGGCCGTCACCACATAATAGCATTTTTCAAGCCACAAAGGAATCCCAATGTTTAATGATGCCTTACTCTTCTAGACTGCTCAGAAATTCAGGAAGAAAATTGCATTGTGGAGATAGAGGAGAACACACACTGCACTCTTCCCAGCAATGTGTAACCTTTTTAATGGTAGAGTTAACCTCACAGCAATTCTAGTTGTAAACTGCATGCAAATCCCTAATGTAAAGGTGTCCTGTGTTTAACAAGCCAATTTACGAGGCAATTCTGCAACCAGACGTTTAAGAATAATGTGATGCTCCTTGTTAATTAAGGGACATGCATCCCCATTAGCAGTTTATCACTACATAATGTTTGAAGCCCTTCTAATTTGCCACAACTGCTTTAATTGTATTACTTTAATTTGTTTCTTTTGGGAGAAGGGCGCACTGTTTTTTTCTTTGCAGGAATTAGCCCACTAAAAAAGCTGGATCTGGGTGTTTGTTTTTTTATTTAATAAAGGAAAAGCAGAACAGTTCAGATTTGCAAAATGTCATTCCGCTTATGAAACTACAAGAGCAGGAGCATGTCAAATTTAACCATCTCTGAAAACAAAATTCTTGCATTAGAAACCAGCCAGGGTTCTTAATTTCTTCTCATATTTCTGCATATTTACCAAAGTTCATAGTCTTTCTTAAATCAGAGTGAAATATATTTTTAAAGGCAATGATGGGGATTGGGAACTTTCAAAATTCAGCTATCAAGAAATTTTTGTGGACTTGTTTCTTAAATTGCATCTATTATATATCTGTTCCACCTACTTGCAGCAGAGGAAGAAGTGAGAAGTACTCATTGAATATGTTGAAAATGTATCTGTACTTGGTTCCTCCTCTATCTGAACTAGTTCCCATTCAAGTCACTGAATCATCATCAAAGCTACTAAAACCTTTCAGATGTTCCCTACATTGGCTGGTTTTCCTCTTCCCTGATCATTCTTTTTACTTTTGATGAATTGGGTTGTTTATTGTATTGTGATAACATGATTTTAGACTGTAGGAATTACTATATTAAATCCCACTGATTTCAAATACTCTTTGATGATGATGATGATGATGATGATGATGATGATGCATCTAGCCCACTCTTCACTGTTAAAAGAAATCCCAAAACAATTTTAAGCAACCCAGTCTAAGTAAGCAGGATAGAAAAAGTATTGACACTTTTGAATTTTGGTGTTGGAAAAGACTCCTGAGAATATCATGGACAGCCAAAAAACCAAACAAATGGATCACTGAAGAAATCAATCCAGAGTTCTCACTTGAGGCACAAATGGCCAGGCTCAAATTATCCCATTTCAGACACATTATGCAAAGATCTAGCTCTCTGGAAAAGGCTGTAATGCTGGGAAGGATGGAAGGAAGAGAAGAAAAGGATGATCAACAGCAAGGTGGATGGACTCAGTTACAGTAGTGATTGATGCAACATTGGAAGACCTGAAGGACCAGATTAGATACAGATTGTCATGCAGAAAATCTATCTATGTGGTCACTAAGAATTAATATCAACTTGACAGCACATAATCAATCAATCACCATAAGTAAGACTAAATCAGGATCTAACACAATACTTACTGCCTCTTTTTATCCAAAATGGACTCTCAAGGCAGCTTATAATTAAATCAGTTCCAAAAGGTACAATATAATTAAGAATTTGCTGGTGTATGTACTGTTGACAGCATGTGCACAAACACACATGCATACACTTATTGGTCCTTGACAGTTGGAGGTAGAGATGGATTTGAGGACTGGTGGCCCAGAAAGGCAGCCTTTGTATTTAGTTATGCATTCTGAATGGCTCAAGAACAAAACGCTCAATTTAAACTGAAAGGAAATAAACATAAAATTCTTTTTGCAATTACCACCATTTTTTCTAATGGAGATGAAGCCATTGTCCTCTTTCAGCATACCTGCATGCTATAAGAAACCAAGCAACATTTGAAGAGAACCAGACAGTTGAGTAGTTCAACATGAGCTACAAGGCAACATTTCAAGATCCTGAACCATGTCTTGGAAAGAAAGTGATGGATGAAACAAAATATCACTTGAGCATTAATTAGCCCACATCAGTCTCAAACCTATTGGAAATTTCTAATAAAGTTGCAGGGGCATTTAAAGGGCCTGAGGCCACAGATAACAGAGCCATAGATGCAACAGTCTTTACTGTGCCCACTTCAGTTTCCAGGGATGACTCTTGGAATTAAGTCTTGAGGATCTATGTGTAAACAGGGGCAGATTTCCCCAACTAAAAGGTTGAGATGATTTTCTTAAATTCAGAATCAGATAGTTCCTCCTTCTCCTCCTCCTTCTAGGAGTGCAGTCTCCATGTTCAAAGAGAGTACATGTTGCTGAGGACAAAGTGCAGCAGAGCAACAGCAGGAGGCTGGCTGCCACTCCCCTTCAGTCCTGTCTGCTGGCTTCTAGGAGATAGCAGGTTGGCCATTATGAGAAGTTGTTTAGTTTTATCATAGCAGTTGAGTTTACTTTTAATCTTCATTCATTCAAAGATGATTAATCCTTCTGAATAGATGCCTGTACCATAGGCTCATTGCAGGAACCTCTATCAGAGGAATCCAGAGAGCAGGTGAATTAACTAGCCATAAGGTGTGGGGTTTTTTTTTTTGAAGGAAATATTTACATCCTCTCTTATTAAGTTTTCTTCCTTCAGCCCACTTTGATGTTTAGACATCAGCTTCTTCTCACAACTGCTCAGCCCTAGGAACATTCAGGCTAAAACTGTAAAAGCAGACACACCAGGTCTGCCCAGCTGCATCCCCAAAGTGTTCTGTTTAGGCATGCAAAGCAGGGTGCTACAAATGCAGAAATCTGCTGTGCACTTTCGATCAAAGCGATGACAGTTAATAAGAACAGCCCGAGACATCTGAAAATAAATCCAGCATAATCAAATGCTCGCCGCCACACAACTTATACAACTCAAGCCAAGAATGGAATAGCAATAGAATAATAGAATGGAAGAGGCATTCTTTTGTCCTCAAGTCCTTCAGCTACTAGTACAAGTAGGGCTTTGTGTACTTGCATAAAACTATTTTGCCAGGCAGAGGTTCATTTCAGATATCATATCAAACCCTGTCCTGCCCTAATTACAATTTAAAATCCACTTCATTGTTTGAGCTTTCAAAATCTATCATTGGCACACCATTACTCAGAGTTGCTTGTATCCTTCATGGCACTTCCACATGGTTACTGGCCTCACCCTCTTATATCTTCTGCAGTAGGGCTGCATTGCCATGAGAGTGTTCTTACTGCTCATCTCCATCCCTCCCACTGAACTGGCCTGCACATCCCCAAGCTTGTCAATGGGAGGGCACAAAAATGGCAACCAATCCTTGTTCTTCCCTGGTCACATTTGTTTTTTTTGGGGGGGGGGGAATACAGAGAACCCAACCAGAGATTGTACAGGGTGGGAGTGGCAAATTATGCCTTCAGAGCAATTATGTTATGGGAGGATGGGGGAATGGTATAAAGGTTGGCTACAGAAGGGGGAGAGAAATCCCAGAAGCCAGGACAAGGCAGGAATACCCACCAAACCTCTAGTTAAAATGTATTTCTTCCATCCATCCATCCACCCACCCATCCATTGATTATATAAGTATCTATAAAAGCTGGCAAATAAGGATTTTTTCCCCTTAACATACACAAAAACGCTTTCATGCTGAGGCTTCTAAAAACAAAATGCTTACATTGTCTGAAAACAAACAAAAATCCCCCTCGATGCTTCATAAATATTGCTTTTATACATATGTAAATTTAATCCCCATATCAATTAAATTAGCTAAAACTCCTATAACTAAAATCTATCAACATTTCTTTAACTGGGTTTCAGACATAATGATTACCAATGGTAAAAAATAAAATAAAATCACTTGCCACCTGTAAGCACCAAGATGTGAAATACCCAGAGAAATGAATGGAATGTGTATATGTCCATGAAAGAGAGAGGGAGTGTGCATAAGTACCGGGAAGCAAGAAAATTCTGCCACTGCACTTGAACCTGGATCTCCAACCAATTTCACAACCACCGTTACAAAGCTGGGCTTTTCAAGGGCCAAGACAGTAGCTCACCATCTCCCTATACCTCATTTCATGATGAAATGAACTGAGATATCTCTGCTAAGTTGTGACAACCAGTTCATTTTCATGAATGATGGCTTCACCACTTTGGTCAATCCCACAACTCTTCGAATCTCTTGAGGGAGGGTATGCTTCAACCAAGAGACTAAATCCTGCTCCTAGTTTTCAACTTTATGCATTCATATTGTTCATATATGAAATGCTCAGAGACTGGAATGGCATGTATGTCCATGAAAGAGAGAAAGAGACAGAGTGAGTGCATCAGTATAGGTAAGCACTTTTGTTAATGGTTTCATGGAATATATTTTTAGGGTTCACTTATCTGCTCTTTGTTCAACCCATGAATCATGAAAACTTACTTGAATCCTAGGGTAAAATAGTCTTAAATCTAAAAGAACACACAAAATGCCTTTCAAAGCAGCAAATGATGCTTAAATGGGACAGATTATAAATAGTAATTTGCAAACACTTTATTCCCTAGGAACCCTTTTTCCTTAGTTTGACTAGATGAGGATCCCCTGTGCCACAGAACTCCCACTGAAGAAGAATCCTGGATATGTTCTAAGGTATGCTGTATTCACATGGAGCAACAACCAACAATCATGTTTCACCATCACCACAGGTGAAATTAGAATTACATAGTGAAACTGGCAGATTCAACCTCCAGCACCTCCATTTAAAATGAGCAGGGAGTAGATCAGAAGAGAAACTAACTCCCTGGCTAATAATTGCTGCCAAAAATATACCACCTTTACCAATCTAATGCCCTACCATAGATAATAGTTGGGGATGCGGGAAATAATTGCCCAGTACATCTGCAGGACTACAAGTAGGGGAAGGCAGACAATTTAGGCAAGCTGAACAAATGATCTAACCTGGAGTAACTTTCTAAGAATAAGGAGGAGGAAAAAATCAGGCAAAATTAATAATTTCAGTCTCTGATTTCTTCATCCATTTTTTAATGATCTGCCAGGAGAAATAATCAACATAAGAAAATAGTTTTTCTTGTTTGCACTGGTGTGTATTGCATCTTCAACCAAACAGGTTAGAATTCTACTGCTGGAACTATTGTTTATATTCAAACATCAAAGCCTTCTTCCAGCACAGAAGAGACTTGCAGTATGTAGCATTAGCCCTTGTAACTGGCAGGCACTATGAAACCTTTGGCTTGGGCAAAGTCTGAATACTCAAAGCCAAATGCTCTATCCTTACTAATCAATCAAGTGGTAACCTCAGCTTTTGCTCTGCAAGAAACAGTACGAGCATTCCTTGATTCCCCTGATCAGAATCAAGGAGAAAAAATGGCAGACAAATTGAATTTCACACTCTAAACTGTACTGCATTTCTAGGGCATGTCTCAAAGTGTAAAGTGCCTTACTCAGTTTGGCTGAGAAAGAATTTAACTTTAAGAGCTAAGACTGGTCACTGGCTACTTTCTCAGTTCATAGTCAAGCAGAAATTTGAATACACAGTACTTCAGATCCAAATAAAGACCCTTCCTTTTAACCCCACTGCGCTACAGTATAAGCAAAAGAAACGTTCATATTGGGGCCATCCAATCAAAATGTTTTATGATGCCTGCCAATTACAAACACCAATACTGCATACTGCGTGTGTGGAAATGTGTTTACAGTGCCCAAGTTGAGGTTCAAATCCATTCTGAACCATTTTTAAAGCCATCTGTAAAATGGGAATATTCATGACAAATACATGTTGGATATTCACAAAACAAGTATCCTCAAAAGTTACATATTGAAAAATCACACAACTGTAACAACAAATATGAGTGGACTACTACTCTCTAGCCTATCTGGAAAACAGTTCCTATAACCTTTAATTACTGGCCAAGTGGCTGGGGTATATCAGTGTTGTAGGAACACCACTTATAAAGTTAACCAAAGTCACTGTCACACTACCACATTTATGTAAGCTTGGGAGAAACTTTCATGAAGTAAAATACAAACCACACCATCAGCATGAAAGCGTATGAAAAGTAAAACCCATGCTCCTCTTGTAGCTTCCTAGGTCAGCCTTCCCTAACCTGATGCCCTCTGATGTACTGGACTAGAACTCACATTATCACCAGCCAACAGGAAATCCTTAATTCAGCAGAAGTCTGCAAACTTACAAAAGTACAGGCTCTTAAGCTTTTGTCTATAGGAAGAGAAAAAAATAGTTGATGTTGTACTTACACCACTGGAAAGGTTCTCAGCATAATTTACATGGGGAGAGGAAGGTCAGAAAGCCTCTTGGAGGTCTTCAGTATTTGTTACCATTCTGAAACAGATAAGAAGGAGAAGATTTAATTTTTTAAATAATTTCTTAGAAATTATTTTTCATAACATTGCACACATCTAAACAAATACCTTGCAAACAGGCAATCATTATTTCATTTTCTATCAAAACTCCTATAAAGCTCCAATCTGTCTTAAAATAGACAGGACTCTGATGGGTAGGAGGGTCTTTTTGAAATATTTTACAGTGTATCACAATGTAAATGCATCTCAAGGACATGATGGGTTAGAAAGCCATAATTATTGAATAAAACACAGAACTAAAATACCAGTTTCCGAGAAACATGCGTAGATTTAGAATGACAAATCAACGTAAGCTGACAACATGACTTGAAGTATATGAAACCATACTATTTTAACATGTTTTCCATTACTTAGAGAAACCAGACATATCTCACTTCAAAACTGTTAATGCTTTATTTGACTATGTACTATTTTGGGTACCAACAGGTACTGGTAAAAACTGAAAAACCCAGAGAAAGCTACAAGAATGATTAAATAAGGCAGAAATTAGATAGGGCAGAAATCACAAGCAAAGAATGTTGATGAAGATTCTCAGTCATCCAGGTGGAATTATCTGGAGGTTGAGTCATGGCAACTGGACTTCTTTTCTTTTGGTTTGATACATTTCGCTGCTTGTCCAGAGAAACTTCTTCAGAAACTTCTGCAGAAGTTTCAGTCCAGAGACTGAAGAAGCTGCTTGGACAAGCAGCGAAACGTATCAGACCAAAAGAAAAGAAGTCCAGTTGCCATGACTCAACCTCCAGACAAGCAAAGAATGGGAAGATTGGGCATAACAAGCTTGGGGGGGGGGGGGAGATAATGGTAGTACATTTTGACAATACTCCAATATTTGCAGGAGAATGGCAAAAAAACAAGGGAGAACTTTTTTCTGATCACCTAAGTTAACAAGAGCATAAGATTTGTAATAAACATTCCACAAAAATATCTAAATTTAGAGGGACACTGAGTGGGAAGGACAGCTTTTCACTTTGACTAGACTAGAATAATTTTTCAAAGGGCCACTAGAACAGGAGTAGCTCATAGCTGGAATTTCTCCTTAACTCTACAGCAACATTATGGATCTCACATATGGCTACACAGTCACTTTAACATGTTTGTGCTCAATATTTTGTTTTGCTTTAAACAGAGAAGAATTCACAAACATCAGAAAAAGTCCTTCTGCTGGATCAGGCCATAGAATTCACAAACATCTCTGCTGGATCAGGCCATAGGCCCATCTAGTCCAGCATTCTGTGCCAAGTAGTGGCCCTCAAGATGCATTTGAGAAGCTCACAAACCTGGATTAGAAGGGTATGTACTTCTGCAGAAAGAAAAGTCGTTGGCACTAATAACATACATCCTTGGTATACTTTCCACTTAGGAAGCAAAAAGATGTACATCTATTTTATTGAGCAGATTCAACAGCCACATTTGTAAGGGCTGTTACCTACATTACCTGCAATATTTGCCATGTAAATTCCCTTGTGTGCTAGCTGAGCTGCTGTATGTCGTGCAGTGATTGCAAACATTCCAAATAAGTGGAGAGGAAGTTGCAAGCAACACAGGTTTAAAACAGTATAGCTCCTTTAAAATATGAAAATCAAATCTCAGTTGGGGAAAACACATAAGGCCTAGGAATGAAGATGGGGCACTTTTCCCGTTAGCAAGCAGCAGCCCAGAGAGAGAAAGCAGAGTCCAAACTTTCATGGTGACTTCCAAACTTAATGTGAACCGAATAGTCAATTTTTCAGAAAACAATTCTACCATATCATTTGATTTCAAAACAATTCACTAGCTGAATAGAGGTAGTATGATTTTTTGATATCCCTTCCTATCATGGCACTTCAAAACCACCAGGCCTCAACCCTTCAGTCTGACAAACAGAACCTAAGTTTGTCTTCCTAGCATTAACCAGGCAGAACAGCGAGTATCATTAATCTGTCTAACTAACGCAGAGGTTAAACCTGACAAACCTTTGTCCTGTCTGCATTATTCATTAATGAAATTAACTTGTTAAAGTGAGGGGGGAAGAGGAGGAAAGGGAGAAATGGAGACCAAAAGAGGAAGTCAGCCTTCCTTCCTTCCCTCTCTGGTGCATAAAGAGAATGCAAAGGGGTGGGGGGAAGAGGGAGGAATTCCATATTAGTATGAAAATCGTGGCAGCAACTGTAGAATGGAATGAACAATCCAATCCCCAGCTTAAAAGCTGCTCTAAAAGGCAGCTCAAATTTACAATGGATGAGCCTTCATGGCAATCTGTTTTTCCGATATTAAAAATCTCATTTTCTCAATGCCAAGGACAAGTGGAAGCGTGAGGCACTGGAGTATCAACTCGGCATTTGTCTCATTTGACATTAAATCATTCTCATTTTCAACTTGCATTTTCTAATATCTCCTTGGGAGCCACTTCAGTTTTGTTCATTTCTCTCTGGCTGCAATTAAGATGTTTGAGTATAGCATCTCCACCTTTGCCTCCACCTAACACACTTCCTCTAAGAATGCTTTTTTGCTTTAACCAGTTTCTCGGCAGTTAGAAGACTGACAAGTGCAGTCTTCCCACTAAGATTCACCAGCCAGAAAAATTAATTCACCCTAATCCATTATGGAGGAATGTAGTATGGAAGAAACAGCTCAAATTCATTCAGACTGAAAAGGAAGTTTCATGTCTATGACACCAATAGGGCTTTCTTATCCTAAAAAAGTTACTCCAGTCTTCTGTCATAGCCAGACTGTGGCCCGAAAATCAGATATGGAATGCATATCCTCCAACTCAGGATCCCAAATTTCATCCCAGCTTTTGGGGAACAGGAGTCTGTCCTCTTAAACTTTGTAATAACATTATATACTCAGACTGGTATTGTATAAAAATACAATATATAAATAGACAGAACACTTCCCCACCAGTAATTTCACACAGCAGACACTCTACTTTTCTTCTTTTCTTTGCTGCTGTTTCAGTGCCACATTAATGTGTATGTGAATTAGTTCAAAGACAGACACCATGAATACCCAAATTTATTAAGGATGCACCATGCAGGAGCCCCAATGTTTCATTTAAAAAATAAAAGAATACAAGTTTCTAGTCCTTAATCTACACAGAAGAGTTTGGAAGTGAGTGGGAGAGACTGAGCAGCATTCCAGAGCAGAAGGAAGGAATCATCAGGACCCAGAGCAGCTGGAGCAGAATTATGTTTTTAAAAAGAAAAGCAAATTGTTTATATTGCATCTGTCAGTAACAGTCATTATTTAAATGTTTATCTCTGTAGGCAAAAGTGGATTATAACTACCAAAGGACCTAAAGACAAAGATGGAATCCAAACAAGGGCATGCTGGTTCCACTTCCAAACCCCCTTCCTTGATTTCTCTTCCCAATATTATTTTTAAAAGTTTTGAAGGTGTCCAACCACCAGCCATCTTTTTTTCCCCCTTCTATAATGCCTCTGGGTCAAATGTATGTTAGGGAGATATAATTAGGAAAGCAAAACAAAGGGAGAGGGCAGGGCAGTTGAAACTGCTATCCAGTGCCTCCAGAAAACTACATTATTATTGCTTATTAATCAGGGGGTGTCTGCAGGGTGTGGTCAAAAAGTCAAGATGGTGGACATGATGGAGGAATCAAAGTTCCATCCATGCTATGCACATAGAAAGTGGGCGGAGCTTTGATTGGACCATTGTGCCACCATCTTGACTTTTTTGACCGCACCCAGTGGAGACCACTGTTATTATTGTAAGAACAGTAACAACAACATTAAACAGAGGATGGAGAAAGAAAAAAATGGATACTCTGCTGCCTGGTAAGCGTGATAGCTGGGGAGGATACTGCCATGGGACTTGGCAGGTGTCACTCTTTGCTACTTGTGAGTGCTTGTAGGAGTTGAGTTGAGAGGACTACTTAGCTGAGTTTATGTGAGTTTGGGTTTTCAAGAAGGGGTGGAATGTTGAGCTGCACACTCTAGTTTTCCTTCTGTGAAGTATACCAAATTCATATTTGGCATAGAGGAGCCCATATCCAACTGCTGCTTTCTTGAGTAGGTTACTTGTCTTTGTGACTACAGTAGCCATTTTATGGTGATGAGCAAAATCACAATTTATCTACCAAGAACCACCCCCAGAGATACTATACATTGAACTTCCTCAATTTCCTGGGTGGGCTTTTCTATCCATATGACAACACTGATTTCACCACAGCAAGAATACAACCTTGGCAGATACAGGAAAACCGATGCTGCCTTACGCCAACTTAGACCACTGGGCCATACAGTTGAGTACCATCTACTTTTACTGACCTCAGCTCAGTTCTCCATGGTCTTTTACAACTAAAGATGCTGGAATTGTACCTAGAGTTTCACCACACAAAGCATGTGCTCTGCCACTGAACTGTGGCCCCTCCCAGGGCAAGAACTATCTTCCAAAGCAGTAGAGCAAAAGCTTCTCAGCCAAGGAAAAGCAATCCCTTAAGTGGCTATTGATGCTTGCTCTGCAAGGCAGCAGGAAATCTAACATACTAATAGGGCCGCTAAATGGCTGCACTAAGTGCTGGAAGGTACTGATCCCCTTTGGCCTCCTCCTTCAGATTCTTTGCTCAGTTCTGGACTTTGGATTAGAAGACATATAAAATACTTTCCCCTCCTCTATTTAGACACAACACTGGCACATTTTCAGGTGAGGGTAATGAAATATGACAAGCCTTTTTGCAGCACGGGGTGTTCCAGTTCTTCTACCTGTTGATTACTACCTGTTAAAGAGCGGTTTGCCTCATTGGGCCAAATGTTAATTGGTACTACCTCAAAAACCAAATATTGTTAAGGAGTAGGGTAACCAATGTGGGTTTTACTTTAACTGTGAGCTGCCCAGAGCCACCTGCTGTGGGAGATGGGCAGCATACAAATTTAATTAATTAATTAATTAATTAATTAATTAAATCATGCAATTAACTATCACTGCTCAGTGAGGTACTGTAGCATGCTAGTGAAAGGAATGAACTGTTCAAATCTTGACACTGTTATGGACTCTTTAGGAACCGATTGGCCAGTTTCTCTTTCTCGCCTTCTCTAGGGCTGCTGCCTTTCCAATTACATGTATTTTAGTAAAAAGTCTGAAGTCTTGTAAGATTTCAGTGTTTTCATGGGAGATTACATGAAATTTCAAGCATGTCAGAATCTCATGAAACCCATGCAAGATCCACATCTGATGAGATTTCAGCAATGTTTAACTTAAAAAATATATATATTGGGTGCCTACCTCCCGAAAATATTGCCAATTCCTGGCATGTCGGATTGCTGGAAAAATAGGCATTGTTGTAGAAAAACAGTTGTTATTTCTCCAATCTGGTACACTCCAGATGTGTTCGACCACAATTCTCGGGTAACATGGATATGGGCAAAGCCAACTGGGAATTAGGAGAATTATAACCTATCTCAACTGGAATTCTGTCTTATGTTTTTAAATACTTAATTAACACAATCAGGATAGAGCTTATGGTTGAAGGTACCAAGATCTAAGAACTTAGAGCCCAGGCTTCAACCCTGGTTCACTTTTAGGCCAGAGCAAGTTAATCATGATCCAGCTTAGAAAGCATTTTGAATGGGGCCTTCTAATAACAGTGCTGCTTTCTTTATCTATTTGCAGTCCAGTGCAGGGCTTACTTCACAGCTGACTCTAGAAAGTCACCTACCACTTAATTCTCCTGCAGAGCTTCATACCAACATTAAATCAAGTCCTCTGGAGCATGGTGGGAAAATCAATAGGGCAGGCACCATAAATCCAAATCAACTGGGCAGACCAAAAACGAACAGCAGCAACTGTGGATTTTGCTGGGACGCCTGACAGCTGCATGAGGATACTAGATGCTGCCACTGTTTATAAAGTAGCAAATTCTTAGTTGCTGAGACCAGGGAAGAAAACAAGTATACAGGTAATTCTTGCTTAGTGACTGCCTTGTTTAATGATCATTTGAAGTTACAGTGCTAAAAAACAACTTAGTGACCAGTCCTTGAATTTATGACCTTTGCCATGTCTCTCTGTTCTTATTTTCACTTGCTTATTTACCCCAAGATGTCCTCAAAGAGAAAGAGAAAAAATCCCAGTTCAGCCAAAGAAAGTAGCAAGAAGCAAAGTAAAACCAAAGTAAAACCATAAGCACCGTCGCGGTCACATGATTTTCTCTTAGCAACTGCTTCACTTAATGACTGAGTTGCTGGTCCTAATTGCGGTCACTAAACGAGGACTAGCTGTACTCATATTTACAAACAGGCCAATTTACAAGGGTCAACGCTATCTTATGTGTCTACAAGCAAATCTTTTAGTTGCAGTTTAATTAAGATGTGGCAAGTCCAGCAGCAGAAAAATAAAACTGCTTTGGGAGTCAACTCTTATCTGTGAGCTGTCATCTAACAACCCCTAATGTAGGCTATGTAAGGGGTCTCTCGACATATATCTCTGTCCCCTAAAACAGCACACAGACATCTCCTGAGAAGAACTGAATACAAAAATCCAATTAAAGCATAGAAAATTCCTCCCTAACCTTATATGACTGACTCCTTTATCCTAACTAAAATTTAACATTGGATTATTTTAGAAAGGAGCTGCAGAATGCATTACAACAGGGGCAGGCTAATAAAAGCACAAATATGGCAGCACTTTGAAATGCATAATTTAACAAGAGGACAGCCAGCCTGGATTCATAAAAAGCGAAGGTCATGGCTGACAAATCTGCTGAAATCTGGTTTTATTATATGACCAAATTGTTAGATTAGACAAGAATGAAACGGCAGACATACGTTATCAGGGTCTTTGGGAAGTAAGCATTTGATTTGATGCCTTTGGGTTGATTTACAAAGTCATAAAAAACCTATCATGAGGGTGGGGGGCTGGGATAAATGGATTAAATAACACTGGCCAAGGGGGAAGGGGAAGACGTTGGGGAGCGGAAACAGTTTGGAATGTGGAGGGAGGAGGAAAAAGGTCAGCTTGCCATTTTGTTTACCTTGTTGCATTATAAAGGACTCCAAGGAGAATAAAAATATCTGCTTGCGGTTGGCTGTACAAAGACAGCAAGGACTTGGGACTCCATATCAGACACAGGAAGGAAACTGTGTAAAGGAAAGAGGATTGTAAACTTAGAAACAATGTTGGTTTCCTGTAAACCAGGAAGGGCTTGCATGTGGAATTAAAGCATACTCCACATAATAAATATAAGCGGGTAAATCTAGGCCAGACTTTCCTAACCTGTGCCCAAATGGATTAAATTACCATGTCCATAACTGGCTGGGAACTAATGCGCCAACAGTAAGCCAACCTGACTGGAGGAGCCAGACTGGAAAGCTGGGCTTGTGGCTTGAAGCCGCAGCAGTGATTCTTCAAGGAGGAGTCAATTGTTCCTTCTCTTCCTAGAGGTTTCCTCGCCCCCACCCCCAATTCACATGACTTTAAAATGAGTCTCAGTGCTTTTTTAAAGCAAACAGGGACAGAGCTTATCACTGATCAGCTGCTGACTGGAAAAAAGAGTTGTTTCCATGCCTGGCCTAGAAAGAAGGAATGGAGTCTAGGAAAAGACCAAGAGGCCAGACGGGAAGCCCCTGAGGACCACCAATGGCCCACACATTGGAGGTCCTCAGTGCCTGATCAGAAAGATGCTCAATGGCGAGGTCAGACCACCTTGGAGACTCAGGTTCAAACCCTCCCCTGCCATGAACTTAATACACTGTCTCTTCCCCCCGCCCCCTTCCAATGGATAAATGTACCGACATGAGAATACTGCACTGTTTCCTTTCCAATAGCACAAAAGGGCCAGTTGGTTCACACAGTTTATTTTCAAAAGTAAACTTCATTTTTTAAAATTAAGTACAAATGTTCAATCACTCATGAATTACTTTTTGCAAATTATGTGTATCACACATGCAGCCCAGCATGCCGAAACAGGGCATGGTTTTCTGATAATCACTTAGAGTTGCCAATACCCATATTTTGTTTAGTTTTGTTTCGGAGCAGCCAAGCCAAACTTTCAGGTGTTGCAATAGTTTCTTCTTGGTTTGTTTTACCAAGGTAAATATGAAATTAAAAGGCTGCTTGAACACAGTAATTGTTCACAGAAACTCAGATGGTGAGTTCTGGCTTATTGTTACATGTCAACAAAGCCACTGAGAAAAATATGAAAAAGTCTGTCTTCATCAGTTCTTTTTTCATAGGTTAGGAAAGGTTTATAGAGTTGTTGAGAGGACAAAAAACAGGGTCATTATAATTAAAATATGCATATCAAGTAATCTTCGCTATTGTATTCAGCATAAAGGAATCAGGAATAATCAGTTGTATTAAATGCATATGCTCTTAACTGCCTAGTTAATATTAATAGCTTAATTGCTACTAGCCAAAATAAAAAGTTACAGACCTAAAACTGAAATTTAAAGAATAAAATAATACTGCTAACTTTCTTTAAGCAACCCCTGGCTTACTGACATGGCAATTTTATAGATGGTGGCAAGAAAGTCACAGGCCACAATTCATGAACCAACAATAGACAGGTAGCCTGAGATTCTACTGCCCTACTTCTTGCTTATACTAAAAGGGGTATTATATGAATTAATGGAATGGAGTTCCTTATAAAATTGGCTCTGCACTAAGATATGGCACCTCTCTTAGTAATTGATTCCATTGTTGAAATGTTTTTACTACACACATTTTTCCTACAACAGTTCCCTGATAATCTTTGGGCTTGTCCCAATTTGTCCAAATCCTTTTCAAAGTATGATGCCCAGAAGTGGGCATAATACGCTAAGCTTTGGAAAAATGTCTAAGGTAGTGTCAGAAAACGACAGACACGGGTTCGGTTGTCCAGTAGACAGAAGTTTTTATTGGGCACGTTTGCAAAGGTGGGTCCCTCCCGCAGCAATGGAGGAACCCCGAAGCAAGGTCTGACAGGTTTTTATACCCCCTATCTGTCCTCCCCCTCCTACGAGGGCTTGGCTCACAATCTCACCTTTTTTACCGCCCCGGAGCGCCGCTAATTAACCGCAAAACCGCAGACATTCCACTTTCCGAATCCAATCAGCGCAATACACATTCCAATCCCCACTTGACCCGACAGCCGCCCCCTGCCGTTTCTCTTCACTCTGGAGCGAACGTGCCTCTTGCCTGCAGTCTTTCCTCCCTCCTGCCGTCCCTCTCCACTCTGGTGCGAGTGTGCCTTCTGCCCATCCTCCCTCCTGCCACCCCCCCAAGGCTGCCCCATGGTGCACAGCGCTCTCCCCTAGCAAACATGGTTCGTTTGAGGCCCTCACTTCTCCCTGCCTTCTCACAATCCCCCCTTTTTCTTTTCACGCCTCTGTTGGGCCTCAAACCTGGCTAACAGGATTGCTCCCTCGTCCCGGACCCGGGGCTTCACACACTGGGACAGCTAATTCCCACAAGCAGGGAGGCATTGCATTAAGCAACATACTAGGACCAGTAAGGCAATGAAGCCAATAGTTAGTACAGAAAGTTGTTTTAACCAAGCAAAGTTAGGTAACCAACTAGTGAGCCACGACCAATTCCATCCCTCTGGATCCTCGGATATGCGAGAGGCTAAGGTCTTCAACTTGGCTAGTTTTGCTTCAATATAATTCTCATTGTTGGTTAGGTTAAAGCAACAAAGACCTTGAAAAGATTCACAGCCTTGTCCTGCCCTTAATAGGAGATAGTCTATAGCTATCCGATTTTGAATGACCGCCCTCCTGATCTCAGTGACTTCTTCAGTGAGGGCTGCAATGAGAGAGGATGTAAGGTTGACACTTTTAGCCAGGAGGCAGGCCACCTTCCTTAGGTCCAGGTAAGTTCTTCCACTTAGTGCAGGAACCCCTACTAAGGAGAGGGCCAGAGCCATGGCTTCTGTTTCGGACAAGAGTGTCACATCACTCTCACAAGCAGATGGCAGCTCCCTTTTTCTTTTTTCTTTTGATGGGTGCGCTTGCATTGGAGGCAGGGCATATAGAGAGGTCAGGCGCCCTATGGCACAAGGGCCCCCTGAACTATAGGCTGGAACATAGGTGTAAGCTTCATGTCCACATAACAAAAAGAAACCTTTAGGTAGGTATAGAGGGGTTGAGGCGTAAGGGATATTATAGATCCCTCCACAAGTGAAAGCAGGACCTTTTGAGGGCAGTGGGTGGGTACGGTTCTGGGTATTGTTGAAATATACACATTGAGTTGCATTGGTTATCCCCAAGAGATTTAGAGCCATTTGCCTTTGATTAGTCCAGGGTCTTGGTGTGGGAGAAGACCCAAAATGATAGAACATCCCCCCCCACGGGGGATCATCCCCAGTGATATCAATATTCGCTATCTGAGTAACATTCTTCAATGCTTCCAAGCTGATGGGCATTCCAAAGAAACAGGTGGAGGTGACACCATTCACAGTCAAGAGTTGCCCCACACAAAAAGTTGTGCTGTTCAAAGCTGTCTGTGCCAATTCTACGCCTTTATGTTGGTCATCTCCTCCCCTGCCTTAGTTCAGTTCCTTTTAAGTTTTACTTTGAGTCCGTCTCCCGGTTGGGCAGTCCATGGTCGGGGGTCGGGAGCTCGCTTAACCCGATGGTAGTGGGTCCAACCCCCCTGTCGGGTCCGAACCGCTGATTCAGTTGTCAGGAGAACTTGGTATGGTCCCTCCCAAGATGGCTTCAGCTTCTCATCCTTCCACGTCTTTATCAGGACCCAATCCTCTGGCTTGTGGGGGTGTTGGTCTTTCAGCAAGGGGGGCCGTTGAGCGAGGAGTCCCTGTTTTCTTAGAGACAAGAGAGATTGTGACAGTACCAAGAGATACTTTCTTAGGAAGGCATCCTTTAGCTCGGGGATAGGCTCTCCCATTGGAGCCAGGAAAGGTCTTCCCATCATCAACTCGAACGGGGAGACCCCCACATCCTTGCGAGGGGCTGTCCGCATTCGAAGCAGGGCAACCGGAAGTGTCTTTGTCCAAGGTAGCCCTGTTTCCAATCCCAGTTTGGTGAGATGTTGCTTCAACACCCCGTTGGCCCTTTCCACTTTCCCACTGGAGTCAGGATGCCAAGGGGTGTGGAGTTCCCATCGAACCCCCAGGCTTTGCATGACCTCCTGCAGCACCTTGTGGGTGAAGTGGGTCCCCCTGTCAGAATCCAGACTCTCTACTATCCCATACCGGGGGACGATCTGTTCCAGGAGAACTTTTGCTACTACCTGTGCAGTCGCCCTCCGGCTGGGCACCGCTTCCACCCAGCCAGTGAGGTGATCTTTGAGTACCAACAGGTACTTCAACCCAGCCACAGGAGGGAGTTCCGTAAAGTCCACCTGGACTCGCTGAAAGGGCCATACTGCCAAGGGCCTTCCTCCCCTCTCCCTTCTCCTCATGGCTTTGCGATTGGTTTTCTGACAAATCAGGCATTTCCAGCACACAGCCTGCGCCTCTGTCCACATCCCCAGGCTCCAGTACCACGGCTTTACAGTGTCTACCAAAGCCTGCACCCCCCGTGAGACCCTTCGTGCAGTTTCTCCACCATCCCCCTCATGTCAGCACGGCTCACTACTGGGGTCCCCTCAATTGTAACCCAATGACCTGCTTCCTCCCTGCAACCTTCCCTTTCCAGCAGCTGTGAGTAAACCCCGTTCCAGCCAAATTTTCCTGAAAGTGTGCACTACTCCCCAGGCGTATCGCGAGTCTGTGTAGACGGTGAGGGACACTCCCTTTCCCAACTCTAGTGCCCGTTTCAAAGCGTGCACTTCACACAGCTGAGCCGACCAGTCCGCTGGTAGTGCCCCCTTCTCTATTGTCTCTCCCTCCGCAGTCACTATCGCGTACCCTGACTTCCTTTGTCCCTGCTCTACTCGACTAGACCCATCCACGAACCAGACCTCACCCTCCTCCAGCGGGACCTCCTGCAGGTCCTCCCGGGTCTTTGTTTGCAGCTGCAACAGGGTGGAGCACTCGTGCTCCGCCGGCTCCCATTCTTTCCGCTCCCCCGCAAGAAACTCCGCTGGGTTCAAATTCCTGTCTGTTCCTACCACCACATCAGGACTTATCCGGAGAACTGTCTCATATTTCAACATCCTTCCTTCTGTCATTCAAGCAGCCGCCTGCTGACTAAGCACACTTAAGATCTGATGGGGTGAATGGACAATCACGGGGCTCCCAAAAGTGAGTTTTTTCCCTTCTGTTACTAGCACAGCAGAGGCAGCCACTGCCTGCACACAAGTCGGCCATCCCCTCACCACTGGTTCTAGGGCTTTGCTCAGGAAGGCCACTGGTTGATATTTCCCAGCCCGTCTCTGAGTCAGCACTCCAATGGCGGTTCCCCCATGGGCTGTAACGTATAGGTGAAAGGGGAGGGCCAAGTTCGGTAGAGCCAGAGCCGGGGCCGTCACCAGGCTCCTTCGTAATTCTCCCCACTTCTCTGTGTCCCTCTCTGTCCATTCTACCCTGTCAGATGATCCTTTCAACTTCTCATACAGAAACTGAGCCTTGCTCATGTACTCATCTATCCATAGCCTGCAATATCCTACTAGACCCAGAAACCACCGCACCTCCGTTTTAGTATGAGGGGGCTTCAACTGCATTATCCCCTGTATCCGAGAAGGATCAATCAACTTCTCGCCCTTCCGGAGTACATGTCCTAAATATTTGACCTCCCTTTCCACAAATTGGACCTTCCCTTTTGACACCTTCAATCCTTCTTCAGCCAACCAGTTCAATAAAGCCACTGAGTCTTCTCTCACCTTTACTTCCTTCTCTCCAGACACCAACAAATCATCCACATACTGCAGCACCCGAGAACCCCCAGGGGCCCGGAACCCCTGGAGTTTCTCTTCCAATGCCTGTCCAAACAAGAGGGGGCTCTCGGTGTACCCCTGGGGCAGCACCGTCCATCTCAGTTGTTGCTTCAGCCCACGCCTCCCATCCCGGGACAGCGGGTATTGGGCTTGCCGCAAACCCGCCACCCCTGGTTTCAAGGGGATGCTAATTGGGGCGATGCGAAACCGACCCGCCCCCCCTTCTCCTGCCCATACCTCAGGGTTCACAACCTCCACGTCCGCCTCCCGCAACAAACACATCCTTTCTGCCTGTTCCACATTCCACAACTCCACTCCTAGACTACCCATTAGATCCCTTCCCAGCAAGTTCACTCCTGCCTGTGGGATCAGTAACACATCTGCAGTTACCTCCTTCCCATTCCACTCCAGTCTCACTCCCTCCAGTACGTCTGCCTTGACCGGAGAACCTCCCACCCCCATCACCGATACCGACGCGCCCCGGGATTTCGCAATCCCTGGGATCGGTTGGCACAACGATGTTCGAGAGGCTCCGGTATCCACGAGGAACTGCCGTTCCTCGCCGGTGGGACCCACCGTGATGTTTACCAAGGGTTCCCCGTGGGTCCCGGTTGGGGAACCATGACCCCCCTAGTTGTACAAGGGGAAACTCCTCTCATGTTCTCCCGATGTTCAGCATTATTGGGATCCCAATTTGGGTCTGCCAGAGGGAATTTAGTATCTGCGGCCGGGGCATTTGGGACATTTGCATTCCTTTGCTCCCAAGCCCCGAGCGCAGCTCGCCAAATCTGGCCCCTCTCTTCTGGCGTATAGAGGTGGGCTAAAATGTAATTCAGTTCCCCCAGGAGTATTCCACCGGGCCGAGAAAAAGTTCCAATTGTTCGGTGGCGGTATGGGCGTTCTCTTGCATACGAGGGAGGGTCTCTTTTTTTTTTTTTTCCACAACTCACTGGGTTTGATGGGAACTGTTAAGTAACTGGTGACAGCCACCTCCTGTGCGTTCGTTCCGTTCGGGACCTCCAGGACGGGGAAGGCACTGGCCAACCTTAGACTAAAGGGCAAGTTCTGAATGTCTTGGTTCAGCTGGTCCAGCTCTTTCCGCAGCCCGGGATAGGGTGGGGGCGCCGGAGGGGGAGCGGTAGGAAGAGGAGGAGGAGGAGGAGGTGGCGGCCCCCATTGAGGTCTAGTCAGCCAGAGGTCCTCCTCCTCATCCTCCTGTTCTTTTTGGACAAAAATTTTGGCTAACTTGGGTCGAGGCCCCTCCCAATGAACATGGAACCAGACTTCCACATAGGGTTCCTGTGTTAACATTTTATGCTCCACAATGTAGTTTTTTAGTTGGGTCACCCAGTAATTACTGGGGATTCCAAGAGTATCCCAATGGTAGGGGAATTCGGGGTCCACTAGTGGATATTTTGGCCATTCTTTAGTGCACAAAGTTATCATGGTCGGTTTTTCCAGACCCCTGGTGAATGGACACAACCAGGGTGTCTCCCATTGTTGCAACAATTGTCCTAATGGAGAATCCGTGGGGATTCCCCCTACTGCGTTTTTCCCACTGGCCCCTGGCCTTACACTCTTACTCTGCGCCTTACCCATCCTTCCTGACTACGTTTCCCACCTTACAGAAGGTCCCGGACTCTTCTGTCCCCTTGCGGCGTCCAACGCCTCGTAACCACGCTAATCTCCCCGAGATTATGGGTAGGTTGTACTCACCAGACCTCCCAGAGGTCCCCTCGTCGGCCAACTTCCTCTTTACTTCTGTCTGACTGGCGATTGGAGTCCCGTCCTGGACCCGACTCCGGGGAAAACGGGAGACACCTCAACGGGGTGTTACGGCCGATTACTCACCGGTTCCCCACAGTCCGGTCCACGTCGAGGACTCCTGCCTGGCTCGCCAATTTTGTCAGAAAACGACAGACACGGGTTCGGTTGTCCAGTAGACAGAAGTTTTTATTGGGCACGTTTGCAAAGGTGGGTCCCTCCCGCAGCAATGGAGGAACCCCGAAGCAAGGTCTGACAGGTTTTTATACCCCCTATCTGTCCTCCCCCTCCTACGAGGGCTTGGCTCACAATCTCACCTTTTTACCGCCCCGGAGCGCCGCTAATTAACCGCAAAACCGCAGACATTCCACTTTCCGAATCCAATCAGCGCAATACACATTCCAATCCCCACTTGACCCGACAGCCGCCCCCTGCCGTTTCTCTTCACTCTGGAGCGAACGTGCCTCTTGCCTGCAGTCTTTCCTCCCTCCTGCCGTCCCTCTCCACTCTGGTGCGAGTGTGCCTTCTGCCCATCCTCCCTCCTGCCACCCCCCCAAGGCTGCCCCATGGTGCACAGTGCTCTCCCCTAGCAAACATGGTTCGTTTGAGGCCCTCACTTCTCCCTGCCTTCTCACAGTAGCTTTTCATTTTAAAAGACTGCCATGGATCAGTTACAAGCATCTGTATGTAGAACATACCCAGACTCATATATATTTTTTGTTCTTTGCCCCTTTCTACAGCATTAGTGGATATGGACTTCTATATAGACAGTCTTCCCTACCAGAAGTCCTCCAGATGTTGACTTCAAAGACCATGCCCATGATGGATTATGAGACCTGAAATCCAAGACACTGGGCAGGTACTAGGTTAGATAAGTCAATGCTAAGAGTGGGGGATGGCCAGTATGAATGTCTCTGTTGAATGCATACACTTGGGCCTAGTAAACAGGAGGTTTTGCCAAGTGCCAGTACAGGTGACTGCAGAAAGGAAAGAGATATCTCCCACATAATAAAAGTTGACATCCACTCTCATGAGCAAATGAGAGCATGAGCATGGTAAAGCATTTTAAAATAAGCTGTGAGAAGTGTGTTCAAGGAAAAATCACCACAGTTCAGTCATGGGAAATAGTTAATTAGTTAATGAAATGGCTAACTTTTCACCTTAAAAATCAACCTTTTAAAACTATTTACAGTATAACCAGATAAAGAAACTGGAAACTCAGCTTTCTCAAGTTTTTTTTTTTTTTACAGAGCCACTTTAGAATTCTATACAGGGTAACATGTTTTTACCAAAATGGAAGTTTAGTTTGAGACACTGAATAGTTTGCCTTCCTGTGAAATGTGGTCATTTAAAAGTTCTTTACTTTAAATAAAGTAACGTAATTAGATAGATTATTATATATAATACATTAAAGAAAGAGTATATTGAACTATTACAAAATGATGTAACAATTCTTCCATGCTGTTTGTTTCTTCACATTGGTATCAAATATTGCTTTACAATGCATATTTTAATATATTACATTTCCATTTAAAAAGTGTCTCTTAGTTTATGTCGGCATCTTCTGTGCACTTGCAGAAGTCAACAAGGCAGCCCACTGGTACAGGGAAAAAAGACAGCAAGTAAGAGAAAAGACTAATCCCAGGACAAACAGAAGCCATTTCTGCTGCTAAATGTACAGGCCCCCAAAGACACAGCAGTAAATGAGCTATTCTTAATTTGCATGTTAATAAGCCTATCATAAATTTATGCTACTAGGAATTTGTGCTAAAAATAACTTCAAAATTCTGGACATGTTGAAAGCAGCACTAAGTCTCCTGAAATAACAATAATCATTTCACATTACATCACCCACGTCACGCCATTTTGTTGAAACAAATGCAGTTTAAGAAATGTATCTTAAATCATTTTCTTTCTCTAACATAAAAGTGCACAGTTGTGTTAATCTTCCTTTCCCCCTCACACACAAATATATACATTTTTTACAAATATCATGCACCTTCTCTAGGCAGCCTGATCAACAAACCTTTCACTCCAAGCTGCTTTATAGCCCCCTTCCATCCTGCAAAGCTCTGCAGTCCATCACTGATTTCCAGGCACTTCTATTATTCGTAATTCAAAAATATATATACCATACCCCTTTGTTGCCATTTGAGCAATGAAAGCTGTTACAATGGGAAGTCTTTTTTTTTCTCCCCCCCCATTTCTTTTTTGTAAAAACAGCTTTTATTTGTCACTTGACTATGAATATCTTCCTTTCTGGTTATTTTGGAACACCTATGATGTATTGACTTTTGTAAATACTTCACCTGGCAAGGATGAGGAGGATCTAATTTAAATACTAGTACCGGTCAATTGTTATTTTAAAAACTGTATGATGAATATAACAGTTTCAGATAAAGCAGGAAGTATATTAGCATGCTTTTGTGGAAAGAAGAAGCTCATTGTGTTTGAAAATGGAAAAAGAATTCTAATAGGTAATTCCTTCACTAAGCTTCACGCATTTCTTCAAAACATAACTTTTAAGTAGTTAAAATTGTCTTCCTTTTTCACTAGTTGCAAGTGGCAATATTTAATATTCAACTTAGCTCACGTTAATTCCAAAGGCTGCTAACTTTTAATTTTAGTTGTTTTTTTCATTAACTTTTCCCATGATAGTCACAGTTTAATTGTCTCCTTGCTTTGCTGTAAGGAAAAAAATAAATGGGAAATGGGAAAGAATAAAAAGAATATGTACAGAAGGCAGATGTTTATTCAGAGAGAGATGTAGGGTCTGAAATAATCTGCCTATGCTGAATGTGGAAGGCAAAAATGAATCCTCTTTAGGAGCTACAGGTAGTCCCCGTTTAGCAACTGTTAACTAACTGTTAACTGTTTGCAGTTATGATGGTGATGATAAAATAACTCTATGACCAATCCTTGCATTTACGACCTTCACAGATCTGTAAAGCAAAGGAAAGCTGTAGTAAGGTCATAAGCACAGTCATGTTTCACTTAGCAACCATTTCACTTAACAACTAAGTTGCCAGTCCCAGCTGTGGTTGCTAAACAAGGAGTCCCTGTAACACCAAATGCACCTCTTCCTGCAGCCACTGGACTTTAGAAGCAGGTCTGATTTATACAAACGGGACGATTTTTCTATGCCAATCTGCCAAATGGAGGCAATTTTGGGGAGGAGGGCACAGGGCACTAGAAAAGAGAATTTAGCTTTCCATCCAAACTGCCACTCACCCCAGAGCCCCCTCCCCCCTAGAACCCCCTCCTTCCCCATGGCCAATAATTTGGGGCAGAGAGGGTCAGAAATCCCATTTTCATGAATGAAGTCTCTTCTTTGTTAGCCTGATTGCTGCGATGGAGGACAGGGCTGAAGAGCAGAGGCTGTGGGTAAGATCCAAAGGCATTGGGGGTGAAGTGTTGTCTTATTTCCACTTCCTCCTGATCTACCAGTTTACTCAACTGAAATCTGAGAACATTATTCATAACAAATTAGCTCCATGGCATATAACTGAACATATCACAGACATCTAGTATAACATCTAAATGCCTAAGCAGAATGCTTTAAAAACTTATCCATGGTAGAAGCAGCAGATTTTGCATGAGAACAGGCACTTCAGCTACAATTGTAGTACTGCACAGAAGACCATAACAATTTTAAAAAATCAGTTGGGTTCAATAGATTGATGTATTAATATTGTTGTGCCCCTGATCAGAACTTGAGTAACTAGCAACAACTTTGTTCCTCTGGAAGAATTTGATGGATCTTTCTAGAAATGACTGTGATTAAAAAGCTATTTACAAACTTAATTAGGAAAATATTTAACATTGTTTTATTTACCAATAGGAGAGAATATATGTAGCTCAGGGTTGAACTGTGGAGTCCTTGGGGTTCTCTGAGCTTGGTTGTTTTCTTGCAGACATTTCATTGCCCGTCTAGGTAACCACCAACGCTGACAGGGCAAGCTACTCTATATAAACAGGGAGCAAACTCCACTCCATTCCAGCACTGAAGATGTTATCTAGACAGGTAATGCAAAGTCTGCAAGAAAACAACCAAGCTTGCAGAACCCCAAGGACTCCATTGTTTTATTTATTGAAAGATGTGAGCTATATTAAAATAAATCTTTGAAGATGATTAAATGCATATTAAATTTATCTCCTTACCTGTATCAAAATGCACAAACATTTTGTAAGTTTAGTTCCGCAATGAGAAATAAATTTATAAATAAAAAGGTTTTGGGAAGAAAAAAGGAATTGTTTGCCAACTAGTTTACTATAGGCAATTTAGTAAAATATATTTTCCATAAGGTTCCATGTATTCTTAACAAGAAATCAGCATTATTGCCAAGATGCCTTGGGACACGACATTCTTTTTCCATCATTCCAATGGAAATTTATCCAAACTAAAAAGTCAAAGGCATCAGCAGTATTTTGGAGAGTCCCAATATTCACCTGTTCCATATGAGTCGCTCCTCGGTTACAATGAGTAGAACTAACACACATTCTAACAGGGAAATGTAAATTACGTAAGTAAGTAATATACTGATATGGGTGTTCGGAAGGAATGCCTTAGGAACTAATGGGCAGGGGAGAGGAGGTAAAAATATCCAACTCAGTTGCCTGTCTAAAAACACAGCAATCTGTTTTTCCACACATTTAAATCATGTCATGTATTTTTTGTCAACAATGCTTAGAACATCTACATGAAGCTATTGGGTGAAGTCATCTGTCACCATGGGGTAAGCAATGCTACTGATGTCCTGTCTTGATGTTTGGAGGCTGTGGGGGTTTGAATGTGGAACAACAGGCTTTGGTTCAACCCTGGCAAGACTGAGTGGCTTTGGGTTTTGGGGTCTTCAGGATCCAGGAATTTACCATTTTTGATCCTGGATGGGGCACTGCCCCAAAGAGACCCTGTGCGCAATCTGGAGGTCCTTCTGGACTCACAGCTCCTGTTTGAGGAGTCATGGCCTTTCTGTAACTTCAGGTTGTGTACTTAGTTGTGCCTGTTCCTGGATCAAAAGGTTCTACTCTCTGACACTCATGTCCTAATCACCTCCCAAATGGATTCCTGTAATGTACTCTACATGGGGCTGCCCTTGAAGAGTATCCGGAAGCTACAGCTGGTGTAAAATGCAGCAGCGCGGTCAGTTATGTGCACTCCAAGATCAGAACACATTACATCTCTGCTCTGCAAGCTGCATTGGTTGCCAGTTTGTTTCCAGGCTCAATTCAAGGTGCTGGTTATGACCTATAAAGCCCTACATGGCATGGGGCTGGGTTATTTGAGGGACTGCCTCTCCTCTGTTACATCTACCTGTCCCATCAGTTGCGGCAGAAGGGGCACGTTATAGGTCTCATCTACTAGGGAGTTTCATCTGATGGGACTCAGGAGGAGAGCCTTTTCTGCCGTGGCACCCACCCTTTGGAACATCATCCCTCCTGAGGTTAGACTGGCCCCAACCTTATTGACCTTTTGGAAGTCCCCGAGGACATGGCTTTGCCAACAGGCCTGGGGATCCCATGGAGGCATGGAGCCTGCGATAAGGTTTATTGTTTGTAAGTTCTAGCACTGAAGATGTTACCTAGTCGGGTAACAAAACGTTTGCAAGAAAACAGCCAAACTCAGAGAACCCCAAGGACTCCACTATTTGTAAGTTGCTGGTTGGCACTCTCCCGCATTTTATGTTTTTGGTTAATTTGTTTTAATTGCTTTAACTTGTTTTTAAATAATTTTTATTTATATGAGTTCTGTTTTTTGTCATTTTAACCTGTGAGCTGCCCAGAGTCACATATGTAAGATGGGTGGCTACATAAATTGAATGAATAAATAAACAAACAAACAACTCTGCAAGCTAGGTTAATATGTATAGCAATCCCAGAGTCAATAACATGGT
The DNA here is from genome assembly GCF_059951505.1 of Python bivittatus. Lineage (NCBI taxonomy): Eukaryota > Metazoa > Chordata > Lepidosauria > Squamata > Pythonidae > Python > Python bivittatus. The sequence goes on from NW_028277096.1 coordinate 1,947,327, forward strand.
ATCCACAATATCCTGAAATGCCATCTCAGCACCATGAAATTAAACAAGGTTTTTAAAAAATACTTGTTCTTAAAAATGTCCAGAACCTAATTACAAGGAAGACCTTGGCATTCTCGCATGTAATTTTTTTTTAAAAGGTTGACCCATGTCCTTAATGGGGTGGCAGCACCCTACCAAAGAAGAAAAAATGGAGGAGTACCAGACACTCTCATGAACAGTTTCAGGGAACCCTAATTATTGGTAAGTCTCTCTTGCGACATGGTCTGGAGAAGATACTCAACAGTGCCAGCCCTATCAACTATCCCGCTTACAATTTGATGGGACTAGCAGAAGAATCACTTTTATTCTCCTTGTGCTACAAAATGTGTAGCTTGCACGGTGATGGGAGCCATTAAAAAGCTATCTGCAAGCCAAGGAAGCCATTTTGACTATGCAAGTGGGAAAAGGGGCATTTCCTGATTGTTTTTTTTTTTTAAAAAAGCCATAAGATTTCACCATCATGTTCATAAGAAAAACACCCCATTTATCACTAGCAACGAAAATAAATAGGAGGCAGCTCTAAGAGTTGTTTCTTATTGCAAAAGAATAAACACAATTTCCAGTCAGTGCTACTGATATAGCCATAAATTAGCACTAAGTACTCCATTAAGATCCAGAGCTCTTATGCTTGGGTAGAATTTCCCTTGCCATTCTGCTGGCCCCTGGGCATATCCTTCCTCTCCAGCTCCCTAGTGGGCATGTCCTCATGGAGGTGGACTGAAAACTAGCTGTTATTCATGGCATTGGCAAAAGGAAGATTTGGATTAATGGATTAATTTGAAAAACAGATCAGTCACAAGGCTCTAATCATCCCCCACTGCTTGTTTAGGGCTATGAGCAGGCCAGGTTGAATGTGAACACTGCCATCCAAAGTATCTTTAAGATATATAACACTTGAGATTTAGATTGTAATCTCCCTGGGGCATGGACCTGGCTTCTTATGCTCTGTAAAAGGGCCACACATGCTGGTGTTATATAAAAAATAAGTTTTTTTTCTTTTATTTACTACTATACTATTACTATATAAAAAAAGAAGGGTGAAAATATGGGTGATGATAGAAGTTTGAACAAATCTAGAAGATACCACATTATTTTTCAAAATACCACAGTGTTCTATCTACTAAGAAATGTCATCTGGCAGGACACAGGAAAAGAGCCTTTTCTGCCGTGGCGCCCGCCCTTTGGAACATCGTTTCCCTGGAACCTAGATTGGCTCCAACCCTTCTGAACTTTAGGAAGGGCCTGAAGACTTGGCTGTGCCATCATGCCTGGGGATCCAAGCAGTAGTGGTAAGCCTTGGCAATGGCTATATTAAAAGGAATGAATGGTTTCTGCAGACTGTGACTATGTTTTGTGTTTTACTGAATTTTTAATTGTGGTTTTAGTATAGTTGTATGTTGTGTTTATTTATATTTTTACTATTTCTGTTCTTGTTTTAACAGTTGTGAGCCACCTAGAGTCATTTGTGAGATGGGCGGCTATACAAATGTGATAGATAGATAGATAGATAGATAGATAGATAGATAGATAGATAGATAGATAGATAGATAGATAGATAGATAAGGAATGAACCTGGTGAGTTAGGAACCAGTGGTTCCCAGGCCACACAGAATTTTTACATCAACACTGAACAGGTGCTGTCCAATCTCAAGAGAATGGACAACTTTCTATTGGACTTCAAACAGGAGGAGGAAACAGCCTAGAATGTAAAGCCTGCAGTACACACACACACACACAGAGTAAAGTAGGAGGATCTGTGTGAATATGGCTTCATTCTTGTTTGCAATACAGGAACTAATCTAGCTGTATCATATCTGTGAGCTTCTGCTCTATGCAAGTTCCTGAATGAGAGGTTAAGTGCATGGAAATTCAAGATTCATTACTATGTCTGTTTTCAAGTCTGATATTAGAGTAGTTTCATTGGCTACCAGTCCATTTCTGGACATAATCTAAATACTGGTTACAATAAACAAAACCAAGGCTTATCAAAAATAAGCATTTCCTTACATAACACTTTATGACATGCAGCCATTAAGAAACGCTGTAGATGCTCAATGACAAATCCAGATTCTGCTCCTCAGTGGATATTCCTCCTTCAAAGTTACTCCTACCAACCTAGTAAACTCAGTTAAATGAACCTGATTTATTAAGACTGGCAAAGACTAAAGGCCAGATCCTGCTGTGAAGTCCCAGGAAACATCTTGTAAGCTTAATGAATGAATAAGGTTTCTGATAAGCTTACATAACTAGGTTTGGTAAGTTATAATTAGGAAAATTCATACTTTATTTTCTTTTCATTTCTGATTCCTCTCTGCTGGATTCTTTAATAAATGTACTGAATTGGGCCCTGATTTAGCCTTTTGCCTAGTATGGGGGACGTGGCAGACTGCTTTGTATATATGGTTCTTAAGGACAGCAATAAAAAGCTCTCAGAAAGGTGCTCCTTTAGGCCTAGATTCTTGTTTATTCAAGTTGAGGTTTAGTAATTATTGTAAATAATATGAATAGTGGCAGCGTGTCTATTTCATTAATTTACAATAAAAGGGTTCTGGCAGCCTGTTCTAACTTGCAGGGCTAGAAGAACAGAGATCCCCACACACACATACCCAATTGTTCCATGCTCACAATACTGTTTCACTTACCACTATTACACCTATTGCAGGAGGAGAGTTGTGTTAGTCTATAGGAGCCAAAAATCAGGAGAAGACTGATAGCACTTTTTCAGGCTAACCAATGTTATTAAAAGGCATAAACCTCTGTGAATTGTATCTCATTTCATCAGATGCAATAAGTAGTTAAACTGATGTAAGATTTAAACTGGGATGAGGCAGAGGGAGGGGGAGAGGGAGGGGAAGACTGGATGGTTATGCAGATATAGGTTACATGTAAAACAGATTACAAGTACCTCATCAGTTAACAATTGCAATACATTAAAATCTTATTGTATTTATTAAGACCTTCTGAGATAGCATGAACTCTTTTGATGTATGTGAGTTTTACAGTCTCTTGCTCTGTAGTACTGGCGAGGTTTCATTGTTCCAAAACAGTTACCCTGAGATCTGCAGTCAAGTATCCTGGGATGTTAAAATGCTCACTTTGTCCTTACTTTGAGTTCTGATGTCAAGCTTTTGTCCATTAATTCTTTTGTGCAAAGTCTGGCATGTATGTCCAATGTAGAATCCAAAGGGGCACTGTTGGCAGATGATGGCATATATATCACATTAGAGAAAGAGAATCTAAAGGTGCCACTAATCTTGGGTATGAAGTTGCAGGTGCCTATGATGGTGCTGTGGTGTACATGTGGGGGCAAAGGAGACATCTGGGTTTGTTGCAGGGTCTGATTCCCATGTTAGCAACATTGTACTGTTGTTTCTTGTTGCTTATGAGAATCTGCTTTCGGTTGGGTAGCTCTCTGTACTCAAGAATGGGTCTGCCACCCAGTGCTAAGAAAGTATGATGTCATTGTCCACTATGGGTTGTAGCTAATTAATAAGGTGTTTGAGTGGCTTGAGCTGCGAGCTCTTGATGACAGTTTAATTTTTTTTTCTGTTTTTGTGGTCTTTATTTTAATAGGTCCTCCATGAGAATTGATCAGGCTCTATTGATTTGTCTATTGATCTTGTTGGGTGGGTAGTTCAGTCTCCTGAATGCCTGGTTTATTTCCAACAATTGAATATCTCTGTCAAATGGTTCAGAACAAATGAGGTTGTAGCACAGAGCTTGGTTATAGATTATAGATTTGGTGGTGTGTTCTGGGTGGAAGTTAGAAGCATGTAGGTATATTACAGCTATGATTTCTCTCTAGGCAAGACTGCTCAGAGGAGGCAAAGAGATTGCATGTAAATGCCCAGATGTCTGTACACATATGTCTATACCAGTACTGTGTGTATATATATAGCCCTTACCTAATATCTAACACTGCAGACAGCACTTGGGACCAAAAAGATTCCCACCTCAACTTTAAATACTTCAGGAGGATTTTCCTTCTGCCACCCAATGTTTAAAATGGGTTTGGTAGAATTCAAGAGAGCCATTGCTCAGGAGTTTTCTCAAGCTGTGGAAAGAGAATGATTTCTGATTATCTTCTACTGCTGGGCAAAGTTGTTTTGTTATGTTTTTAATTCAGTCAGGCTTTCCACCATATTAGCCTACATGTTAAATCATGGTAAATGCCAACAATTTTATTTTCTAAAACTTGTATATTGATGTTTTTACCTAGCTGACTTTCTGCATTGATTTTTATTTTGATACAAACATAACTTTTGCTTGCTCCAGCATCAACCTAGCCTACAGTTGCTTCTGCAATAACATGCAGCTAACAATTAATGACCTTCCCCCTCCCTAAACTAAGCATGCATTTGATTACATTGTTTTAGATGTATGCATTGTTTTAGATGTATGCATTGTTTGCTCTTGCTTTAAAAGAGAGTCCAAAAAGTGCCATGATCTAAACAAGGACATTCCTTTATACTGTTACAAAGAATTAAAATTAACATTTCACTAAGCAGCATAATAGAATCTCATCTGGATTATTCAACTAAAAGTTAATCAAACACACAAGTGATTCACATTATGATTCACAGAACCACTATTCATCTTCTCCATGCACACATTATGTATCTGGAATAGTGGGGGACCACAATGTTGTAGCTGAAGGAGTAGTAAAGGGGCATTATTTACTGTTGGGAGATAAACTCTGCCATGCTTGATCCCTCCAGGAAATTCCTGATTTGTATTGCTCAGACTTCTCTCCTTCAGAGGTTGCAGGAAAGCACAAAAATCCTTGACATGAACTTGTTATCCTTGACATGAACTTAACCAACAGGGAAGAAATAGTCAAGGAAGTGGATATAGCAAAAACATTCATGGAAAGTGACACTGTAATGCTGGAGTTCTTGATTTTAAGGGAAACAAACTGTGTGTAATCAAATGCATGCATATAATGGATTTCAATAAAACAAATTTTAATAAACTCATCAGAATATTTTCATGGCAGTAGATGCCAACAGTGAAAGCTTCCCAAGATAGGTGGGAGTATTTAAACAAAGAGGTACAAAAACTGCAATTGCAAACAATTCCAATGAGGAAAAAAACTGAGAAAGAGATTAAGAGATAGAAAGAAGGGCACGTAGAATACACATGAATATCCCAGAACTTTAGAAATGATGTCAAGAAAGTTAACATTATGCGCGAGCTGGAGTTAGCAAAGACTTCAAGGACAACAAAAAGGACAGATTTAGATATGTTCAGAATAAAAAGAGAAAAGAAGCTGTGCAGGAGGTCTCAGGACACAGCAGAATTGAGCAAAAGCTTAGTAAATGGGATTGAAACTGGAGCCACCAGGAAATACCAAGGCTACAGGCTAGATTGTACAGTTTTTAAAAAGTGGGTTCTGGAAGGAGGCAATGGCAAGTTCACCTGAAAGGCAACTTTATATTTTTCAATAAATAAGAAGTTTAAGAGCATTTGGACCAGTCTTGTTACTAGAAAGAACAGTATCCAATTGCATGCCAAACACAGTCCAAATAAAGATGATCAGTTTCATATCATCAGCTTCAGTCAGAGATTGGGCTATGTGCACATTGTTTGTTTCTTTCTTTGATGATGGGTATTTCTAGGTTACACTTGACAACCTTCTAGGACACACCAAGCCAAACCTAGCCACATTGTGATCCAGCCAATGTTCAAAAAGGTAGAGACTCCCTCAAGTTAAGCCTGAATCTTTCTGACTCAGCCACTGAGAATCTATATTTTTCTGTCACTTTGGGACTAAAAAAATTATTGAGTTCAGTTAGATTCTTGGTAGATATTTGGACATATCCATGCAGTTTTTAAGGCAACAACATGGAAGTGATTTGCCTTGCCTTCTTCTGGATATTCTATCTTTTTGGCCTTGCCTATAGCTCCAAGACACTCTACTGTAGTATCCAGCAGAAATTATATATATATATATATATTTTTAATGTATTTATTACTTAGACTTATTGCTCACTTTTCTTGCAAGGAAGGGTATATAATACTCCCTTCTCTGACTTTTCCTACAACAACCCTGTAACATAGGTTGGGCTGAGAATGATGAGTTCTACATCCAATGAGATTCAATGGCTGAGGGTAGACTTGAATCTAGATCTCTCAGTCCTACTCCAAGGCCTTAACCTCTACAGTACCCTGGCTCTCATATGCATGGCCTGTGTTTAACTTGTCTATTACAGTACTAATTTTGCAGATCTGTTCAAAGTGCTATCTGGGAAGCAGCTGATTATCCCAAAGTTATAACTTAGTCTGTTTTCTCCTCTCTTTCTTTCATTTTTTTCCTAACAGCAAGTCTTTAAGAAAAATAGGGATGCATATGTTGGAATAGAATTCATAGTCACTCTGAGCAAGGACCAACATTCAGAACTCTACTGTGATATTTCAACATGTGAGAAGCTTATGCCAGAATTGAAAATCACTGAAAAATTGTCAGGTGTGTTTACAATTCCCCAATTTCCACTTCATATTACCTATGTGAATTTATAAACCATTGGGACTGATCCAACTGAGATCTTTTGCCTATCCCTAGTGTACTTTACATTTCCACTAAGCTCAAGAGAACACACATAGAAAGTTTCCTTCATTTAATCCTCACAACACCATGCCTGTGAGATAGTCACAAACTCCCCAAATCAGTGAGCTTTATGGTTCAGTGGGAACTGAACTGATGTCTTCCCAGTCCCACCCCAGTACTTTAGCAGCAATACCATGCTGGAGCTGGAAACTTTGATGACAACGTTCGTTATTCACAATTCATGGCAAAGGAGTCACACTGAACGCCTGTTTGCTAAATAGCAGTTTCGGACATGGTTAATACTGTTTGCATTTACATACTGGTACAGGTATTAATAAACTGATTGCATTTTAATCCACAATAAAAAGAAATATTGTTTAAGCATCCTTGGAAATCAAGTTTCTTTAGTCTATGTCCACCTGTTCTTGCCTGTAATTAAAGACTAAGCACATGGTCCCGCCAAACATTGCAGTATTATCAAGGAATCATTGAGTGAATTTAAAGAAGCTACTCTCCCAGGCTTAAGAGCTTCTCTGCAAAAACCAGAACATCTGCTCCGCAAAAAACATAGCTGTTTTGCCTTCATTTCAGAAGGTCTGCTTGAGATGAATTCAGGGCTGAGACTTGATGCAGAATGACCAAAGTATGCATTTCCTTCCTCCCACATGCTACTGTTTAATTTAAAATAAAATGTTAAAAGGATGCAGCCAACTGACTTTCTCTCTCATTAAAGTCTGATGATCCCTAATTGAGTCAGTATATTTTTACATTTAAAATGGTGATTTAACAGCTATATTTAACCCTTAATTTGGGGAACTGCTGGGTATTAAAAATCAAGGCCCAATTTGAAATTAAAAACTCAATCAATTTTTATTTGCCCTGATTACCAGGCCCAATTTGCTCCAGTTTATCCCAGCTCAGCTACATAATAGTACAAAAACAGATGAGGAGCTGCCAGTAGCTGGTCCTAGACATCTGCACCTGTTTGTTACAAATATATCATGTGTTCTCCTGTACAGTAGATATGCATGCAATTCCTTAAGTGGAGATCCTTATTTTGATAAGAAAATATAAAAACAACCTTGCATATTACAAGAAACTGAATTCACACATATCAATCAGCCATTTAAAAAGAAAACATTAGCTTTCCACAACTGGTCAGCTGGCTGGAAGTCTACAAACAGAGCATGAAGCCAATAGCCCTCCCTTTCCTCCATTCTATTTACAGGTAGTCTCCCTTGACATAAAGAGTATCTATTTGGTATTATGCTCATAAAGCCTTCATGAGCCTCTCTTCTACAAATCAAATTCCTTTTAGTTTAATTATATGCTATTTTTCTACACTGCTCAAAGCATCTCACAGTAACAACAGCATAAACCTTGCAGAGCATCATAATTTAATAACACACAATTCACGACAAAACATGGGACAGCAGGATAAAGTCAAGTTCAGTATTGCAATAAAATAATACAATCACACTTAATAACATACCAAATCAAAACCATGATCAGCATTAACAGAAAAGAAAAAAGAAGAGGAAAAGAAAAAGAAAAAGAAAAAGCTCAACCATTCCTCCCTGCATTCCAAGGAATCAGCTAAAATTATCTACTGTATTATTTCTATTGCATATTTTCTTCTGGCATGATTCCTTTTAGTCATACTCATTGTATATCACCCTGATATTTGCATGTATGTATTGTGGTTTGAAAATATTTTTCACAACAATAATATTAAATACAGCACAGCAGAGATAGGTACTCTAGTGCCTATGAGCATCAATATGCCCACAGATTCTTTCCTTGACAATGCCTAACTCTCTGCATCATCTGACTGGTTGGTTGGTTGGTTGGCTGGTTGGATAGACAGACAGACAGACAGACATTTCAAATTTGTCACCATCCATCTCACTGCAGAGTTTCAATGTTTAAAAGCTGGGAAACAAGCATATTGCAAAGCAAAATGCTAGCCTCTAACATTATCTTTATTTATAAGAATGGTCTTGGGTCCTACAAAACTGGTGGGTGGCTACAGTTCATTGCTTGGCTTAGAAATATACCTACCAACCCAGAGTGGTGGTGAATATTTAGAAGGCATACATAGCAGGGAGGGAACAATCTCACCAATTTTGTCTTCTGGTAAAAGGGACTTTTACAACTGGCCATGTTCACCACCATAGCCATTTGCCTATAGGCAACAGAGCTGTCTTTTCTTTTAGCTTTTAATGCAAACTCAGTGGCCATGACAAGGTCTAGCAGCAGCATAACTCACCAGTTAACTGTATTTCATCCTTAAGATGTTCCTTTTCGTTGACTGTCCATTCTTTTTGCCTGTTCTGCACTCCATCTCACTGGAAGTCGTACATAAAAACTCAATCCATATTAATAGTTTGCACCTTAGGCAGCAGGGCTCTCCAAATACCACAGGCTGAATATACTAAAAATAGTGAATTTATTTCCATACCAGGTTATCAAGCATTCTTCAGACTGTAAATCAAATGCCCTGACCCGCATAAATTATTTGTAGGTGCAGGATCTACTTTATTTTACATAATTTATTTTCCTCCTGGTCATGGGGAACAAAGAAATATAGAGGGAGGTGCTACCTATCTAACTGGAAAGGGAGTAGTAGAGTTCTGAAGAAAGGATAGGACCAAATAAAAAAAATTAAATGGGGCCTAGAGATAGGAGTGAGCTGGAAGACGATGAAGCCAGATATCAAGAGGGAAACAGGATCAGTCAGTGAGGATTCCAAGTTGGGGAGGGCCTTATATACCATTTAGTCCAGGAACAGACAACTTTTTCCAGACAACATATTTACAAAAATAATTTTGGCCCCTGCAGCCCCTCCCTGAAAAACAAAACACAGTGGCATCACTGGATTGGAGGGGCCAAAACATTCACTCTTTTGTGTTTTGAGAGGGTTTGGGAGAATTGAGATACAAAATAAGTACATTAATCCTCAAGGAGGCTTAATATCCCTATTCTGCATTGAGGGTGGGGTAAAGAAATGAAAGCACAGCACTATAATAGAAATGCTTTCCGAGAACCATATAATATTACATGAGAGTATATGTGTAAATCCTAATTTAATCCAACCCCTTGGAGGATGTAGGAAATCCAGAGATAATGCATCCCAAACAGAGAGGTTCCCAGTTGCTATCAGAAAACCCTCAACAAGGGAAAGCTCATCCCAAACATAGTAATTGGCTCTACTGACTAACTGCTCTTACCATCAAATTATTTAACTCCTAAAGTTAAATCAAAATAAGCTCTGCTGTAACTTATTAGGAAATCTGAACTGGGATTGAGTTTCACATACTAGGTTTGAACTAGCCAGCCAAACATTTTGGCTGTATGCCTCTATAGTTATACTACTTGCCAGCACAGTCACTGTTGTTATTCTGTGGGTATATAACCCATAAAGCAGCTACATCTCTTTGCCTTTTTTCCTTTTATGCTCCTTGCCAACATAAACACTGGCAACATTATCTGAACCACATTTAAGGGGAAAACAAGCAAACGCTTCCTGTTTCCCTTCTCTACACTTTCAAGCAGAAGTGAGCAGACCTGAGAAACTAATATGACCCTTTCCACGATCCTGAAGAGCATTTTGAGATAAGACCAGCACAAGCAGTAACTGGACTTGTGTTGCTTTTTCTCTGAGGAGACAGAGAAAAGCAAGATGGTCTGAAAAGCAGTAAACACAGAATCGAGAAGCAACCTAAGACAGCTTCATGCTGCCCTGTTTTCAAAAACATCTTAAGTACCCTGGGAAAATTGCCAATGTCAATATGGACTTTGCAAAAATGGGCTCCTTGGTATCGAAGAGCATACAGTGCACTGCAAATGGAAGACTCTCCTTTTGCTGCCACAGAGGAGCAGATTACAGAGAGAAGCAAGCATTTTAAAAGACCCAATGTATTAATCGGGCTGAAGGTTATGATGAGACAGCAAAGCTGAGCATTCTCTTCTCAAAAATAAAATAAATACATCCTTGATACATCAAGGTCACTTGAATTGTTTCCCAAGTAAAGCTGAATTCAGCACCCTGTGTGAAAATCATGCAAAGCAAGCAAAATTGAACATATTGACTCATTTAACATGATTCATTCAGCTTCTACTAATCGTGGGGCATGGCAAGATGTAGCACAAGGACCCAAAAGAATAATCCATTTCTGTATCTGGCAACTGAGATTCACTGCTAAGAATGGAGCCTACTGTTACAGCCCTAAGAACAAATAAAATCTTTTTTTTTAAAGGTTTTTTGTTCAATATCTTTATTACATTTTTTCCTTCCCTCTTCTAAGTATACAGACTGTCATGTATACTATAAACCTCATTTAACCCTAAGTTACCAAAAAAACTTTATAGCTTAATAAAGATTTGAACCAAGTTTAAATTCAGTCTTTATCTACTATGGTGGACTTGTGGGTGTTTGAAACTGCCAGAGGAAGTTTTAGAAAATATTAAGTTATTTTAAACCTTCTTGTGCCTACCTGTTTTTTTCACTTTTCTCCTATTAACATTTTTCCCAAGGTGCAGTTTTGTTACCAGTAAAAAAGAAGTCAGTTACGATCTGCCTTTTCAGAAAATCCCAGTAACTGATATGAAAGCAGCATGCTAGCTGCTGTTGGCTGTGTTACACAATGATATGACAGAGCCAACTCAGAATGAGGCTTCCTGACAACACTATGAATATTGTAGTCAACAAGTTTATTCTCGGTCACCTTCTCCTCCCGTTTTTGCTCAAAGAGGCAAATTTCAGCTCTTTTCCCATTCTGGGGAAATACTGTAGCATTTAAGTGCATTTGCCCTGCCTTTCATGCATGTCCTTCTCAGGGTTGGATAAGGAAGATTGCTGCAATTCACAACACAACTGGCAAAAAGGTACTCAAACACTGTAGGCAGCTAGCTGGACACAGACACATTCCAGGGAGATATGTGCTACAGAGATGCAGGTGACACACTGGCTCCCTGCTCCCCATCCAATATTGTGGCTTTCAATCAGAAGCCAGAAGTGAAGGGCTGTCTGCAAGATTTAGCCTTTCAGCCTCAAGAGAGAATAAGTTATTAGAACAATTTAACAGATGAGTAACTTGAATACCTGCCCAGTTGGTCAAAGTTCTAGGAGCTGCAAAGACAAAAATACAGAGATATGTTATCTTTTCATTCTTTCACAAGGATACTCTAAAATTCTCTGCTGGAATCTTCAAAGGTCAACCAGTATAAAAAGGTTGTTGGGTGAAGAACTTTTACCCCATTTTAAGTGTCCTTTGGGAATATGATGGTCACTTTCTCCCTCACTCTCACTAATATTGTGATAATTTTTTTCTTGAAGATGCTAAAGACTGAATTATGGTACATACATGGAGGGCGAAGTCTCCCCTCATCATGCACATCTGCAGGTTTTCACAAATAGCTCTGCCAACTTTTAGCAGAAATACATTCTCTTTTGCACCACACAACTATGCAATCTAGGACTGCAAGGGGTACCTAAATATTCAATTTTGTGTTTTAGGAATTTATTCTAGAAGCTTGCTATTCAGCATGCTTTAATTTAGGAATACCTAAATGTTTAAGGCCACAAAATGCATTTAGAAAGCTGAGGTTCACCAACCAAAAACTAAGCAGACAGGAAGTAAAAGGAGACAGGACCAGGAAAAAATAATAATCTGATTTAATTTTAGATCAACATGGTTAACACTGCTACTTCAACTGTATCACATTTCCTCTTCTACCACATTAAAAATTGCAATTTGCTAATAACTTTTGGAAGGACTCTGGGGAAACATGTAGAGTTTGTGTATTCCTTTTTTAAACAATAACTTCAGTTTTCAGATTATACATATAATAAACAATAAACCAAAGAGCATGGAAATTAAACATACTAATATCTGGGAATTCTTCAAAGCTGATACAAATTTATCAATGGCAAGTTGACCAACAGGGAGCTTCATAAACTATCTTTTGCTGTTAAGCTTTCAAAGTCAGAAACATTTCTCCTAAAATGACTGAGAGGCAATATGTAAGGATAGTGACAACAGTATAGCCTCTGTCTAAGCTAGGAAAAGGATTTCAGAGCAAGTATAAATAATAAAGGTACTTCAAGTAACAGATAAGCAATTGTGCATGATGAAACTATAAATTTCTCAACCAGTGAAATTCGAAGAGTAACCACAGATAATGTAATCATCATACATTCACAAATCTTACACCAAGGCCTGACACTTTAAACACAATATACACATCCCATTACAAAGTTTATGATCTGCTTCTGAATGAGAATATAACATTAAAAGCTAGAATTTGAGAGAAAAGCAAATCTTTGCCAAGTGAAGATAGATTATCTCTTTTTAAATATATAAAAAATGTGTGTGGAGGGGGTAGATATTTTATCCACCGTTATTATTTCTATAAATAAGGCGGTGAACATACCTAATACTCCTTCCTCCTCCTATTTTCCCCACAGCAACAACCCCATGAGGTGAGTTGGGCTGAGAGAAAGTGACTGGCCCAAACACACCCAGCCGGCTTTCATGCCTAAGACAGGACTAGAACTCACAGTCCCCTGGTTTCTAGCTTGGTGTCTTAACCACTAGACCAAACTGGCTCTCGGTGTTGAAAGAGTATTTTAATCCATGCCTTTTTTGTTTGTTTAATTAATTTGTATGGCTGCCCAACTTGCAATTGTGACTCTGGGTGGCCAACATAGGATTATAATCAAAAACATAAACTGATAAAATTAAAAAACAAAAAAATGTGACATAACTGAGGCCAGCTCATAATCAGTTCCCAACTGTTATAAATGGGCTCATCCAGCACCCTGGCCCAATATCCAGAAAAGCCAAGTTTTCCAGGCATTACAGAAAGCAAACGGGGTTGGAGCCCTTTGATTCTCAAGTGATATGCTGTTCCAGATGGCAGGTATGACAGAAAAGGCATGTCTCCTAGATATCACCAGTCGACGCTGTTTTATGAAAGGGACTAGGAGCATGCCCACCATGTTGGACATTTTGGGATGGGCAGAGATAATTGAAGGTAGGTGGCCCTATAAGTAATCCAGTCCTGGGCCATGGTTTCACAGGTTATAACCAGCACCTTGAATCGTACCCAGAAGCCTATCAGAAGCCAGTGCTGCTCATAGAGCAGTGGTGTTACCTGCGAGCACCATGGTGCATCTGTAACTATCTGTGCCATTGCATTCTGGACCAACTGCATCTTCCAAATGGTCTTCAAGAGCAGCCCCACACAGAACACATAGATAGGAGGCAACTAAGGCTTGAGTAGGTCTTTCCGAACTAGCTACAGTGCAACTGGCACACACAATAAATTTATGCAAAAGCCTTCTGGGCCATGGCTGCCACCTGCTTTTTATGGCTGCCATAAACCAGCCTTCTCTAACCTGGCCTCTTCAAGATCATTTAGAATTCTTAAAAATGATCAAGATGGCTGAGGAAAACTGGAAATTGAAGTCTACACATCTGGAGGAGCCAGATTGGAGAAGACTGCCCTAATCATAACCTTCTACCACATCTTATAAGATTCACACAGCTAAATTACCTGCTGTGCTTTACTAGCAAAGAATCCTAGAAATTCTCATAGATTCCATTAGAAAACTACATTTCCCAGGATACTTTACAGGAAGCTGAAGCAACATTTGAAGATCTTGACTACAGTTTAATGCCCCAAGCTTTTGAAAAGTCATAGGAGACAATCTGATGATGCTATGGCAACACTATAAAGGGGCATGGTTGAACATTTCAGACCTTTGGGATCTTTTAGGAAGATTAAGGGTAGGGATGGGTGTAGTAGGCCTCAAAGAGGCAAATCACTCCTTTTCCCTTAAAACAATCCAAAAGTGGGCCAAAATCATATTGCCTATATATAGCCATTTTGCTACTGAATTCCAGTGATGCAATTTCAAGAGGTTGCATGGGCCCACAGAGTGTGGGTTCCTCACGCCTTAGAGAGAAAAATGACTATTAAACCAGCCCTCTTCAATTGGGCATCTTGCATGGTATTAGGACTATAGGTCTTATAATTCCCATTTTTATTGTGATGTTTTGTCACTTAGATTGTTGATTTAACATTATGTATAATTTTCATGTTTACACCTTCCTTCTTCTTTTGCATTTTATGAATAACTTTATTTTATTTCATATAAAACACAGTTGAAACCATCCATTGTTCATTAGACGCTTCGGCGGTTCGAGTCCAGCCTTCGCGTTAAACAGGGTGAGCTCCTGTTTCCTCCCCCCAGTTCCTGTCAACCCAACAGTTCGAAAACTTACGTGAGTAGATAAATGGGGACTCTCACTCCGGTGGGAGGAAAAATGCTGGCGCGGTGCCTTGCAAAAAAAGGAGTGGGGAGTAGTTGCCGGTAAGCGCGAAAAACCGCGTGCGCCCGAAAAGGGCGCTAAGCAACGGAAACCCCGCCTCCTGCGCTCGCCAGCTGGGCTCTGCCCTAGGAAGGAGGCTCTGGCAAACCACTTCCGAAAACAGTTGCCTTGAAAACTGCAAAGGACTTGTCCAAAAGCAGTCACTGCAGGGTCAGCCATGACTGAGCGCAGACAAAAAAAAAAAAAAAAAAATCTTCTGAGAGAATTTTTCCATCCCGTTCCACTGACAGACTACGTGCAGTAGGGATGCCAGGGCTTGATAAATCAAGTCAAGGTCTACCTTAATCCAAAAATTGGTTTTTCCCAGCAGCCAACCAGATATTTCCAGAGTGCTCCCAAGCAAGAAGCATATCCCTCTCTCACCATAGTTTTCCTGAAACTGGTGTTTGGAAGTAGCCTTCAATCCAAAAGAAGCATTAAGTCTTCAAGACTAATAGCCCTCCACAGACCTGTGCTCCAATCCCCTTTTAAGTCATCCAAGTTGGTGGCTTAATCACCACATCTTGTGTAATGAATTCCACAGGTTAATTATGCACTCTGTGCAAAAATACTTTCTTTTGTCTTCTAAAACTCCTTCCAATCAACTTAATTAGATGAATCCTGGTCCTGCTGTTTTGTGAGAGAGAAAAAAACTTCTCACTGCCCTTCTTCTCCATGCCACACATGATTTTATATACCTTGATTATGTTGTCTCTCAGTCACTCTTTTTCTAAGCTAAAGAGTCCGAAAAGTTCTAACTTTTTGTTAGAGGAAAGATATTTGAGCCCCTGATCAATTTGGTTATCTCTTCTGCATCTTTTCCATCTCTGTTATTTTCAAATGTGGGTACTTACCTGAGGAAATACAACCAATCAGAAAAGATGGAAAACCCATTCTTGCTATTATTGACCCATGCTTCCACATGGAGAAAAAGACTCTTCATATGCAAAGGAAAACATCCAAGACTCTTCACATGCAAAGGAAAACATCCAAATTCTTAAAATAGTGAACTGATATTTAAAAGACTCTCTTTGGTGATCTTTATAAAGCTCTTGAAGACCTCCCTGCTTCAGAGAGTCTTCCCTGATTTGATTTGATTTAATGTTGCCAACTTTTTATTCTTTTTGTATTGTTGTAGTGTTATTGGTTCTTTTTTTAAACTGCATATGGTTTATATTGTATTTTTGCTATATGAGCCACCAAGAGTCATTTTGATTGCAGTAGCACAAAATAAGTTTAATAAATAAATTGATTTACCACCATAGAAAAACAAGGGCCCAAAGACCTAGTAAAAACATTGTGTACTGTCAATTATTAAAAGTATTTTCTAAACATACAGGACATTTTGCGAAGGGCACCAGATATGATGCAAGGAGCATCAAATCTTTCCTTTTTAGAGAAATCTTACAGGAAAAGGCGTACACTTTTAATTAATCAAGTTGACACTGCAGTCAGATGGAACAGTGTTAGTCAGAAAGGAAATCTTTGGGAGGAAAACAGTAGCAGAAAGAGAAGGAAAATTAAAAAGATGTCAGAAAACTATGCAGTGGCATTAGAGCATTAAGCGCTGAGTGAAAAAAGAGCCCACTAAAGCCCTAAGTTATCTTCTTCATGACATTGTTCTTTTCTTGCATTCTGCAGCAATGCCTAGGATGCTGCAAACAGTGGGTGAGGATGAACAGTCTGTGATTTCTGAATTGTTACCAACAAAGGTTAAACATTTCCATGCTTAATCAGATGTCACTAGCAGCTCTATTGGTAATAATTTCCAAGAATCACTTCCGCTGGGACATGGGGCCTGTTGTCAGGAAAAAAAGAAAGTCAACTTCCACCAGATTAGACATTTATTCATGTATGCCCAACATTGCCTTTTTTGACTGGCAATAGCTCTTTGGAGACTGAAGGAGAGAAAGGTCACTTTCTTCTGTAGATATTTGGGGCTGAAACCAATATTCTGCATACAATCTTAAGTTCTCTTTTTAATTAATTCCTCCATAAAAGGAACTGTCAAACAACTAAGGTATGCAGCGAATGAGTCTTGATGCAGACAATGTAATCCCACCTATTCCTATCTGGAAGTCCTGCTGGATTCAATGAAGGTTACCTTCAGATAAGTAGTGGAAGTAGTATCATAGCCTTCATAACAAAACCCCTTCCTCACATCTCCTCTCAAAATACTTCCAACTAAGAGTAGCCATCTTGATCCTTTAGAAAAATTATAACCCAAGGATCACATTTTAAAATATGGTCAGTCTCTCCTTCATCTTAAGAGAATTAAGCATAGTAACTAAAAATATTGTGTGCTCACAAATCAAAGTTATTGTTAGCCAAACCTGTGCCATGATTTCCTACATCAGCCTTCCTCAGCCTAGGTATTCTCCAGACAAACGTTCTTCATTCCCTAAAATTCACCAGTCAGTATAGCCATTGATGACATTACTGGGAGATGAAATTCACATATCTGGAGGGCATTCAGGTTGAGTTTCTTATGCACCCTCCACCCAAAGAGAATGTTAATACATTATAAAAGTAAAGCATTATATGCAGATACAGATCTTAGAACACAAGATGATATACTGAAGGCCTCATATTTGTGGATGTGTGGATGATATTTTCTTCTTCAACACTGACCCAATTTTTTGATTCTCAATTGCCCCATGTCCTGCTGCACTTGTTACGAGTGAACTTCCAGATTCAATTCAAGATCCTGATGGTCACTTAAAAGCCCTACATGGCACAGGACCTGGATATTTGCAGAATCATCTCTGACTGTCTTTGCCCACCCAACAAGAACTGACAAGGTTGGTATGCTCCAGGTCCCATCAATAAAACAATATTGTCTGATAGAACCAGGAGGTGTCCCTTCTCTGCCTCAGCCTCTGCCCTATGGAACATATTTCCTGTCCATCCACAAGATCTGGACAGTCTGACCCTGCTGGAATTTCATAAGGCCTGTCAGATTTGTTTTCCCCCAGGCATTGGGTCAGGATGCTCCATGAACCTGCCCAGGGGTCTGCTTGAAGTTAATAGTCTTCCAGTATGTTATGTTTTTATGGATTTGTTATCTGGTATTTTGACATTTTTAATCCTATGTAAGCCACCCAGAGTCACCTAGCAAGTAGGTGTCTTAGAAACTGAATAAATAAATAAATAAATCAAGCAAGCAAGCAAACAAACAAGCAAGCAAGCAAGCTCTAAGGATTAGCAGTGGTCTCCTGTAGAGTCATGGGCCTTGGTGACTGCATGATTATTCTGACTTCCATGTAGATTATTAAGGCTGTGCAATACTTCAGATTTGATTTGGAAAGGGAGTTTTGAATGCACAAGAAAAATCCTGCAATCAGATATGGCTGCTTTAATGAATGATATCCAGATCCTCTGCCTCCAAACTGAATCCAACATATAGCATCTTCCTACAAATTATAATTAGACAACTTATGTCTTGCTTCATCTTCATCCTGGAAGTAAATCCCATTACAAAATGAAAGTATAAAAAAGAAATTGAAGTGACCTTTTCAATACTACCACCATCCAACTGTGTTGGATTGCAAGTTCTTTGACCATGCTGGTAGGGAATTCTGGGAGTTGTATTCTGCCATATCTGGCAGATGCCAGAGCTAAACTGTTAAATTAGAGAAGGTGACATATTGGAGAACTGGACTGCAGCAATACAATAGACTCAAATCAAAAGTATTTGTAGAAAAAAATAGTCACTGTTCAAAATCTCAGAGGTCAGCTTTTATGACCTAAGCATTTGTGGTTACACATTAAGTTACAAATATCTGGGAACATTTGCAAAAATAAAAAGCTTAAACCACTACCAAGAAAGCAATACTGTGTACAGAAGTCATTACTTTGATAAAAGGTCTGAACATGAACTTCAAAGATTAACCAGTTCAAGCAGACTGCAGTTAACAGTCCATATTACGAGTGAGGTCAGAGTTAACTTTTCTACAGCAAACCACCTTTTTCCTAAGACTCTTTAAACCTATAACACTCATGCAGAATAATACCAGTGTTTGAAATGATGAAAATTCCAACTCACATATCCACAGTTACAATCACATGAGGAAAGCAGACTCAATCAGTGCTCCTGATTTTCAGAGAGCTAGCTAGACTGGGAAGTTAAAATATAACCTGCAAAAAAGGCAGTGACAAGCCACTTCTGTAATTGCCACGAAAACTGCATGGATGTACCCCTGTTAACCCCAGGAGTCAAACTGATGTTGGAATGTTTCAGACCCAGTGTCTGCGGACGAGAAGAGAACTGTCCGTTTAGCTGGGATTAGACTGTATGACTGGGCAATCAAGGATCTAAAGACCCAGGGGACTTAAGGAAATGGGAAGACAGAGTCCAAAAGACAGCAAAGCAAAAGAGAATGCAGAAAAGATCCACAATGGAATTGAATTATGATGCTTCCATCAAGAGGAAAAATACACAGCACCTAGTCTATAACAGATAAATATTATAAATAAGAAGGGGGTGACAGAGAGGCAACATCGAGGAGATAAGCTAAGATAAAAAGAACATTTAAAGAAATTTGATAAAGTGAGCTGAAAAGCAGGGATATGAAGAATCAAAGACTGGTAGAAAGACATGCAGCTAAACTGAACTAGGGAGATACGATACTACCGGTATACTATTGCCTTGCCTAGAAGGGAGAGACAAGTTTAAAGAGCTTAGAATCAGGAAGCCGAACACTATGAGACCAATAGAGTAATAGGGTGACATCACTTCAGGGTTGCCCAAAAAGAAAATTTGGTAGCTGGAATTGCAACTGTCACAGTATCAAAAGAAGTTGACAACTCTAACAGGTAATGACAACAAATCAGCAAGCTGAGGTGAGAGGCTGAATTTTATTAACTTGGCTTAAACAAGTCAGGATTAAGAATTAATCAAAAGACAGACTGGCAGAAGGGCAGAATTATGAGTTATCCAATAAAGAGACTGAAATAAGATATATTTTCATACAATGTACCACTAAGATACAGAAATCACTACCGCACACTCTTGGATGAGTGCTAGCTTTGCAAATGTTACATGAAAAGTCAGCTGCCCTATGGAGAGTGGGTTTATGATAGCTAAACAGAACCTCCATGTTTAAAGACATTACAACTCCACATACCAGATGCTATGGAAGGGTACTGTCTTTATCCTCTCTTGACCTTCCCAGAGATAGCCGACTGGCAACCA
Organism: Python bivittatus; assembly: GCF_059951505.1. NCBI lineage: Eukaryota > Metazoa > Chordata > Lepidosauria > Squamata > Pythonidae > Python > Python bivittatus. Next base: position 1,967,485 of record NW_028277096.1, read on the forward strand.
CTGGATGTGCTAGAAGGACTCCTACATTATTTAGGAAAATAGATAATCAATGACATTTATTATTCACAGCCCATTGGTAACAATGTAACATGAGGAATGAATAGGACTGGTTGAGAGGGTCATTGCATCAGAGTAAAGTCATGAGTTGTGGTATTACACTGCAGTAGCAGAATCCCAAGGTCACAGCACAATAAGTTCAGCAACAGAGAAAAGTGCAACTACATAACGCAAGGTTATCAGGTGTCAGCAAAATAGAAACGTATAGAAACACAGGAAGCTACTTTACTCTGAATCAGATCATTGGTTTGGTTATCTCAGTAACATCCACACTGACTGGAACTGGTCCTGCACAGTTTCAGACACGTACATATGTATTTTCTTGCACTAACATTCTACCCTTTTCTCTGAGAGCTCAAGCCAATGTACAGAAGGGTCTCCCCTGATTTTATCTCTATAACAACTATACTGAAATGTAAGTTGGGCTGAGGCTGTATTTGAAGTCCAGCACCTTAAACATTAAATTACAATCACTCTTGAATCAGCAGGACATAATGAGAGCTATGGCTTCCCCATGTCTATTTGGAGATGGCTGTGGTTGCACCAGAAACATTATCACACCAAGTAAGCACTTTGCACTGAGCTATGGCGCCATCCTCTTGCTGTCTGAAATAAATCTCTGGGCTGCTTTACACACACTCTTTGTTCCATTCCCAGATCATCTCTGGATCCATCCATTCCATGAAGTTGACAGGCTCTGTTGGAGTTTTTCTGACCCAATGCTGGTTTGTCTGAATTCAGAGCAAAGTAGGACTTCTTTTCTATTTTTGGCACTGCTTAACTTGGGCAGAATTTGTTTTTCTATAGGCTTTGCGCTTGCTTTACCTTGCCTTAAAGCTCTGGTACACAAGCAAACCCTTGCCCAGCATCTGCTGCAACCGACCTATGCTGAGGACAACATGCAGGCAACTTTGTAAAGAACTGATCTTAATCCTTGTAGTCCATTTCACAAGTCCTATTAAAAAAAAGTGCCTGGTTTGATTTTCCTTGATTATCAAAGCAGCAGGCACACGTACCTCATTCTGCCTCTCAAGTTCAAGGAAGCCACTTATTCTTTCCACACACGTCTCTTCCATTCAACCTACAAACATCTCTTTAATTCAACCTACAAACATGGCTAATGCTATTGTGAAAAGCACCCGGATATAATAATGGAGCAGAAGAAACAGAAGGAATACCACCCTTACAGCAAAATAGCTTGTACAGTGGGGCAAAAAAGTATTTAGTCAGCCACCAGTTGTGCAAGTTCTCCCACTTAAAAAGATGAGAGAGGCCTGTAATTTTCATCATAGGTATACCTCAACTATGAGAGACAAAATGGGGGAAAAAATCCAGAAAATCACACTGTCTGATTTTTAAAGAATGTATTTGCAAATCATGGTGGAAAATAAGTATTTGGTCACCTACAAACAAGCAAGATGTCTGGCTCTCACAGACCTGTAACTACTTCTTTAAGAGGCTCCTCTGTCCTCCACTTGTTACCTGTAATAATGGCACCTGTTTGACCTTGTTATCAGTATAAAAGACACCTGTCCACAACCTCAAACAGTCACACTCTAAATTCCACTATGGCCAAGACCAGAGAGCTGTTGAAGGACACCAGAAACAAAATTGTAGACCTGCACCAGGCTGGGAAGACTGAATCTGCAATAGGCAAGCAGCTTGGTGTGAAGAAATCAACTGTGGGAGCAATAATTAGAAAATGGAAGACATACAAGACCACTGATAATCTCCCTCGATCTGGGGCTCCACGCAAGATCTCACCCCGTGGGGTCAAAATGATCACAAGAACGGTGAGCAAAAATCCCAGAACCACACGGGGGGACCTAGTGAATGACCTGCAGAGAGCTGGGACCAAAGTAACAAAGGCTACCATCAGTAACACACTACGCTGCCAGGGACTCAAATCCTGCAGTGCCAGATGTGTCCCCCTGCTTAAGCCAGTACATGTCTGGGCCTGTCTGAAGTTTGCTAGAGAGCATTTGGATGATCCAGAAGAGGACTGGGAGAATGTCATATGGTCAGATGAAACCAAAGGAGAACGTTTTGGTCCAAACCCAACTTGTCGTGTTTGGAGGAGAGAGAATGCTGAGTTGCATCCAATGAACACCATACCTACTGTGAAGCATGGGGGTGGAAACATCATGCTTTGGGGCTGTTTGTCTGCAAAGGGACCAGGACGACTGATCCGTGTAAAGGAAAGAATGAATGAATGGGGCCATGTATCGTGAGATTTTGAGTGAACACCTCCTTCCATCAGCAAGGGCATTGAAGATGAAACGTGGCTAGGTCTTTCAGCATGACAATGATCCCAAACACACCGCCCGGGCAACGAAGGAGTGGCTTCGTAAGAAGCATTTCAAGGTCCTGGAGTGGCCTAGCCAGTCTCCAGATCTCAACCCCATGGAAAACCTTTGGAGGGAGTTGAAAGTCCGTGTTGCCCAGCGACAGCCCCAAAACATCACTGCTCTAGAGGAGATCTGCATGGAGGAATGGGCCAAAATACCAGCAACAGTGTGTGAAAACCTTGTGAAGACTTACAGAAAACGTTTGACCTCTGTCATTGCCAACAAAGGATATATAACAAAGTATTGAGGTGAACTTTTGATATTGACCAAATACTTATTTTCCACCATGATTTGCAAATAAATTCTTTAAAAATCAGACAATGTGATTTTCTGGATTTTTTTTCTCATTTTATCTCTCATAGTTGAGGTATACCTATGATGAAAATTACAGGCCTCTCTCATCTTTTTAAGTGGGAGAACTTGCACAATTGGTGGCTGACTAAATACTTTTTTGCCCCACTGTATTTCCCAACCACTTTTTTTCCCCACAAGTGGACAAACAAACATGCATAACATGAAATGCAAACATGGAGAAGATATTCATTAAGATCTGTGACAACTCATGGGGTAGAATACTATTTAAGTTCATTTTTTAAAAACTCACTATTGGATGGAGACCTGACTGGATTATGGTGGTCCCTACTTATTCTTTGTGTTTTGAGCCCAGTTGAAGGGAAGACAATTGGAGTTCAGCTTCAAATATTTTGTGAGACATGACAACTGGGTGAAAGTGGAGTTAAAATTGCCGTGCGAAAGAACCCTTTGTCACAGGATGGTTTTCCTAATTGCATAGAATGCAACTGTGTCAACAACAGTAAACAAGACTTAGTCCACCTGAGATACTATGTTGCACGGAATATTAAATCAATGCTCCACTTCTTGATTTTATGCATACCCTTAGTTCATTAAATGGCCCATTGTCTGGCCACACATAGCAAAGAACATTTTCTTCCATGTAAGGGAATACATAAACTAGGCGAGAAAGTTGTTTTTTCTTTTGTTTCAGGTCACTGCTGCACCACAACTGCCTACAACACGTAACCTCCAGGAGCTTCATTGTGTGATCACATTAAGAAGGTAGATGGCTATGGATAAAACTGAGTATAGTCAAGTGTGACCAGAGTGACACTGGAATTTGTCAGAATTATCTCCAGGAAATGAACCCAGGAAGGGTAATTCATGAGCAAACTCAGCAGCCATCTCTAAAGATTTTTCTGTGCCACCATCACAATGTCTCCTGTTAGAATCTTCTCAGACAGAGTCAATACCAAGCCAATGCTTGGAGTCATTATAATTCTCTCATATTAGCAAAAATATCCTACATGCAAAGAATTTTGTATATGTATTAGCTGCCAGATGTGCCAATCTATTTGTGAGCTGAATACTGATTGCAGTAAGGAAGTAGGTCCTGGGGAGAGCTTTGATTACATTTCAAATGACCCTAATGATTCCTGCTGGTTAAGAATCTTGGAAGCTATAGACCCACAACATTCAGAGGCAAGAGTTTCAGAAAGCCTAATTAGAGCAATCCCTGATTCAAACAGAGGCTGCATTTACACAAAACTAAGCCTGCATTTGTGCAATACACTAAGCCTGGTTTGCTTAACCATGGTTTGTTGAATAAATTACCAATGGTTGGGTTCATACAACATACAGAACCAGAAATAATGATTTATAACCCATACTGACTAGGATAGCACTGTATTATAAGTAAGAAACCATATTTTGGCTTGGCTAAAGATAAGGTGGAGGTGACCCCCTTGTTGGATGGGTCTTTGTACATGTTATATATCAAGTGGTCCAATGCCATTTTGCTTATTTATATTATATGGCATTGTACTATGCTTTTATTTTGTTGCTTGGTACTGTGAGCTGCTGAAAGTTGTTCTGGAGAGGGTGGTGCCTAAATGTAATAAACAGCTGCTATGAGAACTCAGCCCTAATCAGAATTTATATTAATCACTGTGTTGAACAATCTATAATGGCCTGGTTCAGACATAAAGGTAATCTAAAAAAGTAGGCTCCCATGTCACATTAAACCCGGTGTTGACAAACTTGTGGCTCCAAGACTACATGTGGCTCTAACCCCTCTTTTCTTTTCTTTTTTCTTTTTCTTTTGCTTCTCTCCAGGACTTTCTCTTTCATGGCAAATGTTCCCACTAGCTTGAAGCAGAAAACACACAAAAACTATTGTGTAAGCCCAAAAATAGGCTTAACAGTTTTTTAAAAATTCCCTTGAAAAATGGGAAAAATCTTAGCTACTCCCACATTCATGACATACATTCACCCATTTTATAACTTCAGCTAGCTTGTTAAGGCTCTAAACTCCCTCCCAAAGTTAAAGGTAGCCACAGATCATGCAAAGGCTACCCAGCACTGCCAAAAGCCAAAAGCAAACAAGCCATATTATGGCTTTGTGTTATGTATGAACCAAGGTAGAATAATACATTCCAGTTACTTTAAAGCAGCAGGGAAAGGATACTTTCATTCGCCTCTTCTTGCCTTATGCTAGCAAAAGAGGGAGGATGGGTGATGCAAAATTTCATGTCTCGCTTTTGCATTTTTTAGAAGTGTTATCTCTAACACAGGCCATTGCAAGTTCACAACTTAAGGAACTAAACCATGTTTCGCAGCACCATGGTACGGTATTATATCTGTTCAGGGTCCTTGGCAAAGCCTGGCTACTTCCTAGAATTCTTCTTGAAACTTTTTAAACTCACTGGATTTAAACTCTAAATTCAGAGGCATGAAGTTGGGACTTCCTGACTGCACTTCAAAAGCAACTGGTGTATTCAAGGTCAGTGATAAGAGTTTGTTTCACTTTCCTTAAAAAAAAGAGTTGGGGAAGCAAATTAAGTCTTGCCTCCAACTCGTTAGAAATTGAACAGTAAAAACGCTCCCAATAACTAGTTTCTTCCTCAATTTCTGACAACAGGGAAAGGATGGACAGAGGTCAGATCCACTGAAATGATTCTGTGAGACAGAGGCCTGAGAAGGATTTCTTCACAAAACAGGGAAATTATCCACAGAATTCACTATTCCAAGATGTGCTGATGGTCACTATGTTGCAGCCTAATCCTCTGCGTTTCTGTGAAGAGGTAAACTCTGTCATCCACCATGAAACAAAAATATAGTATAGTGTTCATCCCCAGCAAAGACCACTCTTTTCATCCCTCCCTTGGGGGTTTCCTGAAGGACCTGACTACCTACTGCTGTAAACAAAATACTCAATTGCATGGCTTCATCTAACCAAGTTGTACAGCTGTAACAACAGGAACAACATTTGGTTTGGTGAAGGGTTCATTTACAAGGGAGAGTGGCAAAATGAGGTAGAAGAGGGAAAGAATTCTACTACATGTTTGGATATTCTTCCAGCTTAAAGATCAGTTTTCTGATTTTGGGGAGCAATCTTTTCATGATCCCACTGTCATGGGTCTATTTTGAATGATTCAGGCACAGACAGGCCAGCCGAGTAGGCAGACTCCTCACCCTCAAAGGGTTCTATTTATTGCTTCACAGATATATAGACAGCACTTAGGTTTTTCTAACATAAAGTCTTGACTCAACACTTATGCCTAACTTATTTTCACCCTAGAAATGTTTTAATACAAACCCATTAATGTATTTACAGAACTGTCCATGTTGTCTCTTAGCTTAGTGGCCTGAGTGTATTATTTGCACAATTTCTATTCTTTTAAGGGCTGTTGAGATTTCTTTTCCTTCTCTCTGAACTGCTTTCATTTTCTCTTTATGCAGTATTTTCTCAGCTTACTCACTCATATTTCAGATCCATTCCTCTCTCTCTCCTGGAGATTCCAGATGAGTAAGTCAACTTCAATGCTCATGTCAGACTGTAGACTGTTTCTCCTTTGTTTGCACATAGATTTCAGCTGACTCCGATTTTTTTCTGTTAGTCCTACAATGGTTCAGCTTTCCTCCTGGCTGTCCCACATCATTCTCTTCCTGGACTTTTGTTTTTGGTCTTCTTCAGACAAACTGATGTCTGCTAGGTTCAAATTTGCCATCTTTCTTCCATACACTCCACACTCACAGCACCAGCCATTCAGCTATCAGCCATCAGCAATTTTGGCTTCCTGGAGCCTTTCTGCTTCTGCCTGAGTACCATTTATCAGCTAGCCTTTGGCAAGTAGGTCAAGAACATACAGAGACTCCTGTTTCTTTTAGAACAGTTGCAAATCTAGTTCTAGGGGAGCACTTGAACCATCCAGAAGTTTGAATTCCTTCCAAAACATCAAGCCAGGGAAAAAATTCTGCACTTTTCCAATCTATTACAACTGCTCTTCTCTCTGTACATACATGCAAAGGAAGATTTTGCATTTTTCAAACTCTTCTATGTGAGTTTCCTTCCACACTTCCTATCACCAAAGGATGTCTGATGAAAACACAAGAGAGGACCCTCTCAGTGGCTGCTCCCAGGTTTGATACTCTCTGCCAAAAAGATCAGACTGGTTGCCTTCAATCACCCCTCTGCTGGCACACAAGAAGTTTTTACTTATGTGGTCCTTTGGTGTGTAAGTGGGTTTTGGCTGCTGAGTTGGGTTGGTGGTACAGTTGTTTATTATTGTGTTTTTAATGGTGCTTGAATTATTCAATATTGTTTTTATTTTTATTCTTAGAAACACTGAGTGCCATTCATTGGCAGAAAGGCATGGTATACAGCCAATAAATAAATAAAAACATAATGTCTGTTTTCAAATAATGCAACTCCTCATTTTACTTTTCTCTACAGAGGTATGGAATTTATGACCTTCCAGATGTTACTGAATTACCTTTCAGTGGCTTTGCAAATTTGAGATGCTGGGAACTGTTCAACAATAGGTGAAGGGCCATAGCTTCCCCCTGAGTTATAGACAAAGTACTGGTGGATGCAGACATCTTCTCAGTTACTTGAGCATAATAGTTGGCTTGTTGGATGAGTCCAAAAGCTCCATCTAGCTCTAGATCTAGATGGGAACCAGCAGCTAGAAGTTCCACAACTTGTAAATCTAATAATCAGAGGTGTATTGCTTTAAATAAAAATGTACATAACAAAACAATTCACCCACGGTAGGACTCCAGAAGAATTTGACTATCTGTGGAATTTTTCTTCAGCTTGCAGATAATTAAGCTTTTCATTAGTTTCTTAGTCCTTGCTCGACCAAAAATAACTACTAAATAACCCCTTTGGAGTTGGGAACTTCCTTTTTCATTTATGTTACATTTTTTAAAAAATGCTAATTTTTAAATAATAAGCCTCTGAAATTGTTTTGCATTGGAGGTCTACCAGGTTTCATTCCTTCTATGCCTTTGGGAAATCATTTAAATTGTAACCCAGTACATTTAGAGAGCACCAAGATAGGGAAAGCTGGCCTATAATCACAAGACAAGGAGGAAGCAGAAGTTTTGAGCAAACAACTACCCCACAACAAAAGCAAAATTCTTCACGCATCAACTGTTTTACATACTGCACTATCAGATTATTTTACAGTGAGGCTGGATTCACACATTGTGCTATGCTATGGTTTACTTAGCAATGGTTTATTGAATAAACCACAAGTGGCTAGGTTTGGCAACACACTAACTACACATCATGGTTTATCAACCAGAAAGGCTAGGTTCACATATTATATTAAGAGAAATCCAAACAAACCATACCAGGGATTAGCTTGAAATCCAAACAAGTTCAAAGAGAGAAATCAGATCATCCCAAGATTAGGGGCTTGGAAAGGGTTGAGTCATGGCACCATCTAACTGTGTGAATGAACCCACCACTTGCACTCCAAGTAAGCTTACTGGTTGATTGATTTACCTATTAGCCTTGCTCTCTTGCCTTTAATGATAACTTGATCTAAAAGAGTCTACCTGAGTAATGAGGGCATAAATATTTCCCTGATTCCAAGGCTTTGAAAAATTTATATAGACAGTGAGATGGTTGTTTTTAACAAAGTCCAATATCTGAAATTTGCCCTGTTTTTTAAAAAATATGTTAACTCTTAAAATATTTTCATTAATGAATTCATTTATTCTTGTTCTGTTTTTCTGTTGAATGTCATTTATTTGCTTTCAAGTACATTCATAAGCTTTCACCTAATACTACAGAAAAACGAGGGTGCTATGATTACTTCACTGATCTATTTGCATCTTTTTAGACCTTGTATCCATCCCAGTAAAAAGCTAGATGATCCAGATGCCTTCCAAATACCAGTATTATTTCCCACCTGCCCACACTCCATCACACAGTCAATTCCCTGTATTCACCATTGTCTGCCCACATGCATCCAAGCTGTTCCCTGTGCCATAAAGATTGGCAACTTCCTTTATTTTGTTGCTGTTTTTATTTTCAAAGATTTTCAGGATGCCAAATTCTTCTACAGCTTGTGTTATGAAGGGCCTAGGTAGTACAGAACTGTTCTGACAGAGAACAGGTTTTATATAAATATCAGAACTTCACATTAGCATTTAAAAAAAAAGGCAGACAGAAGATAAAAATAAAGTGTGCATTTCACAGTTACACTGTGAGATTTTCAGCCAGCCCCCTATTTGAAGAACGATTTCCCACTCTTGGAGCTGGAAGGCTGTTTTACAGTGAGAAAGGGATTTAATGTTTGTATGTGCTAATCTTAAACTTAAATTGCATCTATTTGCGAGCACTCTTGAATCTTCCCTCCAGTGTTTAATCAAAAAAGCTTCTCACACTACTAAAGAAAGAAAAAACAACAACTTGCTCACAAGAAAACTATTTTGGGACGCATTAATTTAAGAAGTCATGCTCCAAACAAAAGAAGATGGTATGAAAGCAAACTCAGATATCACCAGTAGAGAAAGTGTTCAACTCCTTTTGCAAGGCTACTTCTGAGCTGTACCAGCCATAAACTTTAGCTACCATCCCTTGGCTGAAAGCTGTGTAAGGAGGTGGTAGTGTCCTAAGAAAGTAAGCTACATAAGATAGAGACCGATTCTTTTTCCTCACTGCATCCCAATTAAAATGTTTTGTGCATATCAGATATATAGATATGCTTAAACTATGCCCACCTCTATCCTGGTGATTGGTTACAATCAAAATAATGTGCGTTTTCATATGCAGTAGGAAGTGGTACAGTTCAGAATGCTATTATCTCACTTTGTAGTGCAGGAAGGCCTAATCTTGCCACTAAACAGAATAAGGTGGTCCAGTCTTGAAGCGGTAGGAGAGAACCGCCTCTTGAAATTTCAGGTAGCCACTGCCATTTTTAAAACACCACTTTGGAATGAAACATTTTCTGTAAGTAAAGAGGCAGTATATCAGGAAGAAATCATCTGACTATGTGCTCACTCTTTGCTATGCTTATTTTCTAATTGCAAGGAAGTTCTTTTAAGATAAGGGATTTTTTTCATTAAAAAGTCTCACCTGCCTGCAGTGTGAACCTAGTACAGCCATTTCTCACTGACACCTCATTCTGCCATTCTCAGTTGAGAGAAAAAACAGCACCATGCTAGATGGACTAAGATCCACAGTAGATTGCTTCAAATATTCAAGCACGCATCCTTTCTGCTCACCTAGCATCATAAGTACTGAAACTGTGCCAAATGATAGCCCCACAAAAATGCATGGTTATAAAATTGTCAACATATAAGAATATCAAGCATTTCTACAAGCTAGGATTATCAGTATTTGGGCTGCAAAGATCTAAATGACCACAAGAGGGCTGGAAAGTGTTAGAGTGTTATATATCTCTTTGTGGCCATCTACAGGTCATTTGGATTTTTGCAGCTCAGATAAGGCAGCCCTATCATAAGCTCCACACCACTTACAGGGCTTTCAAAGGGGAGAGCAAAACAGCTTCACATCATATATGGCAGCTAGATTTGTACACATTGCATTAAGCTATATTTTACTTAGCCACTTTTGTGAGTAAGTGTCAACCCACAATAAGCCAAAGTGGCTGGCTTCACACCTTGCATGTTGAGCCAGAAAGCACAATTTATAAATCACAATGACTGGATTCACAGAAGATGCTAAGCCAAATCCAAATAAATCACACCATGGAATGGCATTTGAACCAATGATGAAGTCAATAAGCCCATTCCACATCACAGTAGGCTGCCACAAATCCAAATAAGCTTCAATCAGTAAAGAGCATCTCTTGATCCACCAGAATAACAGAAGACTGAGAAAGGAATAGAAAAGAATCAACAACATGATCAAGGATTTGTGTCTCTGAGGGGGGAAGGAAACACATCACAAATTGGGAGACAAGATCAATCAGTGGAAATTTGCACTAGGGTCAAATGAATGTGGAAGCAGGCTTCAGGCCTGCAGAACCATCATCATCATCATCACCACCACCATCATCATCATTATTATTTCTTCTAACCTGACTAATAACTGGAGTTTTCTGAGCAGATTGCAAACCTGTTTAGAGTTGTTTAAAACACTAAAAAGGTTAATAAAACAATAAAACAACATATTAATAAACAGAAGAGGAAAGATACATGGATCAAAACATATAAATGCCATTATCTCAATGTAATGTGGGCATTTGTCAAAAAAAAAAATTATAAAAAGAAAATGTGTCTTGAATTGGTCCCAGATATGAATATGGGTGCAGGGAGGCTAATAGGCCACCTGCCTATTTAGTGAAGGCATCTAGAGGACTTCCAAGAATAACCTGAGTTCCCAGGCAAATACATATATTGACTTGTATAATAACAGTAACAACCACAACACAGTACCAAATGCAAAACAGTAGCTTAGGCAGATGATCCATATTCTGAAAATAAATGAATACTTGAACACAAAATCAAGCAGGAATTTATTATCATCACCAAAACCAAAGTCCTACAAAAGTCCACTTTTTAGTTTTATAGCAGCCAGACAGGACACTGAATCGAACTCCCTGTATGGTGCAGGAATCCAAATTAAAGCATCTGACAGTAGCTGTTTAATCACATCCAATGTAAGAAGGTCCACTACAAACTTAGATGACTGTTCCTTCTGAAAAATTTCCAACTTTCAACTGGAATCTGCCTTCTTGTACCTTAAGAACATTATTCTGGGTCTCAAACTCTGAGACAAGAGAGTCAAGCATTCTTCTCCAGTAATCTTACTGGGACAAGGTGATGCTAGATGACTGAAAATTGTTTATAGATCTACTAACAGTTGTTTCTACCCATCCAATTCAGTCTAGCAGGTTGGGCATGCTACGGGTTCCATGAGCTAAGAAATGTCAATTGGTGGAGACTAGGAGGCGTGCCTTCTCGGCTGTAGGCCCTGCCCTCTAGAACATTCTCCCTCCAGAGGTTAGGATGGCCTCAACCCTGTTGGCCTTTTGTAGGGCCTTAAAGACCTGGTTATGTGCTTGGGGCCCCAAGTGTTAAGGGCCCCATTTCTTGGCTATATCGATACCTAAAGTTATAATTTTCTCAACATGTGTGTGTGTGTGTGTGTGTATGTGTGTATTTCTATTATGTTTGTATTGGTTTTAACTGTTTTTATGATTGATTGCCACCCAGAGTCACTTTTCTGAGATGGGTGGCTATAGTAATTGAATAAATAAACAAATAAATAAACAAATTCAGTCTTTACCTCCATAAAATATGGTAATGGTTATATTTAACTTAGATTTCTCTTTTTGTATTTAATGGTTAGATAAACTTACTGATAATAGGCCTTTGTTATGGAACATATGCAGCTGCTTCTGAAGTGAACAGACCATTTCTCCATCTAGCGAAACACTGTCCACCTGGAGTGACAGCAGCTATCCAGGGTTTCAGGTACAGAATGTGTACTCCTCTAAATTAGAACTGTACATGTTTCTAAATGAGTCCAGTGCTTTGGAATACATGAGAGTGCAAGCACAGCATCTCTTTAAAGCAGTTGTTTCTTTTGTCAGGCTTCCACATGAATTAATGTCTTAAAACAATCATAGTTCTGAAAAAAGAGACAGCTGCTTTAAAGAGGTGCTTGTGCTTTTGCTCCAATGCATTCCATAACATTTCTTTCAAATCATTTTTGAAGCATTCTCAGCCCTACTGTAAACCCTTTTATACTAGAATTGCCTGAAATTGCACTTGGGAATTTGGAAGCACTGCCTCTCATTGTTCTAGGAAACCTTCAGAGTTGAACATCTCAGTCACTGGATGTAATAAAAGAAGCTGTCACCTTCTGGCTGGTTATTGCTAGCAACAGGTTGCTAAGCTAGAAGGACTTTTAATCTAAGACTCTTCTCATCTGACAATGAAATGGTATTGTCTCCTCCAGTTTCCACAGGTTGGAGCTTCCAGAAATATAACAAGATATTGAACCAGTTAAAAAGTTTTCCTACCAATAACTTCAAACTAGATCCATAGAACTGCACTGCTGAACCACATGTGTTTGTTTCCATGGTGCTAGTAGCCAACTTAGTTTTAAAGACAGCTTAGAGAAATTCATGGATGATTAGGCTACCAATAGCTGTTAGTCATAATGGATTTGTTACAATGCCTTTCTCATATAATTCTTACCAGTTTCTTTGCCAAGCTACCCGTTGTAAAGGGCTAGATTTGAAAACTAGCTCACACCACCATTTGATGTCTATGGTTTGATACTGTACAATCATAATTTGGTAAAAAAATAAATCCACCAGTTCTACAAAAGTTTGGCAAAACCTAAAGCTTGTTAATGCTTATGAAGTTTGCTGAGATAAGAGTTAATAATGTAAACCTATAAGAAGTATGTTTATTCTGATATATTAAAGTGTGCTGGGGCACTTTCTCCCAATGTGATTCCTTTCAGATAGGTTGGATTATAATTTCCATCAACCTAAGCCAACACAGAGCTGTCGTTTAACATTTGGAGGCTACAAGGATAGGAAATGGATAAACAGATAAATGGATAAACTTTCCTTGCCATCCCCCACTACTACATTTCTTTATGGTGCTCTATGTACCCTTCATTCTGGTTTTGAAGCATTCAATCTCAAATAGGTACTCTGGAGATTAAAAACACTTTTAAATATTCAGAAATTGATCAACCCACTGTATAAGCATACTTTATATTCATCTTCCTTGAGTATATCCTTGCCAGTTTTCAACACTCAAACATTTCAGCAAGCCAAAGAGAGCCACCAATTAATAGAAGGTTTTCTGCATGCTGTTGCAAAACTTTGTCCCAGCATAATGTAGCAACAGTGGAAGGAACAGAAACTGTTAACAATTCCAAGCAAGCTCATTAGTGGAGCTTCCTTGAGGACCTGGAGAAAAGACAGGATACAATTCTAAAAAATGAATCAATTAAGCAATATAAAAAATACACACAAACACACTGGCTTATACTACTATTCCTGCCATGAAGCCTAACAGAATAGTTAACAAATTATAATTACTTTTGTGGATAAAGTGAAGAACAAATCAAAATATTAATAGTCACTTATTTGGGAAATCTGTTTTCCCCTCTCTTCCTTCTCCGTTTCCCTACGTGTCATGTTAATCCTATTATCCTGATCCAAAGGCCTGGGAAGTGTGTTGAACACCATGCCACAAAACTGCTTACTGCTTTCCTTTTAAGAAAAGCCTTGAATATACAACGCTTCTTTTCACCATCCCATCTAAGATTGGGATGCAGATGTCCTCCTGGCTCAGACATCTTAATTTTCAAAGCTCCACATGATGATTCACAACACCCTCCCACACTGCAGAACGCTATGGTCTTATTTTTTTCAGACAAAAGGACATCTCCAATAAATGGGTAAATTAATAAAACTGATAAGAATAGATTATTTACTCACATATCTTCTGAGGTCTGTGAATTTAGCAGCAGAAAAAATGGCTTGCACTCCTACTGGTATTCATGGGTCCCCTCTTGTTCATGGTCACTCTTCCACCTTCAGAAAACTGACTATTCTTTTTGACCTCTTAAAGTACTACCTAAAATACCAACATGAACTAACTTTGGAGCTTCTAATTCTTAACAGAGTATAGAAGAAGAAGAACACATTACTCTTTATTATCTGCATGAGGTCCTAAGATTTCAATAAAGAAAAATAACCTGAGATGGAACCCTAGATGGAGGATATCATAGCAAACCCTGAGAAATACTGATTTCAATATTTTTGAACTTACAAAAAAAAAATTAAGAAACAAGAAAAATATAAACTTCAATTTTTCAACTGTGATTAATTTTCTGTTTTTCTCCCCAAATATCTAATTACTTTAGAGCACTGAAGATGTTACCTAGCCGGGTAATGAAACATTTGCAAGAAAACAACCAAGCTCAGAGAACCCCACGGACTCCACAGTTCAACCCTGAGCTACACATATTTGCTTCTATTAATTACTTTAATTTCTTTTTAGCTATTATCTAATTCCATTTATTTATTTATTTATTTATTTATTAAATTTGTATGCTGCCCATCTCCTTCAATGAGTGATTCTGGGTGGCTCACAATTAAAACAAAACCCACAAACAATTAAAAATAAATACCCCTTTAATTAATTAAAATTAATTAATTAAAAAGTCAAACTATAGAAACAAATCCTATACATAAAAACTAAAAATATTCAAGATGATGGGGGGGGCAAAATCAATTACCCCACAAGCCACTTCCACTGATGTGAGCCCCCACCCAGCCCCCAGGCCATCTGGCATAGCCAGGATTTCACGCTCTTCCTGAAGGCCATAAGAGTGGGGGCACACCACACCTTGGGTGGTAGGTTGTTCCACAGAGGGGGGCCATGGCAGAAAAGGCCTTCTTCCTAGATCCCACCAGTCTAAATTCCTTGACTGGTGGGATCTGCAACATGCCCCTTCTGCCAGACCAATAGTCACTGTACTTCAATTATTGTTTTGAGGAATCATTTGACAACAATGGCAATATGGTATTTCCTGATCCTCCTGAGCCTGATTCTCATATACATGTGCATATCTCCTTCATTTACTTGCAATGCCAAAGCATGCCTGCAGCTTATTCCACTACTACTGGATCACTTGGCTGAGCTTTACCTTCTAGCCACTTACATATTATTGAATGGGGACAGAGCACATCATTCAGAAATAACCATCAAATATGTTCAAACACTTCTTAGAAAATGACCATTCTAAAACTGCCAGAATTTACCTACTGCAGTGAGAATGGCATCTACTTGATTAGTTGCCATCTATATTTTTTCAGCTTCAGAGGCAAGAGTCTAGCAGGCAAAAATTCAAGTTTGGCCTCACCGCACTGCAGGCAAGTAAGCTTTATTTGCCCCTCAAATAAAGAGAGCAGGATAACTTAGGAGGAACCTTACCACACAGTGTTACATCCCTGCTACTATTTGCTGGGAACTCCAAGTCTAGCAATCATTTTACTAGTGGTTGCACCTTGTATATCAGCTGGCAGTGACTCTAGTAGGCGGTTCTAAAGTGAAGTGAATCAAACCTCCCTGTGGCAAAGGTTGCAATCTTATTCTGTATGCCTGATTTAATACCTTAGGACAGGAAATAATTTCTGATGATTGACAATACTAACCCTAGCCCAGCAGTTAAACGATTACAAAGCTAAGGAACAAGACTATCCTTTGAATCCCAAGCCTAAACCCCCAAACTGACAGACGTATATAAGTAGAAGTGCCATAATTGCTGAAGGCAGAGTTGTTCAAACTGTGGATCGGGGGTCACAATTTAAAAAAAAAAACTGATCAGACTTGCACAGACTAAATAGGAGGACTGCCATAATTCACTCTGGGCTTTGTTCCTTATTTTACCTTTCCAAACTCACAGTGGATAGTCACTGTACTTCAAAGTTTGAGAACTCCTGTGAAATATAGGTTAAAATGTGTTTATATGCTGTATTTACTTCTTGCTCAACTCTAGTTATATCATTAGTTTATTCATGGGGTGGGGTCAAATAAATTCATTTATCATTTGAACAAATTGTGGTACTACGAAGTTTGAGAACCTCTGACTTAAGGTAAAATTTACTTAAGGTAAACTTCAGTGGACTGCATGTACCAGCTGACTCACAGGAGAACTATTTGGTGCCAGCTAACTTAAAGAAATACTACCAGTACTAATACATCAAAGATGCATGCTAACTCATTAACTTATATTTTTAACCAATGGACTTTGGTCGGTCAACTAACAGTCTCTTGAAATGACAAAGGTCTTTCAGGGAGCCACCTTTCTCTATAACATATTAAAACTATCATGACAGAGAACATTTCTGCCTAGTATACAGATTTTTGCTATTCATATATACAACTCATTCCATGGCAACTGCATTTATAGTTTAGTGTATGTCCTATATTTTTATATTTCAGGTTGCAAAGGTAAATCCCCTATACACAATGCTCCTCCAAAATATTTTCTTTTAAGAACTACAGGGAGGTCCTTCAGGGGACGGTTTCTTTGCCCACAAGTGTTGGGTGAAATTCAACTTATGTTCAGAGATATAACTACTTAAACAGGACTTGCCATTTTAAATTTCCAAGAAAAAGGAAATCAGAATGACTTTAGTTATAAATCAGTAGCCATCGGTACGAGGGAACTACATTGGGCAAATATTGAATCTGGCTTATTTTATTTGTTTACAATATCTTTATGCTGCTCTTCTATTCAATGAGTGCTGGAAGTAAGCACACATTATTGAGAATTTCAGCTTTTAAGAAAGCTATGCTTCTGGACCCCAAGGCTACAAAGATGGAGGGACAATACTAATGATTTCTTAGAGAAAAAGGGTGTGGTTGAAAAGTTATAATGATCCACCTTGAATGTCAAATATCTCTATGCCTGGCCCCAAGAGCAAAAAGCACCATACAAGGGCACCGTACAGGTACTTTCACGTAGGTTGCAGAATTCTATTCTTCAGGCCACAGAAGTGCATTCTGGTTTCTGTAACAGTCTCTCATATGCATAATCCACCAATAGGCACCTCATCACATCTGTATTTTAAGACAACAGCTTGGCAGTATAGTTTATACTTTGCATGCAAAAGACTCTCTGGCATCTCCAGTTAACAGAGATTTCAGTTATCAGGTATGGAAATGACCTTCACGTGAGATTCTGGAGAGCTCTGCAGGTCAAAGTAATAGCATTTTGCTGAACAGGACAATATCTCACACAGTATCAGGCAACTTCACCTATATTCCTAGAAATCTCTCCAAACAAACTAATCTCTGGTAATCCACAAATTATATTACTTAATGCTTAGATGTTCAGCTGCTTTAGAAGACTTTTTGGAAAATTCTACTAGTAGAAATATGTTTTTTAGACAACTTTATGAATAGCTCATGCCTGTTCAGTAATGACTTCGCCAGCTGCCAACCCATGTCTGAGTACAATCCAAAGTGCTAGTGCTTTTTAATGGGCTTTATAAGTGTCTTTGATCACAGCATTTGAAGGATCCCCTCTTCCCACATTTCCCTACCTGTATTATGGTCATTCTTAGAAGTGCTGCTCCAGGCATCCTCCCACACTGAAGTGTAGTAAGTGGCTTCCAGGGAACAACCTTCTCAGTACTAATGGTCTCCTAGGTTCTGGGATGCCCTCCCCAGGGCACACCTATTTTCTTATCTTTCCAGAGCCAAATAAAAATAACTTCTTGTACTGCTAGTATTTTAATTCTTAAAATGTTGGGCTGCAGCTGAGCTTTTCAACCAATCACTGTTTGTTTTTATGTTTTCATTGTTACATGCTAGATATTTTAATCATAGTTTTGGTTTTAAGAAAGTTAAATTGTAATTTTAGTGTGCTGTCAGCTGCCTTGAGACAACTATTTTGAGGACCACATACGGTACTTTAAAAAATATGCTCTACCACTATCAGATGCCATCTCTAAGTGTCCCTAACTTCTGAGACAAGAAAAACAGTGAAAAGCTTTTATGAAGCCCATCTCTAGAATGCAACACCCTGGGAAGTATTCATGGCTTTTTGGCACCAGCCAAAGACTGCTTTATGCCCCAAATGTCACCCTTGATTGGTTTGCTCTTTTAAAGTCTTACCATACTATAGTTTAATTATTTTGTTTTAATGCTATTGATCATTTAATACTTTATTGAAAAGATAAGTAATGCCTAGAGAAAGAGCTACAGTGGTAGAAAAGGAAACTTTACAAGAAATATTCAGCTATCATTGCACACGCAGTGATGCAAGATTGATCTTTATTACAGAATCAGGATATTTATATCCTGTATTTCGAAGGCTAAGACTTCACAAAGCAGCTGATGATTTTGTTAATCCAACAAAAAAACTTTAAGTTAACATATAAAGATATTTAAGGCAGGCAACTATTCAAATCACATCTTCCAAATGTGTGGGACTACATTCCCATTATCCTTACCCAGAATGGGAATTTGACCTGTCAGAACAGTTCTCAGTTAAGAGAAGCCAATGATTATCTAAATCAGCAGTCAAGGTAAAATGACTTTTTTTTTTTTAGGTTCAGCTCATTTTCTGTTATGAGGATAGAGCATGGCTTGCAAATCATGAAAGCCATGAAATGGGTCAATAAGATTAAAAAACGTTGAACAAATAGTGGGAGGGGAATAAAAAGTTTCACCTTCTGGATTGCCCTTCAGTTCAGATGTCAACCCTGACTGCACATCAGCCAGTCTCATCTGTAGCACAGCACCCTGCCTCTTCCACTCAGCACAGTTTAATATCAGTATGTGAACAGTGAATACAGCTTCCATGGCTAAATGAAATGGAATCAAGCTCCTTGACTGTAACCCCCAGAGATAAAACTGCTCACTCCCAGCATTTATGGGAAGGAGAAAAGCATCTGATGGCTCCACCATCATAGGAAGGAAACAGCATACAGAACACTGAGCCAAGCCCTCCGCAGTGATATGAGCCTATGAGCCAGCACTTTCTCTCCCTCTTTTTCACAAGCGCTCTTTTTTCAAGCAACTTTAATTTTATGCCACATCTTTCATGCACAGTAGAACATCCTTCGGAACCTTTCTTAGACATTTCTTTTCAAAGAGAGGTGGGACATTTAAATAAAACAAAATAAAAATCATTCCTTCCTTCCTCCAATTTGTGCAGGATGCATCACTTTTTAAATAGCCTCCTTTACAATGCAGTTATAAAAAATTGTCCAGAAACACAAAATCCAATGCTGCATGCACAAAAAGCATAGCCTTATATGCTGTGCTAATTAATCTGAAGTGATGATATCATCTCCTGGTTCAGTACGCCCAGTCATAAAACATGGACTAAAATCCTTCACAAGCAAGCATCCAAGGGGGGGGGGGTCCACCTTTCTGCCAGAAAGTGCAAAACAAACAAGGTAAAGGGTGTTAAAAGAGTAACTAATCTGCAGCTGAGTGATTCTGAGAGCTTGCTAAAGGTCATTTTGTTGTATGGCCACAATCCTAGAGATACTTACTAGGGAACAAGTACCATTCTCTGTAATGGACCTTATAGCCAAATAAAGCACACACAAGCTCAAACTGTTCATCTGTATTTGTTCAACCCAATTATACATAAGAATATTATGGGATGTTTAATCCATATTAAGTGACCTCAAAAATGCATCTGTACAAATGCACAAGATATTCATATCTAATACATGCCTGATCAACGCATGGTCCCTCCGCATTGTTTCTTGAAAACCCACCATATCACATGTTCCACAACCTTCCTAAACATCTGCTTCTAATCCTTCCTTGCTCTAATTTTTAATATCTATGTTGGGGAAAAAGGGTGTTTGGTGCTGTACAGAAAAAAGCACATTGCGCTAGAGATCCTTACATTTATGACCTGCATTTCAGAATGAGCATATATACTTTTCATTTCTCTAGTTAATTATCTTGAAAGACAACCTGATAAACTGGAAACAAAAGAGGTGCCACATTAGCTGGACCTTTCATCAGATCCCGCAGCGTTCTTCATACATTTTTAAGAAAGAGTCACCATATTCTAACTATAGCATATTTATTCATACATAGAGGGTTATACATACATGAAATCTTAATGGAAACAATCATGAAGGGACCCCTGCCCCAAAGTTATTACACAGCAATAGAATACAAAAAGAGAAATGAGGCAGAAAACGGAAGGATAACGAAGGATGAAAAAAGCATAGCTTTAAATGCTGTACCTTGTCCCATCATTTCATAAGGGGATAAGGATCAGGCAGGAGGGTATTAAAAAAGATCTTCAAGAAAACGGCAAAGAAAGAATGTGAACTGACAATCCAGAATATAGTAGATAGCAAAGGATACCTCTATTTTAACCTATAAAACCTAAAACTAATTCATCATCAGAGGTAAACATATGTTCAAAGTCCCATAAGACTTCAAAGGCATGGAAGCGTTCCCTGCTACTTCTCCTTCCAAACTATGTCCTATTTGCAGATTTTAGTTTGGTCTAAAGACTGCCAGCTGAACACCATGATTTGCCTTTGTGAAAAGTGAAACATACTTCACTATGACAAAACATAACTTTCAAAGAAACTAGGCTTTTATTCCAGGAGTGGCAGTGGAGAAGAAAAAGACAGATGATACAAAGAGATTTGTACCATGACAATTTGCAAATGTCAACTTTAGTCATTGGAGGTTAGATATTCACTTCAAATATATTCCATAATTTTCCCCAAAAGCATTAGCAAAACATTTCAGGATAGCTTAGAAGACCTGTGTTTTAAGTACCACTCCCAAGGTCAAGGAAATAATTTCACATATTAACATTTTTTTCCAGAGGGGGATGAATGATCAATGAAGACACCATCATATGATGTTCCCTATGACTGAGGAAAGACTCTGCTTGCAGATGTAATCTGTTCAATCTCTGATATCACTAGTTAAAAGACTTCAGACAGCAATCAATCAACAAAAATTTTAATCTGCTAGTCAGTAGGCACTACCTTGTTAGGTAGGCACAAGGCTAACTTTGTATCAAGCCAGTCTCCATATTGATATAGCAAAATTATGTTAAATCACTTTCATACACACCACCAGAAAGGCTACCCTTTTTGTTTCTTATTGCTTCTGGGACAATTTGAAACATAATTTTTGCTCATAACACTCTCTGGCTGAACTTATACATTGTAGTAAGCCATGGTTTACTTTATTGTGGTTTGCTGAATAACTCACAGCTGCTTGGATATACCCACCACATATAACCACAATATTGCTTAAGCTATTTTGTCAAGCCAGGTACTGTACATCCTCCTTAATTAATCTTTGGTTTTCTTACATAGTGGAAAGGAAGCTACCCAAACTTTCATGAGAGTGCTCTAATTCACTTTTGCAAAGTACTCCTTTTAAACTTATCAAGAAAATCCAAAGAAAGAAAGAAAGAAAGAAAGAAAGAAAGAAAGAAAGAAAGAAAGAAAGAAAGAAAGAAAGAAAGAAAGAAAAAGAAATTTCTGAGACAGTCTTGCATTCCTCTATACTTTACACTCTCTTCAGGCAGATAGAGGATGCACAAATATTACATATTTAGATTGTCAGTAGAGATGAGGACCAGCACCAAGGCTCCACTCTAGAGAAATTATCTAGAGATAGGAATGAAATCTAGAAAATACTACAAATTAGCATCATACAGAGCTTCTGAATGTTTATAGCATTCCACATGCATAAAGCTTCATAAGCTTTATGAATAATCTTGAAAGATAGCAATACCAATTTATCACCAAGTTCCATATGGGAAAGCCTGAGACTGAGAAAAGGTAGTTTGCATGAAGCCACTTATGCGGCAATCCTATACAAATTATTTGAATACAGCAGTATAGGACTGTGCTGTTAATGATTTCACAGCTAAGATAGAATTGGAACTAGAGGACATCCCACTTCACAGCATAATTTCTTAAGCACCATGCTGCATCAGCTCACATTAACTTTCACAATGAATTCACAGCATCTGAGGTTTGAAATCAAACATCTGAAGTCAAAACACGGTACTTTAAGTACAACACTCTTGAATAATTCTTCACAGATGCTTCAAAATTTAATACTATGGATTTAAACAATTAACTTTCTGAGGACTGGTGATGGAGAGAAAAAGGTATTCAAAAGTCTCAAACAACTGCATAAACTTTTAATAGCCTAAGTTCCCCCCCCCCAACTTCTTCCAAGCACAAACTGAGAAATATGGCCCTTGCTGATGCTCAAAACTGATTTGAATCAGCACATGGTGGAACTCAAATAACCCAAATATTAAACTCTCCAGTTTAAATCAATATCCTCACATCATATTCCACACCTGCAAAGAGCTGAATGCAGCAACAGCTGACAACATTCGACTTGTCATGCTCTTCTGTTTGCAAGAAGATCATCCCCTCCTTATCCTGCAATAGCCTGGCACACCCCAGCGTCTCCAGTGACTATTCCCTCTACAGTAGCCTCTCACTCCTTGAAGACAGAGATCTCCTTTTCCAACCAGTACATATTTTGCATACTAATATTGTCAACATTCTCACATTTAAAACCCCATCAAGAAATCCATGAATAAATGCTTCTTTGGCTAAATAAGGTGTATAAAAATTAGTATTTTACCCATATAATCCACACCTGAAATCTTCAACTCATTTCAGTGTCCTGGAGTCAACAGTGCTATTAAAGTTTAATTAAAAGCAGGCACTTAGTCTTAATGAAGCTGTGCCTAAATAATCTGAACATCAATTGCCCCATTCAATATTAGGATCAACTCCCCAGAAAAACTTAACAGCAATGAAGCCAAATGTCTTACACTCTCATTTCACTCAGAATTATTTCACTCTTGTTAATATCTATTCCAATTAACCACTGAAAACCATCACCCAAACAAAAAGAAATACCCCACTCCGAGATCATTAAAAAAAAAGTCCTTTCCCTGCTAATACCTCAGACAATAATTTCTTACATATTGTAATACAGTCTAGCAAACCCCAACAGTAAAGTAGGAAGCAAAGCTACCCCACCATCATCCCACATATCGTACAGTCCAGGATTTCTTGTCTATATCACTCGCAAGGAATGTGGAGACCTACAGATCTGGTGTATCCCTCTTTGACCTTTTTCATGCCCTGAGGAATCATCCCCTTGACCTACGCAAGAACAGATTTGTTGGGAAAAAATCGTGTCAGACTAGAGTAACTCTGTCCATATAAATGTATTGCAAAGATTACCTGTGTGCCGTAACAGTAGCCAAAGGTTTCCAGATGCTTGGGAAAATCCAAAAACGAACAAAACAAAACACAGATACTATCACTCCCTACTTTTCCCCTGAGTAATAACTAATTCAGAAGAACCATTGTCACTGTTTGTAAAGGTTTTCGCCCCCCCCCCAAAAAAAACCCTTTGGAACACAGATCAAAACCACCATTACTCAAAAAGATTGCAAAATCCTTCAACCTATCTCTCTGCCTGTTCATAAAGAGTAGCTAAACTGAGGTAAGAGATAAGTAATCTGTGATAACGCTACTCATCAAACGGGAAAAAAAACCGGCTACCATACCCTCAAACTTCTGATCGCCTAAATAAAAATAATTAAAAGAGCTTGTTTAACAGGATCTCTCCCTTCAGCTGCGAAGAGAAAAGAGAGGGAAAAAACACACGCAATTTTTCTCTCGTCCTCTCTCCGCTCTAAAATCCTCAAGCCCTCACAAAGTCACTCGGGATGCGTTTAGAAAAGAAATACTCATCCCTCTACTCCCAAATGGACAAAAAGGAAAGAAAAAAACCACAAGCTCAATCAAAACAAAAGGAAAAGATAGACCCTCTCCTCCTCTTCCTTCTCTGCACGATCGCCCTTTGCTCCCGAGCAGCCCAGATCGTGCCCTCCGCCGTCAAAAGGATACTCACGTTTTGGTTCTGGCTACTTTTTTCTCCACTTGACCATTTAGAAGCAGAAGTTGGGGGTGGCTCCCAAATAGGAAAAGCAAAGAGATTTCTTTTTTGGGGGGACCCTGCAAAATAAAATGGAGAGGAGCTCCAGGGGGGAACTGCTTCAGACTCCCAGTCTCTGCTTCCCCTGAACCCCCCAAGGAAAGAAAAAAACCCCTCCCACTTCTTCCTGCTCCCTTTTGGGCTCAATCAGACCAGACTGACTGCCTTTGTCTGCTGACAAGCGCCATGTTGATATCAACATCCAAGCTCCCACCTGCTGCCGCTGTGAGACCCTGGGACTTGTAGTTCCTCCTTCCCAAGGGTGAGAAAATACAGTGGGCCGTCCAGGACTACGACTCCCAGAGACCTGAGCTGGAACTGCCACACCAATGGCTAACAGTAAACGGGAGAGTGATGATGAGGGCGAGAAAAAACTACGATCCCCATCGTGCTCTCTGGGTCGGTGAAGATAGTGCTACTCATGACATCATTTTGGGATGGGAGGAGGGCGGGCTACAGCAATGGACTACATTTCCCAGGATGCAATGCGAGAGGTTTAGACCAGGAAAGAGAAGCATGGTCCGCCGTAAATAGAGCCGGGTAAAGCATGAAGCTGGTGAGTTGGATGGGTTTGATGAAGGAGATTTGAGTACGCACGCGAGGGGCCGCCTAATTTGTCTCTCCTATACTGCAATTCTGGGAGGAGGGTTTGCAGTTTCTCATGGTCCACTGTGGTTGGGGAGTTTTGATTTGATGAGTCTTAGTTCATTTTAACCATTATTACCTTTAAATCCAAAACTCTGCAGACAGACTCAAAGGAAACGCTAAAAAGAAAAATCCAGTGATTTTTTTTTTAATAATTTGGTTTTGACAACCAAATTAAGTCGCCAAAACTCACTAGTAGGCCAAAACTTTTTAGTGGACAAAACAAAAACAAGAGTCAGATGAAGGCCAGAACATCCGTAGGGCATCTTGTTTTATAACACTCTCTGTTTCAGAGCCTAGTGTTTATTGTGAGACAAACTGTTTTTTTAGTTTGAAGATGAGAGTTCAGCAAGGGTTTTGTCCCTAAGGACTACAGGTCAGTTGGCAAAGCTGGTGATAGCGGTGAGTAAAGCAGTGGTGTAACATTTCCTTTGCGCCTCTTGCACATATAGTCTCTCCTTGCATCACATGGATACTCATACAGTCTCTTACTTTGGCTGTTTGACACAGTTGGAACTGTGGGTTAGCATTACTGGATAGCTTTCAATGTTGATGCCTTAATAGTGGGCCTTGCTCTACTGCTCTTCCTCCTTGCTGTTGGTACTTGATCTTTTAAGAAAGGAGTTGTAATTTCTTTCCTCGAAGATGATTTGATTTTAGGTTCAGACAGATGTAAAGCCAAAGAGCTTCCGTGCAGGAGGTGCATCCTTTGCTATATCAAAATGTAATAATTCTGGCCAAATTTTCTGGGTTATTCTTAAGGCTGCTGTATGTTGAAGTGGTTTAACTATTAGAAATACATTATAAAATACATATTATTACTGTATGGGTTGGGGAGCTCTTGTTGAAGTGTTGTCCATTTACAGCTGTTTTTAAGTTTTCAGATAAACCAGAGATAGTGGCCTGGGTTTGTGAGCCTCACTTCATTTAGTCACATGCACACCTACCTTTGAATCTTTAGGTGTAGTTGGTGTCATGTATGAACACTATTGACACTAAGTTCTGGAAAGTTGCAATTTAAAATGAATTGCCACAAGATATAAAAGTACACTATTAAACACCAGATATATTGGACATCCAACAGGTGAGAGCCAATATCATTCTTTATTATTGCATTTACATAACATTTTTCCTCTTGGAAGCTTTAAGTACATAGGATTCTCCTGCAAGAGAGAATCCTACAAAGACAACCCAATGATATGGGCTGAACTAAGAGAGTGATAGTCCAAAGTCAGCTAGGGAGATCTGTGGTTGAATGGAGATTTGAAACTTGGTGTCCCTGCTCCAAGTGCACACTTAGCTGCTATACTGCAGTGGCTTTCTTGCCAGCAAGATTGCAATGGCTCTGATTTTCTGGTTTTGATCTCACAGGCTTTGTATTAATGGCAAATCAGAACTATTTTGAAATCAAGTATACTTTCTTACTTTAAACAAAAGCCTGATGCCGAGGTCACTGTGAACGTCTCATTTGTTGCCTTCATTGCATAAATAACACAGAGGCCTAACATGCAGATAAGACTACAAATCCCTGGAAGCCTTATGGGAAAACTATTATGGCATAAACATACCCTTAATTTTTCATTTGATATTAAAAATCAAGCATTTATCATTTTAGTAATAGTGAAATGATGCTGTTCAAAGCACATTCTTACAGCATCCTTAATGATGCTGTCCAAAACACATCCTTACAGCATCCTTAATGATACTGTTCAAAGCACATCCTTACAGAATGAAACAGCCTTCTCTAATTTGTACCCTGCAAATGTCTTGGATTAGAACCCTTAGTATCCCCAGCGAATATGTGTTGTCTCAAAGGATGCTGTAGTCCAACACATCTGAAGGACACCAGTGTGGGGAAAGTCTGTTTTGGAAGATTCCTGGGCTGAAGGGAGAAAATGCTAGTTAATTGGAGCTACATGCTGTATTTTATTTTATTATATTTTCATATAATAGAAACTTTGAGTGTCAGATCAGGTGATAAAAAAGTTAACATTTCATGTTAACTTACTTGGCAAATTAGTATTTTTAAACGCTTTTAACAAAATATTTATTAATTACATCATTTTTATTCCTTTTTAGTGAATTACACCCTCTCTTAGGGAAATTCAGACCAACACCTAACATTCATTGCATTTTAAAGAGGCTAACATATTACGGTTTTGCTCAAGTATAGGCCGTTCACTTACGGTATTTATTTATTCCAGTGCTTTTGCTAAAAAGCTCCTTGGGAAGCTTATGGACACCAAGAGAAGGATATAGGGAGGAAGAAGGAAAAATGCAAGAAGGCACAGGTTCATAAAATGTATTCTGTTCAGAAGTAAATCTTACTGGTTTAAATAGGACTTACTCCCAATCCTGGATACACCCAGGATTGCAGCCTAAATGTTGCAACCTATTTAATGGCTGCAGTTTAAGCCTAGTACGGTAAACATATTACGTCTTTCCATGTGTTGCTTATCTGAAATGTAATATACGACTGCTCCCATTTTGTGGTTCTTGGTGGCTTATGAATATCTAAAATCCAATTTAATATTCAATATAGTGATTAAAATCATTGAAATACTGCCAGCATAACAACATCTGAAATAAAATACCTTGGTAGAAAGATGTTAGAAGCCGACTTCCTAAAGTGTAGCAGTCTAAACTCCACAACAAGTTGTTCTATAGTATAAATTTTGCTACAGAAAAAGCAGAGTTAGCTACTGATGTTAAATGTATCCGTAGCCTATACCAGAATAAGCTTGCAAGTAATTTGGGCTTAAGTCATGTAAGTCTAGATCAGTGTTTCTCAACCTTGGCCACTTTGAGATGTGTGGACTTCAACTCCCAGAATTCCCCAGCCAGCAAGCTGGCTGGGGAATTCTGGGAGTTGAAGTCCACACATCTCAAAGTGGCCAAGGTTGAGAAACACTGGTCTAGATACACCATATTTCACACCTTCAATTGTGTCTAGAAACCAACTGGTGACTAGTGTAACTGTTTAAAATGGGGATGATAAATAGTATTATTGCTTTTTATTGTTCAAAAATTTCATAAGCCACAACAGATCAGAAAAGGGTGAAAGGTTTGGGTTTTTTTTGTTTTGTTTCATGAACTTGCTCATTGTTTGGGTTCTACCTCTCATATCAAAATGATTTAACCTAAACTGGCTTAGGTCCTAATGTGTACATTTCCACTTTATCTTCATTCTTGGCTTTGTAATTAGGCCTTTTTCTTACATGCACACCCACACCCATGCCTGTATCCACACATTCACTGCCGTTGAATATGCTGATGATGTGGGAGTCCCTGTGAGTTCTCTGAAAGTGCTGGGAGAACTTGGACTTGGGCATTCTTCTTCCTCATGTCCTTCTCAGAAGATGGATAATGCTTTTTCCTTAATGTCAATATGCCATGTCTACATCTATCAATAGCTCTTAATGACTCTGTGCCCTTTCCTCTTTCTTATCCATACAGTACTGTATCTCCAAGTACAAGAGTGCCCTGATGTTGGAAAGATTCAATGAAAGATCAAGATTCTTGATCTTGTTTCCTGACCTCTTTCTCCAGTTGAGAGTTTGAGTAATAGTCTTGTGGATGACACATCTCAAATTTCACTGTTTCTGCTAATAGCAGCTGGTGAATCTCCTTCCATATATCCTGTATCTTTTTGAATGATCATTCTCTACTTGAATATCTAATCCCAGTAAAATTGTCTGAGTTCCACTTCCTCCCAGAAACTGGATGGTAAACTGCTCCTTTCAAACCATCACACCAGCATAGCTGATCAGAGTCCAGTGTTTTGCTGCCACAAGTGCGGTTGTACTCAGAGTGCATTCTGCATTTCAGTGGCCTCTATTGCTGTTCATTGAAGTATAGCGCAGCTTGATGCATATTAATTACGGAAATGTTAATTATACTCTAGTAGGCCTAGCCACTAACCAAAGTCCAGTAGATGCTATGAAAAAAAT
This sequence comes from Python bivittatus, assembly GCF_059951505.1. NCBI lineage: Eukaryota > Metazoa > Chordata > Lepidosauria > Squamata > Pythonidae > Python > Python bivittatus. The sequence continues at coordinate 1,996,292 of NW_028277096.1, forward strand.
ACTGCACAATAGTAAAAAATATTTTGTTTCTATCCAAAGGGATGGGTAAGAGTTACCATCACGTGGTAATCTTTAAATATTATTAAAATATTTAAACACAGTAAGGATTCTTAGACAGTATCAAGCCTCCTTCCTGTCTTTTGAGTATACTACTACCTTCCCCTGATGCTAGCTAGTTAATCTATCTGATCTTATTTTTCTTAGTACTGCTTGTCTGGGCATCCAACTTTACCATGCAATGTGCTCAGGTTCAAATCTACCACCATCATGTTGGACTGTGGGCTCGATATGACCTCAACTCTCAACTTTCTCCCGCTGCCTTTGGCCCAGAGGTACACCCCACCATTTTGTGTGTCTGTGTGTTTTTCCCCACTCCTGTTTTACGTTGTGATTCATAAACTTTTTTTTTGGGGGGGGGGACACACACTAATTAAAAACAGGAGAGAAGAGATAGTTCTCATTGTTGGAGAAGGCCTGGGGTGGGTTATAGGAAAGGAGTTTGAAATGAGCATGCAGCATCATCTGATAGCCTAAAGAGTTTGTCCACTTAAAAATTCCCTTTATCAAAACAACGTCCTTTGGCTCAGCAGACGGAAAACATTTTATGGATTTATTGATTTGGTTTCCAGATAATTTATTCTAAGCTTCGCTAAAGTATTGCAGCAGCAGCTCAGCACAAGTGAGGTCACACAACTGTCCTCTTTCTGGCTTCTTCATGCAAGAGGAGATAAATGGGAGGTAAATGTAAAGTGCAAGCATGCCAGACATATATTTCCCCCAGTTAACCACCTGTGTTGCAGACTATTTGTTGTAGCAGAAGCAAGGCTTCTTAATGATTCTGAGTCTGGGGATCCTTTGCTACTATTTATTACAAAAATGCATGTCACTGTGGTGCTAGAGCACAGTTAGAAGGCACTAGGGCTATGCAGAATTTTGGATTCAGAGGCAAAAAGATGCTTAAGGGTGAATGGAGGCACAAACAGCACCTATTTGCAAACACATCTTTTCCTGGAGTAATGCAGCCGCTGTGGAAGGCATGATCCCAGGAAGAGATGCTGCTGCTTCAGGAGTTGCAGACCAGTGTTATATTTGCGCCCCCTTGTGTTCCAGAGCACTTTTTTTCTTTTAAATCCAAAGTTTTGCACAGCCTTAAAAGATACCTTTTTCAGTAAGGAGACTTCATCTAAACAAGTCTTGGTCTTGTCAATGCCCAGTAGCCTATAATGGAGAAGAAGTGAGAGATACATTTTATAAATAGGCAATGTGGTGCCTATGGACACCCAAATACCTACAAACTTCAGCTAGTCTCCCTTCCTCATCTGACTTTTTTAAAAAATATTCTTTTAATGCTGCAACACAAACTTATAACATCCCCTTTGTTTTAAAGAATGCCTCTGGGCCCCCCCTAATATTCTAAAAACTAAATATGGTAAGTGGCTGCAGTTCAGTGCATTGTTTGGAAATGCACCCATCTACCAAGAATAATGGATCCTGGCCAGGAGAGAGGGGGTTGGGGGAATCAGTAGAGGCAAAACACTTCTTTGCCTGCTCATGAATGGGTTGTAAGAGTAGAGTCCCTCCATGGTAGCCTTTTTGTGAAAATGCTCATGACCTGCAATTCCAATATGCTTACCAGCTCAAACCAATTGATAAACCAGCATTCATTTGACATTCTTGAATCATAGCCTCAGTTACTGTATTCCTTGGCTACCTACCAAAAAATAAATAAAAATTCAGCACTATGCTGAAAGGCTGACGAAACTTGATTAAAAAGTTGCCATATCTTTGCTGTAAGTGTTACTAGTTTGTCCCCAAATTTTTCCTGAAGTCTAAAACATCTGAAACTGTTCTCCTGACACCATTTTTTTCTCATCTGTTCCTCAAGACTCAGCTCTGTTTGTATACAGGAGCACATTATTGGTTCCGCTGTCAAATAGTTTTTATTCTCAGGGCATTAAAATTTACCGTAGGACATTAGCAGTTACATGCCTTATATTGAGCTGGATGTAATAACATTCAGCATCCATGTTCTGGTACGACCTCTCATCTTGACCTTCTCTGTAACATTCTTTCAGGGATTTGAAAAGGGCTGTTACATTTATTTCTTATTTTTATTGTTGTTGGATTTAAATCCTGACTTTCCCCCAGGATCACAAGATGACCTACCCAGCACTCCCTACTCCAATTTGATCCCCACAAAGTCACCTAATGAGCTTCCACAGCTGAGAGTGGACGTGAACTTGGGTCTCTTCAGATCTAATCTAATCTCTTAACCCTTGGCTCACTCTGATTCTAATATCTCTCCTTAGTCATTTTTTTTCATGCTTCTCTTAATCGCCCCACATAAAACTTAGTTTCCAGTTCCCTAATCATCATCATCATTGCCCTTATCTGCATCAGTTCCAGTTTTCTGTATCTTCTTTAAAATGTGGTGCCCAAAGCTTGACACAGTGCTCAAGGCTGGGTTTGACCTATGAAGAATATAGCAGAACAATTACTTCCCATGATTTGGAAACTATAGTTTTATTTTTGCTCTCTAAAACTGCATTGCTTTTTTGCAGCCAAAACACACTGGTAACTAATCTTAAGCTTGTGTTCTACAATACCCATTTCACAAGTGGTATTAAGCCAGATATCCCCATCCTACACTTGTACATTTAATTTCTTTTTCTTATGTGTAGAACTTAGTACTGTATTTATTTATTTACCAGACAATATTTATACCCCACCTTACTCCTGAAGGACTTTTGATAGCGCACAGCAGCACAAAAACCAGAGATTGCAGAAATTACAAAAGCAAAGCAAAAACAATGAAATTCCTCTAAGCAAAATACTTACAGTAGATACCTCCAATCAAATCAACTGGGGCTGGATGTAGTTTTTACCAAATGCAGGAAGGGTAGGAGCTGCCCATATCTGTAGGGAGAGTATTCCAAAGAATGAAGACTGGTATTTGGTCCACCCCCTACTCTTGGTTCTCCTGAGGGATAGAATTCTCAATAGGCTTTCCCTAAACAACTGAACCAGATGGGCAGATTTAATTCTGGCAAGTCATTGCCCAGTGTATCCCAGTGCTGCACTTTAAAGGATTTTAAAGATAATGACCAACAGTTTGAATTGGTCCCTGCAGCTTATTGCAACCAAAGCAGCAATTTTAATATTGGTACTACTCCACACTGGTGAGATTTTGCAGCTGGTACAAACTCTAGCTTTTGTATTTTGTAGCACCTGCAGCTTCTGAGCTGTCTCTAAAGGCAGCCCCACATCAAGCAAGTAATCCAATTGGGTGCTGGTTACAGCATGAATTACTGACATCAGGACATCCTGGGTCAAGTAGAGTTGAAACTGGCACACCAGCCAAAGCCTCAGCTTTTATCCACTGCTTGAGCGGGAGGTGAACGTCCAAGAGGATCATCAAGTCACAAACTACCTTGTTCAGGAAGAACAGAATTCCATCCAGAGTAACTACCAGGACCATGTGATCAGATAGCTATATTAAATACCCATCTTTTATTTCAGTTATAAATCTTTCATGATCATTTTAATGTTTTCCCTATTAAGTAGAATATTAGTTATCCCACCCAGTTTTGTATCAAATCTTAAATGAAGCTATAATGAAAATGTAGAAGACTAGTATGCCCAGGACCTTATGCTATTGTGCTTGATACCCCTCTCCAGTTGGACGGGGACCCATTCTTTTAATAAGGTTTTTGCCTAATATACATGCTGTCCAGCTCATTCTTAATTAGCCTGATAAACAGACTGTTGTGGGATACTTCATCAACCTCTTTGCTAAAGTTAAGAGGCACCATATCCACAGCATGCCAACAATCTACTAGAGAAGTTACCTGATAAAAAATAGATGAGATTAGTCTGGCAAGACTTGTTCTTGAATAAACCCATGCTGATTTTTAGTAATCTCTCATTGTTCTCAAAGTGCTAACTTGGACTTTTGTCAGTCAGCTCACAGGCCTCCCACCTGAAATATGCCCATCAACAGGCAGCCAACCTTCCTTTTATAAAAGCACACCATCCATCCAACAATTAGCTCTACAGAGCTCTGGCCTTCCTAGAACTTCAGCAATATTTATTTTTCCAAAATGGCTAGAGATGGTGCAGGTACCTCTCGAGGAGAAATTAATATCTGTCATCTTTTGCTAGAAAAAAAACTTGGGACATGGGGTCTCTTCAGAAATGGCATCCTCTATTATCAGGAATGAAGATTTGGGAGTTTCCACTTTCAGCCCAGCTAACCACACTGGTTTTCTTACGTCTCATGAACATATATTTATATTATATTATTACAAATAAGTAGAAGTAAATTAATAATACAACATAAGGGCTAGAAACATTTTTTTAAAAAATGAAAGCTCACATTCATAGAACTTCAGCCAGAATTCTTTGTAATCCTATAGAAATGGGGCATACTTGGTCATGACTTATCCTGGCCATAGTAAATTCAAAATTAATTCTTCTGCAAGAAAAAGTAGATGTAAGTTCTGGTTTGTAAGAAACATAGTTGCACCTTTGAAAAAGCCTGTACATTCTGGGAGAGAAGTTGATCAACTGAAACTACTTTTGTAAGAAAGTGAAACACAGCTAAGTTGAAGCCCAGTTTTTCAGGGAGGCTGTTAACCTTTCTTGATTGAGAGAAGCTATCAAGCCACTTGGAAGACCTGAAGGACCAGGTTAGAGACAGAACGTCATGGAGAAAATCTATCTATGTGGTCACTAAGAGTCAGCATCGACTTGATGGCACATACTCAGTCAATCAATCACACAGCTGCTTGTTTTATTTATGGGAAGGGTTGAACTATTTGGAATTAATCATTTCATTATAATGTCAGCAGTCCATCAATGAAAATTGTTTTATGTGGATAACTTCTAGTAAAGAGCCTCAGTATCATAGGAAACATGGCTCTCTCCCACTGCTCATTTACATATGCATAATCAGTTGGGAACACCTTGTACATATAAATACAGAACATAAAATTCTTGAACCATGCCCTTCAACACTCTTCTGTCTTTAAAAAAGGCTCTTTCCAGATGAGTTGTAAAAATATGCTATAGTATTTATATAATATTATACATTATATTATATAAATACTTTATCATATTTTTACAACTCATTGTAATATTATATTTTATTGTATATAATGAATATCATATATATATATATATATATATATATATATATATATATATAATGAATATTAAATGCAGTTGTATCCCATCTTTTGTACCAAGGATAAGACAGCAAACGTGGAGAATTTTTGCTGGATTTTTAACCATTTATGGCTGGGCCTTCTTTGTAGTAGGAACATGAACAAGTAAAAAGCATGAAGGAGTTCAGTTCAGATATGCCTCTTTTAATTTATTAACCCCATATATATAATCCTTCTAGCTTCTGTTAGTCCTCTCAGTAGTTTTAAATACCATCAATCATGGTATCATTCTAAATTGCTTGGGGGAGGGGCACTGGTTTACAGTGGTGGAAGAGAAATGAACCCATTGGTTACTTATGCTGTATTATGGAATTGAGTTCCCTCTCCTCTACTCTTTAACATATACCTGAAGTTACTGGGAGAGGTCATCTGTGAATATGGGCTGAGGTATCATCACTGTGCAGATCATGTTCAGATCCACATCTTTACCCTGGGCTGAGCTGGAAATGCAGTGGAAGTCCAGTGTTAAAATATTTTGCTTTATTCTGTATTAGTAAGTCAAATTTAAGTGTTCTTCTCCTTTAATGGTAATCTTTAATTCCTTCTGATTCCCCCTAGTGTCCAAGCTTCAAAGTCACATCCTATCATATTTTTTTTTAAAAATTCAAAACAAAAGCATTTTCCCATAGGAAGGATTCTTACAATTAAATCCAAAACCCTGTTTCAGATCCATCTGGACCCTTAGTCTGTTTGTAACTTTCCAGAATCAAAGTTCTAATTACACTTTTGCTGTTTATTCCAAAAGAAAAAAAATTAAGTCCTTAAACTTACGTTTAAAACTTCTTTCACTAAGGACTGAAGGAAACTCACCTGGTGCTGTAAAACTTGTCAATCCAAAGGTTCCTGATAGATGAAAAATAGTTAACGAGCAATATCTGAAAGTGATTAGAAAAGGAAATATGTGAACCCACTGTCCTTTCTGAAGGTGCCAGTCATGGTTTCAGCAAGATGGTTATTCCCTCATTTCCCAGAGCTCCAAACATGCTGGTCTCCTCGCAGGGAGCAACTGTCTGGAGCACTTGTGGGCAATCTCAAGTCCACTCCTTGTCCAGAGAGGAATTACAAAAAACTGGTCTACTCGCTAGCTCTTCATTCCACCACAGTCATTGGCTCCGCTTTTAGTGGAGCCGCATTCAGTTTGCCATTTCTTCCCCAGAAGTCCCCTTTGCCCAGCTTTGATTGATGTGTTTGTTATGGCCCTTCCTGGAAGGAGAAGCCCTGGTGACAGTGAATACTCCCCTTACCACCTCTAGAACAGAGTACTGCAATTTGCTTTTTATTCACTGTGTCTTCTGCAGACCACCCAACAACTGCAGTTGGTACAAAATGCAGCAGCCCATGTATCGGTGGATGACAACCACCATAATCTTATTATACCAGTGTTATGTTCCATGATTGATAGCTCTGCTCTGGCTACCAATATGCTTCTGAATATCATTTAAAGTGCTGGTTTTAACCTATGAAATCTACATGGCTTGGCATTCAAATATCTCTAGAACTGTCTCCTTCAGGTAAAACCTGTCCGTCCAGGTTACATGTCCTGAATAGGAATGTTGAGGGTCTCCTCCATATGCAAGATTGGAGACGGGCAGGCAACAATGTATAATTTGTTGTGGTGGTTGTTATTCTGCCTTGATCCTTTTAGAATAATCCCATCCAGTAATTTGTATCATGCCCTACTATATGATGTTTAGGCAGGCACTTTTTCATACAGCTCTTAATCTGAAGACTATTGCTGGAGGATGGACACAGGGAAATTATGACTTATTAAAGTAATTTATATATCTTTTTATATTTTAACCAGAATTTTGTAAACTGCCATGAATCTTGCTGGAGTGCAGTAGTCTGTAAGAAAAATAAAGAGATAATCACTACAGACATGAACTCCTATTTTTCTGCTGCCTTTCCTCCTCCCTTTTTAGTATTCAATGACGTGCAGAATAGTTTGGGGTAATTATATTTATCTCATGTATCCAAACTGGGAGATGATTGTTAATAGGCTTGGAACAGTTCATGATCCTAATCTAGAGTTCTAAATTGGTTTGCAACCTTACTTTCTTCTGAACTTTTCCCCTCTTAAAACATCGTAAGAAACTGATTCATTAATAACTTCCTGAGTTAAAATGGTAAAAGGATGGAAGATGTAGTTAATTAGGAACTAATTTTCATAATTTTTAAAAAAGATTTGATTATATATATTTTTTCTCATCGGGCTCTTCTGGAATTTGATTTAAGATAAGTAGGATAAGCTATAACAGGAAGGCTGCAGCTTTCCATTGATCATATAGCATCTGTAATATATTTTAATAAAATATTATTGAAAATTCCTGGAGTGCCAAATACATTGGTAGAAGGTATGTTTATGAACCTATTTAATAAAGAAGTTTAATAGCAGAAAGTGATTAGGTTGAAATGTTGCAAATGATTTAAAAATGGGGAAATTGACTGTTCTATATAATTCTCAAAATGTAGTAGGCTGCTGTTTCATATCCTTAGAGAAATGTATCTTTCCCATTTAATCCTATTGATAGGTTACTTGCCCAGCTAGGTGGCAGCATCTAGCCACCTTTGACTGATCCCAGAAAGCTAAACAGGATCTCCTTGGTTAATAATTGGATGGGAGACTACCATGAAATACCCCAACTCTAGAGAAAACTAGCAAATCAAAAAGTTGTTGCAAAAGGTACTAGCAGCAAACCACTTTTGTATTGCTTTCAGAAAATAACATGGACATATCTGTGAAATTACTAGGGGTCACATAATATTTACCTTAGTTTACTGAATATCTCAGCAAAGCATTCACCTGGTTAATTCATGCTTCTGACAATGTGTGCATTCCTAGGAAGAAAGCATCATTTAGTGAATTCAGCTGAAAATGTTAATTAGTGTTTTTTAAACTTGGCAACTTTAAGATGTGTGGACTTCAACTCTCAGAATTCTGGGAGTTGAAGTCCACACATTTTAAAATTGCCAATTTTGAAAAACATTGATGTAAATCTTTAGTTGTTGCTCAAGCTGCTGATACAGCAATTTTTTCTTAAATGCTTACTTAATGTTATTTTGAAGTACATACAGTATCAATGTTTTATATGCAGATCTCAGAAAATGGGTGCTGATTTCATCATAAAATGCATTAAAATAGCTTTTTACTTTCCTACAGTCCAAGGCTATCCAAGCTCCCAGGATGGATCTTAAAAGATGGAAGCATTTTCTTAGATAAGGTAATATACCAACGGGATTGGAACTCCCAATGAACCTAACTAATTAGGCAATGAAACCAAGTCAAAGCAAAATTAATTTACCCAGAGAAGAAAACAAAGCGGTCATCAAAATAAGTAGCATTTTCAAGTCCAATCATTTTTGCTATGGAAATCAAGTATATTACAAAATACCTTCCCTCCATTTGCTTTTTTCAGGTACCCCCTCTTGGAAATGATCGCTTGTTTGATTAATATTTCCTGGTCTTGTGTCTTGTAACCAATGAAAAGTGCATTGGAACAATTGCAGTTCCTTAATCTTGACTATTTCCAAGGTGTTGCTTAAGTTGTACTGTATATTTTCACATTCATTCAATAGGGAAATGCTCAAACTGAGCATACATGGCCCTTGAAAGCTCTAGTGAACTCATCCCAAGCCTTCCCTGCATGGCCAGATCTCATGCTTTAAGATTTATTTCAAGCCACTTTGCCCAGCAGGTCTCTTATGGTCCTTGGAAATTCTTGAAGGCACTTTCTAAGACGCCTCTGGCCTGCAGTGAACCTCTTAAGAGCCTGAGAAAGAAGATGCTGCTTTGCAAAATATTTTAAGTTTGGGACATGTGTACATTCCTGCTTTATCAGGAAAATGGTAGTCACCTCCCTGTTGCATCAAGAAGTAGTTAACAAAAGGATCAAGGAATCTTTGCCATAATTAACTTAAGAGAGTTAAAATAAGCATATCCAGTGGCCAAGATTTCCGTAACCTAGACTCCTTTTTTCCTAGCTTTTTTTAATGTGTGTAACTGCTAAGGGGTTGACACATATGACCCTTGAAGGTTCTGGAAGATTGGTTCTAAAACTCCTTTGCCCAGCATATTGCACAATGTTCATAGTGGCTCTGGGTAGGCTCATCCCAACTTTTTCTATCCAGGCAGATTATTTCTAATCCATGGAAGTTCTGGGAGTCACTAGCCAAGCTTCCTTTGTCCAGGAGAAACTGCTGTCCTCCAGCTTAATAAGAAGTGAATAAGGAAGCCAGACTGCAATGTACCACAAGTGAAACCCACCAGCCAATTCTCAGAAATTCAGAGGTGTCAGATTCTCTCTGTCATCATTGGTCCCTAAAAAGGAGCCAGGAGGGAGGGAGGGAGGGAGGGAGGGAAGGAAGGAAGGATTTCTCTCTGTTTCTCTTTTCCACCTGACAAGGAATCTTCATGTTTTGTTTAAGAATGGGAAACAGCTCTATGAAGTAGGTAGATACATTTAGTCTCTGCAACTGATTCTTAGATTCCTTCTTTAAATTGTAACTGAATGCAGACTTCATGGCTTGAACAAAGATCTTAAAGGCCTGCATGCCTTTTTGTGACTTTGAATTGGCATAATCAAGTTACTACCCCGAAGAGAGATTTTTTTTCTTGCAGACTATATGGCTAGTTTTCCCTTCTGCATGAACCCGAAAGTTTTGCATTGCTAGCAGTTATCTGAAGATGGGCCTTATTGTCTCTACCTCTGTGCACAGGACACCAACCCTCATGGATTTCAAAAAGCTGAGGAGGACACAGTGGGGACAGATATATTTACAGCTCAATAGCAGGCTTCTGCACGTGACTGAGAGCCCTCATTTTTCTCTTCACTACAGAGATACTTTATCTAGGCATTTTATTCCTGCACTGAACGTTGAGGGAACCTACAATGATCTCCTACACTAATACACATCTGACAACAGTAAAATATATGGGAATATTCAGACTAGACACCAGGGTTTACCCTTATACTATAAAAGACCATAGATCGGGCAATTCCTCTAATTTTGCAAGCATCTTTATTTTATTAGTCAATGCTTTATTTTTGTGGCACTTTCAAGTGTCTAGATCACTGTTTCTCAACCTCAGCATCTTTAAGATGTGTAGACTTCAACTCCCAGTTTTGGCTGGGCGATTCTGGGAGTTGACATCCACATATCTTAAAGTTGCTGAGGTTGAGAAACACTGATCTAGAGCACTTCACAGCCATTAGGTTGCTGTGATTCTTGTAGATGGGTTTGTAACAGTTACTTTCTGCTCACATATTCACCTCAGAGGAGAGGTTTGTACCGGAGACTTCCTGATTAGTTCCTCAGTTTATTAGGTGCTATGGTACAGCAACTTACATCTTTACGTCATATGTGCCTTTTGGTTTTGTGCATGCTCCTTTCTTTCAGCTTGCAGAGAAGGATTTTGTGAATGTAAGGAAGCATTAAAAATGTGATTTGTTTTTTTCTCTCTGGCTTATAGCCTGAAGTGGTTTAGTTTATTCCACTGCCTCAGCCTTCTCCATGTAGAAACTCTGATTGGTGGGATATGGTGCTTGCATATGGCTTGCTCTGTTTGCCAGCAGAGGATGCATTTTATCCTTGCCTTTATCCCTTTGGCTTGTCTAATCCCCTTTTAAAGCAATCTGAGCTGGTGGGCATTGCCGTATTTTGTGGAAGCGAATTCTGACACTTAACTGCACCTTTTCAAGTAAGGACTTCCGTTCTTAAGTCTCATCCCAGTTAGTTTGCTGGATGACTCTGAGTTCTGTGACACAGGGAGACAAACCTCTCCCTAACCCTTTTGAAAGAGTCCTTGTGGGGCGGGGGGAACAACAATGTGTACATTGTAGACGTGGGTGCCCATTTATATCCCACTTTTCAAGCTCAAGGCAGTTGCCCAGCATTCCCTGAGATTGATTTGGTGGCAAGTGAGAACATGACTGGCTTAAGTCACCCTGTAAATTTTAATGGCTGAAGTTCACCTTGAACTTGGATCTTCCCAACCCTAGTCCAACACCTTGACCACAACACCTCACTGGCTCTCCAGGGACGCTGTTCCTTGAGAGAATCCAAAGCCACACATAGTAACAAGTTTAAAATTAGGACTTCCAGAGCGACTTGATTTAGCCCAGATATTGACCATTATGCTTGCTTAGAATGACAAATTACTTCCCCAGTTCTGCACAGAGAGTGAAGTTGCGGTTAAAGGTGAACAGTTTGTCTTGTATGGAGAATCTTGGTCTTTGCTGCATTTTGGATCCAGTTGTTTTAAATCCAAGGAAGGCATTGAAATTCCCCTTGCATACCCATCATTCACCTTGTAACTTCTCTTGATAAGGTTAAGGGCTTTCTGTCATTAGATGTAATTGCTGATGTGTTATAACTTGGCAAAATTGTTAAGAGTTTCTTAAGAACTAAATCTAGATCCTAATGCTGAATATTTGAAAGGGTGGGATAGTATGTTGTGTTTGGGAAAGCTGTGATTTCATAGATGGAGAATCCCTCCTCAAAAAATCCCCTTAGAATTGTACAAAGACATACTACAACTTTCCTCTACTTCCACAGTGGTAAAGTTACTACAATTTTCCATTTATGGCCATTATTCCATCTCAGATCTATTTGCTGATGATCTGGATGTTAAGGAAAGGGGCACAGACTGGTTGAATTTGCCTGAAAGCAAAGAATCTATAATATTTATGTGGTCATACGTTGCTAAGGAATTAACAGCACAACTTCAGTCTTGAAAGCCAGGTGAATTAAAAGTGAGGCTTTGGTAAGTAGAGAAGGCAAAGAACCTAGAGCCAAGGAATTAAAAAAAAACCAAAATGGGACACAGGTAATCTTCAGCTGTGCCCAGACAGAGTCCTTGGTTAAAAATGGATCACATGTTGGTAATTAGGCCTTTGCTGATGTCCAATGTTGCTCACCTCTAATATCAGGTTGAGGAAGAAAGTTTGGATTGGCACTTGCCCAGTGGAACTGCATCTCCTGGAATAGACAGGTAGTCCTCACTTAACGACCATTTGTTTAACAACAGTTCAAAGTTACAACGGCCTCAAACAAAGTGCTTTACAACCTGTACTTGCACTTACGACTGTCACAAACCGTCACACCCTCCCGTGGTCATGTGATCGTGATTTGTGACCTTTTTTACAACAGTCATTAAAGTGAATCACCACAGTTGTTAAGCAGGCACCAGCAAAAAACGTCCATTGGATAATCTGGATTTGCTTAACAACTACATGACTCGCTTAATGACCACAGTGCTTCACTTAATGACTTGCAAAAATGGTCATAAAATTGGGTCCAGTCATGTGGTGACTCGTTTAATGACCACCTCACTTAATGACCAATTTTATGGCTCCTATTGTGGTCATTAAGTGAGGACTACTTGTATTTACCTCACTTAGTGGTCATCTGGCTAACGGGTGAATTATTTTGTAATTTTCTTCTAAAATGTTACAGTACTGTCTATTCGTTAACAGAGTTTTGAATGTCATCATTGTCTGTTTGCTGATAGTTAAATTTCTATTTTCTCTCTGCCACATTTCCTAGGAGCTGAAAGACTGTTCTGGCCGTGTCTTTGTGGACTCCGTTCCTGAGTTTTGCTTGCCAGAGGTGGGTCTTCTTAGGGGACATAACTCAAAATATTTCTCTTTGTGGCTTTGCTAGTTAATAGTGGAACCATTGGTGCTTGGCCTGAACTTCTATAATCCCAGAGAGATCTGATCCCACCACTCACCAGTTCTGTGTTGATGTCAAAGGGACATCTGGTCAGTTAGGGGAGTTCCAGACCATCTGTTTTGCATGAGAGAAAATTAACATCTCCTAGAAGGATACAACAGAAGCTGTTACTGAAATGTCACTTTTCTTTCTCAAACATTTAAGGCTTTTCATTTGTCAAACCACTTATGGCTCCTTTTTCAGCTTAAGGGAAACAGAATCCCAAACGTTAACTCTAACTCTTTCCCCCCCCCCCTAAAACCAGCTTATGGGTCTGCTCACACCAATTTATAATTAATAAAATAATAGATCCCAACATTTTATATATCCTAATTTTCAAAATAGCTCACAGATCTTGGAAAGTCTTTCAGCAGCGCTGTGAGGTAGACCAATTTATTAATCTTATCAGAATTGATCATACCCATATTGTAAAGTTATGGAATTCAGACTGAGATGGTTGCTTTCCTCATCCAGCAGCCCAGAGCTATAGTTCAAAGAATGAAATGCCTGATTTTGCCTGCAGAAGCTCCCAGGTTCAATTTCTGATGTCTCTTGCTAAAAAGATCACTTTTTAAATAAAGGGAAATATCCTACCTAAGTCCCTAGATAACTCCTGCCATTATTAAACACCCCAGTGGTTCCTTTAGTATAGGGTAAGTTCATCTGTTTAGGCTGTAATTATAGCCTCATTATGTATGAGTCCCACTGAAATTAGTGATACTTACTCCTAGTAGATGTGCCTAAGATTGCGTTGTTAATGCCTTCCCCTTCATGGACCTTTCTCTTCTTTTATTGCACTTTGCATAATGTTGCTTGCCTCCAAAAGCAGTAGTATACTGGGTATGTGTCTATATACTGTACATATATATGTATGTACCTATGGAAATTGCTTTTTTGATTGCTATCCCCCATTATTTTCTTTTGAAGTGCGATGGATACTAGTACTTCTTCCTTTAACTGATATAGAGCTATTCATGGGCCTCTGTTTATTTCTGACTAATGGCTTCTTCTGGCCATCAAGGATACCTGAGGTATCCAAGGAGGGGGGAGTCAAAATCTGCAAAATGGCGAGACTGGCATCTTAATCAGAGTCCCACCCCGTGGACACCCATGATTCATGTGGTTTTGGGTGAGATTACCAAAGCAGAATTACATTCTGTCTCTGTTGAATAGAAGCTTTGAAGTTGAAATTGATTTTGTTCCGATGAACCTTCTCACACACACACACCTTAAATATAACTTTTGCGTCAATCTGTTCTGTCTGTCAATCATCCCACCATTAAAGGCAGAATGACACAATCAGAGAGCCCAGTGGCAAATTGCAGCTCCTAAAAGCTTTGAGTATAGCCCTCAGAAACCTCTAGGAGCTGTTACCAAACTGTGATTTTTAACATGACAAATTATTAAACATGTGTCTGGGGAGTAATCTGGTTAATTAAATTTATTTTAATTAAATTAAAATGTAAATTAAATGAAAATAAAGTTAATTTTTGTCCCAGCCTCACCCATTACTTTTTGGAGTGTGACACCTGGCATGTATTTTGCCTCCAGGCTGGAGAAGGCTCTGCACCCCTATTGGTTAATAGGGATGAGGATGTAAGGATTGCTTTGATGGATAAGTCGAAGGTCTGTTTCTCTTCACCTAGCAGCTTGCCAGATGTTTTATATAAATTCACAAGCAAGAAATGAAGGAGATGGGTATTTAACAATTGTAAATCATCCAGAATTGCTGGGAGACATATAAATTTAATAAATTATTGTGGTTGGTCGCACAGTCAGCCAGATGTTTAGACTGGATTTGGCATTTTTATCCACTTATTGAGTCCTTCCCAAGGATCTAGGATAGGCAGATGTTGTTGTTTGATGGTGTTAAAGGTATTGTTGCAGGATGTAAGCCATTCCAAGTAAAGCTGTCTTTTGCAATTGACTGATGGTGATTTTCTCAGTGCCGATGGTGTTCAAGTGATGCTCCAGATGTTGTTTTTATTGTTTGTCCTGCTTCTGATACATTGATTCTGCACATGAAGATTCCTTTGAATTTATAGGCTAAAACAGTTGGAATAAGCCTGTTTGCTCATGAACTTGTTTGATTTTCCTTTTGATTGATTGATTGATTGATTGATTGATTGATTGATTATGTGCCATCAAATCATTTATGACTCCTGGCAACCACATAGATTTCTCCTTGACAATCTATCCCTAACCAGTTCTTTCTAGTCTCCCAGTGGTGCACTCATCACCACTGTAACTGAGTTCATCCATCTTGCTGCTGGTCATCCTCTTCTTTTCTTTCCTTCCACCTTTCCCAGCGTTAGAGCCTTTTCCAGAGAGCTGGGTCTTCGCATAATGTGTCTGAAATACGATAATTTGAGCCTGGTTATTTGTGCCTCAAGTGAGAACTCTGGGTTGATTTGTTCAATGATCCATCGGTTTGTTTTCTTGGCTGTCCATGGTATTCTCAGGAGTCTTCTCCAACACCAAAGTTCAAAAGCATGAATACTCTTCCTATCCTGCTTCTTCAAAGTCCAAGTTTCGCTTCCATAGAGTGTCACAGGGAATACCATGGCTTGCACGATTGTAATCTTTGTAGGTATAGACACATCATGGCATTTGAATATTTTTTCCAAGACCAAAGCTTTCTAAACTGTTCCCATTACTTCATTATAGTGGCAAATTTCATAAGCTCATTAAGTTAAAGGGAACCAAACAGTTGCCTTTATGAGAGTCTTTTCTAACGCCTGTTTTAGCATACCTCTCTATTTCTAGCCATGATTCTGCACTGTATTAATTTTAGCATTATCCATGGGTGCAGTTTTAATCTCAACATAAAAAGGAACCCCCAGGTCAGTAATTAGTTATTAGGAGACATTTGGTTTTTAAACAGCCAAGTTGATTGATTTCTCTACCATTATCTTCAAATCAATAAGTTGAGATTTGTGTACGGATAATTTTTCTGCTTGATGACTATTGAATTTTGTTAGTTGCTCTGTAATAACTGAGTTAGAGGTTAAGCTTCTGGTAAATTTTCCAGATTGAATCCACCAATATCCTAGCCTTACCTGTAAATATTTCTTATTACAGGAAGCAAAATCTTTTTCTTCAGCCTTGTAAATCCATTTTATCTGATTCTATTCCTATACTCACAGAATGGCCTGAAAACTATTACACTCATTTCCAACCCTGAAAGCGGACAGATTTTAGAGCTAGCAACAAGAGGACAAGAATTAATTTAAGAGGCTGTAGACAAGAGAACATAACTGGAGCCTGAAGTTGAGCCTTCCAGCTGGTCTCCACTTTCCGAGGGCTTTCTATAGACCTACATTTCCTCCAGCATGGAATTATTTATTATAATTATAGTCCAACAAAGTAGAAGGGCATTGCCTTGGGGAAGTCTCCTAGATATGAAGACGGTGTAATACTTCAGATTTCTAGGCAAAAAGGTTCTTTGGACCACATGGGGTGGGGGGGCTCACATAGCACCTGTTACCAACTCCTCGAATAGACTCATCTTAGAGATATTTGGTTAAAAAGTTGCTGAGAGGTCTTACATTCCCCACCCCCCATGTCCTCCTGTCAGCCTTCCCTGGTAAACCAGACAAGAAACATGACCAGACGAGTTACTTCTACTTTATTGTTAGGCTACATTAACAGAATCTTGCAAGTCTGAAAGTACAAATCTCCTACTGCCCCTATTTACCACCTAACTCATTAGGGCGGTCCTTTCTAAGTTTCTTTTTCTGCCCGTTACTCAGTTGCCGGCTCTTCCCCCTTTTATCTGATTGTTCCCTGGACAGCATCTCTTCCCCCCGCCCCCGTCCCATCTTCCAAAGTCATTCTCACATTCCATTACACCTCCAGAACACCTTTTTCCCTTTGAATCCAAAACATTGGCCAGTTCTACTATATACTATAAAGCAGGAGTGCCCAACTTCTAACCCCAGAGCGTGATATGGCTTCCAAAAAACTGTGCAACCTCTAAAGTTGCTCCAAAATTATATCCAGTAAGGCAGAAACAAATAACAACAAACAACAACAAATAATAGCAATAAATTTAATGTGTAATATTTAGTTTATAAAAATACCCACTTTGCTCAGAACCATATACATATTATAGCATACGTTGGATAATTCTTAGACTTTGGGATAAAACTTGAATTGACTCTAAATTACCAGCATTCTTCAGAAAAGAGTGTGACTGTGTATGAGTGTGTGTGTATGTATGTATGTATGTATGTGGATGTGGATACACAGACACACACAAATGTGGAAATTACTAGGTACATGAAGTTATATTTGCTGTATTTAATTAAGTAAATATTTGCCATATTTAAGTAAATTGCCACATAATTTAAATTAAAACTATTTTTTGCCCTGGGTTATTCTGGCCCTGGCCATTTTTTGAATGCATGCCAGTCAAGGGTCTCAGAGACCACAAGTATTCAACAGGCAGTTTTACAGAGAATGGACTATCCATGCCATTAGAGCCTGTGCTAACAAAACTGAACAATTGATAGGTAGGCTGGATTCCTTTTAGTCACCATATTCTTACTCAGAAAGCCAATAATTTCACCTCTAATACAGAGAAGCTGTAATTTCTTCAGAAAATCTCACTCGGTGCCACCATCAAATGAGTAGGAATTAATAATTCCTGGAGAAAAATCTTTTTCAATGGTGTCCCCATGCTACCTCAATTAGAAAGTATTTCCTTGAGACACTTAGCTTGGTGCCTTCTTTACATTTCAGATGGCACCAGGTATATGTATTTTTGTAGGCTTTTTAGTTCCACAGAATTGGATTTTCTATCTGACTTTAGTAATACAAAGTTTCATTTGCGGCTACTCAGTTTTTACAAGAAAATCACTTTTTTCCTTTGTTGATTATGGATGTATTATTATTATTTGTTTTACTGTTGCAAGCCACCCAGAAAACCCAGTTACTGGGCAGCACACGAACACTGCATATCAGGGGTTGCCTACTCTTTTGGGCTAATGGGCACATTTAGAATTTGGGGTCACATTGGGAATGTTCTTGCAAAGTGGCTGCTGGAAAGGACACTTGCCTATTCATGTAATGGTGGCCGTGCCCATTACAAAGCAATGACTCGCTAGAGTGGAACTGCTATTCCTCCTAATCTCCTCTCTAGCATGATGCTATGTATTATCCCTTCCTATCTTTCATTTTTTTCCCAGGCAGGAGATCTTTCTTCCATACACAATGTAGAGCCACAGCCATCCAGCATTTTCATTTTCTAAGAAAGCCTATGGAGTGCAGCTCTTGGTGGCTCAGAGGCATTTGTGGAAATAGAGGATATTCAGACTGGCAGTTTGCTCTGTAAGATGCCAAGTTCCCATTTTTAATTTTTTTTTTTTTTTAATGAAAGATCAGGTGAGGCCGGGAGCCCATTGGACACCAAGGGAGGTATATGAAGGCTCACTGGTTTCTCAGGCACCATATTGGAGACCCAGGCTATATATAAATAACATTAAGGTGAAGAACCAGATAATTCTTCATTGCTACACAGAACAGTAGTGTTATATAAATAGGAACTAACAATAATCCGAAGGCACATTCTGTCCATATTAGAACTCTCAGATGAATGGTGGGCAACATTTCTTTAATCAATCCAAATGTTTTTTTGGGGGTGGTATATGTATGAAGGGAGTATGGAGAGGGCTATGTTTAAAAATATATTTTTTCAAATAATTTTTGGGTCATATTTTCAGATGGAACTGATTGACCTGTCTACAGTGGATGTAATCCTGATCTCCAATTACCACTGCATGATGGCCTTGCCCTACATCACAGAACATACTGGGTTCACTGGAACTGTGTATGCCACTGAGCCTACAGTGCAGATCGGCAGGTAAGAAAAATCCACTTAAGGTAGTCTTATTTAATCGCTTTTCTTCCACTGCTGAAAGAAGTGGTGAAGAGGGAGAGAAGGTATAAAGGACAGCATAGGAATGTTGCTTCTAATGAACTTGAGAGGCTTTTAATTGGGTTGAAAGTAAGCTAAGGAAATCTTTGAAAATTTAAGCATGTGCATATGGTTAAGTCCTTGTTTCCCAAATGTTGTAGATCAGTCCAGACTTATGCATTTGGCAAAGTTATGTGAGTGGTGCAGCACCAAAGAAAGATGCCCATGGAAGATTATGGCGCTACCACTGTGATGAAAAAGGAACAGAAGAGAATCACTGACAGTCCCCAAATTTTGCAAGCTGCTAAAGACAATTATTGGGTCCAAGAGGGAGAGTTGCCTAGCACTCATTGAGCTTGGATCATAAAATCTTACAGCTGGAGAGAGTCTTGTAAGCCATAGACTCCCATACTTTATTCTTTGTAGGAAGTCCATAGGCCTAGTCTCCCCATGCTTAAAGAACTCTAGTAGAAGGGGGCCTGCTATTTCTTTGCTTTCTTTTTTCTTTTTCCTGGGTAATGTTTTGGTCATCAAGTTATTTAACCTAATGTTCAGCCAAAGTCTACCCTTCAGTATCTTCTAACTGTTCAGGCTAGTCCTGCCCTGTGAAGATTGTCTTTTAGGTATTTGACCTGTATCGTGTTTCCAACCTGAAATGTTCTTCTGCGTATTAGGTATTCTGATTTCTTTCAGCCTCTCCTCATAGGATTTGTTTTCCATGTGGTTGACCACTTTTGGTATCTTCTGAAATCACCTCACCTTTTAACTCTTCACGCAGATCTGGAGAGAGGACACTAAATGAAGTCAGACGTATACAGAACAAAGTAGAAGTCCATGGGGTTCTCTGAGCTTGGTTGTGTTCTTGCAGACGTTTTGTTATCTGACTAGGTAACATTTTCAGTGCTGGAAGGGAGTGGGGTTTGCTCCCTGTTTATATACAGTAGCTTGCCCCGTCAGTGTTGTGGGGGTGTTGTTTTTTCTTGATAGTTCCTAGACTAGGCTGTTGTTTACTGCTTGATTGTTTGTCTGAGTTGGTAGTTCCTTGATTAGGGTATTTACTACTTGATTGTTTGTCTGGTGTTAATCCTGGTGTTAATTCCTGCTTATCTGGGTGTTGATTGCTGGGGAGAAGGTGTTCTGGTCTTTTTGTTTCCTTTTTATTGTCTCTTTTGAATGGTGTGTAAATGTTGTTTATCTCTATGTGTCTGTTAATTGCTGCCTTGTCTGAATACCAAGCTTCCAAGAATTTTCTTGAATTTTGGGATTTAGCTTGATCTAAGATGCTGACAATTTCCCATTTGAAACTATGGTTGAGTCTGTCCATGTGTTGTGAGATAAGGGAGTTTTCATTGTGTCTTCTGACTGCTAGTTGGTGTTCATGGATGCACTCTGCTAGTCTTCTGCCTGTCTGTCCTACATAGTGGCTGTTACAGTCCATGCACTGTATGTTGTAGGTGACTCCTGTTTTTTCTTCTTGGGCTACTGAGTCTTTTGGTTTATTTAAGATGTTTTGGAGGGCTTTAATTGGTTTGTGTGCTACAGTGATGTTGTGTGGTTTTAATAGTCTGTTGGTTGTTTCTGATATATTTTTTATGTATGGCACTGTACAGGTGTACATTTATTAGAAATGTTATGCCTTGGGATTTTCCATGACAGAACCCATCATTAAGGGCTTTAGAGTGGATACTAAATGCTTTCTTGTTTACTTAGGGTTCTAATTGAGTTAAGACATTACCAGAGCCACTGGGTTTATCAGAAGTGCATACTGTGGCCCTCAAGATTGTGTGTGACTCCTGAGCTCCTTCAAAATTTGCTGCCAAATTATATATGATTGGCAGATCTGAGAATAAATTAAAATATGGGGAATAGCACTTTTTAAGTACCACAATTTCAAATACATTTACATAGAAATTAAATTTAATTTTTGTCCTTGTCCCACCCCACTTTTTAGAGTGCATTTTCTGGCACATGATTCAGTGGCCAACTGCATCTCTTAGCTCAAAGAGCTGTAGCTGAGATATTTGCTTTTAATAGTAAATTACAGACTTTTATTATTATTCTTGGATTTTGCATGTATCAAGATGAACATGTGCAAGTCAGATGTGTATCTCTGGGCAAATACAGCAATTAGTTATTCAAGAGAAGAAAAGAACAGGTGCTGCCTGTGTTCTGTGTCACTTCTGGGATTCAGAAAAAGAGACCAACAACTCATTGACTCTAAACTTGAATCTGGGATGTGGCAAAACAAAGGCTAACTTTAAAGAATTAAAGTTAGTTGAGTGGATAGTGCAAAAACCGTGCTGCAACAGACAAAAACTATTGACATGGAAAAATATCTGATGCTGATGCTTTGGTGGTACTCTGACCAGTTGATCTCTCCTAAGAGTAGGAGTGTTTCAGGATTGGATAATTTTTCACATCTGGGCTTTGTATTGGCCAATTTACTGGTACTGCCACAATTTTGATGGCTGGGTAGTGATTTGACAGTCAGATAAACATTGGTATCTATCTGCAGGTCCATGGGAGTAATTCCACTTAATTTAATCAATGGAGGAAACAGGTAGAGAAATAGACTCTGACCCTTCAACAGTCATCTAGCATCTCTTATTCCTGGCAGCCTCTGCTGCCTTTTCTAGAACAGATGAATTCTGTAACCAATGTGCCAGGATGATGGCAATAAAACTAAATGAAACAAGCTACAGTGTAGCTGCTAGGAAAACCTGCAGTGGAGCACCTGACAAAGTTTACGCTAGGAGATAACTTGGAATTATTTTAAATAAGTTAATATTGTCACACAGCCTAAAATCATATTTGCCTGTGTTGCAGCAGCATCGCCCAGCTGCCTTGTGTTCAATGATCAGTTAGGGTAAATACTCATCTTGGAAATGTATCCACTCTGCCTGTTAAGAATGGTTAATTTAGAGAAGCAATCAAACCTCAAGACTTGCTCCAGTTTGAAAAACCAAGCCATGCATGATTCAGCTGTTTGGAAAATCTTCAGAAGTTTATTCTAGTGTGTCTTTTCAACCTGCTGTGTTTTCATTTTGAGGCCTTCAGCTGTACTTTCCTGTTTTCAGGCTTCTTATGGAAGAGTTGGTCAACTTCATAGAGCGAGTGCCAAAGGCTCAGTCTGCTTCCTTGTGGAAGAATAAGGATGTGCAACGGTAAGATCACTCTGACTCTCCTCCATCTTCCTCTTCCACCTCCTTTTGAAAGATGTCTCTGAGAGGACATTCATTCTTTTATAGTTAATTTCCTTATCCTATCCTCAGCCTTCAGATTCTTGGCCAGCATCGGACAAGCTTATCTGGAGAAGGATTTCCCAAGAGAGGGCACCCGCAAAGAAAAATGTGCCAGGCTATAGGAGGGTGTGTTCCATTTGACACACCCTCCTATAGGTGACAGAAGCAAGTGATCAGATTCTAGCAGTATAGATTGAAGTTTTGGTCCTAGCAGGATGAAGCAGGGGTCCACCAACTTTCCTGGCCCAAGCAACACTGGGAAATCTTGCAAAAAGGCCCAGAGTCAGGAAGAAAAAAGAAACCCCAAATATTGTGGGAGACCTCATTAAATTTTTGACAATTTTAATTTTGGGGAGGTTACATTATCAAATCATGGGCAGCTACAGCGCAGCTCTCTAGAATAAAAAAGGCCTTGCTCTGTTTCCTGAAGGGTCAACAAAGGCAAAGATTTTAAAAAGGTAGCTTAAATATTGCATCAGCAAAAAAACTGGTTTATGCTGGGACCAAAAAAGAGCTTCAGGTCACTCTCCTGGTTAGTTAGAGGGGCCTGATGTGTTTCATATGCTATTGATCTATCAACTCCAGGGCCATAGTTTCCAAATTCCTTCCAGACTGGAATCTTTGGGTCTAAGGAGAGCAGTGCAGCCTCCAGAAGCTAGGAAGGCAATAGACAGGTTGAGCTCCTGATTCTACAGAAAGGGATTCATTTGTGGTTGTGCTGAAGGCAAGTCTCCTTCCCTCTGCAGCACCTTCTCAGCATCCATAGTCTCATTCTCTAAACATAAGATACGTATTATCACACCAGCTCTTTCTATACTTCGAAATGTCATTTGTGGCCATACAAGTACATACCTTGGTTACTTCATGTTTGGATTACTGCATATGGTTATCTTCAGAAACTTTATCTGGTCTAGGATGTTGCAACCTATCTTAACTAGAGTTGATTATAAGTAGCATGAAGGTCTTTTGTTAAAACAATTTTACTGACTCCTAATGTGTTTCCAGGCACTGTTCGAAAGGCTGATGATAACCTCTAAAGCTCTACACTAGTTGGGATGGGCTCTCTGAAAGCTATGTTTCTTTAGAAGCCTCCCCAAGGATTTATTCAGAAGAAGCTGTTTTCTCAGTCCCACAACCATCAGCAAGATTGCAAAAATTGCCTTTTCAGTGGCTGCTCCCAAGCTTAGAAACTTCCTGCCAAAAGAGTTCAAGCTAATTCCCTCTCAGTTATTGTTCTCCCAGCAGGAAAAAAAAAGAGATATTTTGGAAGGCTTCAGACTTGCAAGTGGGATTAAGTTGACTATATATTGGGTGTCTTTTTAAATGGGTTTTTCATTGTATTATTTCAAAGGCCTGAGGACTAGATATAAGTAGCATTTAAAACTATAGTATCTGGCACTTGGATATCTAAGCAATTTCGTGTTCTCATGTCAATATGGCCATTTAATAAAATGTAATATATTTCTTTATTAGATTTATATTCCACCTTTCTGCCAAAAATATGCACTGTGCATATTTAGCAAGGATTGGTTTCAATGGCAGCTTACATATATATGAATTAGTAGCATTCTCTCTTTAAAAAGTCTCTCCTCCCCTCTCACTCCCCTGGAAAAATCTAGGACTTAAAAACAGAAGCCAGCCTTGCATCCTGTACAGCACTTTCCACTGTTTCAGCCAGGTAGATCAACTGAAGGCATTGCTGACTAAATTTCCTTATCTGTGTGTATTCCGCTAGTGTAATGTCTCAGAACTGAATTGTTATTCCTTGAATTAGGATTGATCACACAATGCTGACATTTAGCTTTTGTTTGCGTGCCTTGAATTGGTTCTGTGTTGCTTAATGGTGCCACGTGGAACTAGGCATACCCTGAACTTCAACATTCTGCTGAGAATGTTGCACCCTGTACATGTCACCAGTGACTTTGAGAACTCAGCAGGGTCAGTGCCCATAAATCAGCAGGGATTTCCCTGCAGCCTTGTTCTCAGAAGTGTTTCCATCAATGGCAACCATGAATAGCCTTAGTCTTATTGTGTGTTACTGCCTGTGACCATACTAGAGCCTCTTTCTTAAGGGCAGTGATGTCTATAAAAGCAACACTAACATGACTGTGTTTTTGTTTTCAGTTAGTTGTGGCGATTGTGCTAGGCTGCTGATGATACCCACACTCTCTCTGTCTCTCATAACTGCCAAAAGTGTTGCTTTATTGCATGATCTTTTGCAGCTTAGCTGCTTCAATCCTAAATAGGTTGCATACAATTGAGTTGCTATATTATATAAAGCTGTAAGCTTTGGAGTACTTGAAACAAAATGCCTTGCAGAAAATATACTAAGTGCACTGGAATAGTTTATGTTTCCACCCCATTACTCTGTGCAACGTGAGCCAACTGCTGACAACATCAAACCCCATTGAGGTTTTCTAAATCAAATGGTGTCATAATGGATTATAATAACGTAATGCTTTTCACTCCCCCTCTTCAGTAATGGCACATTCTCAGTAAATGTTGGAGAGATTCATTGGAAAGCCAAAGGGGACACATTGGGATCTTATGTAAGTGCAGGATTGGCCACTTGACTAGCCCCATCTCACACAGGGAATTATATCAGGGGAAAGAGAAGTTAAGTGCCACACAAGAGAAATATAACCTATTTGAAAGGCAAGTAGGGAAAAATAGGAAATGGGCACTGGGTGATAGAACCAGAAGAGATTCCCCTAGGATCTGAGGTAGAGCAACAGAAGGAAAACTGTTTTCCATATCTCAGAGAGAATTTTTAGTATAATCTGGGCTGAAGATGTTGGTCTCCCATTAATAATAAATGACACTCTTGTGTGTCTTCTATCCTCAGATAAGTCAAAAAGTGAGAAATTATCATGGAGACTATAGTCAATATTCAACAGGACTTGAGAAATTTGGAAACCAGAGTCAGCTAGCATTCTTAAAGCTTCCACTGATTATAATCCTTTGCTAAAACATCATCTCTCTTCATGGAGAGATATCGCAACCTGAAATATGATGTTGGTCTTGATTTATAGGCCTCCACTTAACCAGATGACTTAATTTTACCAAACAGAACACAGCAAATCAGTGCTGGAGTCTAGTTCCCACGTGATTTCAGCCAAGCTAGAATACCATTGAGGGCATGAAATCAGAGCAGAGTGTAAGGAAAGTTGGTGAGGCAGGAATCAGCAATTCCCAGGCAAGAAAGAACTATTATATGAAAACTGAGCAGATGCTTCTCAATTTCAAGGCTGTGAAGAGAAAGGCCAAATTTCTTCTGATTCACCCCTCCCCCCAAAAAAACTGGAGGAAAAGCCCTAGAATTTAAAAAGTGGACCATAGACATTTACATAGGCTTTGATTTTGTGTATTGCAGAAGGCACGTCTCCTGTGTCATATGCCTTCATTCTTGTCTGCAATAAAGCAAATAATCTAGTTGTATTGTATCAGTGAACTCCTGCCATAAGAACATTAATATGGGGTTAAATGTCTGGAGCATCAATATCTATTGCTGTGTATGCCATGAAGCTTGACACAGATTACCTTGCATCTTTTACTGAGTCATACTGGATCCTGCTTAACCTTCTGGTCTGTGCCAGAAAACCTCTGCCTATGAGCTTGGTGTGCAGAAATCTCATTGCCACCACTTCTAGGAAACACCTCACCTGGAGTTCTCCCACCTAACCCTAGTATGTGAGAGAGGCAGGGCTATCAAACCCTGTGTTTCTGGCCAACAAAAGAAAAATAAATAAATAAATTTCTTTGTCCAACCAGCGCTGACTGGAACCAGCCCAAAGAAAGGAAGAAAACCACTTTAAAACTGTGTCCTCAATCCCCAAAGCACAGAGACAGCTCAAAAGAATACCATGGTCAACAGTATCAAAAGCCGCCAAGAGGTCAAGGAGCACATGCCCACCACCATCCCAACTCTGCCACAGGTCATCTAGAAGCATGACCAAAGCTGTCTCTGTACTACTCCTTGCCTGAAACCTGACTGAAACTAGAATTAAAAATACACACAATCAAAATACTTAATCATATGCAATAATCCCATGTTACCTATTTCTTAAGATGTTTTGATGTTTGAAACTAAAGTTCCCTTAGTGCCCCGCCAAGGCAATGACAGTTCTCTCGTTCATAGAACCAAATGACTGGTCTCTTATTGATCAGAATGTTGTTCAAGGTCACAAAGTGGAGTATAAGGACCACAAAGCAATTTTCGTAGTGGATGAAAATAAACACTGCAATTCCCTAATGATGTCCATTTTTAACTTGCTCATAAATGCTCGGGAATTAGGGAATTAGGAGGGAAAGAATTAAGTGGCCAAGTCTGCTGCTATCAGCAAAGCATTTATAATTATGTAACCCCAATGCTAGTGAAGAGCTTCACTCAGATCTCCAGTCTTGAGCAGCTGACAAATAATCCAGATTTCTCTGTAAATAGCAGATGAATTTAGGAGCTACTGTGTCTTGGCAAACATCTATAATGTTATGCTTAAAATGGTAGACATAATGTTTTTATGTTTAAAAAGTTCCTTATGTTTCTATTATTTCTCAGAAGAGGACAAAATGTTTCTTGCTTTCTGTTGGGATATATTGGAATAGCAGTTCACATGCTATATGCGCAGGGCAATCTTGGCAGAAGCCATCAATACTTCCTTTGGTATCTTAAATTATGGGAAGAAGGTCATTGACCCAACAGCTTCCCCAATAAATTAAGTTCTTTTAAATAAGCAAATCGGCAAAACTTGACTAATTTCCATAAATCATTGGAAATGAGCTGGAATGAGCTTCTGATTTAGCATCTGTTTAATATACAAAATAAGGACCCTATTCTTCTTCCACTCTTTGGCAGCTCTCACTGCATTCCTGCCTGGGTTCCTAGTACTGCAAGAGATTTATGTCCCAGGAGACAACCATTCTTTTTATGTGCTATGATGCTGTCATTTGCAGTTTCTTGTGTGTTTTTCTCTCACTTTCTTAGTTTTTTTAAATGCTAGCTTTTCCAAGGAGCAGAATAATAATAATAATCATGATCATAATAATATCAAAATCCACAGAACTATGGTTCCTCTCCAGGTGTCTTATGAATGTCTTTACCTTCCAGATAAGTTGGACTACAATTCCCGATGGCAATACTGGCTAGAAATTGGAGGAATTGCAGTCTCAGTTAAGTTGGAGGGCTCCCAGTTACAGAAGGGCATGCTACTCTATTCTCCCTTTTCCATTTCTCTAAAGGAACCATCTGGCAGGTAGATGTGACAGAGCATGGGGGACAGATTAGAACAAGCCATTGAACAGTAGTCCCCCAGCACCACTTTCTGGAATGCTCTGAGGAAGAGTGGAAGCAATGTGCCAAACCCTATCCCAGTCAAGTTGCCTAGAAAGTTATTGTTGTAAATAGTTGAAAGCCACTGAAAGCGCCAACAGGGACATGCTTCTTCATTTAAAATGCCTACCAGGTGTGACTAATGCTATCTACTAGTTAGTGCACAAATCACCAGTCTTCCTGGTGGGCACTTCAGGAATTTGGAGAGTGGAACAGCTGTCAAAGAGAGCAGATCTGTCCGTTCACATGGCCAGTCATAAACACCGATTTCCAAGAGGCCAACTGGGAAGCTCAAAGAATAAGAATTTAACCAGGAACATAATTCAGCAGCATGTTGGATTTGGAAACACAAACAATTTCTTTGAACCCTGATTTTTCTGTCCCAAATCCATCGAAAGAAAGCACACGGATGAATCTCAGTGTCAAGCAATTTACCCAAGAAACTTCAGCCAAGGGCAGGATTAGTATCTAAGCCCCATATCCCAAATCACATATTTGCCCCACAAAGTGTAATAAAAAATCCCCCCTCTCTCTCTCTCACACACACACACACACACGTATATCCCAAATATCAGGCCAAATACTTAGCTGAAATACTCTCACACACATAGACTCGCTAAATGCATCCCATTGCTCTTCATTGGCTTGTAGTATATGCCATATCATTCTTCCTTGCACCTTTCTAGGGAAAGACACAAAGTATACTTTAAAGCAGAGCAGTAAGATGCAGACATGCCATTTTTATTTCAGAAATTACCTATAGACTAATCAGGATCAAAGGCTCTCTTGGATATAAAGGATACAGAACCTGGATTGCCCCCCACCCCCAATTATTTCACTACTGTATTGGTGTATTGGAGGATGAGGTTTGGCAGTGCCAGTCCAATTCAGCTGTGGACCTTGGATCAGCCATGCTCTTGCTCTCTGAACTATTCCATCTTACAGGGCATTGAGACAACATCAGTGGGATGAAAACCATGGCTAATGTTTGAATTCCTCAAAAATACAGCGTGCTAGGAAGGTAATGAAATACAAACTAGACTTTCACCCCATTTCATTAGATATAAATTGGCACTAGTTGAGAATCACAGTGGTTGTTAAAGTTCTCCACTTCAGCCCATTCTTTTTTTTCCTTGTGATCTCCTTCTCTGGAAATTTAGCAGATGAGTCTGGAATTTTATTACATTGGCAACTCTATTCCTCTCTCCAGGATGCTTCCTGCACCCCTGAAGGATGCTGTTGAAGTTGCAACATGGAGAAGATGCTACAACATGCAGGAAGTTAACTCTGCACTCAGTAAGATCCAGCTGGTGGGATATTCCCAGAAAATTGTGAGTTTCTCCAAAAAAAGGATTTGGGGAGAAATCTGTAGCTGTCTCCTTTCCTCTTGTATCCATTTTATCATAGGAGAGTTATCTGTTGCCTGTATTAAGATCTGGATTGAATAAAAATCTGCCAGACTGATAGGTTCTTTCTCCTTGCCCAAAGCCTCCACTTCCTTGTGGGAAGCAGTTCCACACAAACCTTCTCAGTTATGCCCATATATCCATTCTCATGCACCCATGTGGATGCCAGCCATAGATGCTTCTATTTGTATAATATTTTAAAAGAA
Source organism: Python bivittatus (assembly GCF_059951505.1). Lineage (NCBI taxonomy): Eukaryota > Metazoa > Chordata > Lepidosauria > Squamata > Pythonidae > Python > Python bivittatus. The sequence goes on from NW_028277096.1 coordinate 2,025,327, forward strand.
CTTTGGTTATAATTTTCTGCTGCTGCTTTTCACATTTGTTTTGTATTTTTCTGTGTCCCTTTAAAAAAATAATTTTCATATCATCGTCTTAAATAAAAACATTGAATTAATTGTAGGAAGAAAGAGAAAACAGCTTTAAGTATAGTCATTGAAGATGAAAGATGTAAGTCCAAAATCCTGTTCTCACAGCCACCCACCCAAAGTTTCTGGGAAAACCAGAAGCAGATAATGGGTTCCTTAGCATTCTCCAGTTCTTGGTGATCCACCATTTGGCTTTCATGGGGGTATTGCCTTTGAGCTTGGAGATCAGCTCAGTGATCTAAGACTACATCTCACTATAAGAACAGTATGTGTGGAAATTATTTTCTGGGATAGTTTCCTTCAGAATTCAATTGTTTTCTTCTCCTTCCCACAGGAGCTTTTTGGTGCAGTACAGGTCTCTCCTCTCAGTTCTGGATATGCACTGGGCAGCTCCAACTGGATCATCCAGTCACATTACGAGAAGGTTTCCTATGTCTCAGGATCCTCGCTCCTTACAACACATCCACAGGTGCCACATCATTGCAGGGGGTGAAATTCCCCTTCTTCAGTGGTTTGTGTTGGTTGGATTTAAATAGTAGGCACATAGCAATTCCCCTTTTTTCCCGACCATGGGGCAATATTCTGCATGGATTGGAGAAGCTCAGCATGCTTGGGGTTGATGCTGCTGTGTGTTTTAGAACTTGAAGGATTCTAGACCCATTCTTTGGTTCCTTCCATTTCACCATTGGTTATTGGGGGATATCTAGAGAGTGGGGAAAGATCAGTCATGAGTTCCAGAGTTCTTACCTGAGTACTATTGTCTGTAAACATACCTGGTTCTGTCGTCACCTAAACCCAGTTTTTGTACTAACACTGGAGTCCCAGCTTAGCAGCCAAGGGCTGCATTGTACTCACTGACACCTTCTTGCCACACCTCATTTTTATCATTACAAAAAAATTATTTTATTTTATTTTACAAAAGAAGCTGGCATAATATAAAGAAGAATGGTGGCCTCTACATATTTATTTTCAGGGATGCACACGTGGATTCCGTCAGCTTTATTTTTAACCCTGACTGCAGCCCCATTTTCTAGTCAGGGTAGGAAAGAGCTAATAAAAGTGACTGCAAGAGTTAGATTTGAGGACTCTGGTTCCAGCCTCACTCTGACCCAATCCTGCGGCTGTCCCTAGTTCTGTATCAGCAATATGAGGATCATAACACTGTCCTATCTTATCTGAGTGTTCATAAGGATTAGCAAAGTAGCATGTGATACCCTTTGAACATCCTAAACCGGGGTTCACTTTATGGCAGTATATAAATCAAATAGATAAATAGAATAAATAAAGCTTGAATTCAAATAGCTGTTTGCAGAAGCCAAAGCCACATCTGTTTCTGTATGGATTTATACAGAATTTAGGCTGCTACCGCCTTGAACTACAGCCATCAGCAAGTACCCTGCACGCACAGTTCCCAAGAGTCCCCAATCCTCTGTATGAACTTCTAATGAAGGGCAGGGATCTGCAGTAGGAAGAAAGGAAGGACAAGGAAGTCCTACTCTACAAAGAGAACTCCACTTGCAATCCAACCTTGGACGAATACAGTGAGGTTATTGATGTACCACTTTAGAAAAAGAAGCACTTTGGTTGAATAGACCATGAAAGGGGCAACACCTTGCTGCCATTTTAAATATACTTTATGCATTAACTGTGAAAGAGCCACACAGCCTGAATAAGGTGTGAAAGTTTTGATATATGATACAATGGAACAGATGCACACGCTTTGGTATATACAATACAAAAAGCTTTTGCTCTTCCCCAGAAGTTGAGAGAACCCTCTCTTTGTGTATATAAAGGCTTCATTCAAATATACGATGAATCAAAAATTAAAATCAGGATGTTGTAGTAGTAGGCTTAACAAGAGTTGTGGCAAAGGAGAATGCCTTGCCAGAAACCATGACCTATACACTAACATTCACTAAGGATATATTTGCTCCTTTTGCACCTGTATCAAGAAAATTCAATTGTACGTACTCTCCTTTTTTTTTATTCTAAGGGAAAATCCTCCTTGTTTAAAGTATGAAAAAGTAAATCTATATGTCCAACGTTGTCTCATTTAATTTCAAAAGAGGATCTTCTCCAAAGATGGTTTGCTAAAAAGGTAATAGAAAAAATGGACAAGTTCTTTCTGGAGTGGTTAAGAGTTGCTTAAAACTGTAACAATAGAATTTCAACTAAAAATATTCTGCAGGCCAGAAAAGGCATTAAAGTTGAAGTCACTAGCATAGTTAACAAGTAGTTTCAGGGACGTTTTTGGAAAAAAGATGTCCTTCAGAAAACAGAATTATTCCCAAAACAAGAACAAAAAGGAATGCAAACATGCACAAAAAATGCCGAAATACAATAAGGCAGGCACGAGGTGTTGAGAAGTGTGATACCAATAATGTTAAGACCAACTGGTAAACATTTATTTCAGAATATCACAAGTAAGCAACTGGCAAGATAGAGTACTAAAAAAGGAAAAGAGGCTGGCAAAGAAGCTGAAGGAATTATTTGCTTCTGTCTTCATTGTAGAACAAAAATAGAAGGTAAATTCACCTGTCTTAACTGGTATTTTCAGGAAGAGTGAGGAATCCAAGCAAATACTAGGAACAAGGGATGAGATTCTAGACCACTGTTTTTCAGTCTTGGCAATGTTAAGATGTGTGGGCTTCAACTCCCAGAATTCCCCAGAACTGGTCTAGACCATATTCACAAACTAAAAACTCTAAGCCTAGATAGTATCCTTCCAAGAGCTCAAATATACAGTGGCTGATGTTTTAGAAGCAAGAACATGTGACATTTCCCTGATACCAGCATCTGAATAAGAAAACCAGAAAATGATTGGTTTAACACCAGTTTTAAAGTTTTGGGGACTCAAAGCAATTACAAGTTAGCTTATCTGTTGTGGGTAAATTGCAGGCAGCACATTTTGACTGAACATTTTAGAAAAACTCTAAAAAATCTCTTTAGCAGTGAAAGAGACTGCCTAGGAAAATGTATGTAGAGGATTTATTTCATTTGGAGGTAATTACATAGAGGATAAGCAGAAGTCTTTTAGGAATTCTGTTCTTGTATCCTGCATTGAGCAGAGAACTGGTTGTTCTTTAGAGTCCCTTGCAACTGGGAAATGCTGGTAATGTAAGTAGATCCCAAGTGATTCTGTTTGTTTTGTTTATATCTGATCTTTCTACTAAGTTTGAGCATTCAAGGTAGCTAATATCAAAATGTAAAATGAAAATAATTCAGAGGCATGAATTAAAACAAATGCATACATTAAAAGAAGTGTGATGCATGTTGGGGCTGGAGCAAGAAAACACCCCAACTTCACTTATGCTATGGAGGTTTTGTGAACTGGCAGTGACTGAACTGAAGGCTTCTCAGGGTTGTGGTGATCAAAAAAAAAAAAAAATCTATGTTGGGGGTGATTAGGAATAGAATCAAAACTAAAACTGCTACTGCCAACGTTCCTGTATACAAATCTGAAATGTGACCACAGTTAGAATGCTTTTCGTAGTTCTAATTGCTGTATTTGAGAAAGAATATTTAGAGGTGGAAAAGGTGCAGAAAAGAGCAACCCAAATGATTAAGAAGCTAACGCTTCTAAATGATTAAGAAGCTAAAGTAGGAAACCTGCTGCTTTTTAGATGTTTTGGATTACGGTTGCCTTATTCTTAAACCACTAGCCATGCTGACAAGGGCTGATGTGGAGTTGTAGTCCCAAATACCTACAAGCTTCAGATTGTCCATGCTTCTGTAGGCTAAAGTTTTAAATATGTATTTGAGTATATTGCTAGATACTATAGATGAGCCATACAGTACCAATCTAACATTTTATTGTTTATTATAAGTCCCATATTATAAATGTTGTTAGCTTTCCTGTTTAAATGTAAAGATTTCCCTATTCTCTCATATAAGAGAGAAAGGAAGTGAATGCAATGTATTTCACAACCCAAGACTGCTGCCAGGCTCTATTGATACCACTCTTGGAAATACCATTTTTGAAAGAAGGATAGCCAAATTGCCTGCCAACTTGTCCACCCACCTCATCTAAGGACAAGTCTTCATTGTGCTATAGATGTCATTTCCAGTACATTAATTCTCATAAGATCCCTGATTTGTCTCCATAGCCTTTGCCTTATGTGGCTTTCAAGAGAAACAAAGCAATATATGATGCAGGAGTCTTTTAACTGAGAAGTTGGACCTATGACAAACTGTGGCAGAATACAGAGTGCAAAGTTATTCTGTTCGATTACCTCTCCCTGTTGGGGGCCTTCCTCCCTCCCCAAGCAATCTTTCAGCACACTGTGATCTCATTGGACTGTTTAGAGTTCTTCTAGAATTTTTTTCTGGAACTTGCTGCATCCTCCAAACGTGGAGTTCCTGGAAGTCTGCTGACACTTCTGTGCATGGGGTTGAGGGGAGAGGAGGTTGTTTGGGCTGCCCTAAGCAATGGCACTTGCAGCTTGAACTTCACAGGAATTATAGCTAAAATAGACTCTCCATTTTCAAAGGAAGTATACTATAGAATCATATTCCTGGGGAGCATCCAGCCAAAAAGGACTGTTGACTTCAGTTTTCTAGGAACATCAAGAGGCCCACTGTTTGATAGGCTAAGATTAATTTTGGGTCCTTCCTATCAGAAAACGTATCTCATGTCAGAATAACTGAAACTCATAAGCTGTTTTCTAGCTGAAATTTGAAATGAACAGTTTCTACAAGGACACTTTGCCTCAGTATAACTCCCAGCAACAATAACTTATGAAAATTGACTCTTGACTTAGAAAGCAAAGTTGGAGCTGATAATGGCAGGGGAAGGAGATAGGGCAGCCCAGAAGATTTGTCAAAAGTCTTTTAAAGTATATTATTTTGAAGGCTGACTCGGAGAATCAATGCCAGCACCTTGAGTCAATAGAAGATAAAATTATGACTATTGAATCCTGCATGACCATTATGTGTATTTCCCACAGCCAATTCAGTGATACTTTTACTGGCTTATTGGCATTTTCATTTGACAAGCATCTCATGGCTACTGCATTTTGCTGTGTGTTTGTTTTTAAAAAGCGTGCCCAAAGTACTTTTTTCCCATCCACTATGTCACGCTGCTTGTTTATTCTTGTCTTTTGCCCAACCTTCCATCACTGGGACAGAAGTACTTTTTGAACCAGTCTAGACAAAATTGTCCAGGGGATGTCTATCAGCATGTAAGAGCCATATACGCTGGCAAGGTGTACAGAGGCTGGAGGCCAGTTGTTGCTGGAAGCGGCAATAAACAGCTGGCGTCTCACATCCAGTTTGTTCCTCAAAGCCATGGCATGGCAGAAGTATAACTAAAAAGGTTCAAAAATATCTTAGTTCCTAAGATACTACTCAATGAGAAGAATTCTACCTCAACATCATGTCTGTATGGCATTTCTTGGACTCGGGTTCCTTATCATGTGCTTTATTATTTGGATTTGAAAATACAGTTTTTGTATGTGTATAGCCAGCTAGCTCAATATATTTGCAAGACAGAAGCTCACTGTCAATTTCAAATTTTTCATTAGCAAGTCCCCGGTCTGCAACTTCTTTAGGAGCACCACAGGCTGTGACCAGCATTTGAGTAGCATGGGGGGAGCTGCCCTTTAAAATGTGGATTGGGCCAGGCAATTAGTAAAGTTAATTCCAATAAATGTAATGAAAAGTGAATAGGGTTGCTTGCTGTGTCTTTAATAATTTCCCCTTTCTATAGTACTAACAAAGTATAATTCAGCAGCAATTTTTGGAGGAGCTGTGGGGGCCACATGGCAAATCTGGTTAATCAAGTTGTGGGTCTCTATCCTAACAGGTGATCCTTTGTAAACTTCCTGAAGCCACCACTCTGTCACAAATGAGACACAGGGATCCTTTAAACTTGTCAGCCTAAATATTTCTTCTCACCAAATATTTGTGGGATTGCCTATCCCCAGTGGTTTCTGTCTGTCCTACAGATCCGGCAAGGTGGGCATGCTTTGGGTCACTTTGGTGAAACTGTGTCTCCTGGTGAGACCAAGGAAGTGTGCCTTCTTTGCCATGTTGCCTCCTCCCTGAGATTTGGATGACCCTGACCCATTAGCCTTCTGGAAGTCCATGAAGATCTGGCTTTTCCCCAGGACTGGGGCCTGGATGTTAGTGTAGCCCGGCATGTGTACGTGTATGTTATTAGAGCAATTTTTAAGGGCCCTTGCTAGGTATTTTTTTTTTAATGGGTTCTGCTTGTTTGTTGTGTTTCTATCTTTTTCCTGCCTTCCAGAGTTCCACTGGTTAAGATGGACAGCCATGTAAATTTGTTTAATAAATAAATTCTTCTCAAATTTGCCTTTCAGCCCATGGATCAGGCTTCTCTTAAGAACAGTGACGTTCTCATCCTGACTGGACTCACCCAGATTCCCACTGCCAATCCGGATGGAATGGTGGGCGAATTCTGCAGTAACCTTGGTAGGTGACCGGGCAGTGGTCTTGCTTGCTTTGTAATCTGACTTGTACCCCTTTTGTGGGAAATAGCTCTGAAATTCCTGGGACCCAAGTAACTGCTGCTTCTCTCTCCTTCTGTGGCATAACATCAGCAGCTCAGATGTTTTTTTACAGGGTATCTTTGTCTCTCTCCCAAAGATGGTAAGTGAGAGATGCAAGTTGTACCTTTGGGGAGGGGAAAGGCTGTTTTGGAATGGATCTGGCATAATGAGATTAAATCATTTGCCACTGTTTGTTGTCTGCTAAATAGTGGCAACTTTGCTGCCAATAAGTTCTGTTCTGATGAAGCTCTCAGCAGAATCTCCCATTCTGTCTTATGCCGTCTTCTGTTTGGCTAACTTAAAACCTGCTTGCATTCCTTGGGAACATTATTTCCCTTTGCCATCTATCCCTTTTCCTATGCTTGATCACCAAACAGTCTGCAGAAGCAAGAAGCAGTGAGAAATGAAATCCAGAAATGTAGGCTATCTTTGATCAACACTGGCCACGAGTCCACAGTTTTAGAGGCTGGCCTTCATGCTGCACCTCTGCATAATATGGGAGCAATTCCTGCTCTCTTCCCCAGCTTCAGGCTTAAGAGCAAGAAATCTGGAAGGCTGTAATTTAATAGTGGACTTCACAGTTTGCATGGAAAATGTCCCAGATTCAGTTAAGACTGGGGCAATGATCTAAAAATGTATTGGGAAAACTGCCAGTATAGAGAATGCTAAGCTAGATGGATCAGGGATCAGAGCAGTACATATTTAGTTGTACTGGCTGCAGTGACCAGCCAGATGTCTCTGGGAAACTCACAAGCAGGACATGAGTGCAGCACCGCCCTCTACTTTGCTATCTACAGTGCAAAAACACTGAAGTCTCCTACCATCTTTTTTCAAGTTTAGCAATCGTGCATCCCAAGTTTGCCATTCTTTGGGTTGCTCTTCCGAACCTGGCAGTTTTACTTATTGATTTTATGTAATTTAGATTTCCAGGACTGTCCAACTCAACAGCAACTCTGGGCAGGTTATAAATTAAAAACAAAACCACAGTACATCAGAACAGAAAAAGTAAAAAGATCTGTTTAAGGAATAGCCAGGTCAGGGCTATTCAAACCTCTAGGGCAGGGTTTCTCAACCTTGGGAACTTTAAGATGTGTCCACACATCTTAAAGTTCCCAAGGTAGAGAAACACTGGTCTAGAGAGATGCTATTCCAGAGGGCAGGCATCTCGACAGAAGGCCTGCTTCTTAGGCCCCATCAGATGGTATTATTTGACCAATGGATCACAAGGTGAGTCTACTTTATCGGATCTTATGGGATGGGCAAAAGTGATGGCAGAAAGGCTGGCCCTCAGATATCCAGGCCCTGTGCCCTGTGCCATGAAAGGTTTTCTAGATGACAGCCAACACCTAGAATTGTGCCTAGAAAATCACAGGTAATGGGTGCAACTCACGTAGCAGAGGTGTTACATGGGCATACCAAGGCACATCTATAGCTGCATATGCTGGTGCTTTCTGGACCAGCTGGAGCTTCTGAGTGGTCTTCAAGGGCAGCCCCAGCAGAGGGCATTGCAGTAATCCACGCGCAAGGTGACAAGACAGGAGTGACCATGAGAAGGGACAGTTGCCCCAAACCTGCCATTGACCCTGATGTTACTCCCAAGTATATTCTGAGGATATCACTTACACTCCAGAATGCTTCCAAAGCACCTGGGCAACGCATTCCCAATTCTCACTCTTTCTGAGAAGTTCAAGGTTTGGGGAAGGAGCTGGAATTTTACTTGCTGCAACTTTTCAGAGGAGTCAAGTGCATCTGAAACAAACAGTGAAATCAAAGGGAAGGGAAGGGAAGGAAGATCGTTGGTGGGTAAAGATCTGATAGCTGCAGTGGTTGTTTCTGTGGGAACCTTCAGTAGGCAAGAGCCAAGGCACTTCAGTAAGCCGTAGGCAGGAGAACTTGTCAAAGAGCATATTTCCCCATTAGAATTTGGTTTGATTTCTTGTGTTAGGGTTTGGTTTTTATTTCTGCTGTTATTCTCACCCTCTCCCACTGCAATTTAGTAGATGAAACCAGATATAGGTAGCAGTTAAATTTGGGTGGAAGTGGCAGGAATGAGGTAGAGGAGACTGTCCAGTATAAAATACTTTGGTGAAACAAAATAATCTGTTCTCCCCTTTGTGGGGAAAGGGGGGCTCTAAGCATTGATTGCAATCGAAAGAAAATTAAACGCATTTGAATCTCATTGTTAAAATAATATTAAACATTCTTAATTCTGTTTTAGATTTTGTCCTTGGGTTTTTATTTAAGGGTCCGATGTTATATGTCTGTGCATATGAAGATATGTCTTTTTAATTCATTCGTATTTCTCCTAATGGTATTAATTATTATGCACAACATACATAGTCCAGATTGGCTTTTTATTTTTTTTATTTTATTTAAGCAATGGCTTTTGAGTAATTGTTTTTATTATGGACCCTTGTCTCCATTTGCATACAGTAATTGTATTCTCTGCTGATTGTTGCAACCCTTGGCAAGGACAACCAAACTTATCAACAATTCCCTATAATTTCCATTTATAAAATTGGTATGGTCTTCTTTTCTTTTTTTTCTCCCATGGTTTATAGATAGGTATCGCCACAGCTGTGATTACAAATTTAAAATTAGCTAGCAAATTAATTTTCACTGTCGGCAAAGCTGATAATTGTTGAGCTGTACAATGCCGCGGGTGCGAACAGTATAATTTCCCAGCTTGCCTGAAATGTTCTATATGATCTGAGGGGGGGGGCAGCATTTTATTTGCCCAGTTTTATAACCTCTTTTTTATCAAATGGTGTCACAGCAGCTTGCAAGAAAATAAAGCTACTAAAATAATAACAAATATAATTAGATCCTCCTAGGTGGGGAGAGTTGTAAAATAGTTTTCTGTTTAGGTTTGAACCAGTCCTACTTAGTTTTGGTGTGTTTCTGTTCACTTTGAGCTTGCTAAGCTTTGTCTGTCAGCTTCTGTATTATTGTAATTGTTACTATTATCCTACCTTTATACAACTCCAGGGAGGATACCTGATACTGCTGCCTTCTATTTTCCACACAACAACAACCCTGTGAGGTGGGTTGGGCTGAGAGAGACTGACTGGCCCAAACTCACCCAGCCAGCTCTTCCTAAAGGAGAACCAGAACTCACAGTCTCCTGGTTTCTAGTCCAGCACTTTTACTACTACACCAAACTGTTGTAGCTCCAATCCCCAGTCCAGTTCCGTACCAAAAGGGCTGAACAGGATGTGCCCTGTCCACTTCCTATATGCTCTGTTCTCAGATGCTTACCTGTGATTGAATTCCTTATAGAAACCTTGCATTTCACATTTCCTTGACCCTGTAATGCGTACATGTACGTTGGCTTACTTTCTTCATTTGTCTGTTTCTCATCTAGGATGTTTCTTGCTTTTTGATTGCTCCATGGTTGTAATCAGGATTGTGTTGTGTTCTGTAGAATCTTGACATCATCTGTGATATCTTTTGGAGCAACCTGCCCCATCATAGTACTTCCTGATGTTTTATGTTATTAATTAATTAATTAATTAATTAAATGTCAAATTTAGTTGCCGCCCATCTCACAAAGAAGTAAATCCCACCTACCTTCTCAGGAGGACTCATGAGCAGTGGTGATGACAGTCCAAAGGAGCCCTTGGCTCTACCTTCCTACTAGCTATCAGAATTATTTCATTCCAAGAGCTCGCAATCCTTCTCTTGTATGAGTTGCTTATTATTTTACATGTTTGGGCTGCAGTTGCTGGGAAGCCAGCATGAAGAAACTTGCAGCGTTTAATCCACCCTTCCCATTTTTGTCCTTTGAACTACATGTGTGTGTGCATGTATATGTACATGTACATGTACCTGTTCCAGTACCAGTACCTGTTTGCGGGCTTGTGTTACTTTTAGCCAAAATAACTTTCTGAAAGTCTGCTGCCCTCTCCTGGTGATAGGTGTTATTATGGAATCTAAGACAAGGTCTCAAACTCAAATTGTTGCAAGTGCTGCATAAGGATGAGTTTATTAGCCTAAAGGGATGCAACACTGACGCCTTTTCATACCAAGCGAGTCAAAAATGAAGAAAATAAATATCATGGTATGCCATTAAACAATTAGTACTGAAAAAAAATATTTACTGTTAAGCAGAGGTGCGAAGTAATCATTTCACTTTGGCCACTTAACTGGCAGTTTTTTAAAACACCAATATGCAGTGAACTTGAAAAAAATAGGTGCAGGATGATAGAATTGAGGAAAATATTCCAGTAAGATCTGTCCTAATCCTGCTTCTCTTTTCCTTCTCTCTCTCTGCTGAGCAGAGGGCTTTCTTTCCTTCAGTCTTGTTCTTTTTTGCTTCCCCCCTTTTCTCATTCTGTGTCTGGCAGAGTCCTTCCCTCCCTTCCTTTGCCCAGCAGAGAGATTTTGCTTGCTTGCTGTCTTTCCCAGCAGAGAGCAGGCCCTCCTAAGTTACACTCCTGTTTCTCTCTTAGGCAGCCCCAGGATCCCATCCCATTTTCCCTGTCCAAACCTTGCCTCCTCACTCCCACTGGCCAGAGAGCCCAGGGCCGTCTGAAAAGCTTCAGGCCGACTATGTGGCCCAGATGATCAGGACTCATTGTCGCCAGGAGACCTCCAGGGTTGGGCTGAACTGAGCTATCAAGCCACCATCACCTTATCATTCTAGCTCCTAGAGTGCTTCCCATGGCCTAGCCCAGTGTTTCTCAACCTTGGCAACTTTAAAATGTGTGGACTAACTCCCAGAATTCCCCAGCCAGCATGGGGAATTCTGGGAGTTGAAGTCCACACGTCTTAAAGTTGTCAAGGTTGAAAAACATTGGCCTAGCTTCTGTGCTACATGGTGCTTAGCACCTGGTCTTGCTGGGCATTTCCTTGGTTCCTACAAAGTATTGTTGAAGCCATAGAAACAGAGGGCTGCATGCAGCTCACAAGCCAAGAGTTTGAGATCCCTGCGTTAAGTCATGTAATGGCATTGCTGGTACACAGATACACACGCAGACAGTTGCTTTATTTACAACTAGACTACAAAAATCTAGATGACCACTTTGCCATCTAGTGGTCTTCTAGATCTTTGCAGCCCAGACATGTAATGCCTAGAACCGTTGTGTGAATCGCTGTATGAATTCTCTGTCACACATGATGGTGTTGTTGATAGTAGCTAGTCCACAGATATCTTGGCTCAAGCAGAGCACCAGACTGCAATTTGAGTCATCATATGTCATTCTTTTTCACTATCAGAAGATAACTTTGATGGATAAAAATGGACTAAGAGTATATTCCTACATATTTAAAAATCAGAGAAATTAAATCCCAGAACAGGTTCTTCATTCAGTTTTGATTCATCCATATTGGTTTTTGGGGTTTTGGGGTTTTTTTTACTTTGATACTAATTTGGCTACTAATTTTAAGAAGATAAAAGATGCCCAAACTTGCTAAGTGCACTACAGGATAATAAGAAGAGCTAGAAAGGACTCCAAGATGGGTTACCTGTTGTAATGGTAGGTGGGAATGACCTTGGGAGACAGGGCAAAGAGATGCACGCAAGAGAATGATCAGTTAAAAGGCAGCTGAGCCCGCAGCAAGAATGTGGCTGGGGCAGGAGAGTCAGAAGAGACCCTCCCTAAGTTCTTGGACTGTAAAGGAGGTGGTGGTGGTGGGGAGACGTACAAGATTCTATTAATATAGCTTTACAGTAAAGTAGAATTAATTCATCTGGTTGTGTTTCCTATCTGGTACCTCATAAGGCTAACATGGATCTTGCAAGTCTGAAAGTACATCTCTCCCCCCGTCTCCTTTACAGCCCAAGAAACGAGCAAGGGTCTCTTCTGAGCCTCTTGCCCTAGCCACATTTCTGCTGTGTGCTCAGCTGCCTTTTATATGACCATTCCCTTGCTTGCGTCTCTTTGTCCTGTCTCCCAAGGTCATTCCCACCTACCATTACACCTGTGCTCCAGAGATGGTCAAGAGTAGTTGTGTCTCCCCTTTGTCCATTTTGATAGACACTGAACTTGTGTAGAGACAGATACACCAATGGAACAGATCTGAGATTGCATCTCTATATGGTCAGGCTGGGACATGGGCAATAATCTGCTGTCAGTCAGGAGGTGGGAACCAGTAATCAAAGGGGAAGTAGTAAGTTCCATCTAAGAAATAAATCAGGAGACAGAGACATGGACCAAGCCAGAAGTTGGAGCCAAAGAATAACTATGGAAGCAAGAATGCACCAACATTTGGAAAGATATTGTCATTTCAGCAAGTCTAAACTGGAATAGGGAGACCCTTTATATACCCTTCCTATCCTAGAGAATCTTGGATGCGTTCGCTTTCTCTAAAGCCAGAAGATTCTTCACTGAGAAAGCTGCCACCTGCCACTCAGAATTTCACCAAGCAAAGAAATAGCCCCATGTTAAAAACTGTTTTCCCCAGATCTTTTATATATTTTGATTTATAATCTTGAGTATCCAGCGTAGTGCCACAGCAGCTGACCTACTCAAAGGTCATAGCCATGACAGCCATAATATGTCCATAGCATACTCTCAAAATTCCTTTATGTTCCTAGTGGCCCCAAAAGTTGGCAACCCCTGGTTTATAATTTTGCTTTGATTAGCCAGCTGTATTAGCTATACTGTTTTCTATACCTTTTACGAGAAGAATGTCCTTATTTTCTGTTTGTCACTTTTATTGATAGAATTCTCTGTTTTGATTGCAATTTCTCCAAGAAAATACTTGTTTTGAAGAGAAAGATTAAATTAATAAACAAATCAGAGATAACCTTAGTTTATGCAGATTGAAACCTTGGAAGCTGCCATGCGTAGAATATTGAAGTGGGGTGCAGACATTTGGTAATCAGAATAAAAGGCTTCGGAAAACACATGAGCAGCTATGGGAAAAAATGCAGTTTTCAGGATTACTAGTACATAAAGCTGAAAAACGAATCTATTCTGTATCTCCTACTACAGAACGCTAGTATTGTTAATGAAATGGATCATCATTAGGTACTAGTTCTGATCACAGAAATTAGAGCACTTTGCACAATACATAAAAAATGTATGAAAAAGAGTTTTGGTGTAATGTGGACATAAATGCCTTTTGCTAAATTCAGAGGAGTCTGCCAATTATTGTTTGCCATGTTGCCAGTTAAAGAAACCTCTGCGTTCAGAGACAGTATACTTCAGTATCTTCATCTTGGGGAGAAACTACAGGGACAGCTGCCTCCGTTATGCCATGTTTGTGTGTTTTCTTAATTGGACACTATTGGATCTGTATATCTTATATTTTTATTGCCTTGTATCTTTGTTAAGCTCTTACAGTTCGAAATGGAGGAAACGTGCTGGTTCCTTGCTACCCCTCTGGAGTGATCTATGATCTCTTGGAGTGTCTCTATCAGTACATTGACTCAGCCGGACTCTCCAACATCCTCTTCTACTTCATTTCCCCTGTTGCAAACAGCTCTCTTGAGTTTTCCCAGATCTTTGCCGAATGGTAGGTACCAGAGGGTTCTGTTCATCAGCAAAGAGATTCAAGACCATGGCTAGGCAGTTATTCCTTCTACATGTTCTTGAGATGTGGGAAAAATCACTCTGGCCTGGGGAGGGGGGCATTCAGGACTCCTTGGGGGTAAAATGGAGTTTTAAGCCTTTGTGGGTTTGTCCCTTAAACACCCACTAACAAAAAGCCGGAGTCCACCTGCTCCAGAGGCCTTTGAAACCTATAAAAGGGTGATGGCTTGCAGGCAGTGGGTTGCCCACTCTTGTTCTGTCTGTTCAGAAATGCTTCACATCTTATTGAGCTGGTGGTTCTTTACCCTGTGGAGAAGTGCTGTGTGTCTTATTTATTATACACATTATATAATCTGTGTGGTCATAATGTAAATTCTGTTTCAACAATTATCCTCTAATTTTTGATCAAAGAGAATTGTGTGAATCAGGCTCCCTGGTTTGTGAACAACTAGCACACCCTTTCCCAATCTGTGCTAGTGTTAGGGATGTTTGGACATGGATTCCCAGAGTTCCCCAGCCAGCATGGCCGTTACTGAGAATTCTGGGAGGTGGTCCACACGTCAGAGGGTTCCCAGCTTAGGGAAGGATGACCCAGCATTTTAGATTGTTTAGGAGTCTTTTTTTCCCCCGCGCCAAGAGCATTGTGGAGTCCTTGGGGTTCTCTGTGCTTGGTTCTTTTCTTGCAGACGTTTCATTACCTGGCTAGGTAACATCTTCAGTGCTAGAATGGGATGGGGTTTGCTCTCTATTTATATGCTGTGGCCTGCCTTGCCAGTGCTGGTGGGGGTGGGGGTTTTGTTTTGCTCCTCTGGTAGTTCTTTGATTGGCATATGTTTGCTGCTTGATTGTGGGCCTGGTGGTAACCTTTGCTTATCTGGGTGAAAAGGATCACACTGTCATACGTCACAAACGTCTCAGAAACCACCCACAGACTATTACAACCACATGGCATCTCTGTAGCACACAAACCAACAAAATCACTCCAAAATATCTTAAGTAAACCAAAAGACCCAGTAGCACAAGAAGAAAAAACAGGAGTCCTCTACAACACACAGTTGTATGTAGGACAGACAGGCAGAAGAGTAGCAGAGCACATCCATGAGCACCAACTAGCAGTCAGAAGACATGATGAAAACTCCTTAATCTCACAACAGGTGGACAGACTGAACCATAGTTTTAACTGGGAAACTGTCAGCATTTTAGACCAAGCTAAATCCAAAAATGCAAGAGAATTCTTGGAAGCTTGGTATTCAGTCAAGGCAGCAATTAACAGACACATAGAGATAAACAGCATCTACATACTATTCAAAAGAGACAAAAGACCAGAAGATCGCCTCACCAGCAGTCATCACCCAGATAAGCAAAGGTTACCACCAGGCACACAATCAAGCAGTAAACAATACCCTAATCAAGGAACTACCAGAGGAGCAAAACAACCCCCCCCCCCAAACCAGCACTGGCAAGGCTGGCCACAGCATATAAATAGAGAGCAAACCCCATCCCATTCTAGCATTGAAGATATTACCTAGCCGGGTAATGAAACGTTTGCAAGAAAAGAACCAAGCGCAGAGAACCCCAAGGACTCCACAGTTCAACCCTGAGCTACACATATTCACCTCTATTAGTGCCAAGAGCATTGTCAGCTTTTTAATTGCATAAACAGTTTTTTTCTGGGAAATCAGCACTAACTATATGGAATACTATAAAGCAGAAAGAGTTTCAATTTCAATCTGGGGAAAGGAAAAGTATCTCAGGGAGAGAACTTTCTCACATGCAGGAGATCCCAGAACCAGATAGCACCAAGACCATCAACATGGCACCCCTTGGTCATTAGTATGCACAAGTATGCCCCCATTAGCACTTCCTGGCTCTCTGTCTCATCTGGCTTTTTAAAAATCTATTTTAATTAATTATTTAAAATAATTTGAATGGTAATTAATAAAATGGAAAACTGGCATTCTGCAAAGCAGGGAACCAGCTCCGGCCTTATCTTAAGAGTGCCTGATAAGTAGCTACAGCCAAGTACTTGGCTTTGAATTGCACCCCTCTGTTGAGAAGAGAAGGTAAAAGTAAGGCAGGATGATAGAGAGCATCCTGGGGACTAGAAGAGATTTTGCAGGTGAATCTGCTCACCATTTTGTAGCAGCCACTACTAATACTCTACCTCCAGTGGAGTCTTTCTGGGGAAGAACCTGCAACACGTTGTCAACTTTTCAGACAGGCCCACCATCCCAGAAATGTTGAGACCACAATAGCAAGTGACAGGGAAGACTTTTCTCTGATATGGCACTCAGTATGGACCTACATCCCAGAGTTTTTACCTTGCTCCCAGAATCTTGTTGTTTCCCTGGCCAGCACCCAGTGATAAGATAAAAGCAGCACCTAGAGACATTGCATTATGAGTTAATTAATATATTGCAATTTGGGTAAAACTGCCTAAAATTATGAGGAAAACAATGAGAATTAAATGTAATACACTGAGCTGCCCATTTCTCATAGTACTCCTGAATCCACCCCAAAAAGAGTAAATATTTAAAATATCCAACCCCTTCATAAGCCAATCCATACAGCATCTTTTTAAAATAGGGCGAGCAATTTACAGCCACAGGTCATATGCAACCATCAAGACTGTTCTTAAGGCCCTTGCAGCTTCCTCTGACAAAGACTACTGAAAACTAAAGGCACCATTTCATACCCCATTTTGTGATGGGAGGCAGATGAAAAACAATATAAGCTCTACATCCATCCATCCATCCATCCTCAAACCACCCCCATCTACTTATGTGATGTGGTCCCAACCCATTTTGCAGCTATCAGTCACACCCCAAAATATTAAGGGTAGCTCTTGGTCATCAAGAGCCTGCCTACCACTTTTTAAAGCATCTGTGAAAAACAATAAAGATTAAAGAAAGCAGGAGAACCACGGGACAAGGTGGAATAAAAAAAGTCAAGATGGCAGTTGTGACAGCATAATTGAAGCCCTGCCCTTTGGTGCAACTAAAAAGGAGTGAGGCTTCGACCACACAGTCACAGTTGTCAGTTGACTTCTTTCACACACCTCATCCATGGAGATTCCTGAAAGAAGGCCAGGTGGGGAACTGGTAGTCCTCCAGATGTTGCTGAATGATAGCTCCCAGAAATTCTTCCCAAAGGCCATACTGGCTGATGTCTCTTTCTTAGTTGCACCTCTTCTATGAATAATCAACAGAAGGGGAAGCATATGAGTGATGCAAGAAAAACACCCAAAGAGTAGTTTTAGTTCAAGACTTCAAGACTTACAGAGTTATTGTGACATAAATGTCCAGGGACTGATGCCTGTGAAGGGATCTGCTATGATTAAATTGTTAGTCTTCAAAGTACCCCCAGATGTTTTGTTGTTCCTCTGTTTCAGGGGGATCCTGGACAAGGCTCTAGATTCATTTAACTACTTGGCAGCTGCCGCCACCAAACTTTGGCTGAAGAATTGAGCTGTAGGTGGCAGCAGTTACTTGCTGTGTGTAGCCAAACAGGCTTGTAATTCTGGATTGTTTGCCCTCTCCCTTAAACTTTAGGTTATGTCACAACAAGCAGACAAAGGTATACCTACCAGAGCCTCCCTTTCCTCATGCAGAGGTAAGTTGGTTTCCCTAAATGTCCAGAGGTTTGCTGCCATTTCACTCCTTTAAAATGAGAAAGGATGGAGGTAGCTTCTTCAGCTGAGTAGGACTATTGGATCCTCATGTCCTTAGGGAGCATGTGGCTCTCAGAAGCTAATGGCTGTCAATTGTAATTTTAGTATGACAGAAGGGGAGGAGCATGTATACTCTTGTTAAGCTATTTAGGTTTAATTTAATTTTAATTAAGTTTTGTTTTTGTCCTGGCCACCCATACTTCTTACTTAGACTGCATCCCTGGCATACCTCTCAAAGACCAAGTGCAGCCCAGATGTAGCTTAGTCTTGCTTCCACTGGCTAGCTATAATCCTTCATGGTCTGTAGACCCAACACATTTCTGAGGCTTTTTCCTGGAATTATGGATGAGTTCATGCAGACAGCCTGAGTGTTGAGGATATGGATTCCTGTACTGAAGAGGAAGCCTGACTTGATGACTTCAGTGGCCCCTTCCTACCCTATGGACTTTTTGAACAGAAGTCCCCTCTAACTCTCAAGCCCAACTCTATGACTAAAGACTTACAGATGACAATATATCAGTTATTTGGAATAATACAGCCTTTCCATGGTGGTTTTCTGGGGCAAATGAGCAGATCTTCATGAATAAGGATTTCTTGCTTGGTTTGGTTTTTGTAGTTTCTGCATTCCAGGTGCAGCTGAAGTGGGTGTCATTTTAAGTCTAAAGCTATGGAAAGCTAACGTCATTCAATTTGTTGCCTTTTTTAGTAGATGGCTTCCTGTCTGTTGTGTCCAAGCCCATAAATACCAGGGGCTCTGTGATTTGTTGTAACAGTATAGGCTGCAATGAAAGGCCTTTTAAGCTGTAAGCTGTCTCAGGGAAGCTTACGAGATGAAGGCAGGTCACGCTGCAGCTGCTTCCTTACCAGTTGTAAAACTGGGAGGAGACTGGCTTGGGATGGCCAAGTCAAATCAAGGCAAAATGGATTGTAATAGATGTTGGCCTTGTCAAAAAAAAGAAAGAAAAAAAGCCTCATAGATTTGTGCAATTTACGCCTGTGCTTATTGACCTTCCAAATTGCATCTTCTTTTCTTGAAAGCAAAGGCAAGCTGTTGGAGAATGTCCTTGTTTTTAATGCTGCAATTTAAGCTTAGAGAATGTGTTTGGGTTTTTTGTTTTCATCTCCAGCCCCTGGAGATTTTGGTCAATATACTGCAATATACATCCTTGAAGCTGTTTCTTTTCTTTCCATTAATGGAAAACAAGAAGAAATTGAATGTGTTTTCAGAAGTCTGCATGCATTTATTTAATGCATTTTTGTTGTTGTTGTTGTTATCTTGTCAAGGAAAACGTCCATTAGGAACGCCAAGGCAAATCCCCTCATTTTGGGGTTGTCCTAAAAGTGGCAAAACTTGTTTACAGATCCCTTTATCCCTGCTCTCTGGAGACGAAATTCTTATTTTACAGAATAATTCATCCCCAACCATTGTCTGCTGACCCTCCAGCTTTTGTTGCTGGAAGAAATGCTCAGAAGAGGAGAACCATATTTGGCTTGGGAACTGCACTTTGTTTCTATGTCCGGGAGCCACAGAGGGTATAACCCACAATATTGTGATGTTAGTTTACTTATATAAACTTGTAAGGGCAGACAATACATATGATCTTAGCCAGAAAACTGAGAAGTAGGACCAAATTGCATTTTTATCCTCTGGGAACAGAAGCTGGTGGGGGTTGGAGGGCGGTTTAACAGAACCACTGAAATGTGTCTTCAAAATAATTATTAAAGAAAAAGGCAAATAACCATCTTCTTCCTTCTGAATGCCAGCTCATCCAGACAAACAAACTGAAGCATTACCCCAGCATCCACGGAGATTTTAGCAACGACTTCAAGCAGCCTTGTGTGGTGTTCACTGGTCACCCCTCACTTCGGTTTGGGGATGTGGTGCATTTCATGGAACTGTGGGGGAAATCCAGTCTCAACACTGTTATATTTACAGGTATAATTTCTCATGTAATTAATAGCAAAGCAGAGCTGCATTTCTAATCTGTGAACCTGGATAAGTAATTCACAGGCTGTATGCATCATCCTTTTACCAAGCCCACAGAGAGTTCACTTCCAATAATGCCAATATGATTTTTCCACAGATTTTTTGTCATAATGGAAAGTAAACAGGGCCTTAAATGAGTAGCTAGTAAAGTTCTTCTGAAACTGGTCAGGTTTGAAGAATTGGTCAGAACATTGACGGCCTTCTGGTTAAAATGGATACTTCAGAACCATCTCCAAGGGCAGACCCACAAAGCATGTTTTGTTACAGCACATTCAAGAAAACGCAGGTCTGCTGGATGAGACCCCAAATAAGTCAATCTAGTGCTTGGGAGCTCAACATTAGCCAGTAAAGTGCCTTATTTGGGTCCCTAGGAACTGTTTTTTCTGCTTTACTTAAAACAGCTTTTCTGCAGGTATGCATCCAGATACAGTGGGGCAAAAAAATATTTAGTCAGCCACCAATTGTGCAAGTTCTCCCACTTAAAAAGATGAGAGAGGCCTGTAATTTTCATCATAGGTATACCTCAACTATGAGAGACAAAATGGGGGGGGGGGATCCAGAAAATCACATTGTCTGATTTTTAAAGAATTTATTTGCAAATCATGGTGGAAAATAAGTATTTGGTCAATATCAAAAGTTCATCTCAATACTTTGTTATATATCCTTTGTTGGCAATGACAGAGGTCAAAGGTTTTCTGTAAGTCTTCACAAGGTTTTCACACACTGTTGCTGGTATTTTGGCCCATTCCTCCATGCAGATCTCCTCTAGAGCAGTGATGTTTTGGGGCTGTTGCTGGGCAACATGGACTTTCAACTCCCTCCAAAGGTTTTCCATGGGGTTGAGATCTGGAGACTGGCTAGGCCACTCCAGGACCTTGAAATGCTTCTTACGAAGCCACTCCTCCGTTGCCCGGGCGGTGTGTTTGGGATCATTGTCATGCTGAAAGACCCAGCCACGTTTCATCTTCAATGCCCTTGCTGATGGAAGGAGGTGTTCACTCAAAATCTCACAATACATGGCCCCATTCATTCTTTCCTTTACACAGATCAGTTGTCCTGGTCCCTTTGCAGAAGAACAGCCCCAAAGCATGATCTTTCCACCCCCATGCTTCACAGTAGGTATGGTGTTCTTTGGATGCAACTCAGCATTCTCTCTCCTCCAAACACGACGAGTTGAGTTTAGACCAAAACGTTCTACTTTGGTTTCATCTGACCATATGACATTCTCCCAATCCTCTTCTGGATCATCCAAATGCTCTCTAGCAAACTTCAGACGGGCCCGGACATGTACTGGCTTAAGCAGGGGGACATGTCTGGCACTGCAGGATTTGAGTCCCTGGCGGCGTAGTGTGTAACTGATGGTAGCCTTTGTTACTTTGGTCCCAGCTCTCTGCAGGTCATTCACTAGGTCCCCCCGTGTGGTTCTGGGATTTTTGCTCACCATTCTTGTGATCATTTTGACCCCACAGGGTGAGATCTTGCGTGGAGCCCCAGATCGAGGGAGATGATCAGTGGTCTTGTATGTCTTCCATTTTCTAATTATTGCTCCCACAGTTGATTTCTTCACACCAAGCTGCTTGCCTATTGCAGATTCAGTCTTCCCAGCCTGGTGCAGGTCTACAATTTTGTTTCTGCTGTCCTTCGACAGCTCTTTGGTCTTGGCCATAGTGGAGTTTGGAGTGTGACTGTTTGAGGTTGTGGACAGGTATCTTTTATACTGATAACAAGGTCAAACAGGTGCCATTACTACAGGTAACGAGTGGAGGACAGAGGAGCCTCTTAAAGAAGTAGTTACAGGTCTGTGAGAGCCAGACATCTTGCTTGTTTGTAGGTGACCAAATACTTATTTTCCACCATGATTTGCAAATAAATTCTTTAAAAATCAGACAATGTGATTTTCTGGATTTTTTCCCCCATTTTGTCTCTCATAGTTGAGGTATACCTATGATGAAAATTACAGGCCTCTCTCATCTTTTTAAGTGGGAGAACTTGCACAATTGGTGGCTGACTAAATACTTTTTTGCCCCACTGTACGTGGGGGGTTGTGGAGTCCTTGGGGTTCTCTGAGCTTGGTTCTTTTCTTGCAAATGTTTCATTACCCGGCATTTCATTTGCAAGAAAAGAACCAAGCTCAGAGAACCCCAAGGACTCCACAGTTCAACCCTGAGCTACACATATTAACCTCTATTGGTACGTGGGGGGTTGCCCCAGACAGCCTGGCCATTCTGGATTTTCCCATAGGACTTCAAGGTTTTGGTATAACTCAGAGAAAAGATGTGCTACTCCAGTCTAAGTTCATGTAACATAGTGCTCAAGTTAAAAAAGGGCTGCTCAAGTAACTTTGGAAAAATCTTTTGGGCTCAAGCCCACAACTTTCTTTTATATGTTAGAAAGCTATGAAGAAATATTGCTATGAAGAAATATTGTATCGTTTTCTTTCAAAGATGGGGGAAGCGTTTGATGAGGACTTCCTTCCAAATTCAATTTTCTTGTTGCAGAATGAACCATTTCAAATCTGACTCTGGTTTAATAGAAGATTTAATTAAATGCAAGACAT
Source organism: Python bivittatus (assembly GCF_059951505.1). NCBI lineage: Eukaryota > Metazoa > Chordata > Lepidosauria > Squamata > Pythonidae > Python > Python bivittatus. Next base: position 2,047,609 of record NW_028277096.1, read on the forward strand.
AGTTTCCTCCCCCCTGTCCTCTTGCCCTTGCCTCTTGATTAAATTTGCAGTAGGAACGAACTGATAATTCTTCCAGATGAATTGCCATTGTTCTCTTACATGAGACTAATTGACATAATTTTCCATTGGATTATCTGAAAATAACTAGGTTAGCCTTCCCCACCCTGGTATCCTCCTTATGATGTGTTGGTAATGGGAATTGTGATCCATTATGTCATGGGGAGGGATATCATCAGACTGGGATAAGATGAACTAGGAGTCTTTTTCCCTTGAAATTCTTGAATAAGAGCACATTGTTATTTATTTATGTTAAATTTGAAGGAACAGTACAAGCCCTATTTTTGTAGTGTTATAACGCTCCTTACTTTTCAGACAAGTGTTATGATGAAAGTAGACCTAATGTATGAATCTGATGATTATCCAATTTTGTGACCCAACTCTTATGGGGCAATCCTGTGCATGATTACTCAGAATTAGGTCCCCCCAAATGTTTTAAGGAGTTACCTTAGAGTCAATGCATCCAATAACTTGCCCTGCCTTGTCTCTTCCCATATGGATGATGAGAATTGTAATCCAAAAGATCTGAAAAGCACCATGTTGGCGAAGAATGATGGATCAGATCACAACTTCAGTTAACAAAGCTGCTATAAAAGCCAGATGACACGAAACCTTAATTCTTAATCGGAATGGGTGTATTGCTCATGGACTGTCCTTGAAAATATTGGGAGGCAGATGTATTGACTAAAGTTTACCCCTGTTAAATTCTTCTGTCAGAGTTCTTTCATATCAGGAGCCTATGACCTGTTCTTCTGGATGGGTCGGTAGGAGAAGAAGGGAAATTAAAACATTATTTAAAATCATGAGTGGGAGGAGACAACGATTCATAATAAAGGAGTGGGTATAAAATCCCTGAGCAAGCACACAGGAGTCTATAAATATAAATTTCCCACAAGCTCCTGATATAGCATTGCTCTGGGGCATTGTGGGAAAGAAAACTGATGCTAGCAGACCCAGCCACCCAGCTCAGGGAAGCTCACTACCAATGTGGTTTCTTCCCTTCTGAGTCTGTATTCAACATGTCAGAATTTGGAGTGTTTAAATCAACAAGGCTTTGTGTAATAAGCCAACTCTTTCTCCTTTTCCATGCCTGCATAAGCTCTGTCACCTGCTCCTCTTTTTCTTTCTGGTATTTTCAGGTCAGTCTTGACTCCTGGTGACCCACTGAATTTTCTTGACAACCTTTTCAGAAGTGGGTTGCCCTTGCCTTCTTCCTAGTGCTGAAAGAGATTGACTGGCCCAAAGTCGCCCAACTGGCTTCATGCCTAAGGTGGGATTAGAACTCTCAGTCTCCTGGCTTCTAACTCAGGGTCTTTAGCCACTACACAAAATTGGCTGTCATACCCCTCTTTACTCTTCTTGCATTTTTTTATTCTATGCAGCTACTTTGTCCCAGGACTTGACATCTTGATCATTAAGATCTCCCCAAGCTGTGTACCTTCTGCTTTCCTGTTTAAACCAAAGTCCCTAGTCCTGTAGTGGAGTGTGTGGTTTGACAAGGTTTTGGCATCTATATTTAAATAATATTTAAAGCACTAGATTTCTTTCTCTCCCTCTCCCTTTTTCCCCTTCCTGTTTACAGAGCCTGACTTTTCTTACCTGGATGCATTGGCCCCCTACCAGCCACTGGCCATGAAGTGTATCTACTGTCCTATAGACACCAGGCTGAATTTTATCCAGGTGTCCAAATTACTCAAAGAAGTACAGGTAATCAGATCAAACTTCCTTCTCTTAGTCTGCTCACTGCAAGTCCAAATTGGACTTTGCCCAAGTATGGGTGCCTCCAAAATGTATTCAGCTATGTATCATGGAACTGAGGCACCTGTGAGGAGGTCAAGTGTGGAGAAATGATGAAAGCAGTGCCACGCCATCAGGACACAAGTTCCATCCCTTTTGTAAATGTGTTCTTGTGGTAGAGCTACTTTCATCATTTTAATGAAAACCTTTGATTCTGCAGATGCCTCTGGAAATATCCTTTATGCCCTCTATTTCAATTCACTGCTCAGTGAAGAAAATCCAGAACATCGTCATCGACTATGTTTGAAGATTTCCAAAAAACCCAATATCTTGTTAGAAATTGATTTTTGCCAGATTGCATTATTGTGAAGTTTTGTTGATCATGCAACTGACATTTGTCCTCTTGTGATACAGGCTTGTATCTTGTCACCTGAACAGTAGAAAACTCTTGCTTTGGTTACTTGCAACCATAAGTTGCCCTGAGCCCAGTTTTCCATCCCCCTAGGGTTCCTTGTCATTTATGTTAGCAGTACAATTGTCAAAAATCAATCATGTGGCATATTGGCATTTTGAGATGAGGTACACATGGAATCTGGTAAGTCCTAAAATAATTTTAACAGAAGTTGGAGGAGAAAAAAACAACCATAAAGAAAAGCCTGTGTGACTTGATCTCACCCACTTGGCATCATCATATCAGGGCCCCCGAGAATGTAGGAAGGTCAGTGTGTGACAGCTGCACATTTCAAATATTGTATTCCTTGCAGGAGAACTTCTTACTAGAGCTATAGTAGTACAATAAAAACCCAGTTTTCTATACCTCAACTGAACAGGAGCCACATGCAGTGGACAAAATTCAAGTGAAATTTGCATAATGGTATGATTAGTGTCCATTTATGTCATTTGTGTAATGACATCATTATCTAAATGATGTAATTTCATATCATTTGTGTAATGATGTCATTACATAAATGACACAAATTACAACATTTGCATTGCCACAATGGTATACTTGAGATTTAACTGTAATGTAAATCTTACATGGACTGATCGGGAGGCCTGAGGCACACTACCATCTCTTCAGTTCTTTGATATTGAATAATCAACTTTGTCTAGTTCTCCCTAAGCAGGGCACCCTCCAGATACATGGGCTTTCCCTCCCAGAATTCTCAGTAATAGTCCTGCAAGCTGAAAAATTCTGAGATTTGAAATTCACCATGTGCCGACAATCCCAGAATAGCTCTTCTACCAAAAGACTAAGACCTGGTCTGCGTATGCTGGCTGTGAGGGTGATGTCTTGTAGTGGTTGAATGGACCTTGAATTTGTAGGTCAGGGTTCTCTGTGCGTGTGTGTGTGTCTTATTTTGTTTTATTTTTTAATCCTTCTAAGTAGAAAACTACCAAGCAGAAATCAGATTGGGCTGGAAATTTTCTTGCTGACATGCTATTTTTTAATTTTTGTAAGTTTTATTGTGGAAAGCCTTGAAAATAGCCTCTCATTCTGCTACACATATACACTCTGTTGGGAGTTGAGTAGCATATAATTTTAATTAATTAATTAAGCTTGAAAAAAGTGTGTGAAGAACTTTTTTCACGCTTTGAAAATATGCTGTATACCTACTGAATACCTCAAGAGCGTTTTCCTTGTTTTCTTAACAGCCTCTCCATGTGGTTTGTCCTGAGCAATATACCCAGCCTCCTCCAACCCAGTCCCATCGCACAGACTTGATGGTTGACTGCTTGCCTCCACCCATGTCCTACCGTAGAGCAGAGGTGCTAACTCTTCCATTCAAACGCCGCTATGAGAAGATTGAAATCACCCCAGAGGTAAGGGGTGAAAGATGGGCTCATTAAGGAGGGGGGAACTGGAATCTTTCAGTCCTTGTAGGCAAAACTGGGTTTCTTGGAGCAGTGCTCTGACTTAGTTTTGTAACAGATTCCAGCTTGAGATCACCAGTATGTTGCCTACATGCACCAATGTTCCTGTTGGTAACTTTCTTGCTGCCCTTGCGATGCCCAGTCCCATTTGTTTGGGGACTAGCTGCATGATTGTGGCAGCCATTCCACCAATGAGCTAGCCCATTTGCATGGCAGCTATAACACCCAAGACACAATGTCAACATTCTAAGTGGCCACAAGCCAAAAAAGTAAGGGGCCTCTCCCTTACAGGATATACACAGAAATATTTGTCACATAGTCCACTTTTAATTGAGGAGAAAGCAAATATCAATATTTTGTTTCATTTCCTCCAGTTTTTTTGATTAAGGTTCCTGTTAACTGCTATTTTTAGGAGCTGTGCATGAGAACTCTTAATTTAGAGGACTAATTGAGACAAATAGGTTATTCCCTTTCCTGGGGATTGGTTTGAAACTCTTTTGGAATCCTCTTGTATTCATTTGTTAGTTGATTGCAGTGAGGATTGAGAGTGGAGTTGCTATTCCATTCTTCCATTTACACCCTCGTCCAGTGATCAGAGTACTGTGTCCCTCAGCATGCTTAGAACTCTGTGTTTTGGGTGCAGTGGGGGGATCACCATTGTTATCTTTCCTGTAATGTGGTTGTACTTCTGCAAACCTTGGAGTGCTCCACATTTATCAATGTCTTTTATATGGATAAGACAAAGTATGCTTCTTTAGGATCTGTATTTAGAGAGACTCAGTTTGCTTCACTGCTAGTATATAAGATTCAATATTTGGGTGTTCTGTTTAAAAGATGCATCAAATAAATTACACTTGAATTAGATGGGAGTTCATAAATGAGAACAGGTACTTTGGTATAAATGGAGTACATGTGTATTTTGGAAAAAATTGAAAAATCTGTGAAGGGTATAATTTTCGTCAGCATATTCTAAAAAGATAGATCATGAAGAATAATAAACAGGATAGAGACACAAGAGGAGGGCTCCTATGTTTCATTCTGAATGCCAGAGACTGCCCTATCTGGAATACGTGGAATTTTTATCTGGTCTAACATGGTTAAAAAAAAAAAAAGGAACAAGGCTTCTGGTAATTTGTGGGATATATATTCAAATATATTTTGAAAATCTGTTGTTTCTAACTCTGTGCCTTTGGGGCTAGCATTACTTCTCAGAAACACTTCCATTTTCCTTTGTGGTTAAAGAGGTCTCCCAGGAACATACGTTTCAGGATATTGGGCACTGGGGAGGCAAAACAAAGGGGAGCTGTTATCTTCATACTCAGCTTGTGGGCTTCCAGGAGCTTTTGTCTGCGCTGCTGGAAAGAGGATGCCACTGGACTCAAGAGGCCTTTGTCTGATGCAACAAAGTCCTTCCTAGATTTTGTGTCCAACTTTTTTCCAGGCAATCAGATTTTCCACACACATTTCAGTTGGATATAGGACTGAAGGCCTAGGCATGTTGTCTTTACAATGATTCTTCTATTTCCACAAATAGGTTGAGCAGGAATAATGGGAGAACATGCAAGAAAACTTTCAAGACTAGTATGTTGTGGGTTTGATAACTTGTTCTGGATTGTAAAGACCTAATGACCACTTATTGGGTAATGTATGTGTGTTTTCCATAGGCAGAATATAACATGTGTTATAAAATAGGCAGTTTCACAGTCATCCAAAGCCCAAAGTGCTGGTTTCAGTTCCTCTGGTACCCATTTCTGCCTGTCTCAGCTAGTTTTGGCCCCCATCCTTGCTTTCCAGGTGCCTGCATCGCCACCTGCCAATTAGCGTCCATTTGTTCCCCATCAATTGAGCGCATCAAAGCCTGAAGAGGGAGCCCTTCCTCTACAGTCCTTTGCCATTCACGACAGCAGGGCTCATTAATACATTTGTGCACATTGGTGATAGGGGGGCAATTCATGTATCCAGCGTTGTAGAAAGCCCTGAATACAACAGGTGATCCTGAAAGAAAGGGATGGATTCAGAAGCCCTGCTCTGAAACACTGAAAGCCTTTATTGCAAGCCCAGCATTTTAGAAAGAAACCGCCTAAGTGGAGTTCCCTCTTTAGTGCTGCTCAAAGGATCACCATTTAGCACAGGATGTAAAACCCAGCACAAAGCCACAAGCCACCGTGGTGTGTACAATTAAGCTGCTTCCCTAACAAATACTGACTTCCCCCACTCCTCCCCCATTCAATGGAAGAGGAAGCGCTAATTTGCATGCAAAGAGCCCATTAGCCTGAACAGTAGCTGGAGTCTAGGAGTGTGTTTTAAGTGGGGAGAGGATTGCTCCAGTTGCAGCTTCTCTGTGTGCTCTGAAAATGGGCATATTTATCAGATTCCGTTAGCCGTAGCACCGTGATGGTTTTCAGCATGCAGCATGTTGAGTAAAGTTGCCCCTGCAGAGAGGGATTCTGTTAGGTTTCTGCACATCGGGAAAGGGGATGGATGGAGTTCAAGCACTTAATTCCCAAACCTTTTTATTTCAATTTTCTTGAAAGATTCTAATATCTCTGGAATTATGTCCAAGGACAATACTGCTTTTTTCTCATTTGATCAGATCTTAAGCACAGCAACTGCTACCAAACAAAGCCAGCAAAAATGCCCTTTTCCCATTCAAGTTTTCTTAAAATCTCTCCTGCAATACTAGGCTCTTTGTGTCTTCCAGCCCTTTTTCTGCAGTCACTGGAGCTCCCCCGCCTAGCCAAATAAGTGCTGATGGCAAAACATTTAGCAGTATGACTTCACAGACCTGTTTCCTTCATTTGCTTTTTGCCAAAAGAAGCTGAACATACAACAATCTGGCTCGTTAATATGTCTGTGGTCTGCCTTTTTAAAAACCAAACGTCAAGTCAACAGCTGGGAATGCCAGCCTTGCTCTTCTGTGCTGTGCCATTGCCACCCTACTGCAAACTTTGCAGGCCAAAAAGTCTTTTTAAAACCAAAGTGTAAATCCCCAGCCTCCCAAAAGTTGGGCAGTGCCAGGGCCCCTACAGCCCTTCAGATGCCATTATATCCCAATTCCCATTAATTCCTGCACCAGCAGGGCCAGTGCTCAGGACTGACAAACCTGCTGAAAGTGATTGGCTGGACGCAGTAAGGCACTCTCCACCAACTAGGCCAGTGTTGTCCAAACTTGGCCACTTTAAGATGAGTGGACTTCAACTCCCAGAATTCCCCAGCCAGCCATGCTGGCTGGGGAATTCTGGGAGTTGAAGTCCACTCATCTTAAAGTGGCCAAGTTTGGACAACACTGAACTAGGCCATTGCCCTATCCAGGCCAGCGTGGTTTGTTCTGGCCTCAGGCAAAGACTGGTTGTCTGAGACTCCGGAATCTTTTCATCATGGACATCATTAAAGCCATTGCAGGCATTAGTGCAGTGTTCCAAATGCCTGGACTCCAGCTCCCAGAATTCTCAGCAGTGGCCATAAAGGAGGTGCAGTGGGGAACACTGCTCTAGTGCTCAGAGCTGGGATCTTGTGTTTGCAAGGATGTGTTCTAGAGCCAAAGAGGGCAGAGCAGGAAAGGATCCATGAGCTAGTATAGGCTTGGTAAGAACGGATGGCCTATGGGTGAGAAGGGGAGGCTGGGGCCAATGTGTGCAAAAACAGCTCAGCAATATCCATGGGTCCCTACTAGCAGGAGCAGACAGCTTGATGCTATTTTTGCTGCCAGTGGCTGTGCTGGCTGGAGGACACTGAGCTGCCTATTCATCTCTTAGATTCTACTGACCCAGTGCAGGGTGTAGCTAGAGCTGTCAAGAGAGTAAAATTTCCATTTCTGGAGGGTATAAAGTCCCTTAACCCTGCATTAAAAGCAACAAGTATAAAGGCTTCAGGCTGAGGCCGTAATGCTGGGATTTGCCACGTGTGGCAGCACAACAGAATGGAGCCATTGCAGTAAGACAGGAAGAGCCTTGGTAAGTGTGCCATAGAAGGGTAATGCATAATTTAAAGGTGGCTTGTGATTGCCTTGCCTTCTAACATGGCCTGTAGTTCTGGATCTTGACATCAGTTCTTTAAAGTGTGTCCTTGGGAAATTAACTTCTATGGGTTTATGAGAATTTTGCAAATAGGCGAAGGCAGCTCACAGCTTCATGTCTTAAATGTTTTAAGAAACCCTCGAGGCTCATTACAGACCCTCTAGCAGCAAGACAGCTTTAATGATGTCCATGATGAAAAGCTTATAAATGACAAACCTCCCCACCACACCTCCTGCTTCAGACATCTAAACAATAAAAACAAAGGGGGAATCGTGCACGCTAAACTTCCTGGGGCTGGATTCAGCTGCTTCTGGCTGAATCCACTGAACTGGATGATGCCAGTTTGCCTTAGTGAAAGATCTCTTCATTCCTCCTCTCCCCCAAATTTCTCTTTAACATTCACTACCAACACAGCATGTCCTCTCCTGGGACAAGAAATTGTAACTCTCAGGAGGCCCAGAGTTCACTTTGAGCCTTTGGGGCATAGAAATGAGGGATGTGCACTTAGTTTTCCCTAGCTGTAGAATGGGTCATCTCAAGATGATTCTCTTGGGAGTGGGGGAGAACTTATTCTGTAGCCCCAGATGTTTTCTGCCTTATGCTGGCCTAGTAGGTTATTGATGGGAGCTCTGACCAACTCGGGAGTTTTTGTTTTGGTTCTTAAAAACAAGGAACAAGGATTGGGGTCTTCTTTCAGATGTTAGCTGCAGGAGAAGGTTGGTTACTTACTTAGTTTTTATTTATTTATGATTGGATATATATCCAACCTTTTATTCAGGAGCTCAGGGCAGCATACATAATTCTCCCTCCTCCCATTTTTCTCCACAGCAACAACCACTCTGACAGGTAGGCTGGACTGAGAGAGAGGGATTGGCCCAAAGTCATGCAGTGAGCTTCAGTGGCTGGTCTCCCTACTGTAGTCTAGCACGTTAACCACCACTCCACTAGGGCATAGAGAAGGAAGCAGCACCTGTAGCCTCAGAGGAATTAATGCCGACAGATTAATGGGGCAGAGATTAATGCAGGTGTCCCCAGCACATTGTGTTAGCTATGAGTCTTTCCCTTTTCCGAGCCTGGGCGGGGGGTGGGGCCAGGGAAGAGCGATACTCCAGAAGCACCCTGTTCCTCAGTACTGTAACCCGCAGCCTGCACAAACGTTCCCAGAGCCCCAGCTCTGAGTTTCCCTGACAGACAACAGGCAATATACAAGACTTCCCCAACTTGCTACCTGCTAGAATGTGTTTCAGAGTGCATCTTCCCTACCAGCCAGGAATACAAAGGGTTGTACTCACTATGCACTCGGAGATCACCATGTGGGGAAAGACCATTTGGGCCCCCTTCCTAGTCCAAGTGGGGTTTCTCCAGTGAGTTAAGCGATCCTCATGTAAGAACTTTCCAAATGGCAGGGCAAAGGAAAGCCCATGTCCCTTTGCTCTCTTCAGTTTTAACCATCTCACAAGTACAAAAAAGAAAAAGGTGGACCGTTGACACCCATGTGACAGATCTAGCCGTAGGAGGAACTTGAGGGGTCCAGATTTCCTTCCTCTACCTCTTGCACCAGGAATTCTTCCCCCGCCCCCACCTCTCCTCATAGCTTCCCCTTATAAAATCACTTTCTCCAGATGCTGTCAGCCAAGAATTAAGATCCTGCTCAAAGAGTTGATTGTGAGTACTGTCCTGGAATCAAGCCCACTTGGAAACAATGAGGGTGAGGACCTTCTCAGTGGCAGCCCCAACTTTACAGAACTACCTACCATTACAAATTCAGTCCACTCCCTCTGAGAAAAGGTTAAAAAGATACTTTATACATCTGCCTTCGCCTCAGTGGATTTGTGTTTTAATGACTGCTGGACATTTTATTCTGTGATTGAAGTTAACTCTTTGTAATGTTGGCGCATCCCTGCTATTTAAAGTTTTATTTTTAATAGCTTTTATTATTTATTGTGATTTTACTGTTATGGTTTGGATTTATACTGTTAGCGACCGAGGGCTGCTTGTATTGGGAGCATGTGGATTATAAATATGATAGATAGATAGATAGATAGATAGATAGATAGATAGATAGATAGATAGATAGATAGATAGATAAAATCTAAACAAGGGAAGGAAAAGTAAACCTGTGGGACCTAGTGGTGAAGGAAATAGTCATTAGAATATAGATCTATTCAGGGAATCTTCAAAGGAGGTACAAATTTACACTAGGTAGAGAAATTCTCCTACCACCCTTCCCATTCTCCCACTCTGGAGAGAGCTTTCATCAGCCCTCCCCAGATCTCACCCTTGTATAGTCTCCAATCCATGCAATCCCATTTTCGTCAGCTTAGCTGATGTTCTTCACCAGTTCCAAAGCCATCTCTAACAAGTTCTGCTATAATTTAATGTTCAGCACTGCATCTCCAAAAAGCATGTTCATCATCTTATACCACCATCTGCTGCCAAGCTGTCCTTCAACAGTTCACCTTCCCCAGTCTGTCTGTTCTGAGGGTGCTCCAGCCCCCCTCGTCAAGAGCAAGGTGGTTGCCACCTCAGAACTGGGTATTACATTTGTACTGCTGCCTTCACTGCCAATTCTTAGGCTGCTGCTCAGTTGGTAATGGTGATGGTAGCTTCTTTAAAGGCAAACAACTCAGTTTGATAGCCTCCTCCTGAAACTGGTAGCCCTCCACCAAAATATTGAGCTTGGCAATGTTGACTGAATGGATCAATGGCCCACATTCTCTTTCTCCCTGTACCATGCTGGAGGGGTGGTAGGAATGGAGAAGGTGAAGATCAGTAGAAAGTTAGGCAGCTAAAGTAAATTTGCCTTCTATCTGCTGATCTAATAAATATATAAATAAAACTCAGCCCATATAAATAAAATATAGCAGGAAGCCAACTGTTTTTTACTCTCCTTGCTTCAGGGAAGATCCTTCCTGGCCGTTAATAGATTTATTTATTGGGGTGTAAGTGTGTTGGAGGCCCTGAGGCACACCTCATTTTTTATTGAAGGCAGTCATCACGGCTGCTGTTTGGCAGCTTCTCCTTTTTTATGACAGTGTCAGGAAGGTGTTTTTTTTTTTTGCTACATCGTTTGAATACTGATATGCTTTGTACTGCACAGTGTAGCTGCAGGAATCTAAATAGTGGAGACTCCAGTAGATTCAGCAACAAGCTTATAATAGTAAACTGAATTTAAAAGATTGATTGATCGATGTGCTATCAAGCTGGCATCAGTTCTTAGTGACCACATAGGTTTTCTCCAGGAGGATCAGTCCCCAACCTAGTCATTCTGGTCTTCCAACAGTGTACCTGTTGCTGCTGTAATTGAGTCAGAAAGGGGCTGTCTTGATTCAACATCTTTGTTCCCACTTTGGCCAACCATCTTCTGTTGGGAAATCCACAAATGGAGCATGAAAGCAACAACCATCTCTCTTGCAAAGGGTGTTTCATAGAATCATGGGTTGGAAGGGATCTTGAAGGTCTTCCAATCCAACTCCCTCCTCAGGGCAGGAATCCTCAAATCATCCTAGACAAATATTGTCCAGCCTTTGTTTGAAAACCTCCAGTGATAGAGCACCCACAACTCCAGGAAGCAGGCTGTTTCTTATAGCTGGGACATTCCTCTTTATTACACATTTGGATCTTTTTCTCTAAAGCTTCCACCCACTGGTTCTTGTCCTATCCTTGGGCACTATAGAAAATAAATCCACACCCTCTCCCCTGTGGCAGCCCTTCAAATATTAGAAGACTGATATCAAGTCTCCCTTTAACCTTCGCTTCTTCAGGCTAAACATACCAAGTTCTTTTAACCCAGTTCATAGGATTTAGCCTTCAAGCCCCTCACCCTTTTGGTTGATCTTCTCTGTACTCTTTTCAGGCCCTCAGTATTCTTCTTGTATTATGCCAACCAAAACTAGACACGATATTCTAGGGACAGTCTGACCAGCACAACATAGATTGGGTCTTTACATTATAACTGTTGATACAACCCAGGATTTCATTGGCTCTTTTAGCAGCTGCAGCACACTGCTGGCTTATGTTTAATCTGTGATCTACCAGGACACCAGATCCTTCTCACGAGTACTACTGCCAAGCCAGGTACCACTTATCTTGTACTTGTGCATCTGGCTTTTCTTACCAAAGTGCAGAACCTTATATTTCTCACATTTGAACATTTTGTTGGACTGGGCCCAATATTTAAGTCCATCAAGATCCTTTTGAACCTTGAGTCTCTCTTTGGAGGTGTTAACAATCCCATCCCCCAGCTTTGTGTCATTTGCACATTTATTGAGCATCCCATTTATCCCCTCGTTTAAGTAATTTATAAAAACGTTGAACAGCAGTGGGCTCAGGACAGAATCCTAAGGTACCCCACTGAAGTGTTTTCAATAGATTGCCTCTGATCATGGAGGTTTAATATTTAGTGTATTAATAGGCTTCTGTATTATCTTATCCACCTATTGCACGCTTGAGGACCTTCCATTACGTCAGAGGTGCATGTCCTAGAATTCCCAATTAGGAAGACCAATATCGTGGTCTGTACTTTAAAGCCAGCTGAACTAGTGACCATCACTGTATCTTTAATCAAACAATTCCATAGATGTGAGGATATCTTTCTCTTGAGCTGTTTTGAAAACTGCTAATCAGTTATATTGATTATACAGAACTGCTAATTACTTTTGACCCATTGCCCAAGTCCTACAACTATGAGAAAGAAAACGAAAATTACCTCTGACCACTTTCACCATATCATGCATGATTTTAGAAATCAGATCCAATTGGCCATGCTAGCTGGGGAATGTTGGAAACTGAAATCCCAGACATCTGAAGGATACTGTGTTGGGAAAGATGGTTGTATTGTATTAATGTTTGGTCTTTTTCTTTCTAAAGTGCAAGCCTGCAGTGCTAGAGTTTTTCCTCCAACAAGGAAGATGCTCCAACTTTTTTTTTTTAACCCTTCTTTTGCTTCAGCTTGCAGATTCACTGGTACCTACCGAGATGAAGCCAGGTATTTCCTTGGCAACTGTTAGTGCTGTGTTGCACACTAAAGACAACAAGCATGTGCTCCAGGTATGGTGTGACTAGTGCTGGAGGAGGCCATCCATAGAAAAGTGGGGGGAGGTGGGGACTTCCAGAGATTTGCCAATGATATAGACCTTGTTTGCAAAGACTCTTTTATCCAGAGCTTGACTCTTGGTGAATGATGTTCATCCTGGTTTTCTAGAAAAATATTTTTTTTTCCATGAAAATGTGTTGACTTCCCAGTCTAGCCAACAGACCTGGGATTCTTTTCAGGAGACTCCCAGCGAAACATGAGCAGGTCTGACCCTTCTTCCCTTTTTATTTTAGATCACCCAAGCCACTGCTTTAGCTTCTAAATTGCTATGGAACCTTTGTCTCCAGCTTATATGATAAACCTATTAGCTTTTAGCTATGTATATATACCTTATACTACTATTCTGCAAAAAGCAAAAAAAAAAAAAAAAGACTGGGCAAAACTGATAGACAAAACAGTATTTTAAAATAGAATTAGTGTATAATGAAGCAGTGGATTGTTCCTATTGAATTCAAGCAAGTAAATACTTGACTGGATGCTTCCTTGTAAGGAAGGTATAAATAAAGATAAGAGAGATTAGAGAGAAAAGGGAGGGGGAGTTAAGAGAGAGACAGTGGACAGCTGGACAGAATAAAAAAAGGAAGGCAAGAAAAAGAAGACAACTAGTATGTATGAAAGAAAAAGAAAACACTGATAAACCTTCTGCAAATATGTATTCAGCAATTTTATTGATGTACCTCTAAACTGAAGCAATTTACATCCTAGATCAGGGGTTGGCAAACTATGGCCCATGAGCCAAATCTGTCCCACTGCTTGTTTTTATACGGTCCACAAACCATATAAAAACCAAGGGTTTTTAAGGCCTTTTGATTTATGCCTTAAGATCTCTATAGGTTATACCTGGTGGGCATTGCCATCTTAAGTGGCTTGACCATCCATAAGAGGTTGGATCCCCAGTGCTTGGTTTGTTGCATTGTTTGAAGAGTTGAAGGTATCCCTTCCCTGGCCACTTGAGACATGCAGAACAATAGAAGGCTTTCAAGTAGAACTTTAGCTATATGCTCTAACCTTCCTTTTCATCCCCAATCTTCTTTTGTATGCAGCTCCCACCAAAACCTCCCCAGCCTCAGCCTGGCAAAAAGAGGAAGAGAGTAACGGATGACGTGCCAGAACTGAAGCCTATCAAACCTCTTCTAAGTGGCTCTATCCCTGTAGACCAGTTGGTACAGACTCTGGAAAAGGTAACAGAGAGTACTGGGCTTTTGAGACATCTATAGCTAAAGGAAAATATGGTAGATTAGCTAAGCAGCTAATGCTAAGAAGCTGGTCCTGTGGTCAAATTTTTAAAGCATTTATTCCACTGTTCTAAAAATTCCATCAGTACCATGAAGGTCATGGCGGTCAACGTTACCTTTTCTGAGCCTCATTTCTAAAAGAAGGAGGCAAGTCCAACTTGTTGGTTGCTTACCTTGTCCCACATAATTGAACAGGAGCCATTGAGTATCAAGCCACATAGATTTGCATAGCTTAACCCAGGGTTCTGCTGTTTAAAAAGAAATTAGGACCACCTTTCCCAACCTGGTGTCACTGTGATGGAATGTATCTATGAGGAGGAGAGTGATGTGGGAGATCGAGGCTATCAGGAAGGAGGGGGTGCATTCCAGGAGGGGAAAGGAGACAGGAGACAATACAGTCCGTAGGGGGAGTGTGGGAAGTGAAAAAGGTTCAAGATAGCCACCCCCTAGAATATCTCAGGGTATATCCACTAGTTGTTGTAGTATAGATTTAGTTTGGCAAGATTCTGTCTTTGAGGTGTAAGCAAATAAAGGAACTGGCCTGGACTGGACTGTTTCATCATTGTTCTTGGGCTGGGTCTGACAGCCGCCCCCACCCTCCAGATATATTGGACTGCAAATCCCAACTTGTCCAGCCAGCCATAGGCCGGCCAAAAATAACATAGCAGTTATTGGCTAATACACTTGAAGGGTGCAAAATTGAGAAAGCTGGGTAGAACATGCCTCCATCTTGGACTGCAGCAAGTGGGACAAAGAAAAAGAAAGAAATGTGGGGATTTGTCTATTTTTAATACATATGTAGAGAAGTGTAATTTATATTCCTAAACTATGTATGATGCAGACAAATATTGGACAATGCTACATACGTCTTCTGTCACATGAAACCATATGTTTCTCAGATGGAGGGTTTTAAATAGCTCCTATTTTGAGCGCTTATTATTTTTCTTTGTCCATGGTGACTACAGCATGGCTTCAGCGACATCAAGGTGGAAGACACCCCAAAAGGGCATCTGGTGCTGTTCCAGGATGTGGAAACTCTAATCCGCATCGAAGAAGATTCGACCCACATCATGTGTGAGAGTGACGAGTCACTTAGGGTGAAGCTGCAGGACCTGGTCCTCAAATTCCTGCAGAAATTCTAGACTTTATCCTGCCAGAGTGACACTCCCTGCTCCCCTTAGCCCTCTGAAGAGGGATAAGCATAAACAAAGGATTTGGGGTTACAAGGTGGGCGAGCAAGCTTGAAAATCATGTCCGCAGTTGCTCACCTTTGATTTGTGAGAGAACTCAACAGGTGTGCTTTTCTCTCTCCTGAAATGATGATGATAAGAACCACTGTCGATAGAAGCCAAAGCAAGCAGACCTGATGCCTTGCTTTAAAAATGCCCCTTTGTTTGCATTTTTAACTGCAAGCATTGAAGGGTGTGAGTTAGCTGATATTATAACTGCAGCTGAAACCAGAACAGATGATGTGTTGCTTTTCCTGCCCTCTGCCCTTTTTTTTTACTAAAATTGCGGGGGGAATAAAATTGTAAAGATGTATTTAGTTTCAAGGTTTAATTTTCTTTATTTTTTTTAAGCTTGTAATACTGAACTTGTTTAAAAATAAAATGCAGACCTACTTTGTTTTAAATGATGGCTCGTTTTAAACAGATGATAAACATAATGCTAAGAAATTACTTCTTAGCATAAAGGTTATTCAGAAGCTGTATTGGGCTTTCACAAATTTAAAGTCCCAAGTCTGGAAGTGGCATCAAAGGAAGAACAAATATCCAATTTCCCCACCCCCACCTCAATTTTGAAAGCGTACTTTTAATTTTTCCACTGTTTGTCAAAAAAAACAACAACAACTAAGAGAAGATAATCATCTATGAGACGTGGGAGCAAAGGAACTTTTCATGGGTTTATGCCTCCCCATGTGATGATGAGTTGTGGGGAGAGCCTAGGAAGGGGTGGTGTTCTGCAAATCTGATGTTGCTCGTTTCCATAACCTCATGATGCTTATTTGACCTGTTGAAATTACGGAACATTTTTGTCTTATCCAGATGCAGAGATCAAGCCCTAAAACCATCTCATATCAAGCTCTCGTGGCTCACAGCTCATGAACAGAAACTTTATTTAAAAGTGCACTGGAACTTACAGGGTGGTTGTAAGTCTTACCACTCTGTAGTGCCCTGCTTAGAGTAACATGTGTTTCTAAGTACACTCTCCTTTTCTGGCACAGCTGGTCATGCAGAAATATTACTGTTATGCAAGACTAGTAGCAGTAGTGCACAACTTTCTCCTGTTGCTCTTTTTTTTTTTTTTTTTGAGAAAAGGAAAAAAATATCCTCGCTTGGGAAGGAGATACTCACTTCCTCTATTCCTGGCCCAGTCATGCAGAAAATGAGTATCTGTTTACCTACAATGAAAAGCTTATTTAAATGATAGAAGGATAGAGCAGTTGCTGCTGGGGAGTAACCCTGATCGAGAACCCAGTGTCACAGTTTGGTCCCAGAATAGCTATGCAAGGCTTCCTAATCTTCTCCTTTTCCATTCCTGAACAGACCCTGCATAACACATTTTCCACTTCTTGCTTGGTTCTTGAAACGGCAAGCTTTGGCTTACCTATGAATACCACTAAAACTAGTGCTAGTGTTATTTTTGACCCCACTGAAAGAGACTTGAGGAGTTTTTCCCATCATCATCCACCCTCCCCAGGCTATAATGCAGCCTCGGCACACTTTATGCCAAAGTACCACAAGCTCCACAGAGAGGTTTGACTGCCTGTGGCCAAGACATGACAACTGCTTTAGAGAGTGTGAGAAGAAAAGCTATTATTGCTTTTAACAGTTGGTGATGTGGGTTACATGTCCATCACGTTTATGTTAAATTGAAATAACGCAGATGCAAACAAATTGGAACAGCAAGGGGCCAGAGACCTCCCCTACAGAGAAACAATGCACAAAAGCTGATGTCTGAAATCAGGAACGTATTTCCCACTGTGGACCACAGCAAGTTTGCAATTACTTAGTAAATGCAGTGGAGAATGAACAAATAGTGGCACAGAATGAAAAGGCTTCAGCGCCAGCCCCTTCCCCACCCCACCTGCCCTCTTACTGTCTCTTGCAAGGTCTTGCAGTTCTCCCCCCAAATTGTTTAAAAAATATGTTCCATCATTGGGCAATTCCTTCAAGTTTGGCAGGTGAATGTCAGCACTCCCTGAAATTGGGGTGAGGACTTTTTCCCCAGTTCCACTGAATTGTAATTGTTTTCTTATCTTTGGGTACAAGGACGTTGTTTTAGCTTTGTTTTAGTTGCGATCATCAACCAAAAAAGAAAAGATGAAAGTAGAATTTGATGGGCAGGGCTACAAGAGACCCAGGATTTTACTTAATGGCCAGAAAAGGACAGAAAACATGCAACAACTTCTAACCCTTATGAATGCAGATTGGGGCAGGGCAAGGCAGGGTGTTATGCCTCATAGAGGGATCCTGAATTAGACGCCTAACGTTTGGACATGGAATTGGATGTCCTGCTCCTGTTCCTCGTAAATGCCAGCACAAGGAAAAAGTATAAAAATGAATGTGTGTGTGGTTGTATGTAGATACAGGCAGAGAGAGAGCGTAGTTTGTTTTTTTTTTTAAAGAAATTTACTTACTTATATGGCATAATATAGAACATAGATTTCTGCCACAGCAAGACACCAGGTTGGATATCCAGCTTCAGAAAGTAACAAAAAACCAAAGTATTTTAAAATATAAGATACAGGATTCAATTTGAAATTGGGAAGCCTTGTTGATAAACATTTACAGAATGCAGTTTTTCATTACAGGATTTTAAGTCTCTGTGTCATGGAAAACATGACCGCACATTTCTGCAGTCAGACAGAGATTTGACTAGATATCATTAGTTGCTCTAAAACCTAACAATCAATAAAGTGCTTTGAACATCTGAAAATGTCATCTCTCTCTCACATAGCATTACTGTTTCTGGATCACTGTGAAGCCTCTCCATTATCCTGTTCTTACAAACAATTTAATCTAATATCTTTATATTTAACTGTCACAGCAGTCAGTAGCATTGAGGTTGACTTTTTCTGGGTTTGGAAGCTGGTTAGTACTTGGATGGGAGACCACCAAGACATGCTAGAGTGTAGACCGAAAAGCATTCTAGCAGGAAAGCCTGGCAGGAGTATATCATGGAGCCTCCAGGGTGGTTTGACTTTTAGCAATGATGTGGCAGAACTAGGTCGATCTTCAGTGTCTGAGCCAGAAAAGGAATGTATTTATTTATTATTAGATTTATATCCCCCCTTTTGTACAGGAGTTCAAGGTAGCATTTATATGCTCCCTCCTAATTGTCCCCACAACAGCAACCCTGTGAGGCAGGTAGGGCTGAGCTTCTGTGGCTTTAAAGCTCTTTTGTTTTCCTTGCCAGAGTGTACCTCTTACTGGTTTTTATCATATAGGCAAATGATGACATTTAATTCTATATGGGAATGTAAAGCACTACATCCCCTTATCATGCTTGGTAAAAGAAGATGA
This sequence comes from Python bivittatus, assembly GCF_059951505.1. NCBI lineage: Eukaryota > Metazoa > Chordata > Lepidosauria > Squamata > Pythonidae > Python > Python bivittatus. Next base: position 2,066,150 of record NW_028277096.1, read on the forward strand.
AACCTGTTTTTAATGAGACAAAGTGTGGCCCATCGCTCTCTGCATGTCTCCTAGGAGACAGGATCCCAGGACTGCATCTCAAGACCCCAGTCCATCATAATGCCAGCATCTGGCTTTTTTGAGACAATACAATTATTGGGTTCTTTGTGTAATCTGAGCTTGGTTGTTTTCCTGAAGTAACATCAAACAATAACCTAATCAAGGAAGAAAGCATACTCCCCAACCAAGACTGTCAAGGTAAGCTAATATATATAAACAATCAACAAACTTCGCTCTCCCACGTCCTGATGATGTTACCTGATGATGTTCTGGTAACAAAACATCTGCAGGAAAACAACCAAGCTCAGAGAAGATCAAAAACTCAACTGTTTGACCTTGAGCTACATATATTTTCTACTATTGGAGCAATGCAATTAAACTGGTTACTGAATTAACTCATTTTCTGAATTTACCCATTGCTTTTGAATGTAAGAGATATTAAAACTGATTTAATACTGTACAGTTATTCTGAGTAATATGATAGCAGGTGGTAATACGTAGACAGCCTTGCATGTTTTGAAAAAGCAAAACAAGATCAGAGTTAGTTAATACTTGGACTGGAGATCACCAAGAAAACCCAGGGTTGTAGGCTAGGCTGGGGAGTTTTAAAAAAATCCCCCAAAGTGCCAATGGAAAACACTTCCATATTGTTGCTACAAAAGTGTATGGCTGTGTCCATGTAATCACCAAAAGTCAAGTTTGATTGGCAAATGCCTTTATAGTTAACAGATGCAAACACTACCTACCACATAGGAGACTGGTTCAAACCAAAAGCTAGTCCCATTATCAGAGTAAGTTCTGATTAAGGTCATAAGACCCCGTTATCTATATGGAAATCAGGACTGGCTATGTTATAGCCTAGATCTGCTATCTCCCTGACCCTGCGTTTAAAGATACAAGGATATGTTTAAAAGATTTCACTCACCAACCTACTCCTTTCTGGCAATCTAGGAAGAATAAACCAACTAGAGTCACAAGTTCACACTGATAGGAATCAAATGCATTCTTTAAGAAACAGTTCAAGTCATCTGGAAGAGGGAGGGGCTGACAAGATCCACTAAAAAGCAGGGTAAGTGACCTTACACTCAGCCCTAAATGTAATAAATAATGTTAACACTGAAATCTCCAATAATGATGCTCATGAAAGCCAATAGGACCAAGGATACCTCTCAGCATCTCCCAGGCTCGTGTGAAAGTTAATATTCATATATAAACAAATATTGTAAAAACTAGAAGCTGGAATGCTGCAGAGGGAGTCCAAGATTATTCCAAGACTATTTTTGTTTTTAAAAATCCATGAATGCCTCTAGCATTCAAATAGAGCCCATAAGTTTTCTTTAAAAAATTAAAATGGGCAGGAATGATGGCAGCCCAGTGCTTGCTTTGGAAGTGAATTAAAATTCCTAGGCAGGAAGACAAGGTAAGTAGTAATTATAAGAAGTATCCTGGAGGGAGGCTGGAAAAAATGGTAGGGAACATGATTGTCCATTAATGCTTTATGACTAGTTTGACCTACTGCAATTGTTTTGTGAATGGGCAAGTCCTTCCTTCACATCAGCCAGTTTGGAAGAGGGCCCGCAATATGCTTTCAAAATTCCAAAGGTGCCTAGGGCTCCAAAGAGTTGGGGATCCCTGCTATAACTCAATCTTCAGCCACAAGAAGGAAGGAAGAAGGGCACTGTTGATAGCTGAAATAGTCACTATTCAAGTGAGCTGGAAGGGAAGCTCAATCCAGCATGAACAGCATGAATATGCTTGCATGTTGTTCACACTTCTTTCTGGCCTGGAGGAACTTTCTCATTTAATTCCACCCCCAATCCCTTATCTGTCTTCTCTTTTTAGATTCTAATCCAGAGGGCAAGATGTGTGTTTTTAATATTGATGTGAGCCATTTTAAGATACAAGATTTGTCTAAAAACAGGGATAAAAATGCAGTAAAGAAATCCATAAAATTAAAAGCCTGTAATGAAGGCTTCTAAAATTAGGTTCTCAGGGCCCAACCATCTTCCAAAGTTCAGCTTCAGGCCTTTAGACATTATGTTGAATATTTTTTTTAAAAAATCATGAATCACTAGTCAATGAGAGATTCTGTTTCTCAGGTGGGCAGGGCTTTCTCTTAGCCAGTGCTTATGCTTTGTACCCTCTTTAGACACTGCCATCAGATGGAGAGCTGCTTGCATCCCAAGGCAGCAAGTCTGAAAAGATCTCTCCTAAGGGACTATTTGTTCCTCCTCTCCCCTCAGCTTCTTCACAGTTTCCAGGACAAAGTTACAGCTTGTAGTCTTCCAGTGTGTGAGCTCTAAGTCTTTCTCGGAAGATGGCTCTTCCAGATAGAACATGACAATAGTGTTATATCTAAATCATTAAAGCCCTTGGCCAAAGCATATCTTTTTAGTTGCTCCCTTGGGTATTTCCTTAAAAGCTGAACCCAAACAATTTTTTTCTGAATTCTTTCTATAGGATATATGCCTTTACAATCTCATACCTGTGAATTGCATTTGATTTATTGAGTATAGTTGTTTTTCTAAAAGTTCCAACCTCTTTTATTATCTGCACAGGATTATTTTTTGCAAAGTTCCACTAGCTCTATTCGTGACAATAGCCAACTGCTGAGGTATGGGTAAAACAGAGGCCTCTGTCCTCTTAGGAATGCTAAGCAGTGCCACTACTGTGAACACTGGAAACACGTAGGAGGCAACTGAAAGATTGAAGGACTAGATTTTGAACTCTGTTTCCCCTCCTCCCACTTGAACATAGAAAGGCTTTTGCATGTAGGTCTACAACTGCCAACGTGCATACAATTGGAAGGTCTATGGACCAAAAGTCCAAATCCAAAATTCCTTCCTAAGATACAAAATGAACATTTTATTTTTCATATCTGTGCATTTCCACAAATAGCATTATCACTAACACCACAGCCAACATCACCATTGTAATAGTAATAATAAAAGAATTGCACAATCCAAAGCAAATGCAATGTAAGATGTTCAATGGCTCAGGGATGCTTTGAATTCATTTTTAATTCAGCACCATGGCCAGTTCTGTGCCAGAATGGTCAGCTGTTGACACTCAAGCACCCAGGGCCATACCTCTTCAGTCTGCATGGTCCACCATGCTTGCCCGCATCATCTTTCACTGTAAATGGCTGGCAATCAGACACATTCAAGATAAACTCTGAGCTTATTTTATTCTTTTACAAAATTCAGCATATGAGTATTGTGCTCAAGGTTTTAAACCCCTCCCACCCACTTTTTTTTCTCAAACCACTATTTAAAATTCGATGCTCACTGAGCTTTTAAACAGATCCCCTGTGGCAGACTAGGAAGAAAGGAAGGAAGGAGGAGTCATTTACAGTGGTTGGCATTCCAGAATGCCATGAAACAGGAAGTTCTCCCTCTGTTTAGTCAACCTGTTGGTTCATCTTCTCAAAGGAAAGGAAAGCCACCATTTTGACAGAAAGCATATAGACTACAGCAGAATATTAGGTGGAAAGTTCTTATCATGCATGGTCAAGGTATGGTGAAATTTGCTGGTTTACCTGAAGGCCTGATAAAAGGGCAATTCATATGATTGCATTTTTCCTTTCCTCTTTTCACTGGAAGAATGTTAAAAGCCATGGGATGACCAGATTTCAATGAGCAACAGGCTTATTCTCCCAGCAGATCAAGCATGAAATAGAGAAGCCAGTAGAGTAAGATTCAATCTAAGCCTCTTAACATTCTAAGCCTTTTCAAATTCATGTTTGGAGTAATATTTAAAGTGATAATCCATCACCAGTAGATACTTAAAATATCCAAGAGCGAGAGAGAGAGTGCGCGCGTGTGTGTATGTATTTTAAAAAAGAACAGATGCCACTTGCCTACGTCTTTGCAGTATATTATGGCTGTAATCTGGGCTTCCTCATACAAGGTAGAGGTCTGGTAGCATCACAGGTCACAGTGGAAGATCAGGGTAGCCCCACCTATTGAGGGGGCAAACTAGATTAACTGCAAACTATAGCACAAAGGCAGAAGGGCTCCTGTTGCAACTCAAAACTGATGCCTGAAAGAATTAGGTAAGCATGCATTGCTCAGCCTGGAAGATCAAATGAGTCACATGTTTACCAGGAAGTCATTTTCTGAGCAAGTAGAAAGTCAGAATAAGACCATCAACACAGCTATCCCCCAAAAGGCTTCTGTTTAAATTGAATATACCAAACAATGGCCTGTATACACTTAGGTCTGAATGAGCATGCAAACCTAAATGTATGAAAGAGAGGTCACCACAGGACAGTCAAACTCAGCTTAAACCAAGCTTGATTGATGAAATATTTCCAACTTGCCCTTCCTTTTGCCTTTTCTTCAGTGGCTGTTCAGCTACCTATGCATTCAGTAGTATCACTGAATAATAACTGCAGTCTAAATGTGGGACAAGGACCACATAAGGAATATCCACTTCAATGGGGAATGGTTAGCACTATGAAGACATGATTCTGTTACTATATCAAGGACAGGTCTGTGTTATACTCATGCAAAAGACAGAGTATATAATTAAGTAAGATTGGCCATTCCTTAAGTCCATTATAGCAGGGTTCCTCAACCTTGGCAACTTTAAGACAGGTGGACTTCAACTCCCAGAATTCCCCAGCCAGCCTTGTTGGCTGGGGAATTCTGGAAGTTGAAGTCCACCCATCTTAAAGTTGCCAAGGTTGAGGAAGTCCACCCATCTTAAAGTTGCCAAGGTTGAGGAACCCTGCATTATAGGACTGATAACTCTGAACATTTGTAATTTACAGTATATGTTAAAAGGGGAAATAAGGAGGTGGTTAGTTAACATTGCCTAAATATGATAACATTCAACATAGCTAAGCTACCAATAAGCGGTGCAACTCTATGAATGCTGTGGTATTACCAAATGGTCCATGGTGGAGAAGCACCTAGAAATTATATTCCTTCCCAGACATTTGTTACAGGAGCGCCAACTTTTTATAGGTGCTATAGGAATATGGGTAATTTATTATGATCTTTCCACAAATAAAAAAGAAAAGATTCAAACAGGGTGAGGGGTTGGAAATGAGAGTAATTATTACACCCATTTTTTAGTTGCTCAAAACTTTTACTGGTGGCTTAGCTTGTGAAAGGGTGTACTGGAATGGACGTCTTTGAAAATTAGCATCTTTGGGGAACAAAAGTCTAGGCAGAAAAAATGTAATAGAAAGGAAGCAACAAATGGCAGTTTACACATACGTTGAGACTCACGCACATACACACACATACACACACACGCACACTGCCAACAAGAAGTCTCCAGGATATTTTGACAACAGTTATGAATGAAGTGAAAGTGACAAAGGGAGATGAAGAGGTAAGGGGCTATGAAACTAGGCCACAGAGACCTTTTGAGTTCACGCCTGTGTCCTCAGAATTGATCACATTTCATTAGCAAGCCAAAACCGTCTTTTTGTCTTGAACACAACAGGCCCTGAGACCAAATAGGAGGAAGGCGGGGGAAGGATATATCTGTACATGCAGTGGATTATGGCAGGTCCACTAGGAGGCCTCATCCAAAGGATATTAACAAACATACCACTCTTTTCTATACTCCAGATCAGCCTCCTTGCAAACACATCTGCTTCTTTTAACATGCTGTTCTATTGGCACTGCTCTCACAAGCAATGTAGTTCTCCATATTTTATAGCTGTATTCACATGACACGCTGAAATACAAACTAGCAATCAACCACAGTTTAGCTTCCCGTGTGTCCAATCTCAGCTTGTGCAGTTAGTCTGTGTTTCAGTATGTCATGCAAACCCAGAAAATTGGGTCAATTGAATAAACCATGGTCCAGTTAACCATGAGTAAGCTTGGCCTGAAAACAGAATCGATAAATAATCTGTCAGTCAAGACCTCTGATCTGAACCAAAACTTCCAAGGCCAGGGGGACAGAGGAACAGAGCTTTGTTAATGGCAGATAAAGCAGCATCAGGATTTGGGAGGGAAAGGTGGAAAGGGGACTCCAGCTATCTTTCCTCAGAGGCGGCGGCAGCAGCAGCAGCAGTGTGCCACTGGGAGCACAGACAGATTGGGAAGTCACCGTGGCATTGCGAGATAATCCATCAGCAGGCACGCAGGACAGGCGGCGTTCTGAAAGGACCCTGCTTTTCAATGGGGTCAGTGAGAGGGAAAAGAAGGAAAAAGCTTGACAGCAGCAATTAGCTCCTTAGAGCTACCAAGGGAAACGGATGAGGTCTGGGATTTTTTGGTGGAGGGAATTTGTAATTTCCTCTGTGAAATCCCAAGCAGATCTAAAGCACAGTAGACCAAACAGCAAGCAGTTAGAAGCCTCTGGTGGCCAAATCCAACTACATAACTTGAACACTGAGGAATACAGGAATTTCTTAGGTCTCTGCTTCCCTCCAAGCAACATTAGGGCCGGGAACAAAAGGAAATCAAATAATCCCTCCCTCCCTCCCTCCCCAAAAAGCCTTAAAAGGCATATCTAAAACACTTCCATTTTAAATAATAATTAATATTTTTAAAACCCCAGTTATGCCCTTGGCGAAACAACTTACTGGGGATCTAAAGAAAGTCTTTTATTTTTTTCTGAATAAGTGACACAAAGCCATCTCTGTCAATGGAGCCCTGTGCCATACAGTTCCGGTGGGGCTTGTGTCCCAGTTTAAACAGGAAGGGGCATCTGTCCCAGGAAAGAGGGTTCATTGACCTTTCTGCCTTGTCCACAGGCCAGTTCCAGACATCCACAGTTGCATCTTCTGTTCAGATGAATTTGAAACATTTTGTCTTGTCATGTGGTAACCGGGTCTTGAAAAGGACCGAGTCAACACGGAACTGGGTATACAACAAGGGCATGTAGCCATAGACTTTGACAAAGAAGTTGATGCATTTGTGCCGCTCGTGGAAATGGGAGTCATCATGAGAGAGCGCCTGAGGGCAACCAGGGCAACGGAAAGTCCAGCGGGAAGTCACCTGGGCACAAGAGAGCAGGAAAGACGATCAGCCAGGGAAAGGGAGAGGAGAAGCCTCTCGACGTGGTGGTAGAGCACACCAAGCAGCAGTTAACAAGATGAGTCATAGTCTTAAAGGTCTGTGCTGAGACATATGAGTTCAAATAGGGTCTATACCTATAATACATCCAGTACTGATGCTGTCTTCCTATTCTACCTTTCTGATATTTCTTTCACTGCTGAAATGGTTGGGCATAAAGACCACTCATGAGCATGAAACTGAGCAAACTCAGGGAGGCAGTGAAGGACAGGAAGGCCTGGTGCGATATGATTCATGGGGTCACAAAGAGTCGGACATGACTTAATGAGTGAACAACCACAAATAAAGACCACTCAAGGCTTATGATGTCTGCCCAGTGGATTCAAATGTTAAATGTCTTGGAAGAGGAATGTGGCTTCTGTTTCCCAGGTTGTGACAAGTTCCTTTCTCAACTGACAGCCTTTATCTCTACAGATCAGGTGTTGGTGGAGAATAGGACTCATCCATTCCCTCCATTTCTTATTCCGAGCCGAACCCATGGAGCTTTATATTTGAGGTAAATGTGACACAAAGTTGGGGAAAAAGAACTGTAGGAAAAACAGCAGAGGATTCAGCAAGACAAGGGTCTAAAAAACACTAATGCATTCTCTTAAAAAGGTGAGGGACTAAAAAGTCTGGAAATTTTTTTTTACTTTTTGGAAAGCTTCAGTTCTGAGTGGCTTCCCTTTCCCTGAAGTATCCCTGTCTGATGTCAGGGCTGCTGCAGGATTAGGCCCTCTAAGAAAATGAGCAGTGATGGGAAGAGAAATGCAAAGAGGAGAAATGCATAAAAGAGAGAGACCTTCTTGCATATCAAGGATTGGGGGAAAGTCTAAAGTCTGCAGCTTCTTCATAGCTAAACACAAAAGACATAAAATCTGAATAGCTATGGGGAAATTGCCCTACTTTTCCAGAAAGTGTCTTCTTCTTTTGGATTCTGGACAGCTCTAGGGGATAAATAAAAATTAATGCGCACTCCCATAATTCTACTGTATGGACTTGCAGTGTTTACCACCCTCCCCCCCCCCCGCCCACACAGGTAAGTTATACTACACCAGTGTTGTCCAAACTTGGCCACTTTAAGGTGAGTGGACTTCAACTCCCAGAATTCCACAGCCAGCATGGCTGGCTGGGGAATTCTGGGAGTTGAAGTCCACTCACCTTAAAGTGGCCAAGTTTGGACAACACTGTACTACACCATTCCTCATTCACAGCCAGCACAGCTAATGTGGCTATAGGCATGGGATGTGATCTCACACATCTGGGCAGATGTAATCTCACACATTTTGGTCACCAGACTGACAAAGGATGGTTTAATGATTCAGATTCTTTACTGAATACAGCTTTCCTTAAGTTATGGCTGGAGCAGAGGGGAAAGTTTAAAGAAACTCAGGAGAATCATTTTGTTTGGGTTTTATCGTACAGACCCTTATCTTCCAGTCATGAGTCTGGCCTTCTCTAGGCCACATTGCATTAAGCACAACAGGAACTTAAAGGGATATAGAAAAGAAAATGAAAAATTTTTTTTTCCAATCTGACTAATCAACAGAGATAGCAAAAATTATTTAATGAACTGAATGTTACTTATTCCCCATGAAAACATGTTCAGAGCCCCAGCCACATCCATCACTGACAAAGGTAAGGTATCGTAGAGGTGTTCTTGCAGAAAACAGACTTTCCTGGTATTTCAGCAGGCACTGACCTTGATTGGTGGTTTCCTGGTGATATGAGAAACCAGGAAGTTCATGGCAATATCCTCACAGTTGATATATTCATCTACCATGTCACGGATGGCCTGTGGCATCACATAAGAATATAGGTAGGCGTAGTACTACAAGCAGAAGAAAAAATGAGCGCACATTAAAGGAGGGCCAAATCTATGGAAATCTAGATTTGAAGAAACAGAAGCAAAATCTTTTATCAGATTTAAGATAATCATACTGACTTCACCCTTTAACCCAGACACATACACATAAGAAAGTTTTCATGACAGCTAACAAATGTGCCCCGTAAGAGTCAAAGGGACATCTCTACCGCAAATGAAAATTTCAATTTGTTGTTACCTCTAGACACAACTTCTCACTGGGACAACAAAATATCCAGAATGAGTCTGGATATAAGGCAGGGATAGGCAACTTGGTGTCCTCCAGATGTTCTGCAGTTCCATACTCATAAGTTCCAGCCAACATGGCTAATATCAAGGGATCATGAACCCTGCAGTTCAAAACAACAGGAAAGGCAACAGCTTCCCTATCCCTGCTTTAAGTTATTTCCAAGCAAGGACAGGAAAAACAGGATTTAGTCCCACCTGCACTCTATGTCTTCAAATAGGCTTAACTCTTGTCACATGGACTATTTTCACTAAAAAGAATTGCTTTTACTTATTAGAAAAGACAGTTCAAATACATGATCTAATGATTTTGTGAGAAAGAAAGATGATACCATTTTAAACAATCGTCATTGACTAGATAAAATATGAAATGGCTATAGTTAAAAAACAAAACTTAGAGCCCAAGGAGGTTGGAGTGATCAAGAGTCCTAAATTTTGTTTTAAAAAAGGGAAATCTCTTAGCCCAGTTCCTGCAAAATTGAGAACTGAACTCTACTCTTCACCAAAACAGTAAGCTGCAGAGCCACAATTAAACACAGAGGAAAAGGTCAGTTTGAGTGTTAGTTGGGTCCATACTTGATGTTTGCTATGTGATCATGGTCTGTGAAAATCTCTCTCTCTCTGAGTTCTGGGCAAATCCATTAAAGAGAGGTGCTTTAGAACACAGAGGAGCATATACAAAGCACTTCTCTGAGTATCATTAAAGCAACTGCATCATTTTCCAGACTCACATGACAGCTATGTAAGCTGCTTGCGGCTGGGCATGCATAGCTACTTTGTATCATTTCAAACTGTATCCCATTCCATCAAGAGGCAGGTTGGACAAGTTAGCCCAGAAATAAAGGAGAGACTCCTGTTTGATTTTCCATCATTAGCCTGTTGTAGCTGGGTGGAAGAAACATGTTTCCCCAGGTATGCACATCAAATAGACAAATCTGTTACCTTGATGGGGAAAACCTTGAGTTGAGTGAGATGGATGATTACTACATTTGATAGATAGATAGACAGACAGACAGATAAGAGAAGGCTGTAGTCCAAACAATTCTGAGGATCAGAACACTATGGCTAAAAGTGAAACTCTTCAAAATTGTACATGGTTGGAAACATTTAAATTTCTCAGCTCTGGAACACAACAGCACAAAAGGAAAGGCTATGTTTATTTGCAGAAATGCAAAATTCAATGAAAATTGCAAACTGCTAGAGAGAGAGAGGAAAAAAGAGATTAAGATCAAGTTTCAAAAGAGAATGTAATGCTCCTAGGAGAAGTTGCTTCAGAGATTCAATAGGCAGTTTGTGACTCACGTTCAATAATCACAATGAGCAAACAACTCTATGCAGTCTGAACCCAGATTTTCGACCATACGATAAAATTTGACCATTGATAGGGAATAGCACAGCAACACATAGTACCCCAAAATGCTGAAACTGCACTTGCTACACTCAGTCTTCCAGAGTCATCACCTCCTGAGATAGCGAAATCAATCTGTAGCCAGGAGCATTTCAATTTCCAGAGTGCACTTGCTTTGGAAAACTGAGGAAAGAGTGCAAATTCTCTGCAATCAGTATTCTTGCAGCTTTCCTCACTGTAACAAGTATTTGACCTAAGCCATTCTGAGAAATACAGTTGTCTTACAGGTAGTCCCCAGGTTAAGAATGCTCGGTTTAAGGACGACCCATAGTTAAGAATGGAGCCTACTGTAGAAAATTCAAGTTAAACACACAATGATTTGAGTTAAATACCCAATGGTTTGAGCTAATTACACAATACTATTTATACAGTATTATACAATAATACTGTTCCGGCTTACATACAAATTTGATTTAAGGACAGACCTTGGGAATGGAACTTGTTCTTAAACTGGGGACTACCTGCACTTGCCCCTTACTTTGTGAAAAAATGCAGCACCCGTCAGAACCATGGACAGTTCACAGGAGTAATTGGAGTTGTAGAGCCAGGACTGGTGAGGGATGTCCCATGCATGATACCGCCCAGGGAATCCTACAATGCGGTCCCTAGCTTCTCTCCAGACCCTGCAGATACAAAGAAGATAACTTAAGCAGACAGAAAGGAACTGGAGCGTGTTGGAGAGACAAGAAACAGAGAGAAATGCCCAGATCACATGATTACTATTATTGAGTTATCTGCATTGCACATTTAGATTTTAAACTTTAGTTTAAATGGTTTCTCCCACCCCCTTTCTAGAACTGGGATGAATGGGCCTCCACTCCAGATGCATTACATATTACTACAATAGTGCTCTCAACCTTTTTTGTGAGAGAAAGTGGTTAAGTGATACAACACTTTGACTCTCTTTCATTGCTTGGTCTTGGGCACACATACACTCAAAATCTCAATTATTTATTCTGGCAGTGAAACCTGAGACCATCTCCTATTAGGTCTATATCCAGACATTCAGACACTAGGACAGCGTAAAGCCTTTGAAAGAGGAGCTTCACAATGCCAGGAATGCATATAAAGCACCTCTTTTCAATTAATTAAAACAGCCACGTCATTTGCAATTAAATTTCTCCAACTGTCTTCTGAAGCAGTCGTCCAAGCTTTGCAACCAATTTGGTTGTTTTTAACAATTTGAAAAGAGCTGTTTTTCTCGCATAGGAGATTTTATCCAAAAATCCTGCCTTCCTCTTGCTGCTCTATCTTCCAAATATTGGCTTACTTTCCTCTCTGTGATATTCCCATGGCTCTTTATGTCATGCCAGCAAACAACAGACTCTTTTAATAGTAGTATAAATAGCAATTTGTTACTAAAAATGAAGTATACTAAAAATGAGTCTCTCCATATGGTGGGAATTAAGAACAAACAGAGAGAAATGAGATCACACAGCTGATCTTCCAGAAAATATCCTTCTATAAGGTTGGGAAATAATATTTTCACTTGGGAAGGAGCAAGGGGAGGGAAGAGAAGATAGTCAAGCCTGTAAGATAATTGTTCTTGTTCTTCTGCTTTAAAAATATTATAGACACGCATGCACACCCCTCTATTATTGAGAGGAAGAGATAATAATAATAATAATAATGATGATGATAATAATAATAATAAAAAAATACACATGAAAAGCATAGTTATAATGGTAAACATGAAAGAAAGTTATACATTGGCTTCAAAATTCTATCATTCTCAGCCAGCATGGAAATGGCCAAGGCAAGTAAGGATAACAGGGATTGTAATTCACCATGTCTGCAAAGCTTGATGGAAACAGATGATTAGTTCAGCCTAATATTAATGGCTGCCAATTAAAAATTATCATCCTCCAGATTTCACTCACCGGAACCCAAACATGATCTCATCATGGCGAAGGTGGGCATCATCATCAATGGACAAAATGGCTTCTGTTTCAATCTCATCCCAGGGCAGAAACCGGTTATTCAAACTATTCTTCTCAGTCCGTACAACCTAAAAATACATACACGTTTTAATTTCTTTTTTGTCTTTTCTTTACCGTAGTAATATCTTACAATGGCCATAATGGTTCATTACATCAGAGAAGTTTAAGCAGATATATTACATAGGGCACAGTACAAATCATACATATAGCAAAAGATTGGTAAGAATAGCAGAAGATTAGTAAGCTGTCATTCTCTTGGGGGAGAAGGTACAGTTCTGGAAAACGGATGGGAAGTGATGAAAATGTGTGACTTCAGTTTTGTCCTTAACGTAGGGCAGCCATTCCTAACCTGCTGGCCCTCCAGATACACTGGACTTCAGTGCTTATGATCACTCAGTCACCTATATGGATCACTTTCATAAATCCACAGAGTGCTATTCTTGGGCCTTCCATGACAGACCATGAGAAAAGTTTCCCATTTGGATGCTCCCTTTTCCCCATGACTTCCACTGCTTACTGAAAAATACAAAGAAAATGACAGGTTAATTATGCTAGTTTGGGGCTTGGTGTTTATTTGCATAAAACTTTTTCATGAAGAGAATATCAAACATGCAACGTACTGTTTGAATTGATAGATCTTATTCAAAGAAAGATTTTAGCACTCAAGCCTGTTGTCTGTTTAATAACCTATCTCTTTGGGATAAGCAGGACTGAAGGGGATGCCAGGGTTTTGGCTGGAAGCAAAATCTCTGATATCTACTTAGGGTCCCCTTTGTGAGTTTATGCATGTGTGAGTATATGTTCATTGTTCAGCAACTGTCTGCATCCCTGGAGAATCAGAGTATAAACTGCTGTTCTCACATATCCAGTTCCCACTCCAAAAAGCATAAATAACTCTCTCCCACAATCACCACAATCCCACTTTTTTTTTTTTAAGCAAACAATGCCTACAAAAAAAGATAAAGAAATTGAGCATTGTGGCAATAAAATGTCATTAAATGAGAGAACACTTGGATCATGTCATAAAAAGAAGTCCTACTCTGAAACTGTTAAACAGTAGAAAATATCAGGAAGAACTGGGTGACAGTTGGTATGATTAAGTTCCTGCATTAAGTCAATATTAGCCTTTCCCCCTGTCAACAGCTAAGAGAAGGGAGAAGGCGGCAAGTAACATTTTAGAAAATATTAATCAAAAACTGAAACACAATTTATTAGAAGGGGAAGCACAGCAAAGACTGAATGCATAAACAACTACAATGCCCCAATGCCCAGTACTGCCCACTTTGGGTTCTCCTGACATCTGGGCATTAAAAAAGGCATGCTATATTCCCAGATCTCTGATGTTACAGAATTATCCTCTGTAAGAAGGATAGGAGGGTGAAATATTTCCAAACACTGGAAATAATGGGTGAAATAATGGAGGAACCATTATTTATTCAAAGCTCTACATGCGTCCACTACAGCTTCATCTCTATGAAGATGCAAAGCTTTAGATTATGTGTAAAAGATACTCAATCCATATATATGCATTACTGGAACATGACATCTGTTTTGATAAGGAAATTAGTAATACCACACAAACATAAAATATCCAGCTGTTCTTCTCTCAACTATCATGGTTGCCAAGAGAAAACAATTAAAAAGCAAAATTAGCCTTTATATTTCCTGAATCTTAAATATTAAGTAGTCTACACCACACAGTACATTAAGAGAGCTTTTACATTCTAGTTCCACACAGTTTGGGTAACAATCAATAATAATAATTATACTAACAATAATGCACCTGTACACCTATATTGATTTTTACAAGAGGAAAGAATATTTACTTGGAGATATTTAAGGTGCAAACAGCCTGTGAATCAATATGTTCTAGGGAAGTGGCTCAACCAGTTACATCAATTCTCCTGCTACTTTCCTATGAAGATCATCCTACAAAGATTGGCTCTTGAGAAAAAAGAAAGTAATGTTTTTCTTAGTATATCCAAAATAATTAGCTTGATACTGGGAAATAGGTTGACCTCATAATCTTGAATACATTCACTAAAAGTAAGGTTTGATGTAAATCCAAAATACTCATTTTGAAACTTTTTGTAACAATCTGCTACAGGGTGAATATACTGTAAGAGATTAGTAAAACAAACCAACAACATAAAGCAAACCTGAGGATTTTACTAGCTGAAAACCTTTTCTCTTGATATCTAGGTGGCACAAGGGTCTTTCTTCTTTTCTCTTGTAAAACAACTCCTATTAGAAAGGCTAATTAGAAGGACCAGTGAGTCACATCAGGGATTAAGGGCTACACTTGACATTTGAGTAGAGTACTGGGTACACACTCCAAAAAGTGGACAAAATCTAACAAAACCTAACCTTAAATTCATTTAATTTAAATGTAACATTAAATATTTATTTTTCACAGCATTTGGTACTCTTCTCCTTCTGTGACTTTAAAAATTACATTCTGCCAGCAATGTGTGAAAGGGGCCTAAGAAATGTAGATAAGGTTGTGTACTTCTGCTTTATAAGCAAGAATACCAAATCAACTTTTGTATGACTGGGGCTATCAGATCCAGGCTACAAAAATCAGGATTTCATAAGCAAATTTGTAAAAAGTGTTTATGAGTACCCAAATTTGCTGTTAGAAAGATCAGATCAGCTCCAGATGTGTGAAGGTCAACTCCCAAACTTCTCCAAACATCATGGCCATTGCTGTGGATTCTGGAAGTTGTCTACACTTCTGGAGGCTGGCTAGACTGGGGAAGGCTAGACAAGGCTTATGCAGCAATTTTATTAAAAAGTCAAAATAAAACAATTATTTCTAAATGTCTACTTAATTAATGAAATTAATTTCCACTAATGATTGGCACAAGTTTGTTGACTTTGGAAAAATGCTGACATTCACTGATAAAAGGTCAACTTTCAGTTATGGAGCACAATAACTAAATGGAAAATTTGCATCCAGAGTTAGATTTTTACCAAGTTCTTGATGTTAGGAAAACAGGGAACCACCATTACATATTCACTCTTTTATCTGATTCATATATTCATCTGAATAGGAACAACAGGAAGCAAAAGATAAGGTGTACTTTGTAAATAAAAAAATCATACTGAAAAAGAATGGGCAAACTTAGGGATTCATGTGGACTTCATCCAATTTTTATGTGGCTGTCTATGAGAAAAGCTATTGGTCCTAGGATGCTGCATGGGATCTAAGTAACACAAAGAAGAGAAAGAAGACAAGGGTGTCAGAAAAACAGAGGAAAAAGTAGGAATTCCAGAAAGGCATAACATGATCCCACTCACTTCTGATCTAGGCCCACCCCACTGCTTGCTTATATCCAGTCTCTCAGTGACATATGACACCCTACAGATTTCTCTCACTGCTTTCAATGAGAGAAAAAAGTGTCTCACCAATGATGTATGAATTGACTTGGAATCATCACTACAGTACCTGATCATAATAGGCAACTATTGATTTAGACTAACAGTCTAGATGCTTGTGGCCATGGAACAGCATTAATGCCTCCATTATTACACATGCCTTTACTCTTTACCTCAACTGCATCTTTCCCAGTCCAAAAGCCTCCAGAAATACTGGTTAACATTTCCCAGCATTTACTATGTTGTGGCTGAGGATGATGGAAGTTATAGACCAATACAGCTGGAAAGAAGATTTCCCCAAATTGAAGAAAAAGCACTCTAGCGATGTGAGTGTATAAAGGACAAAAGAATATAAGCACCCACACAGGCACAACAGTTATATCCAGCTAAATCTGGCGTTTTTACAGTTTCTCATGGATACAGTATCCAAAGAAAGATGGAAAGTAAGTATAACACAAGGGCAAATAGTCACAGTTCTGCACATTGTTCTTTGAGTACGTGATTTTGTGTATGTGTGTGTGTATGTGTGCGTGTGTGTGATTTATCTAATCCCTCAACCTAAAATTAAAACAATTGCAAACGAAGGTGATTATCATCGTCATGTTAATACCAACTCCAAAAATTAACATAAGCACTGATGGCTGCACATTATTCACTTACCAAAGGCAAGTTTTCACAAGCTTCCAGAAGGCCATGAGAATGGAAACCATTTTTATCTTAGGAGGCAAACTTTTCCAAAGGAGAAGAGCTCTCACAGAGAACACCCGCTCTTGTGTCCACTTCTGCTGCATAACTTGATAGAAGGGTAGCTTCAGCAGGCCACCCAGATCAGATGGAAAGAATCTATCTCAGAAAGGTGATCTCTTAAGATGCACAGGCCTTGAGCCATAAAGGGCTTTAATGGTGGCAACCAATACCTTGAATTGCACCAGGGAACAACTTGCAACCAATGCAGCTCCTGCAGCAGAAGTGTGAACTGGCAGGACTGCAACTGCCCAGTAAGGATATAGGCTGCTGCATTTTGTGCCAGCTTAGTCTCTGGGTGGTCTTCAAGGACAGTCCCCTCTAAAGCTAATTACAGTAGCCCACCTGAAAGATAACAAGGGCATGCAATGTGCCCTGGAGCACAAAGTTCTTCTAATTTGTCATGAGGCAGCAAGCCATGCCATGGTGATCTACTTTAATCAGACTTGCCTTTGGTTGAACTGGTTAAGCAGTCACCATTTCAGTAAATTACCACCTGCCACATACAACTGAATAGCCAAGAAGCCCTGAGAACAGCTTTGCTCTGAACCCCTGTCATGCTTAGGTTGTATCAAATGCCTTAATGTATCAAGTGCAGCCTCTGTTCATTGCCACAGAGGTTAGTTCTGGCATACCTCTCTGGAAGAGCAAAGGCAGTATTGCTATCAGTACTGATGCCATTCTGGAAATAAATCTGTTTGGTTCTGACTTTGTGACATAATTACATTCACTGTGTGCTTTCTGACAGCTTGGGATGCTGTCATGAATAATGAGATCCCAAACTCTTGTACACTGAGGGAAAAATGGCTGCCAACAGCCTAAAAGAAACAGCAAGGGTAGAAAGATGTACGTACACAGGTATCTTCATCCTTAAAAAGCAAGTTTCTAGTCTCAAAAAAAAAAATTCAGGGCATGAATTTGACACAGTTATGATAATATCACTTTCAACAAACTGGTATTACCAGTTAAGATACTAATTTTTTACAGTAATCTGATTTTATTCAATGTGGTTACATAGCTGATCAGTGCACAATTTTTGTTTCAACAAATGGCCAATTAAAAAAATAAGCAAACCAGTCTCATTTATTAACCAGTACAAGATTACAGCAGCATTTAAAAAACAAAAACAGAAAATAGTGCCAACGTTAAATGGACATAATATATATTTTAGTATTATACCTGCTGATATACTTAGGAATCCACATTATGGCCAGCAGTGAGTATGAGAAGAAAATTCAAAGGTAGCATTAAAACAGCATTTAATCCTGCCAATTCAAAACTCTGCTTCACTTGGTCCCATTATCATAGGGAGGTTTTTGTGCTTATGTTTCAAATTAAATGTCAAATATAATTTGATGCCAGGAACATGGAACATGTCTGTCCCCTTGGAAGAGTTCCGACATGGTGACTCAGCATACAGCATCTCACTCCTGCCAAAACGGGAAGGGATGATGGAGGCCACAGAAAATCACAGGCACCTGAAAAATGTGATTTTTAACAAATTGTTAACAAATCAATGCAGGCTGTGCTTTCCAGCCTTAGCTTGATTCTCCCCTCTTTGTGTCAGAACAAATTGTTGGTTTTGATCACACTGTGGCAATTCCACACTAGTTACTGCAGTACAAGAACTGCTTTCAAGAAAACAGCAAAAGAATGGAGAATCATAAGCCCCCATAACTATTTACCTGAAGGCAAACTGGTGAGGTCACTCAGAGCCTCCTCCTAGGATTCTCTCGACCACCCCAGCTTACATTAGTCACCTTTTCTGGCAGGCAAGCAAACTTCCACAATGATGAACAACAACAACTCAATTTTTTTGTTTTTTAAGAAGACTTATGGGGCTCATGTGGGTCCACTGGCATTCTCTAAAATAAACCGGGAGCTGATGCTTTGATGATTTGTTGCATGCTACCTATTTCAATGCTTTTAATGTAAGATTTTTTTAAAACTCATGTACTAAAGATGTTCAGAGGCTCACTGGAGCTCATAGGCAGCAGGACAGACTGTTTTGCCCTTGCCTTTAACATCACAAAAAGTTTTTGTGAGGAAAAAACAGAGAGGGCATACTGCATTGATGATGTTGGTTGAAAAAGGGGTAGAAATTAAGTAGATACAGCTTATCTTAGTGTGAACTTCTATAGAACTTCATGCAGTGGTAACCTTTATCTTCTTTATCTTCTGAGTTGCAGAACTCGCAGCCCACAGCTTAATTTCATAAGACTCTTGGCATCATGCAACTCTCCAGACACTGTGTGCCAACTCCTACTCTCTGAAATTGGCCTTCTGGGACCACTTCTACTCCTTCATGGTTGCATTCACACAACATGCTATGCCCCAATAAATCATATTATGGTTTAATACAATGGCCCAACATCAAAATTCACACAGTACGCTAAAATAACAGCTGGATTCCCATAAACTACCTAACCCCATTTTAATTTTGTTTAGTGTGTTGTGCAAGCCCAGGTCTGTGCACCAAAAATAAAGGATCAGCATAAGGAGACAGAGATAGAATGAGCTCCATCAATAAAACTCTAATCACTTAATTCTTCCATATGAGTGTGTTTTATTGCTTTATTCTGATTTTATTGCTCTGAAATTATTTCTGAATTCAGAAATAAGTACATGCTTTAAGTGTTGATTTTATTAAAATTTTATTCCTCTTATTTGAATTATGTGTTTTTATTTTAATGAACTACCTCAAAAGATGTTTTGCCCTAAAACGTGACCAAAGGGGAAAAGACCAATAAAAAAATCTCTTATTTCAAATATCAGAGAACAGATGATGCCAAAAGTCTTTCTGTCTGTGGGATCCTGGAGTCCCACTGCCAATCAAAAGTGACAAGACTGGGCTAGACAGACAAATAAACTACAGTGGAACCTCGGTTCACGAACTTAATTGGTTCCGTGACTCTGGTCGCGACCCGAATTGGTCGCGACCTGAAGCAAATTTTCCCATAAGGTTCAATGTAATTACCGCTAATCCGTTCTGGCGTGGAGGACAGGGAGGCGGCTATTGCTTGGAGGGAGAGTCCCCCTCCCTACGACCACGTGTCAGGGGTGGAAAATGGTCGCAGATCACGTGTCAGGGGTGAAAAAATGGCCGCGGACCACGTGTCAGGGGCAGAAAAAAGGCCGCGGACCACGTGTCAGGGGTGGAAAATGGCCACGGACCATGTGTCACGGGCGGGAAAATGGCCGCGGACTGTGTCACGGGAGGGAAAATGGGCGCGGATCCTGTTCGTGACCTGATCCGGCATTCGTGAACGGAGGCAAAATTTTGCGACTGGAGCTGTTCATGACCCGAATTGGTCGTGAACAGAAGCGTTCGTGACCCAAGGCACCACTGTAACATGGGATAAAGCAGCTTTCCATGTTTAAACAAAGGGCTGGTACCTTTTTCATGTGCTTAACATATTGGAAAACCCAGCAATCCATGCTCTTGCCATTCAGTCATATTTCCAAGACCTCTGACTAGAAGAACCAAGCTACAAATAGTAGAGTTGTGCAGCACATCCTCTCTAATCCCAAAAAGGTGCTTAGGAGCACAAGGTGGCACAAATGTAGCACCCCTCTTCACTCCCTGAAGCTTTTCCCAGGGCCATGCTGCTCCAGAGGATCTTTTTGCCTATGAATCCAAAGCATTACATAGCCATAAAGACAGCTACTTAAAGTGAACCAGTAGTAACAAGGAGGTCACACTAAAGAATAGGATTAAACTGAGACACTGAACTTGAAAGTCAAGAGTCAAACTTGGAAAGATCATCACTATTCATGCAAACCTCAGCCTAGCACAAATGCTTTTCAAACATGTATATTCCTTATTACACTCAGTGCAAATATATTTAATAAGCAGAAAAAGAAAGACTGTAAGCAGGAAAAGGGTTAGGGTCCCTGAGCCTTTTACTAGGACTCTCTTGAGATTTGATTTTAATGAGCCATGTTGATTTTGACAACCTATATCCCATACTGTGCTCCTGTCTCCATACTAATAAAATGTCTCTGAACTGAACGTATTTACAGTTATCTCTCTGTATCTCTGACCTGTGGTCTAACTACCTAACCACAATATTCACATGACTTTTTTTTTTTAATCTGCACTCAGTCGTTACCGACTCTGCAGTGACTGCTTTTTGGACGAGTCCTTTGCAGTTTTCAAGGCAAGGTGTTTCGGAAGTGGCTCACCAGGGCCTCCTTCCTAGAGCAGAGCCCATACTGCCATGGTAAATGGTCTTTGAAACTGTCTATAAAGACAGGATCCACAGGATATGCCTCTTTGAAGCAGGAACCATCCCTAGTTCACTGCTCAGAGAAGTAAATAGTGGCATGGTAGGAGTCCCGCCACCTTGCTCTTATCTTAGGTAGAACAAACCATCTGGCAAGGACAAGATGCCAGGTGGCTGGGGTGCTGCTGCCAACAGCAAAAAGCCCACTGCAGCTTGAAGGGTTCTGAATGAGAGAAACTGGTGTTAAATGATCATTAAGACCATGATAACAGGTGGCCACCACTTGTGCCAGGAGCTTCTTTTTTATTTTTTTAAGCAAAGCTGCCTCTGAAAAAAGGTTGAGAAGTACTTCTTAAATTTGGAGTTCAAGGCACACATGGTAATGGTGCCAAAGAAAACTTCCCTTGGCAGAGCTTCTAAATATATTGCAAGAAAAGCGGAGTTGCTGACAGATTCAAACATAGTTAGTAACTTGGTGTAAAAGGTTCTGCCAAATTAGGAAGGCTTTCGTTAACACCACAGCACCTCTGTGGGCATTTACAGCAGTGATGGAAAAGGGTATATTGAGACAGTGTTTTGACACTCTTACTTAAAGCAAGGTTAATGGTACAATCACTCATTACAGCTCATCACTTAACAGCTTTGCAGAAGAGGCTCTGGGGATCTCCTTTTCCTACTCACAGATACAGACATGGGGTGACAAGGTGGAGGTTGTCTGTATTAACAAGAGTTTCAAGTCCAGGAAGGCCAAGAACAAGTAGAACTCAGTACTTTTCCAATTATCTGGCTTTGTGCTATTGATTCTGGAGGATCTTCCCCCTTGTGAGGAGCAGATCCTGCCTTTTAAAGAACAGGGAAGAAGAGAACACAATGCTCTTGTTGAAGGCAGATGGCCAGGGACAACTAAAAAAGAAACTGGAGGTGGGGAGAGAGGCACAGAGATGAACTGTAGAGCACTACCCTAAGGTGTGATGGATAGAACCCTTTCCTGAGGAGAGCCGGAAGAGAAAAAAACAAGAGGTGATGGCTTAGGAAAGCAGCAAGGCCAAGAGAATCAGCAACAATTCTGCCATGAACAAAATGGAAAAACAGAGAAGAAAAGAATAAAACAATGGCTATCTCTCACTGTCTTTCCTCATGCTTGCAGCACTGCAGTATTCAACCATCCACTGTGATAACCACCTGTAACTCCTCCCTTACACAAAATGAGCTGGTTTTCCTATAATAACAGAGCCTACCATTGTCGGGCAGAGTGATAATCACAAACACTCCTGTTTGTGCAGAGCGCAGCAAAAACTCCAGGAAAATATTAGCCACGAAAGCAAACACAATGCAATGTCCATTTCTTGTTTCCCAAAGAAATCCAGTCAGAAAATATATACTAAACTGGTGTTTATTGATAAAAATGCAAAATTCCATAAAATGCAAATATCATATAAAATATAAAGAAAAACACATCTTCTCATTATATTGTGGCATCCAAGACTTATTAGCAACACAAGCTTAACAAAATCTCTAGCTACAAACTCTTAGAGAAGAGGTACACTACTTGGTACTTTGTTACAACTACGTAGCCCATAAAACCTACATAGTGGCTAACACTAAAACAACTAACAACTACTCAGAGAGGCTGCACATTTTCCTCTCCTTGTATTATAGCTCTATGCCACCCCCACTGAGTAACTAGCATACACACGCCAATAGGTGGCAGTAAATAGTACAATACACAACACACAATAACAGGTGTTTTTCACATGCTCTCTGTAGCCAAAATATTATTTGTTATTGTTGTAAAGATAACGGGATGAATCCTTTCCCATGAGAAAGAAAATCCTGACAACCAGGATTATTCTTATTCATGCCAGGGTCTAACTTAAGAGTCTTAGTTAGCCATTCATGGCTATCATTTAAAAGTTATTTCTCCTCCTTTGTTTTGTCATATAATATTTTTCTATCCCTAGGTCCAAATGAGGAATTACTAACCTCTAATGTATATTTTGCTCTCCATGCATCTTTCAAGTCCCCCATGGACTCACACTTTTTCTAAGCTGAAAAGTCTGTTTTCCACTGCACACATAAGGAAAGTACACTCCTCTTGACACTTTTGATTGCCCTTTGTACTTTTCCCAACTCTACAATTTCTGCTTTGAAATCCAAGAATCACAACTACATGCAGTTGTACCATAGATATGAGGAGAAACCATATAATATTGGCAGTTTCATTTTCAATCCTGTCCTAATGAAGATTCACAGAAATATGGTTTTCTTAGCTGCTGCACAAAGGGTTAATACTTTTAGTTTCATCAAGTTATTCACCAATTTAGATCTCATAGAAGTGTACAAAAATGTTTCAGGGTCAAAACATTCTATCCTCAAAATGGCCTTTTTAAAGGTCAGACCACTTCTGGTCATTTAGAAAGACCTGTTTCAAGGTCAGAATGGCTCTTCCAAGGTCAAAAGGTTTCAATTTCAAAAGCATGTCACATTCTAAATCCTATACCCCAATGTGCATCACTTCCCTTTAATGAAAGTAACCTTTTGGATATATGTGTCTGTCATCAACGAACCTAGCTTACTCTTAACACAATTCCTTCACTTTCTTCCATTCTCCTGATGTAAGGAGGAAAAAGTATGAGGCTATAAATGTATAACCATTTGCAAAACCCTTACAAACAGGGAAAGATCAAAGCTGGTATCTGCACTCAAGGCTCTTATCACCTCTTCACCTTCTTATGAGGCCCGTATGCAAAAGTAAAATCCTCTCCTTAAATGACATAAAGAATTCAGGGCAATTTGGTCTGTCTGCATCTTATCAATATACCAGAGTATTTTCAGTTCTGCAACTCCATCTGTTGTTGCTCACTGCCAAGTATCTTCAATGAACTGACTCTGGCCAACACCAGCAGCTCCCAAATTGTAGCCTCTTGAACAGCACGTAAGAAGCAATATACAGGGGGGAAAAAAACTAAATTAAAAACATCCGTTAGAGATAGGATAGCATTGTAAGCCAGCTGAGCAGACCAGAGTTCTTGAAAGGAAGCTGTACTGAGATTTGTTCATAAAAATAACAGTTTGCCCCTTTTATTCCACAACAAACATATTCAATGTTGCAGCTCAGCTGTTTTAAGACACAGATGCCACACTGCACATACATCCTAATTGGTGGGAAGCAGGCAACAGTACATTGGCTTGCAGGACTGTCTCTAGATTAGAGATCCCACTTTGTGTAGAATAGCATGAGCACGCTTGGGGTTAACCTAGGCTTTGATTGTGCCTAATCTGACCAGTAGAATCTTTATTGTGAGTAGGGAATATGCATGTGGCATGGTTATAACTAAGGATCTTTCTCTGTCCTATTAACAAGCATTATGGGAAAGCCTCAATTAGCTCGAGGCACAACGGGCAGGAAAAGTCACTATTTATGGTTTTACTAGTTTTAGCTATATTTCCTTCTCCTTTTCTGATCACATGCCTTTAATTGCATTGGCTTACTGATTTTTATTCTTTTAATGTGCTCTGTATAACTGCCTCCTCATTTTGTATCCTGATATGGACTCATGGCTAATCAATAAATCATCATCATCATCATCTCTGCCTACCCCAAAAGGGAATAGCATGATTGGTACATATGAATATATGAATCATCTACGATCTTTTGATATTGCAGCTTCAAGCAGAATTTCTGCTGGATAGCTAATGAAACAATCCCCACAGAAAACCTTTGGCATGTGCTATCTTTTTAAACTACAGCTAGACATATTAAACAGGTACCACTTCCAGCCAACTTAAATATAAACAGTGCAGTAACTCAACAGTGCAGAAAGAAAGAAAATTCCAACTGGCTCTCAGAAGTAGCAAAATTGGGAACTCCAGATTCTTCACTTCCAGATTACAAAACGTCATGTAGCTTTGGACTAGAATATTAAGTTTCCATGCCCAAAACCTTGTTTGTACATATGTCACCTAGATTCAGATATCTACTTTAAAAATTAAGCACATGAATAGTTCTAAGTAAACTTAATCTAATTCAGAGAGGTATTCTCCAAAATAGAACAAGACTGTTAAGCTATATACTATACAAGCGCAATACTGACTGAATGCCTAAGGATTTAAGATTAGAACTAAGTGGTAAATACAGCAAAAAGAGGTATATATATGTATGTATACACATATATGTGTGCACTGAGATCCTTTCAGAATGCATGTGGTATTTTACCATGCATGCCTGATAAGTGGCTATGTGGAGGAGAACCCCAGAAGAATTAATTTATCCAATTCCTACCCTACTCTCTGAGAATGTTGCTGATTGCTGGAACCAGACAAACCCCCCTGTAAGAAAATTAGGGAGAGGGTATTTTTGTAAGAATTGGCACCTTTTCTTTTTTACTCTAAAAATATTCTCTACATAGCAGCAGACTGTCACATAATAGCTGGTTTAAACCCTCGTCTTCTTCAGCAAGACTGGAGCCATAGTGACATGTTTGCAGTAGCTGGTAAACAGAGTTCTTTGCCTCCAAGGTTTGAGATGGCTGTTGAATGTTTAGGCCAACAGATTGATTTTGTCATTCAGCACATTTATTCGCTAAATTAGTAGAGTCCTTTTGAGGTGGCAGGTGCCTGGTCACCAACCTGAGCACTGGGCAACAAAACAGATGGAAAAGCCAATAGAACTAAAGAGGTATCAAAGACAAAGTCATTCTTTTTATTTATTTATTTATTTATTTATTTATTTATTTATTTATTTATATATTAAATTTGTTGCCGCCCATCTCATTAAAAGCAACTCTGGGCGGTTTTTACAAATTACTCTCAAACTTAGTGGAAATGGAGGAGATCCCCAGGATCTAGGGTACTAAAAAGACTTTTAGATACATCTTTAATCCCACGTAGCGGGGAAGGAGCCATGCAGAGCAGGAACTCAAATAGGACTGCCCTGAAGGGACATCCTGAAGAACAGACACATCCTGGAAGTGTAAAAGCAATGGAATGTAGAACCATCTTAAAATGATTATCACAGTTAGTTGGAAAACCATGGTGGTTAAGTGGATGAAGGCAAAAAGAATATGGAGTGAAAAGCTAGTATGTGTACATCACAATATTGTAGGCTGCCCCAGGAATTATATGCCAACTGACTGTGACTATAGTAAGCTTGATGCTGCAATTCCTAAGGGTTAATCCCCACAGCTGTGAATGCTAGTGTGAAGATGTAGAACTAATAGGAACTAGAGAACAGGATTGCCCAAAAGCAAAACAGTGAGAAGTTGATTGGCTTTGAGCTCAACAATCTCAAGACAGAAGGGGAAGAACTCAGTCCTAACCACATCAGGATGTAGAGAAATGGCTGGCAAAGCCTTAGAGGAGATTATTATGAATTTCTTCCTTTGATATCAAGTACCAAACTCGAGGGGGATCTGGATAGTCTAATTCAGTGAGTCATTATGCCAGTGATAATGAAGATGGAAGCAACTGGCTTGGTGAAAAATCTATGATTATATTGGCCAGTCTGGGGCAGACCACAGGGCTCTTTTTCCTGTTATTTTTCTTCTTTCCCTGATTTATTTTTCTTCTTTCCCTGATTTGGATCTTGTCATACAGATCTTTTAGAAGTCTGTTTATTGAGTAATTTTCCTGATGCTGATGACAGTGCAGAAGAGGACTGGGGACTTCTAGCCAGAGATGAGGATCTTAATATGCTCAAAAAGTGGTGAGAATGTCCCAAGGGAATTTCTGGGACATAAGAATGTAGGACATGGGCAAAGCAAAAGAACTTTAATAGCTTTAGATTCTGCTTCTCTAAGATCTTGCTTTCAAACAGTGACTTGGAAATGGGATGCTCTATTACATAAATAATATTAACATTATTTATTAAATGCCTACTTATGAGATTCTAACATATGGCCTTCTGTAACGCAGAAATGACAAAAGCTGTATCCACCAAAAGAGAAAGTTTGCTTCTACAACAATGGCACTTTTGGAATGGAGCCTTCAAGGCCTGAATTCTTGTGAAAAAGAGGGAGAATACATTCTTCGAATTTGACAAAAATAAAATAAAGATATTCTAGAACTATCTATGACAAGCTCAGAGAATGAATGTGCTGTCACCGTGGCAGTTAAAACTGAATTGAGGATTGTCTAGTGGCGGGACTCCTGCCAAGAACTCTGTAAACGCTACAAGATTTCAAATGGGATCTATACAGGTGCATAACTCGTATGCATGAATTATAGAGACCACAATGAAGAAAGTGTAGTTACACCTGTTCTGCATTTTCAGCAGGACACAACGCAAAAGCATAATTTTCCTTCTATGCAAATGGAAATACTATGAAAGATTCTGAAGACTGAAGAAGGAACATTTGAGTTTCTTTCAGGTAGGCTGGGTTATTTGTCTAAGAAATTCCAGCAACAGCATTAATTATTCAGGTTTGCAATATTCCCAGATTGAGTATAGTTAACACCTAAATGCAACAAATAGTTTAAAAGCTTTCTGAAAAACATGAGGAATCAGCTTGCTCAAATGGAAAAGCTCTTTCAGAATCTGTTCATAGTTAAAATGCTACAAAATTCTTATCCACAAAAGAATTTCTTTGAAATGGAGCTGCAAAAGATAAAAGATGGAGAGAGCTTTTGCCAGCACTCCACCCTTCCCCAGAGAAAGCTATGGAGTTAGGCTGCAGAGTAAAAATTTCAGATGATGCAAACACAGCAATATTTACCAAGCTACCTTAAATTAGCATTTAATTTGTGTTTTGGAAGGTATAAAAGAAAATAAGTGTGGGAAGCTATTTCCTTTTGCCTCAAATATCATAGGTGGGTGGGAGATGGAGCTGTGCTGAGGATCTCATTCAAAGAAACAGGGCAGACAATTTCTCCAGTCATCCATTTTCACCCCTGGCAAATAGTCTGTGTAAATAAGTCATCTTTCCACCATCATGGAGCATTTTTACAACATAGAAAGAGCATGTAAATAACTTTGCTTTCCTCTCTGTCTTGACCTCAGATTTACATTATCTTTTCAAAGCAGATGTGCTCCATACTTAATAATTAGGAAATAATTGAGCACCATGTCTAATAAAGAGGAGTAAGTGGAGACTGAACCCTTCCCATCCACACATCACAAAAAGTGCATCCAGCAACAGAGGTTGCAAGCTCCAAAGAGTTTTATTTCCAACATTTTCCCCCAAGCCAACCTGATCAATAATGAAACGGGAGCAGACAAGCTTTCAGCAGCTGGGAACCATTTCCTCCTCTCCCCCTTCACTAAGACCCAATTTTCAAGGATTGCCCCAGTTTTTAGGTTTGTGGAGAGGTTTATCTTGATGGTTTAAATCTAATCTTAGGCCTACCACATTAATCTGTACAGCAGCAGAAAATTAAGCCGCTGATTCTCAGTGTTTTGCCCCCAAATTTTGGTGGTGTATTTAGGAAAGAGCTCTGGTGGAAGCAAACAGCAGCTTCAGGGACTGGGTGCGTGTGTATGCGCTATAAGTAGAGACGCACATATTCAAATTATGTATAAGCTTCAGAGTAACAGGGCATTCATCCTCCAGTAAGCCAACAATGCGCTGTACAAATAAGAATTTGAGGTTTATGCCAGAATTATCCTAACCCAAATCTCCAACTGTACCATTCCAGAAAAGCTACTCTATTTCTAGCAGGCACGAAGAGACAGTTTTTGCAAGGCACTTTGTACACGGTAGGAATGGTAGATAATAGGCATTACCTGGCAAGCACTGTTAAGGATAAGCCTCAAAGCAGCACCAAGAAATCACACACCTGTTTGTTTGTTTAATTCAATTTAAATGCTGCCCACTCAGTATTCAACCCTGAGCAATGAACAACAAATTGAAATCGTAATAAAGCATCAAAACAAAACACATCATGCTAGTTTATGGTTTTCAAAGCTTCATATGGCAATGAATTCCACCAGCATAAAAACTGAAGATGTAACTTCATCAATCCACTGCTGAGGTTGTCTTGTGACAAATAACTGGTAATATTTTCAATGTTGTTCTCTTAGCAACTCAAAAATATTGCTACTCACCTGCAAGGTTGAACACACATAAATTGTAGCTCTCACTACTTAATATCCACAAGGCATCTTGCAACCTTCAGAGTGTTTGCATAATAGGATGCAGATTTGCATACAGGCACACACACCACACAAACAAGTATGCCCCTGAGATCTACAACGAAAGCAATAATATACTCCAGCGGTAGATGACAAAGGTAATTTATAGCACAACAATGAAAGAAATGCTGTGCTCCACAGTGCCCTGTAGCAGTTGCATCAGACTATCCAAAACTGAAGAATGTTTTAAAATGCATAACTCACAGCAGGAGACTGAATATTCATGGCCACAGGGATTAATAAGAACTGCTAGACTGACTTTCTCCTATAGGGACAACCTCTTTATCTGAGTTCAAGCTGCAGGTTTCTGTAGATGGAAAAATGAATCTGAATTTCACATACAACAATTCAAGAGGAACAGTTATTATTTCATCTGTGCATCTGTATATATTCATCCTTTACATAAACCCCCCGAATTTACTGTAGTGTAACATCACCAAAATATCTAAATTCAGTGTCTGCTTTGCATTTAGGAAGTGACTCAATTTTTAATAGCTCTCATCCAGTTCTGTAGGGCAAAGTAAGCCAAAATGTTGGGGCTGGGGGGACTATAGTACATGGTGGACAGAAGGCCTTACTTTGCACACAGAAGGACCAAAATCCAACCCTTGTCATTTTCTGTAAACACTAATAAGATCCCTGAAGATTGAAAAGGCCTTTGTCTGACACCTGGGAGAGGTGCAGATATTAAGAAGGGCAATTCTCAGATAATAAGATAAAGCATCCTTCAACTCCAACTCAACTGTTGGAAATTCCACCAATATGTTCGTATGTTTTTGTTGGCAAGATGTGCCATGGTTTACTATTGCCTTCTTTGGATTGTTTTACAACTTTCCTCTTTTGTTTACAGCCCCTGTCAGGCTCAAATTATCCTACTTCAGAAACATTATGCAAAGAGCTAGCTCTCTGGAGAAGGGTCTAATGCTGGGAAAGGTAGAAGGAAAGAGAAGAAGAGGTAAATGGACTCAGTAACAATGTTGATGGGGGCGACGTTGGATATGCTGAAGGACGAGGAGAAAATGATATGTGCCCTACCTCTGTGTAGTCACTAGGAGTCGAAAATGACTTGATGGCACATAATCAATTAATCAATCAATCAATTACAACCCTTGCATTCTCTGATGGTCTCCCATTGATTATTTATTTATTTATTTATTAAATTTGTCCCCGCTCATTTCCCCCCAATGGGGGACTCTGGGCAGCTCACAACTCATTAAAAACAATAAATAAATATACAATTAAAAACCTATATACAGAGTTATAAAAGATGAAGGAAAAAAATCCAGGAGGCCAATGGTTCAAGGCAGCAATGCCAGGCCTCTAAGAGGCTAGCCAACCCCACACTTGATGACTTCCCTCCCCGCCCCAGGCCAGATGGCAAAGCCAGGTCTTCAAATCCCTCCAAAAGGCCAGGAGTGAGGGGGCCAATCTCACCTCCGGGGGCAAGATATTCCAAAGGGCGGGGGCTACAGCAGAGAAGGCCCACCTTCTGGACCCTGCTAGCCGGAGCTCTTTTGCCGAGGGGGTCCAGAGCATGCCCTCTCTGTGTGATCGGGTGGGACGGGTCATGGGGAAGAGGTGGTCCCTCAGGTACCCTGGTCAAGCAGAATCTTATTAACTTTCTGATGCTGCTTAGCATCCAAGCTCAGACATAGCTGGCCAGATGCAGCCACTTGCTGAGATGCACTCATAACTCAGCTTATGTAGTACTGGTAAGATGCCTTAGTTTGCAAAAGTGCAAAGTCTATCTTTACCAAGAACCCAATGCTCCAGGGACAATTTTAGCTCCATCCTAGCAGTGTCCTCATATTTATTTTCTTCTAGAGAAATTAACAGGCTCTATCTGATGATGATACTATCAGTTCAATCATGTCCAATTCTTGGCAAATTTATGGACCAGCTCTCACCATGTTTTCCAATCTTGTATGGCTTCTTTCAGATGTTTTATGCTTTGGTTATTGTCAGCTTTGATGGTGTCTAGCCACTGTGATTTTTGGTGGCCTCGTTTCCCTTTACCACTGACCATTCCAAGCATAACTGCCTTTTCCAGTGAGTTTGCTCACATGAAATGGCCAAAATAAGTAAGGAGGAATTTTGTGATTTTGCCTTCCAGCTATATGTCCGGTTTTATATTCTCCAGAACTTGTTTGTCACTTTTGCTGTCAAAGAATGCGCAGGAGCCTTCTACAACACCATAGCTCGAATAAGTCAATTTTCCTCCTGTCAAGTTTTTTCATGGTCTGTAGGTAGTTATGGGAAACATGATAATGCGGACTAATCTGCATTTAGTTGCCAGGCTGATATCCTTGCTTTTCCATATTCAATTCATGCCCATCATTGCTGTGCAACCTAGTGCGATTCGATGCTTTATTTCCAGACTGCATTCACTGTTTTGATGTATTTGCGATCCTAGGAAAGTGAATTCTTGCAGGCTTTCGTACTCTATCTATTCCAACATAAAAAGATGCACTTAGTGAAACTCCAGTGGAGAAGGCAGCATCTGCCCCTAAAACTATGACATGTCTTTGAAAAATACAAGTCCTTTTCCATGGGGACTTGGGCAAAGAATAATGGAGCTTATATCTAAAAAGCATGTACTTATGTATAAATTCACTCCAAACACTTGCTGGGGCATTACACAAAAATGTGAAAAGCTAATTATTTTTTATTAACTTCCCATGCTAATTATTTATTAGTGGGGGTAGGGGAAGGAACTTAACCATGTGCTTTACTAGCAGTTCCAAGCAACCATCTACAGAAGGTGCTTTTGACAAGGCTAAACTAAAGCCTTCAAAGTATTGGTCAAGGTTGTTGAACAACTGTGTAGTAGTTGAAGGACTGATGTAATTAACACACATGAAAAGCTGCCTACTAGATTTCTGACCCCAGTCTGTCCTAAGCTTTCTTAAAATCCTGTTTCTTGGCAACAAAGATAGCCCTGTTTCCTGAGCACCCTTAACCTGTGCAACTGAGAAGAGTATTGGCATCTGTCAGAACCCTGTGCTTGTCAGAGCTCCCTACAGGGATTGCTTGTGGATATTACAGGGGCCAATGCTTTATGTGGGAGTGCAAAGCAGCTCTCCAAAGGTGAATTATGAAGCATAACTAACTGACCCTATTCATCTTCCAGTGTGATTGATTCTATCAGTAATGTCTTGCTGTACCTGTATATTATACAGTTGCAAGAAAAAGTATGTGAACCTTTTGGAATTTCATGGTGTTCTGCATTAATTTGTCATAAAATGTGATCTGACCATCATCTAAGTCAAGAGTATTGACAAATATAGCATGCCTAAAATAATAACACAAAAACAATTCTGATCCTTCATATCTTTATTGAGAACAACCATAAAAACCTCATAGTGCTAGTGGAAAAAGTATGTGAACCCTTGAGTTGACCTCAAAAAAGCTAATTGGAGTCAGGTGTTAGCATACCTGGAGTCTTATTAAGAAAATGAGTTTGCAGGTGTGGACTAGAGCTACGTTGACTGATAAAAACCACTCAAACTTTTTGAGTTTGCTCTGCACAAGAAGAATATCCTTATGTGAGCCATGCCTCACCAAAAAGAGCTTTCAGAGGATCTACGATCAAGAATTGTTGATTTAGCTGG
Source organism: Python bivittatus (assembly GCF_059951505.1). Taxonomy (NCBI): domain Eukaryota; kingdom Metazoa; phylum Chordata; class Lepidosauria; order Squamata; family Pythonidae; genus Python; species Python bivittatus. The sequence continues at coordinate 2,098,756 of NW_028277096.1, forward strand.
AAAGGGTTACAAAGTGATTTCAAAGACCTTAGAAATTCACCAGTCTACAGTTAGGCAAATGATCTACAAATGGAGACACTTTGGGACTGTGGCTACTCTACCAAGAAGTGGGCACTCAGTCAAAATGACCCCAAGAGCACAACGAAGACTCATCAGTGAGGTAAAGAAACAACCCCGATTGACGGCCAAAGATTTGAAGGTATCATTGGAACTGGCTAACATCTATGTTCATGAGTCTACAGTAAAACATTGAACAAGCAGGACACCACGAAGGAAGCCGCTGCTTACTACAAAGAACACTGCTGCACGCCTGAAGTTTGCAAAAGAGCACATTGACACTCCACAGCGATATTGGCAAAATGTTTGTGGACCGATGAAACAAAGATTGAACTACTTGGAAAGAACATGCAACACTACATCTGACGTAAAAAGGGCACTGCATATCATCATGAAAACATCATCCCAACTGTAAAATATGGTGGAGGGAACATCATGATTTGGGCCTGCTTTGCTGCATCAGGGCCTGGCCAGCTTGCAGTCATTGAGGGGAAGATGAATTCCCAAGTGTATCAGAAAATTCTTCAGGATGATGTGAGAATGTCTGTACATCAGCTGAAACTCTGTAGAAGTTGGGTGATGCAACAGGACAATGACCCAAAACACCGGAGCAAGTCCACAACAGAATGGGGGGTCAACCAGTTATTGATTCCAAGGGTTCACTTACTTTTTCCACTAGCATTTTGAATGTTGAATGAGTGTGTTCAATAAAGACATGAAGGATCAGAATTGTTTTTGTGTTATTATTTTAGGCACATTATATTTGTCAATACTCTTGACTTAGATGCCGGTCAGATCACATTTTATGGCAAATTAATGCAGAACACCATGAAATTCCAAAAGGTTCACATACTTTTTCTTGCAACTGTATTAGATCCACTGGCCTGTCCATATGAAAAAAGAAATAGATGGACACAAATCTGATCTCGAATAATGCAATATCCCAAAATTAGTAGGGAAATATTTCAATTCCCAGGATTTTGTTGATGATCTGAAGGTCTTAGCAAAGAGTGTTACATTTATTAGATTTAAGAATATTCATCACAAATAAAACAAATTCCATGCTTTCTTATCACACTCAAAGCATTAATGTGTGCAAGAATGTACTGCCCCAATTTTGGGAGGAATGGCCACTCGCTATAGGTAATTATCACTGTTTGCATCTTCACAGCAGATTATATCTCTGTATGTATGCTTCCTTTTAAGAAGTACATAATTTTCCTTACCGATACACATTCATCCACTGGAGTACAGAAACAGATGTGAATGACAGAGAATTGGACATTAAAAGCATCTATGACCAAAGCATCCTAAAAGCTGCCAGTTGATTGGTTCCAACAGAGGCTAAATGCCCTTTGCTAAAGTAATCTACAAGGAAAGGTTCACAAACAAAATGGGCAGGGGGAAGGTTACCTCTTGTAAAATTCAGGACTCCAACTGTATCTGTGCATTACTATTTGAATTATTAAATATAAGTACATGTGTAATAAAGAGTGAAATTGAAATTTAGTTTATTTCTTTGTAAGTAATATAATTTTAGCACTTTTATTCTGGTAGATAAGCAAGCTTTTTTTTTTTTTTAACATTACTGCTCAGTTAAATGGACTAAATGTAAGGAAACCCCATTAACTGACAGAAGAAGTGTAAGGATGTTTTGAAAAGGAAAGGCAATTTGCAACATGTGGGCGATCATTTTTATCATTCTTTCTAATTCTACTTTATTTCACTTCTGAGAACTGGCTTAGTTCAGATGAATACAGTTCCTTGGCAGAAAAGATATTTTTATCAGGCTAATTGTGATCTCCAAAACTGCTGTCCCCAGTGCACCTGTGTCACCTGTGAAAATGCAAAATCTGCCCATGTTTTGCCACCAGGAATCCAATCTGCTACAGAGTGATTAAGCTCTTGGTACGTTGGATTGAGTTGGGGGACTGGAAAGGTGTTGAGATGGGAAGATCACAATCAGGTTCTTGCTCCAGCCACAAACTCATATACGTGCTAAATGCAACTAATATATACTTCATCTGCAATGTGGGGAAGACAATCAACTTCAAATCTTTGCACAGATTACAAACACACGTCTCTGATCTGGAATCAGGGATAGTGTAGTCATAACTGCAGCTGGCATCATTCCTCATCCTTCTTTAGTTTCTTTATGAGACAGTCCCAATTACTGTTTGGGGCTAATCTCCAGAATAACTGCAACTGCTCTACTACTTCAAAAGGTAAAAAACCTGGGTATGCCTACATTAGAAGGGGATGGGAGTAGAAACCACAGGTTTGGGTTTCAAAAAAGATCACCTAAACCTGGCCCCACAATTCTAACACGCAGTTGTCTGCTGTCCTCTTCATGTTGTGGCTCCCAATGAATTTTGTTCCTCCGATGCTACTTGCAGAAATACTCCCAAATCCTTGCTTTAAATGACAGACCATCCTCCTCTGCTACTTCATTACACCCTAAAATGCCCACTCTGAATATCAAGATAGAAGTACTGCTTGCCCTTCTTCAAAACTCACTTTCAAGATAGCTTTGTCCTACTCTTATCAGTCAAGCTGTTACCCTACCCTACTCACCAGCCTTCCATATTGTTGATACCATTCAATACACAGATACAGATGCATATAACCACACACACGGAATGAAAAAAGGGAGAAGACAGAATTTTAGGAAGAATTATGTAAAGCCTCAATTTGTGTTATTGTCTGGATCAGCTTCTCTGTCCCAGCTGGGGATGATGGGAAATGCACTTAATATGAAAGCCAGTATCACACAGTGGATAAAATATCAGATTTGGACTAGGAAGACATACATTCAACTCCTGACTCATCCACTGAGGTCATGGGTAGACTTTTTAGTGAGGGTAAAATTGAGCACTTCAATGTACTGTATGTGCTGTCAAGTAGAGCTCACACACTACTTTCATACTGCTTATATATGAATATTTGTTATAGCAGGTAGCAGTACCTAGTCCACCTTTCTGGATCTCAAAAAACCTAAGTATGGTCAGAACTGGTTAGTATTTGGATGGGAGACCAGAAAAAAATTCCCAGGATACAGGCGAGACTGAGAAGTTGAAAATGCATTTTGGAAGAAGGCAATGGCAAACCCCCGTATACCGTCAAGAAAACATCATGGATGTGACAATCTTATCTCCAGGAGTTCAGCTTGACTCAAGGGACACATTTTTAAAATTTTACTTATGGTGAGAATTCAGTTCTCCAAAAGACCACTTACAAAAGAACAAGGCAAAACAAGAGAAATAAAGAATAAAAATTAAAATTAAGCAATATGATATACTCTAAAAAAAGAGAGAAATTATTCTAACACCTGGTAGCAAATACATTCATAGGTTAATGAAACAAAGTAGACTAAAAGCCCCCTTACAGTGATTACAATCAAACAAAATTTGGCAACTCTTTGTGAAATTTCAGTTGACTGATCTGCTAGTAGAAAGATGGTATTCTCCTCATCCAATGTACTCTTGTTCTTGTAACAAGAGAAAGCTATTCATCACAGGAGACTTTATCATATCTGAAGATTTAGCCCTGCTGATTTCCCATAAACACAGGAAAAAATATTCAAACTGCTAATATCATGATTGTGCAGCTATTTGTCATCATCTACTTCAAAGCTGCATCAGTATTGCTATTTCCAAAATAACCATGTTTGCTGCGTGGAGATGCACTTCAAGAATGGGCAACACTGGCTCTTTATTCTTTCCTTTTTTAAAAAAGATATTTTTCAGAAAATATCTTTTCTCATCTAAGAAATCCAACATGCAATTTCCTCCCAAGTTTCCATAACTGGAATTAAACTGGAGCAAAGAAAAAGCAATAACATGGTCACACATGTGCTAGTAAAAGAGGAAATACAGTATGCCATTCTACACACTCTAACTGTGTAGGGTACACAGCAGGATTGTCTAAGGATGAGCTTCTTTATGCAACATCACTGAAAATTGATGTAAGTTGAAACCAATCATGCTCACTCACTTGTTCATATAATCCATTGATGCTACATTCATCAAAGGATTAATATGTAGATTGCCAACTGCCACCAAGTCCTTCTGCCATAACTATTCCTCTACTCCTTTGCCTACTGTAGTCAGATCCCATCTCAGCTAGACCCTACTATCTCTATCATCTTCTTCTTTCCCAATCTTCAATCATCTCATCATGGTACCCTTCATTTTGCCTCACCATCACTCTGTACTCCTAAAACCCTTTTATCCCCAATTTACATTATCCTTAACTGATCCAGTCTGCCTCTAACAATAGAGAAAACTGTTTTTATCAAAGTGGAAGAGGTAAAAAAGGAGAAAATCTACTTGCTATGTTGATTAACTAGACTTTCCACCCCTTTCCCTTCAGTCATTGCAGAAAGGATTTCAACCCATCCTGAATTTCCTGCATTCAAACTTAGCACTCAACTCACTCCATTATACTGGCTCTCCTCCAATTTGTAGCTTCAGTGTATTGGTTGCTATGACTTTAGCAGTTACTCCTACTTCAAAATGCAGAAGGCATTCCATATCACTACACTGTAATTTGTTGGAGTTCATTAGCCGCTTGCTTTAGGTGCTTTGATCAGTAATCACTTTGTCACGGTGGCATTATCACTGTTCTGCACCTGGCAGTCTTATGATGCTTGAAATGGTTTTGGTGTTAATAGGAAAAACAATTTTTAAATGATGTCGATTCACCCCACCCCTTCCATTTTTAATTAGAGAAAAACTTTGCTTCTTTAACCCTCACACCTTGTGCTAAATAGCTTGCAACAAAATAATACCAAGTAAAGAAAGAAAAACACATCACAGCCTCTATTAGAGAAAAGGAAATGTTCCATTCCTTGGCTTCAGCTATCAGGTTTTAAACCTCATGGGATTCAGATACATGGAATGTTTTCCTACTAAAGCGTTCAGAGTCAATGAATGGGAAATATAAGCAGGGTTGCAGGTACAAATAAACTATACTGAAAAAGAAAATCTGTGCCAAATCTGTGACTCATATTCACTTGCAGCTTGTATAACTTGTTATCTGTACTGTAGTGGTTGAGAGAGGCTGGAGTTGTAAATCAGGATATTCTCAATTAAAATTTCAACTTTTAGATGAAATAAATAGAAGGTCTTTAGTTAACTGCCATTCTCTCAGTCTCAGCAAACTCACTCATAATACAGTACAATTATTTTCCCATCCAGGAAAGATGTTGTTAATTTGGGGGGGGAGGTGGTGGTATTGTGAAGATAGTTTGGGGTGGTTGGGACATTGGTGGAAGGAGAAAGTAGAGCAGATCAGTTCTTGTTTAGAGGGTTTAAAAAAGAAAAGGCACCAGTTCCCAGTGAGGGAAGGTGAATATATCAAGATAATTTATTTACTTTTATTAAGTACATTTGGTTTGTTTTCCTGTAAGTTTATATTCACATGTATCATCATTTATTCAGTTATTTATGTGATGGGCAGATTGACTGACTAATTTAGGTCTTTGTTAGATTTGTATTCTGCCTTTCATTCTGGAGCTCAAAGCAGCACATTGTACTCCCTCCAATTTTTCCCAACAACAAAGTAAATTGAGTTGAGACCAAGTGATTGGAACAAAATCACCCAGTGAGCTTCCATGGTTAAGGCAGATATGAACCTGGCTCTCCTCAGTCCTCATCCAATGTTTTAACTACTATGTCACAATGGCTCTTTGGAGAACATTCAAACAATATTTTTCTTGAATGTTGGACTGATAATCTAGGGTTAACTTCTTGGATACTACCCTCTAAACAGAACTGAACATTCCAGATTTACCACTATAGTCCTTACTAAGAAAATAAAATATAAAAGATTTCCTATTTTGCTTAGGGAGAAGGGACTCTACAACTAAAATAGGTGGAGGCAGCCTACCTGTGAAGGCCACTATGGATGTATCAGGAAGGCAACACAGGGCATTCTTGGAAAGTGCTTGGCTGGGAAAAGGGCCAGAAAACTAAGAAAAAGTGGTGGGAGATGAATATTAAAGAATACAAGTTCATCTAACTGCATTTGAAGTAAAATTTCTGACCAACATCAGGGACTATATTTGCAGAACACACTATCCCATGGTTTCTTCAACCAAATTTTCAGGATTTTAATGATGCACTAAACCATGAAATAACCATAGAGGCTGAATTCAGACTACCCAGTAAACTAACATGTAGTTTGCAAGTTTGCCTCTCATTCTGTCACACAAACAAAGCCACTGCATCATTGGAAATATTTTAGACACACTTTTATAAGGTAGATCAATAGTATGGGACCCTGAGCTATGAAGAGAACTCGGGTTATGAAGAGCTTTATCCTCAAAACTCCTGGAAACCCAGTTAAGCAAGTTTGACTGCCAAGGTCCCAATAATCCCTACCACACAACTATGTGTATTTCCAGGACTGTGTATGTTAGAAAAGGCTCTGTAAAAAACAGAGTACCTGGCATCTTCTGAAAGCTAAACTCTATAGCCAGTATACTATATTCTACACTACATTGGATTACAATGTACACACAGCCCTAAATACAGTAATACCTTGGTTCCCGAACGCTTCTGTTCACGAACAATTCGGTTCGCGAACAGCAGCGTTCGCAAAAGTTTGCTTCCATTCGCGAACTCCACATCGGGTGACGAACACAACCCACGGCCATCTTCTCTGCTCTGACACATGGTCGTGGCTTCCTCTAGGCGAGATCGCGGTCGCAGACAGACACTTGCTGTGAAGCTTTTTGGTGTCGCCTCAAGCAAGGTTAGTGTTCTCTCTCTTCATACTGTACTGTACTGTACTTTGTTTCATATTTTTGTGGTTAAAAAAAAATACATATGGTTCAGAACGGATTAACCATATTTACATTGAACCTTATGGGAAAATTTGATTGGGTTGGCGACCAATACAGTTGGCGACCACGTTCATAGGGGTCAGAACGGATTAACCTTATTTACACTGAAACTTATGGGGAAATTTGATTCGGTTCACGACCAGAATTGTGGAACGAATTAAGTTCATGAACCGAGGTACCACTATACAAGGTGCATGATTCCAGATTATCAGACAGAACACTTTAAAAGTTTCTTTCAATTCAAAGGTGCAATGCAAATCCAGCCATAGACTGAGCAAGGAAAAGGCTTTAAAGATTCCATAAACTTCTAAGATACAAATAATCTTTGTATCTGCCTCACCTCTATTATTAGATTAACCGGTGCTACTATTGGTGGAGATAATTGAAGGGCATTATTTTGATACACACTTTTATATTCTATATATACACAGTTTTATATTTTATATATATATATGCTTCACATAATGTATAACCATACCTGTAACAGTGCACTCTATTTTATTTCTAAAGGGTTAACTTGCTTTTGCTTTGTAAAGAGCACTGGTTTCTTCCTCCCCCCCCTTCTCTCTTTGCTGAATGCCCGATTGTCTTCGAATAAGCAATTAGCTGAGTACAAGCTGTTTGTTGTACCAAGTTTGCAACAGTTGTGAGGCCCTACATTCTAGAGATAAGAAAAATCTTGTATGCCATTCCCTTGGTAACCAGAAGAAAAAGTTACATTTAAGTTTACCTTCCTAAGAACCACCTTTCACTTGCTCAGACCGTCCCAAAAATCCCTTGTATGGGTATGAGGGGATGTACTATCTGATTACAGATTTAAATGTCTATAAAGCCTCTGATGTTTGTTTTGTGAGGTATGATTTCATCAACATCTTTTGTTAATGTGTTGATTGGGGTCACCCAGCTGTGTCTTGATCAAAATACATCTGTTATCTTAAAGAAGCCTCGTCTCAAGTCTCTTTATTTGGCTTTAGTGAGACTTGGGAAATAAAAGGTGCCATACATAATTAATCTTTTAAGCCAGTGCAGACCACCTTTTTTTCTGGCCTGGAGTTACAATTCCTTTTGTCCCCACAGTCCACTAGGAGGCAGTTTTGATGATGTGTTGATTTCACTGAAAAGCTTTTCAGCCCTTTTTTTGACCCTTTTGGTTTTAGTAGTGTTAACTACAAAATAGGTCTGTTAATACATTAATACACTGCCATTTTTGGCACATATAAAGCAAGACATTATAGTGATTTTGTCATCACATACCAGAAGCTTGGTCTGGGGGAGGGGAATGGCAATGCATGTGGGCAACAGATTATCCACTCCTGCTTTAGAAGCCAATTAATGGTTGCCATTTACATGAGTGTTGCTGAATACAAAATATTTAGCAACACTAATATAAATGCCCGTTTTCAGTGAGATAAGTATTTTATATTACTGCTCCTGGAAAAAAAAGGTTCCATTCACTGCTGTCTGACTTGAACAGTATGATTCATTAGCTAGAAACAGCAAGATGAATTTTTTCATTTAACCCAATGTCAAGTTCCTAGATGACAAAATAATAATTTTTTATTATTTTATTATTATTGGATTTTTATACACACACACACACACATTTGGTGTATAATATGTGTGTGTGTGTATAATTTTTTTCATTTAACCCAATGTCAAGTTCCTAGATGACAAAATAATAATTTTTTATTATTTTATTATTATTGGATTTTTATACACACACACACACACACACATATATTTGGTGTATAATATGTGTGTGTGTGTATATATATGTGAACTCAAGGCAGTGAACATACCTAATATTCCTGCCATCTATTTCCCCACCACAACATGTGAACCCATTGAGAGACAGTGACTGGCCCAAAGTCACCCAGCTGGCTTTCATGCCTACCCCACATTTAAGCCTTATGTAAATGTTGCCTTCTCTTACAAAATTCTGCCTTTCTCCTGTTAAAGAAAAGTTAAATCTTTGTCCTTTAATTGGTTCTCTATTCTAGAGCTCCAAAGTCCACATTCACAAGAATCCGGACTGGCTATAAAAGTACCACCATGTATAACCCAAACTTTCTCTTCTTCTCACCCAATCTCAAATTGTCCCCGAAGTAAATGGGATACTTTAAAAATAAGCACTGAATGTCTAGCTTTGCTTTTGATGGAAAGATAATTTGATGTACCTCTAAGTGCCAACAAGTATTGGGGGGAGGTACATTTGTATGCATATCTCCACACAAACCTCTTTTCCCATCCCTCTCAAATCTAGATTTGTATAACATCTACTGTTAATCCAGCATCTACAACTACCTCAACAAAAATTACAAGACATGGGCTTCAGATTTCAACAATATGAGAACTGTCATCAACAGTGAGCAAATGTCACCTACTTAGATTAAGCAGCCTGTGTCAAAAAATATTCTGGAGTAGCAAGAGGACACTGAGTATACTTCATACAATTACGTGGCACTCATTTGATATGCTATCCCATTATTCCAGAAAGATGGAAGATTGTCGATTAATCTTTCTTCTATTGAACCTCTTCCATGAAGCCTATTTATTCCTCTACCTCTCCCACCCAAAGATGAAGTTTTCATCTAATACAATTCAGGTAGATAATAATACTACAAAGATGGTACTGCTAGGAAACAGCAAGTCTAATACAAGGCCCCATCATCTAACAAGGAGCTCCAATTACATAGCAAAGGACATGTGCGGCCCTCAGAACAATGTCAGAGAGTTTAAAAGGGGCCATCCTGCTTCACTGGATGAAAAAACATATTAGAATATCTTACTTTTGCAATACCCAATAAAAATCTCCACTAGCACTCATGAAATTGTATTTTAAAATAATATTCTAGGCCTTCAAAAGCAGAATTGCTTTAATGGAAACTCTAAAATTGAAACTGGCCATCTCCCACTAAGGTACAACCTTTAGTTATCTACTGTATTTATTTAGTTAGTTACTTATCCTTTCCATTATTTGTTTAAATTCCAGCTCTTTTGCATCTTTTGAAATGTTAAACATATCCATTTAATAACATGTTTCTGTTTGGCAATTAAAAAAGCAAAACCGTTTGCCTTTGCACTGCCTTTCTGCCAGCAATTTACTGGGGAAAATGGCTTCTAATATTGTTACAACCCTAAATGTTTCTAGTGGATAAGAGGAACAGAATCTGCTGTGCCTGAAAGCTTACACTGTTGTCCACTGTCCTCCTTGATTGTGACATTCCAAGAAAAGCAATCCTGAACTTGGATGAAGCTAAAAAGCTAACCAATGAGTGACTACATGCTAAAAAACAGAGTAAGTAATCTCTGCCTCGAGGCCAATCAGAGTTCTGAGAGAAACCAGTGGGCATGTGGTCATGACTTCATTTTTCCTGGAAACTAGTGAGTGCCGTTTCTCCTTCCCTTAACTTGTACCTTGGATTTGTCTACAGTCTCTATTCTTTGAACAAGGAGTCCACAAAACGTACCTCTGAGCCTACACTATGAATGCCTCAGTGATAACGCACAAGAACTCGGAATCTAGCATTGCAATATTTTACCCAATCTTAAAAATGTTCTTCTTAAAAATGTCATTATGATCACCCATTATTTCTCAATTATCAAAATATTAAAATTCATCATATTTTTTCATGTATATTGGTCACCTCAGTAGATATTCAAGAAAGGTTAGTTGACTAATTTTATATGTTGGAGATGTAACAAATTTAAAGGAACACATACAATTTGGACTTGCTCTCCGGTTGTTCCATTTTTGTTTAATATTTATACTCTTATTCACATGGCATTGAAAAGAGAAATTAATGTTTAAAAATTTGATAGTAGTATTAAAATATGTACCAAAAATTTGGAATTTGTGATCTATGAGGAACTTTGGGTATAAGGGGCATGGGTTGTAGCAAACAAGATAATAATGCATGGCTGGAAAGAAACTACAACCTCAGATGTAACAATCTTGCACTGAAGAAATGTGTTTACTTTCAGCCTTCGAACTGGCCCTGTACAGAAGCAATGGAAACACTCAAAGGATCTGCATGACACTGTCAAGATTCCACTGGTTGTTCAAAAAATGTGTCACTTCATGATGTGATGTGTTTTATGCAAACATTGGGATGTATTCTATTTTTGTTTTTAGAAGCTTTCTTTACATATTTTTTTCTTTTCTTTTTTTGTACTTTAGCATATAAAACAATAAACATTAAAGAAAAATGAGGGACACATTACATCCAGGCTTTCACTGTAACTCAAAAACTCATATTTTAATTGAGTGTTCTAGACAGTCTCTGGATCTTTTAGTTTGCTTTGCTCTAAAATTCATAAAAACATCTGCAAATTAGGAACAGCTTATGGCACAACTGAAGACCAGTATTTTATATCAATAGTGACTTGAGTTTTCTCTTAGGAATAAAACAGGAAATATCTGAATATGACTTACCACAATTGGAACACCAATGTCTGGCCAAAGGAGATCTTCTGATGGAAGCTTGGGGGAATTCCAGACCACTACAACTTTATTTAAGTAAGGGAGACCATTGAGCCTCTCTAAGGAGTTCATTAAGACTTCCTCTCGCTCATAGGTTAACATGACTACCGTAAACTGCTCCCTGGGAACATTGCCACCCAATGAAGCTTGGAACTCCTTCCCAGAGCCACCAGCTCCACCACCAATGGGTCGAAATCCAGTGCCTGACCCTAGAAACTTGGCTTCTGAGGGTAGAACAGGATCAAAGGGCGTGTGAGGAAAGAGGTGGAAAGGACCAGGAGCTGAGTTCCAGTTTCTGTAAATATCCATTGCTGTGAGAGTAAAATTGCGTAAGTATTTAGGAGATGAGTAAGGTGGTTCTGTTTCTACTGGCCCCAAATCTAAATCCCCATTGTCCGCCATATTGGGATCTGTGCCAGCAGCTTTGCCAGACCGGTGAGGGATCTCCACCGCCATTTCCTCTCGAATGGGAACAGCTGGAATTTGGATTCGAGTCCTTATGACAGCCAAGACTGTGCTAAAAACACTGTCTGAAGTGGAAAAGTAGGTTTCCCATAGGAAGCGGCCCTGCCTCCTCATGGCCAAGAGGTCATTGTCAGAAATACTCCTTAGAAGGAAGTGCACTTCTGTAATACGTGGCTTTGGTATAATTAAGGCCGCCTCATTCCACCGAATTACATCATGGTAAGGCAGTTGGACTTGCTCTCCCAGGATGACTGGAATAGCACCTACTTCTAGAGCCTCAAACAGTCTCATTGCACAGCCAGCAGAGATCATAAGATGGGTATCCCCCGGAGTGATTATCAGTGCAAAAGTAGATAATTTCAGTAGCTCTAGTCTGTCTTCCCTTTCTCCACAAAGAGCCCACTCAGTGGGCAGACTTGCCTTTGGCTGATTCTTACATGTAAATTCCACCAAGACAAAGTCCAATTTGCTGTCTTGGACAGCCTTTAATGTGGTAATAATCCTATCATCATAGTCTGCTGGTGCATTTCCTTCAATCTCTTCTTCAAATGATCGCACTTCTTGTAAGCTGGATCGGAGAGATTCAACCTTCTCCCCTTGGAAACTGAATAAGTATTTTCTCTTCACTGGCACCTGGGGTGGGATCTCTAGGAAGTTAGGTTCAGACATGGCATGGACAAGAGGAGATACTACAATGTCAAAACCTGGACGATACTGTACATCATAAAAGGTGGACTGGGCAATCATGGCCCTCCCCGTACTGACATTATAAAGAAAGTTTTGAGTTTCCGACTTCCTGGATAAGTTAATAATGAGGTGGTTATGTCCATCTGTCCTCCAATATGGCAGAGCGTGCAACTGTTGCTCTAATTCAGTAGGTTTTGGCATTACAGGTTCCTGCATTTCCCCTACTAGGATAATGTAGAGACAGGCAATGTTCGCATTTTCAGTAACATATACATTAGTTCTGACAGTGGATTCAAAGGCTTGCTTAATTAAAGGATCTAATGAGCTCCCAAAATTGAACTGGTCACTGTTGTAGACATATACTGGGAAACCAGAGGTTAGCGGACAACGTGAATAGTCAAAGCAATTATGCAGCCGGCAGTTTCTATTGGATTTTGGCAAGGGAAAGCTAGAGTCATCTTTGTCTGGTAGCAGCCGAATCGGCAGTGAAAGCTTGGGCTGGTTCTGAGCCATCAGCTCTTTATATGAATGCTCTGTTTGGCTGATAACATTCTTCAGCTGCAGAAGATCCTGCTTCGCGTTTTCAATGCTTTTCTTGCAGGCTTCAATCTTGAGATTCAGCTTGGCAATCTCACTGTTCAGCTCCTGCCGCTTAGCTTCCAATTGGAGCAGCTCTTCGCTCACCGACTCTCGAATTCGGCATAAATCCTCAACATGCTTCACCTCACAAAGTTCATTGCCTATGCGGGGACCAAAGATGCGCTTGCCAGCATCATCTACATCATCTATGGTGGTTAAGTAGTAATGGGCAATGAGGGGAAAGAAGACCAGGATAATGAATAACGTGAAGCTAAGCCAAGTGAGTCGAATCCGACTAGACCATCGTAGCATCCAAGGTTGGCCTCCATTCCCTACTCCCCCATTCCGCAACATTGTATACCCAGTCATGAGTCCCAAGGTTGATGCCACACCTCTATCACGTGGGATCAGTAGCCATACCCAAAACAGTTTGTATCCCAAAGTCTCCAGAAGGAAATACTATTGTGCCTGTTTGACAAAGGGCCAATAGAATGGAAATTTCATCTTCTTCTTGGGATGAAGGATACAACTTCTGATTTGACAGGAACCAACGATCAGTTAACTGGACATTGCAAGGCGAGAGAGAACAGGATTGACATGGCAATCAGAAGTCTTCTCTGGGGCAGACACACACAAAAGGAGCACTCCAAAGTTTACTGTTACTTTCCACATTCTGAATTAGCATCCAGTGAACAAGGCAAGCAAGAAGAATCCCACGCTATGAGTATCCCTCGCCGTCATCATGCTGCCGGTGTCCACTAGCCTAAAAAACAACAATAATATATCAGATCATACAAGCAGTGAAGGTTTCATTAACCTCTGAAAATAGAGGCCATTTTTTCGAACAGCAAAGCAGCAATAAGAGCATACTGCTCTACCTGCTACCTTTACAAAACGATGCTGATCAGAAACTGTCTGGAATGTAGGTCTGATGTTAGTGTCTCTGTGCAAAACAGATATAATCTTTCTGATATAAAATGTACAAACATATAAATACTAAATCTATACTGTTTGAACATAAAATCAAGGTGGGCCTTGATATCAATCAACTTTATTTATCTTTGGCAAAAGATTAGGAAGCAACTATGACAATGGTTGGGCAAGAACAAGTTTCTGAGTTTCTCAAGTAGAATTTAAGAACCATATTAACAAAAAGCTTTTATCTCCAAGTATTTCTGTTCTTACTCCTTCATGGACAAGAGATTTCTGATGTAATTTCTACCAATGACATAAAGGGAACTGGCTGGGGATAGAAATTAATCTTACCTGAGAAAAAAATCAGCTGCACTAATGGAAGGTAGCAGATTTAAGAGGCTGAAAGATTTTCCTCACACATCGTAATTGGCTTACAGAATTTATTGCAAGTCACAATGAAATAAAACATTTTGTTAAAAAGAGGAACAAACAAAGGGAGGATGAAATGTCTGCTCGATGGTATTAGTAGTCTCACATTTAAACAGAAAGGATACCTAAGAGATCTATTCTTGGTGGCATCCCTTCAGTGCTAGAAATGTTTCTTCCCTCGCACCTGGCTTTCCCACCTTAGGGCACTCCAAATATGCAGTTTAATAAATGCAGAGGGGTGCAAGAAAGATTGCCTTAGTAGTTCATGAGCATTCAGGCCTGGACACCTGCCAAAAGTATTATAATACCATCTTTATTGGGATTGGCGTTTAAATCACAAAAAGCTACAATTCTTCTTACTTAAAAAAAAAAAGAGTTTTGTTGCTTCGGCTAATACAAGAATGTGAAGAGAAGATAAAAATACTCAGCCACATTGGAATGAATACCAGTGAAGTCGTTTACAAACACACTGCCCCCATTCATTCATAATGCCACCAAGCAAAGGGCATCAACATAAATTTCACAAGGAAAAAGTGAGATACAGTCCTGCAAAAACAGGAAGAAACAACCATGGATTTTTAGCTATGTAGGTTATAGGGATGGATGTGTGCAGGATTTTTTTTTTTTTTTTGGTGCCTCCAAGTCAGTCTTGACTCCTGGCTACTACCTGGACAAGTTCATGCAGTTTCCTTGGCAACGTTCTTCAGAAGTCAGTTGCCATTGCCTTCTTCTTGTAGGGCTGAGAGAGAGGGACTGGCCCAAGGTCACGCAGCTGGCTTCATGTCTAAGGCAGGACTAGAACTCACAGTTTACCAGATTCCAGCCTGGTGCCTCAAACCACTACACCAAACTGGCTCTCAAAAAATAGATATACCTCTGTTGAAAACACATTAGCACATAGACCTGTATTATTATGCTGATATAAGCATTAATAGGTATTACTATGCTGGTATTATGCTGTCCAACTGTTAAATCTTCAAAGTAATATATTATCATTGTGCCACTGGATCCTATTGCCACCCCTAGGCTGTATGAAATTTATTGGATGCAGAATATATGCAGCAACTAACTACTTAAGCTAAGACAAAGGTTCCAAAACATGCTTTGTAAAAATGTATATAATTTATAGCATCTGAGCTCCTGCCAGGAGAGGAGGAGATTCCAGGAGAAGAAGTATGTCCAAATCTAACCTCTGTGTCCCTTTTTACTCCCCTCCCTCTTTCCTCTACCATTTCTATGTCTGGACCAAATACTGTCAAGGTTTATCTCATACTGACTATCCTTGTTGAACTGTTCTTTTTTCTCTCTTCTTCTATACTGTACCATGTTTCTCAATCCCAGCTGGCTGGGAATTCTGAGAGTTGAAGTCCACATAACTTAAAGTTCCTGAGATTGAGAAACACTGTTCTAGCATGTCTTCTCTATTTATACCACAATCTTGTTTTTATTTTTGCAATTCTGTGCAAAACCTGGCAGTTTTAAATTATTTATATGATCAGCAAGTAAGATAATTTGATTGAAATGGAAAATATGTATTCATGTACCTTGTGGAAGGCATAAGAATACTACAACAATATGGATCATCCAGTTATATTAAAAAATGGGTGATTCAGGACAGAGAAGAGGAAGAGAGCATGACCCAGAGCAGATAGCAAATTCCATAATCTTAATTATCACAAGATTTAGTGACAGCCATCACTATGCATGGTCAAGAAAGAATTAGACAAAATCACAGAGGATAAGGCAATATATTACTTTCAGTATGAGTGATTTTACAATATCAATTTACTGGGAACAACAATTGGAGCAAACCAATATTTTCATTCTTGCTGGTAGGCTTCCTGTAGTCCTCAAGTTAGTCACTGTAGGAACAAAATAGTGGAATACTGGAGTTTTATGTTTTTATCTTAGGATAGACATTTCCCTTTCTGTAATGAAGAAGGGAAAAGCCTATCATCCAAAATGGTAGTTCTATCTGCAATTTTTAACAGCTGTTAAAAATAGTGCAATAAGACAATACAAAATTAAGTCTAAAATCTAGTAAGCCTTGTAAAAAGCTTCCTAGAGACAAAGCCTTCTCAGTGGCTATGTCTCAGTGCTGAAGTCCTGTAATGTATAAAAGTGCCTGCCTCCAAAATTTATGCATAAGTAAAAATTACTGTATTTTCCTGGGCTTTCAAGGTTTTATTATTTGTTTTTAGCAGCTTCCAGTTATTTGGCTTTTAAAGATTCCAGTGTTGCTAAAATGTACTGCACTGTGTGATTGTTTTATTAAAGTTGTTTTAAATTATTATAACAATTTAATTTAAAACTATAATAATTTAAAACAATTAATCAACCTGGTAATCCTATATCTGAAAGGTGGGACAAAAATATTTGAAATAAGGATTCCAATATTTCCCTACTTCTGCTAGAATATTTTGCTTAAATCTCTATTTTTGTGCTGTTTCCACATCCAAGACAGATAAAAGAGGATCTCTTTTTATGGTTGTATTACTGTGGGCAAAAACAGCTTTTGGATTTTAAATTGCTTTATGTGACTAATCTTGAGCAGAAAACCACAAAGCAAAAATTTTAAAGCAGCCCTTGGAGAATTTTCCAGTCGTGAGATGCCAGATTTCATAATGCTGACACATGTTTTGTGTTGCAAAGATGAGCCAAGATATGCATCATGTCTTGGAAATGAGGATCCAAAAACTGCCTGTTTGCTTTTCAAAAGGTTCATTCTTAGCTAGTAAAAGCTTTCTTGAGACCACAAAAGGATAATGTTGGCCAAGCAAGAAAAATGGCTTAGATTCCTACTTCTAATATCATCTTAAATGAACAACATATATAAATGCTGAGCTTCAGCAAAAAGACATTTTAATTATTTTATGGATTTATCTAGCATGTGTCTATTAATACAGTGCAGATTCTAAATTAATAGGCATAATTGTGGCTGAAAATGTTTAGAAGTTATATATAAATACTGGGACTTCTCACCCTGCTATTTTGTCCTACCATTCAAATAATAATAAATGTGAACTAAGACAAACATCTTCATCCAAAAATAGAGTCCACTCTATTATCTTTCTGTCTAAAATATACAGAGAGGCATGAAATTCTGATGGTCAAATATGTAACACAGAACTACCATACATTTGCTCACAATCACTTCATCATCTAGTGATTATGTGAACAATTCCACCTTGATATTTTTGCCTGAATTTATTTATTTATTTAAAAGATGGTGCACCCAGAACTGCATGCCACTGCATTCTGGACCAGTTGTAATTTCCAGATGATCTTCAAGGGCAGCCCCATGTGGAGTGTGTTGCAGTAATCCAACCGGGAAGTGACCAGGCCATGAGTGACCATGAGCAAGACCTCCAGGTCCAGGAAAGGGCACAACTGGTACACAAGATGAATCTGTGCAAAGGCCCCCTCTAGCCATGGCTGCCACCTGCTCCTCAAAAAGGAGCCGGGAGACCAGGAGGAGCCCCAAACTGCACACCAACTCTGTCCAGGGGAATGCAACCCTGGCAAGAGTCAAAGATGGTATCAAAGATGGTATCTCACCAGTCCCATGAGGATCAAAATCCCAGAGCTATTCCAGCTTGCTATGGTTGAGTCAAAGCCAGTTCCTCCCCATCCCAACTCTTACACCCTTCAGGCACTGGGCCAACACAGGGACAGCGGTGCTTGGTAGCCAGGGCTAAAGATGTGTAACTGAGTATCCTCTGTATGCTGATCATACTGCATCCCATGACCTCACCCAGCGGTTTCATGTAGATATTAAATAGGAGAGGGGAGAGATCAGAGCCCTGAGGCATCCAACATAAAAGAGGCCAAGGGGTGAACCTCTCCATTCCTGACGAACACTGACTGAAAGAAGGGGGAGAACCACTGCAAAACAATGCCCCCCACTCCTAATCCCCAGAGCCAGTCCAGTAGGATACCATGGTTGATGGTGTCAAAAGCCACTGAGAAATCCAGGAGGGCCAGGACAGATGTACCAACCCTATCCAGAGCCCTCCACAGGTCATCCACAACTATGACCAATTTATATCCCTGCTTTATTCCCCAAACTACTATGACTGGTGAAAGCTAAGTTCAATGTGTAAAATATTTCATTAAAATCCAATTCGAATGACTGAAAAAGCATAAGTCGACATCTTGTCCTGGTGTCTGGAGGCTGTGGGAGCATGGATGGGATGCAATGGGTTTCAGCTCCTGTAGCAAAACTCAGTGGCTTTGGATTTCTGGACCTTCTGATGCCAAAGATCTTCCACCTTTGGTTTTAGGTGGGGTGGCACTGCCTCAGACAGACCCAGTGTGCAATCTGGGGGTCCTCCTGGACTCACAGCTGTGGCCAGGAGACTCTTTGGGCTGTGTGCCAGTTGTGCCTGTTCCTGAACCAGGAGGCCCTGCTCCCTGCCACTCATGCCCTCATGACCTCCTGCCTGGACTACTGCAACATGCTCTACAAGGGGCTGCCCTTAAAGAGAATTCAGAAGCTACAACTGGTACACATTTCGGCACATGTAACTTTCAGGTGCAATTCAAGGTGCTGGTCGTCACCTTTAAAACCCTTCATGGTTTGGGACCAGGTTATTTAAGGAACTGTCTCTCCTCAATTGTTTCTACCCATCCTATTCAGTCTGGCAGGATGGGTATGCTCCAGGTCCCATCAGCAAAGGAATGTTAGCTGGCAGGGCCCAGAAGACAAGCCTTTTCTACCATGGTGTCTGCCCCCAGAACACTCTTCCTCCAAAAATTAGGTTGGCCCAACCCTGCTGGCCTTTTATAAGGCCTTAAAGACCTGGCTTTGTGCCTGGGCCTGGGGCCCCAGGTGTGTAAAGGGACCTGTCTCCTGGTTATGTTAATTATTGCTATATTTCTCTTGGTTATTATGTATTTTAGTTTCTGTAGTTGTGATTGTAATTGTTTTAACTTTTGTTTTAAATATTGTTCACTGCCAAGAGTCACTTGCTGAGATGGGCGGCTATATAAATTGACTAAAAGTAGGTAGGTAGGTAGGTGGATGGATGGATGGATGGATGGATGGATGGATAGATAGATAGATAGATAGATAGATAGATAGATAGATAGATAGATAGATAGATAGATTCCTAATCACTTATCAAAAGTGTCCTAAACCCCTCTCTTGCAAGGCTTCTAAGAAAGGGTCAGACTTGGGGAAAACCCCTAGCCAATTCCACAGCAGTGATTCACATACTTTGAATGTCCTTCTCCAGTTGGCACTGAAACTTGGAAACAGGCACTGCCAACACTCTCATCTTTCAGACAAACAAATCAGCCAAAGGAACCTGCTAGACTTCCTACCCACAGTGGCCCAGAACCCACAGTGGCTCCTCTACAGGGAAACCAGTGGGCTTCCTTGTGCAGTTGGTTGGCCACTGTGAGAACAGATAGCTGGACTAGATGGGCCAGGGCTTATGTTTTTATGTTCTAACACTAATTGTTGCAGTTCCAACATAGTCACCAAAAACTAAATTTTGTGTATTTAATAATGAGGCATAAAGCTCTTCTGAACCACTGGTGTGAGCTGGAAACATTACTTTTCTGAACAGTTTCTGGCTGGAGAAGACAATCATGGAACAACCCAGCGATAACTTTTTAACAAAAGCATATACAAGTAGTCCCCGGATTAAGAACGCCCGGGTTACAGATGACCCATAGTTAAGAACAGAGCCTATTTTAGCAAAATTCGAGTTACATACGCAATGATTTGAGTTAAATACACAATGGTTCAAGTTCATTACACAATACTACTTATCCAGTATTATAAAATAACACTGTTCCAGCTCGCACACAAATTTAAGAACTTGTTCTTAAACTGGGGACTACCTGTGTATCTCTTAAACTTCCTCTCTTGGGGACCCCTGCTGTTAATCTACTGGATCTTAGATCTGGAAGTTCTTCAAGTCAGCAAATGATGTGCAACCATCAACAACAAATTTTACTTTTTAATCTGAGAACCTGGTTTGGACAACTGACTCAGCAAAATAACCCATTTCAAAAAAGATGTATTTTTGAGGTGCAATTTTTGGAAATATGGGACTCAGGAAACTGTCTGATATCAATTACCATATCCAGCACAGTACTGTCTAATGTAAACCATAGTGGTTCCCCAGGATTTCAGGCAGAGAAGGAAATTTTCATACCTACCAAGTTTCTTTTTAACAGCAGATGTCACAGACTGAGGGATCTTCTGAAGATGCTTCTATCAAGAGGAACCCAAACATGAGAATATCTCCAACTCAAGCTAAGCTATGGTGCTATGTTTTGAGTTGTTTCGCCACTCAAACAAATGCATTACACTTGAAATGGCATTGCCAATTACAGGTGCAACGGATTATAATTATTATAATTATACTTTCATCCCACTTTTAAAATATATATTTGGTCAACTTAAGGTAGCAAACATACTTAATTCTCCTGCCCCCTATTTCCCCCACAACGAGCACCCTGTGATATGGATTGGACTGGGAGAGAGTGACTGGTCCAGAGTCATCCAGCCGGCTTTCATGCCTAAGGCAGGTCTAGAACTCACGTCTCCTGCTTTCTAGGTCAACACCTTAACCACTATACCAAACTGGCTCTCTCTGTCTGAAAAACTTTATATGGAATGGAATGAACTGATGGCGAGTATCTGCAAGGTACAAAAATGGCAACATTTCCCAGATGTGAGTTCTACATCCAGTTTTTGACAAAACATAGTATCCTCCCATTTGTGAATCACAGCAACCAGTATTGAGAAAGTAGAGATTCTAGTACTGATAATGTCCCACTGTTATAACTATGATCTATGGATAGGCTTATCTACACAAAATTAACTTTTGACCATAGCAAAATAGATGAGGTCAACTACAGATAAATGGTTTTAAAATAGATTTATTTTATGTTTTTAATATTATTTTTCCCTTCTAAGTCTGTTCTTGAGCTTTAATATGTCTTCATATACCTACAGCTACAGAATAAGGGCATTTAAGAGAAAAGCAAAGAGTCTGCACATCTATACACCCTTCAAAAGGTAGTGGGGGGTGGTGTTGTACATTACTGCAGTACTATAGAATAAACATCAGGAGAGACTGTTAAACCATCCTTTGGAAGCCAGGAGAGCAAGAAAGTTGCTAAAAGGATGGCCAACTCCGCTGCTCTATCTAGAAGCCATCTCAGTCTATTACCCTTTCATTTTCTGCCTTGTACCTCAGACTCTTCAGT
The DNA here is from genome assembly GCF_059951505.1 of Python bivittatus. Lineage (NCBI taxonomy): Eukaryota > Metazoa > Chordata > Lepidosauria > Squamata > Pythonidae > Python > Python bivittatus. The sequence continues at coordinate 2,120,445 of NW_028277096.1, forward strand.
AAGAGCTCATCAGCAAACTATTAAAGAGCTTTATACAAAGCTCTTCTAATAGAGCACTAATTCCATACCAGCCATCTTTGCTGTCTCTAAATAGGAAGCTAATTTTATATAATGGCCTTCAGAACTAGTCACAAAAGGCATGCAAGATGTTCTTGCCTTTAAAAATTAGACCAGCGTATTCTCCATTTATGGCAACTGTGGTGTGGTGGGGAAGAGATGTGTCAGATGACTCATGCACAGATCAAATCAAATCAAATCTTTATTATGGTCATAAACTAGCATAATCAGGTTCTGCTCAGGCTTTAAAACCCTAAGTTTTAAATCCTAGACTTATCCATGAATCCTAGAAAGAGAAGAATGGCCATTTTTATTCAGTAACATTGCAAATAATATGAAGAGAGAGCATCAATCTACTGCTCTTGGTTGGGGAACTGTGGGAAGTTCAAGCTAAGAAATTTGCATCACTCCAGAAGGAGTCTGGATCTGAGTGAATCTCTGAGATTATCGACTTTCCATTATTTTAACAAACTCACCTTCTTCTACCAGTTACCCCAATCTGCCACCTGATTAGACTGTGTTTCTCATTTCTGACATGTTGTTGCTTCTTCCAAAATGTTTTGTTGGAGCCCCACACTGTGGAACACGCTGCTCCAGAGATATGCATGGCCCCTACCCTTCTGACATTTCAAAAGACATTTGACCATTCTTTTTCAATGAGCATTTTAGCCAGGATGAAGATTCTGAGTTGCCATTTTACTTTTTAATGAAACGCCATTTTACTTTTTAATGAAATATTGGATTGATTGTAATTGTTCCTTATGTGTAGAGTCTTACTGTAAAGTAAGTAAGAAGTAAAGTTGAATCCTGCTTCTTCTGACCCCACTAGACTGAGAATTGCTCTACTTCTGCACTCTAGTATCTAATGGTTTGGAAACAAACTTTTGCTGGACCCACCCCAACAGCAACAGGAGAACAACTCTGGGGTCTTTGAAGCTATTGAGCAGATTAGAGATCTAATATTTGATGCAAATCATTTGGGTTCTCAGTGAACAAGTGGGCATGGATGGAGGAGGTGATGCTGTAGCAATTATTTTATTCTGTTGTTCCCTTTTATCTAGTAACTACCAGAAGGTAACCCAGGATGTAAGAGCTCTATCTCTGGATTTAGAGGAGAGGATGCCATGTAAGGCACTCATTAGAAGATAGGAGATGGCAGCAAGAACTACCAAGAGTTTTACTTCAAGAGACGATGTGAAGACCCACGGGACTTTTTGGAGAGGAGGTTTAAAACTTCCCTTACTCTTTTACCCTACCAGCTCCACCAAGCTACTAACATAGATTAGAGTCCTTAAGAAATTTCCATGCCCTTTAGAAAATCTGTGCCAATTACGATCACTAATTTGTTTTAGATAAACACAATTTAATACATGCAAGCTAAAACTGGACAGAATAAGAGATTACATAAGTGTTCATCCAGATTTTTTTTTGATTTTTTTTATCCCACCTTTATTATTTTAATAAATAAGTCAGCAAGTGTCAGGCCTAGCCCAAGGAACTCCAAGAGACAATGCCAATTCAGTCCAGCTATGTTTATTAGCTACAACCTCTAGCAAGAATCTTCCCAGACTAAAACCCCAGTTCCCAAAGTCCTCCAGCCACAACAGTGTGAATTCCTCAGGGAGGTGCCAGTCTCATCCTCTTGTTCCTCCCACGCGGTTCTGGTGAGCTAAGAAAATGTTTATCTCCCTGAGCTTGGCCTTCATAATTCCATTCCATCACAGCAAGCATATCTAATACTCCTGCCCACTTGGTTATATGGAAGTGCGAGTTATAAAAATAAGCTGAATACAGTGAGAATTGGGTTACTTAAGAAGTATGTGTGGTAAAACAAGAAGAAAGAGGGTCAAGAATGAACTGATACTGAATTAACATGGATTGACTACAAAAGTCAGTGACTAGTATGAGAGAAGTACTTTGTGGTGGTTTGGTTACATAGAGTGAATGAGGATTGAGCAACAAAACAAATGTATGAAGGAAGAACAAGTGACCTGAAAAGAAAGTGAAAACTGAAAAACATTGTGGTTGGATGGAGCTGATGAGATCCTCAAAAAGAGAAAGGTCAGAAGTTTAAAGAACAAATGTATGAATGTATAGCTGTAGTGGAAGTTTGCAATGATAGAAAAGCATAAAGAGGTACAAGGAATGCTGTTGTTATAAACGAGGTATATTTTCTTTCCTTTCTTTTCATGCATTTAACTTCTTTTGCTTACTATTTAACTTTGTGGTAATTACCAAGAGACAGGATAAATTTGTCAAAAGCAGAACTTGCTAGAGTCATCCTACCTCATTTTTTGAAAGAGTAACTTCCTTAACATACTGTCGGAATGTTGTAGAAATAATATATACCTTAACGTCAGCAAAACATTTAACGAAGTACCCATGAGATATTGATTAGGAAACTAGTTCAGCAAGAGCTAAATGACATGACAAAATAAGTTTATAGCTGACTTAATAATTGCATTCAATGGATCCTTATCAAACTGTAGAGAAAAATAGAGTACCACAAGCTTCAGTCCTCTACTCTTCAATATTTTCATTAATGATATGAAGGGTTGATTGAATGCTCATCAAATCTGCACATAATACAAAATTGGGTAAGATAGCTAGTACCTCAGAAGAACAGAAATGATATTCAAAATGTTCTTGACAGAATGGAGAAATAGGCTGAAAGTGCCAAAAGATAAATGCAAAATTCTTCATTTATGAAACAAAAATCAAATGCACATAGGATGGGGAAATACCTGGCTTTGCTAAAAGTCTGGACCAAATCCAGATTTTGGAAGAACCTAAACAAACATTTCAAAAGACCACTTCAACCAGATGTTGTCTCCACACTTCTCCTCCTTATCCAGGAGTGAAAGGAACAGCAATAGTTGTTATCACTTATCCTCATTAACGGCCACTTCTATATATCCTGGCTAGTCCCTGACTCACATCCTAGGCTACTAGACTACTAACTGCTTGGTCTCCTTTCTATAGGCTGAAGCTGTTCCTCCCACTCCCTTTCATCTGCTAGCTAGATGGATGATCCAGCAAACTACAACAGTAGCAGCTCACTCTCACTTATCTTACTTTCCCAGGCAGCAGCTGCTTTTAGTTAATCTGCAAGATTGTTTGCTAGATTGCCCATCAGTGCAGCTGAATGATCAGCAATAGAAGGTGGGCCTTGAGGAGTGAAAGGAGGATCCCTTCTATGGCTGCTCTCCCAACAGACACTGTTCCTAGCTTCTTCACTGATCCTTGTCTCATCTGCTGGATAATACAGAGCAGCAGCAACCACTCCATCTTGAATCTGCAGTCAGGGAAGGAAGTAGTCAACCAGCACCTGCACAGCAGAGCAGCAGCAGAAGTTCCATCAATCACCAAATCACGTTTGTCCACTCAGACAAAAAAGCAATAATGAGTGCTGAGATGTTCTGGCTTCCCTCATTATTACACTTGTTACCTGACTGGACTATTAGCAATAACCCGAGGCAGCAAATGATTGGACTATTAGCAGTCCTACCATTCAGGCTGGTCTAGATAGAGTGAGAAGAGTTGCTTTTATTGTCATAGGCTGCAATGGAATGCTAAGTGAGGTGTCAGATCCCCCAGAGACAGGCCCAGTCCTCCACAGGATGAGCTCTGCGTAGCAGCCAAAATGGCAATTACTCCTCTTCTTTTGTAGCCAGCAGTGGGTCATCCTGAAATGGGAACCCAAGGACATCTGACTTTTTTTTTTTAGATTTTTTTATCTGCCTTTATTATTTTTATAAATAACTCACAATGGCAAACATACCTAATACTCCTTCCTCCTCCTATTTTCCCCACAACAATAACCCTGTGATGTGGGTTGGGCTGAGAGAGAATGACTGGCCCAAAGTCACCCAGCCAGCTTTCATGCCTACATTGGGACTAGACTTTCTGTCTGCCCTGTATTTAGAAAATGTTAATGCCACTTCAGTTGACTGATAAACCATCCAACCCCAGCATCTCTTTTTTGTGTAGACTGAGCTTTAATTTGTTATTCTTCATCCAGCCCATAATTAATTCCAGGCACCATCATATGCTAAGAAAGGAAACAAAATCACACCAGGGAAATAGAAGGATTACTTGATATAATTTTTCTGTAGTGACAGATGATTACTAGTAATACTGGCCTTTATTTATGTAAATCTGGGAGCTAAAAGCTTGCTGAATTCTGCTTTAGCACAATGCATTTACACAGATGGTAGCTACATCCCCAAGCCCTTGGTAAACAGAGATCTCTGCTAGGCATGATCAATCACCTACTAATAAAAGCAACTTGCACCCAGTAGAGGGCAGTGACGTTCACATAACAACTATAGTCCAGTGCCTGAGAAGTAATGGAGGTTATTAACTTTATACAAGCTACACAGGACAACAATCTAAATCACATAATGTTCTTGCAACAGGCAATTCAGTTGTTCCAAATGAGCAGTCACCTGAACAACTGCAGCACAGTGGGAAACACAGATGGGGAAAAACAAAAATCAATAGACTCCAATTATGAAGTCCAGTAAAAGTAGAGCTTAAAACCACCTCTCTTTGCTAATATCTTCACATATTTTGTAGAATCTTCCCACAGGTGAAATATGGTATTAACAAAGCTTGCTGTGACCTCTGCAATTATGCCAAACTATGATGATTTAAGTGTGCTTCAAGAGACAACGCTGACCTCAGAATGAAGTGATAACCTTGACAACCCAAGAAATGCTGTTAACCAAGCTAGTCTTATTAATGTTTAAAACATCAGTGTTGAATAAGGGTGCTCAAATGCTGCCAACTTGATCAATTATTTAAAAATATAGAGAAAACCTATAGGAGATCCTACATTACTACTGGGGCCACATCACTCAATCAAGGAATCATAGTTAACCAAGTCAATATACTTTCTCTGGGCCTTGATCAAGTTGTTATATAGAAACCTTTTGGAGCTGAATTTCAGCCTGGCTGCAGGATCATACCAAAACTCCATCTTGTTATCCTGTTTTGCACAGCAGATCCCAGGAGGTAATGCAACTTAATAACATTCTCTGGATATTCAGAGCCAACCCTAGAAATTCCACAATGCCATTATAGCTAGTGACTACTGTTGATAGTACTTCCCCCATACATCTTCCATCTCTATGACTCTGTAGTCATGTTTTGAACGGGGAAGAAATCAACAGTAATAAGAGTTTTATTTTCAAATTGTATGTGATTGGAGGTAACTGGAAATAAAGGAATCTGCCCATTTATAGGTAGTCCTTGTTTAGCAACCACAACTGGGACTAGTAACTCAGTCGTTAAGCAAAGTGGTCGCTAAGTGAAACTGCGACTGTGCTTACGATCTTACTCAGCTTTCCTTTGCTTTACAGACCTGTGAAAGTTGTAAATGTGGGGATTGGTCGCAAAGTTACTTTTTCACCACCATCATAACTGTGAATGGTCATTAAACAAGGCAGTTGCTAAACAAGGACAACTTGTATGTCTTTGAGGCTTTCAGCATGTAATAAAATTCCTGTGCCAGCTTCTGGGTAACGCTCCTACATACAAGGCCCACTTGTGGATCTCCCATGTACTTAAACAGGATATCTCCAGGCTGCCACTGATTAAGAAGCTTTTTAAGACTTGACTTTATGAAAAGGCTTTCAAAGTTGAGGAATTCACTGCAACACAAAATCTTAAACCAAAAAAAAAAAAAGTCTTCCAGTAAGCCAAAATGTGTCAATCTTCTGTGGCCTAAAAGAGACAAAGAGAAAATGTGATTTATCTTTAGGATATTTTGCTGCTCAGTAACAAGACAACCATTCTTCTTGCCCCAGACTCTCAGACATTAGCTATATGGAAGCCCAGCACAGAAATCCCTTGCAATTCAGTGATTGTCAGCTGGAAATTACTCAGTTCAAGATGGGTGAATCTTGTCCTAATGGCACAATCGTTTTTGAGCTATGGACCTTCTGCAATATGCTGGACAGTATGTGTAGTAAGAGTTAATGGAAGAGGTCTGGAGAAGGTAGTGGGCATGTTGAGAGTAAAAATAAGTGTATTCTTGCAGATGGGCAGTGGAGCCACAAAAGGAGGTCAAGACGACAAAAGACAGTGGAAGATAAGGAAGAAGCTGACAGTACAACATGGGGGGGGGCAATGAGGGCACTCTTAAGAGAAACCAATTTGGAATGACTTAAAATGAAAATAAAGGGAGATGGGGTAATGAAAGAGAGAAGCTGTCCTAAAAGAGCAGGGGAGGCAATTATTAGAGAAGTAACCACAATGTGCTCAAAACAAGAAGAAAACCAAATAGGAAAAATAGAACAAAAGTTATGTCTTGCCCCATCACACAGCCTGTTTACTTCAAGAAGGCTTTGCTGTTTGCTCTAGAGATCGTTTATACCCAGGGAAGGTGAAAATTGGTGGTTTTGGCACCAGCTTTTTACACACAGATTCCTAAGTGTACATTTCAACAACTCAGCAGGTGCTTGGCTTTTCCTCCAGCAAGCATTTTTCAGTTTGGCTGGAAGACAGCTTCAAGGTGAAGGCCAAAACTGCTCCCAATCCAAATGGAAAAATTAGGAGCTCTGTCCACCTGTGTTTTCAGTCGCATTTATCCCCAAGGACAAAAATAATTCACTCTCTCCCATATTGCAATGTTCACAAAGCTTTTCATTTCAATAAAGGCTTTTTCAGCTAAATATAATTAACAAAACTTCTTTTCCCCAACTCACCACCAATCCCAGTACTCTTCTTGTTTATTCCTTTTACCTTTTTTATTTCCAACTCCAAAATCATTTACTATCATTCTTGCTTAAATACCCTCCCTCTCAAAAAAAACCCAAAGGTGGGGAAGAGCTTGAGACGGAGGCTGTTGAGTACAGATCTAGACAATAAAAATCATTATTAAAAACTCTGGCTAAGCTTTGGAGCTGCTGACAATGGCTCAAAACAGCTGCACTGCCCTCTTTATTTTCAGCATCAAATGCTTGTGTCCAAAATTCACAAGGCACATATTCAGCCTCATTCTTGGCATATGGCAGTAGAACAAAATTGCCTGAAGAATCTGTTTTATTGCAGTGAAACTGCTTAGTTTAGTTTTGGAATAAAATGTACTTTAATCTTTCAGCTGCTTGTCTTTTATGAAAGACAGAGATAAGAATGGGTTTGAGAGAAAGGTGAAAGTGAGTGTGGAAGGAGAGAGAGAATGAGGAAAACTAATAAGTTCAAGTTCTTTGGTGAAATGTAATCCACTAGTCCATCCCACAGCTGTTGCTCAAAGGTGGAAGAAAGATACAAAACCACTAAAGTAGTTCTAGGGGGAGAGGGAAGAAGATGTCTGAAGCCTACCACAAATGAGAAGATGTGTTCATATTGCCCAGAATTACCAACTTTGGCTGATTACAACTCTCTTCCACCTCTTTCAAAAACACGCACACCATCTCCTGCTTAAGATGTTTCACCTAGAGACACCAAAGGCTAACCCTAGCACTTTCTGGATATAGAGCATTTGGTTTGCTGCCAAGCGGTTATGTCCATGAAGTGTATTTCCATTTTTTGGATCCACTTGTTGCTCAGAGAATGAAGCTAATTATGTCAAAACAGGCCATATCAGAAAAAGAATAATTTTCCTCAAATCACCCCAAAGTTAGGAACTGAGTCAGCAATTTTGTTCTCATCTTATAAAAGGAATTAATCACAGTCATGGGGGAAAGATCCATCAGTAACTACTAGCTCAATGGAAACTCCATGGCTGGTGCTGCATGCTATGGGACAGCAAGAAAATGCCCACTTCCAATTTGTCAGGCATTCCTAGTACAACCTAAACCGTCACATTATCATCATCACTATTCTTCAGTGTTTGAAATGGTTGAATTTTGATTTTCAACTCCTCTACATTTTCCCTGTTATGATAAACATGTTGCCAGCCCAAGAGAGGATGAGAGTCCCTAAACTGAATGTCTTTAAAAGGGAATTGGATAGATTCTTGGAGAATGGGCATACTGAAGATTCAATATAATCTCTAGACTGGAGGCAGCATGCAACAGAAGAGATATCTCCTATTTGTAAACACCCTAGAAGAATTTTGTGGGCTACTATGAGAAACCAAACAGTAGACTGAGATGGGACCCACAGGGTTGTTATTATGTTGCCACTCCCAAGCTAACTACTCTCCCCTGTGCCACAGCCCAACCACGCCATTAAATCCCACTTCTTTAAGCTAAACTACTTGGAAGCTTCAGAGACAGCCTACTCTACCTGCTCCACAAGAGTAGTTTCCCCAAAGAGTGCTAAACTAACATATAAAGGCAGCAGAAAGAAATTAACCAGCACACCTAGGTTTCTTGTCCCTTTGGGAGCTATAAAGTGTGCTACTGCATCAGAGCAGAGATTAAATTATGGATTGCAGCTACTGCCAAGTGCTGTTGGAAAGATTTTTATCCTTTAACTTAAAGTGGGTTTTTAAAAGGTCTCATCATAGTGCATTCTAAGCAGATGCAGGGAATAAAGGATGTCTTGGCAGGCATTTACTTCTATGTCCTTGTAGAGAAACCTTGTCATGAATATGGCCCAACTCTTTTCACCACCCATATTCCTTGAATCATATTTATGATTTCTTTCTTAATTCCCTAGTTGCAAGATCCTGTCATTGAAGCTTAGAAATGAGGACTCACCAGAAACAGAAGTTTAAGTGAATGGTGAGAGAACTCTACTGTTGTAATCCATGACTTTTTTTTTAAATTTACCTATATATCTCTCCTGTAAGAGTAACTCTAAATATGGAAGTTAATAATTAAACCAATGAATTGGTCTGATTCACAAGTTTTCATGGGAATCATTATCTTGTTTTGAACTACTGCTATTGAAGGCTTTGGTATTCCTCCATGGCTTTCCTGTAGTCCTGTTTACCAAACAGAGCAAGATGGAGCTGCTTAGAGTGAATTATTCTCCAAACATATATTGCACAAGGTATATAAATCTGCCTTATATTAAAACTACTGGTCCATCTGTTGTTCTCCACAGTTTTTCCTGGCACTGACATCTGAAGATGTTGAGGAATGAACTTGAGACCAACTCACATACATCACCTATGAGATACATTTCCTTTGGTGGTATGGGAATCCCAGCAATCAACAGTACAGGGTTTCATAAGGGTCTTGTAGTGACCATAGCTTCAAACCATGCTTCTTCCATTTTTCATTTCTCTCATTTAATTACATGAGTACCTACACTTGCACCACTTGTTCAGAATTTAGTGATCGAATATATGTTTTATGTTTACATGCATGAAGGTCCTAGGCTTGATTTTCAGAGTGAAGCTGGAGTGGGGCGGGGGGGGGGGGGGAATCTGCCTGAAACCCTTGACAGCTGCTATGATTCAAAGCAGACAATGTAGCACATCTGCCTGACCCATGATTAGGCATCTTCAATCTAAATGAATAAGGCTTATGGTAGGAGAGCATACAAGCTCTGTACTACAAGGCCAGGCAGAGAGCAGAAATGCAAAAATTCCAGTAGCCGCTGACATTGCTAATTATCTGTACTTATTTTAACAATCAGCATGTAGCACTGATTAGAAAACAAATTCCTTCTCTAGAAAACTATCAGGCTCCTAACAAAAATATTTGTACTACTGCCACAAGCCTTAAAGCAGGAATGTTCAGTTTAGAGGTATTCTCCCTTCCATCCAGCTTCACCTCTAATTTGGACTTTGGCTTGCTTTTCCTCCTGCCTTCTGCCTCAATGAATTCATGATTCCCATAATTTATAGTCAAGGATTCCCATACAACAGCTGACCATCCAAACTGCTTAAGACAATAATTGCACTTATGTGCTTACTCCGAGCCTCGGCAAAGCTTATACAGGAGAAGATGCAGTCAATCCAGGCTCCTTACTATATAACACCACATGTCCAAGATCTGATGAATGCCATTTTATGTGTTCATTGTGGGAAGTATGTGCAAAATATTCCAGATTTAAAAACAGGATCAATTCTAGGCAATTTGGAGATTTAGTAATTATTTGGTCTTTCTTCAGGGCCAATTTGCAAGGGAAGTGCTGAAAAACTTATAACAGCTGCAGCAAGCATAGTAAGTGGTGAAGAATGCAAGTGGTTCAGGTTTGGGCCCTATTTAGAGGGCCACCATAAGTTCTCACCCTCTGGCAAGTACATGTTATGTATAGTTAGGATAAGCTTTAAAGACAGAGAAAAAGACTGGTTCAAAGCTGCAAATCCAGCAGAAATCCTGCATGCTCTTGATTTCTGCTCTGCGCTTCCATGACATGCCTGTTCTTCCCAATATAAACAAGTTATAAAACATTTACTTCAGGACAGATCAGCTGCTGGAACCCAGCCAACTGACAATGTTGGCTCAAAGGTGAGAAGCAGCATTTATCTCCATGTTATACCTCCCAGAGAAACACAGTAAGTATTTAAATATAAAACCCAGTGACGGTAGCAGCAGATCCAGAATGCTGAGCACAGCTCATTTCCCTGTCCAAAGAGATGTTTCTCTTTTTTATTTTACTAAGTTCTTTTGCCTCCCCCTTCCTTTGAACATATTATAACCTGGCCTCAAAGCTGCAAAATCGTTTGAACAGAGAGGGCACCAGGACCTTTTGGGAAAGGAACACAGCTGTGTGAATCAGACCCAAGGTTTAATTTCCTCTGGTTTACAAAAAAACATAGCTCCAAGATCTGATGCATCATTCTGCTAAGTAATCTGCATAGGCAATGTAAACAGAAACTTTGCTATGTTGCAGTTTCCTAGTTTGCTTCACAGGATAAAACAAGTATTATCCACAAGTCACTACCTGTGGGTGAGAACGTTCAAGATCAGATGCATCTGAACGATCGTCACTGATCCGTCACCAATTCATGCAGCAGATAAGGGGGATCACAGGATCCTTTGCAGTACTGTGCAAAGCAATATGTGCTCCCATTATAATCTGTTCATCTGGTTCCATGCTGAGAAATATTAACCGCTGCTGTACAGTACATGGGCCTCAGAACCTCAGTATACCCCATAGCACCTTTTCATCTTCATCAGGGATATGTATTCACAGCAGGGAATGCCAAAGAAAGTGATGCTTATTTAAATACCAACTGGAGGCATTTTGCAAGAAAGACTCTGCCTCAGCATGCTGGCTGGAATCAAGCCTGAGATTCATTCTGTCAAGGAAGGGGGTTAGAGGAAAGACTGAGCAGATTGAGACATAGAGACATTCCTACCTAACTGAACTCATCTCACTGCACAGAGATTGGCTCAGCCTCACAGACAGAATGCATCTTTGAGAAAAACATCTCTCCAATCCATATTTGGAGTTCTGCAATTATCTAAGAGCACAGCTGCACGGTGTGACCCAATTTAAATGTCCAGTGTGTGAATTGGTATATCCAAATGTATCTCTTACAATATAAAATTGTACCCAGAAAGCTAGCACAGAATACAGTTCATTAAAACGAACTGACCGATATAGTAATCATGTCTATATATTATCTTGCCTATTCCTGAGTAGTAGTGGCTAAGGAATACGAGCAGGAGGAAGTAATATGACACTCGTGTCCTACAGTAATGTTTCTTAAAGTGTGGTCCGAACCCCCTCTCAGGGTCCGCAAAATCAAGATTATTTGCCAGATATTGAAGATATTTGGAAAAATTTAAAACAATGTCACTCTTCTTTGTTATTACTTTTTATTTGTTAAAAAATTGGGTTTTTTCATGAAAAGTATTTTATTTATGTTAATAGCTAATGGGTTTAATGTTGTTATTTTTACATGATTTATTTACAATAAATAAATATTCTTCGAATGTGTCAATTTTAATTTTTAATACAGTAAATATTGACAAATACAACTTATGCAAACAAAAGCTCTTTTGGGGTCTCCCAGAATTTTTAAAAGTGGGAAGGGATCCTAAGAGTAAACGGTTAAGTAACACTGGTGTAGAGGCATCTGGTCAGCTTTTATGGAATCACTGAACTGGACTATAAGAGCTTTGCTGTGATCCAACAGGGCTGTTCTGATTTTTGTAAGGGGGACAGACAGGTTTCAAAGACCCCTAAATCTCCTCCATCTTATCCTACTTCAGAACAGAGGAATTTAGGAAAAGAGATTCAGTGGCATGCAGCAATTAAGCCACAACAAATATTATTAGAAAGTTATATGATGTTAATGTACATGTCCAGGCTGCCAACTCTGACATTCACAGCTGGTCAGCTTATATGCAGGACAGGATCACACAGAATCCAGATTTTGTATATGTTCTTTATTTCTTTTTAAATGTTTGATTTTGTCTATCTCTAGTGATAGCCTTTGACTGGTTAAATCATCCAGTCGTGCTTCTGCGCTCACAGTCAGAAGAACACATTATTGAAATTTGGTTGCTTTTCCTTTTTTAATCATCAGAAAAACAGCACAGGTTGAGAGAGCCCTATTTCACTGACACATTGAGGTTGCCAGGAGAGATGCCCTTGGGAGGTAGGTGAAGGAGGCAAGAATTACCAAACTGCTACCCTGACAGTGTGTGAGGACCCAGTGGGCTTCTGGAAGAGGAAATCTGATACCTTTAGCCTTCTACCCTACTGGCTCAGCTATTCCACTACAAGTGTTTTATCTGAAATGCTACGATCACCCAGCAGAGAAGTTATTTAGTCTGAGGGAGCACGCAAACAACAATATCGCATACTAGCCTTTTGCAACAGCCCAGAGCCACTGACTTGCAATACAGCATGTTTGGACAAGGCAGCGGTGAACTCAGTAACAAGATGGAACACCGAAACCTATGCCCAGATGAACATACAAAGCTATGGTACACTGAAGTAGAGTTTTGATGACACCAGAGAGTATTCATTCTACTGATTAGAAGCAGCTCTCCGGGGCTTCAAATACTTGTAGAAGCCTTTTAAAATATGGGATCTGATATCACTCTATCTGAAAGTACCAGGAACTGAACCTAGAACCTTCAGCATTCAAAGCATGTCTGCTGCTTCCCCTCTCTTATTACTTCTCACACATCAATTCAGCAAGGCCATAAAAATGTAACATCTCATGTCACTTAACTGAATTGTAGATGTGCCATCTTCCTCCCGCCTCCTTTCTCATTCCCCAAAGATACATGACGCATGTATCTTATGCATCCCCTATTCCCAGTTCATATAATTTTCTCCTCTACTGAAATTGTGCATTTGGGAAATACGTAGACACGATAGCCTTAACTAGGGTCCAAGATGTCCCTGCAAAAAACAGACAGTTGCAGTGATACAGGCTGGGAAGCACAGAGATGTTAGATCACCTTCTAGAAAAAAGGAATTCTAGACAAGAATATAAAATCTCCTGCCAAAAATAATGTTTTAACATGTGAGCAGCGTCAATACTGTGTTTTTTTAAAATATATATTTGTAAGATTTATGTCCCAACTTTTACCCAAGAGCTCAAGGCAGTGTACACAGTGCTCCCATTTTTTCCCCGCAACAACAAAATCCTGTGGGATAGATTGGGCTAAGAGAATTCCTGCCCCAAAGTCACCCAGTGAGCTTCCATGGCTGAGGGTAATGTTGAGCAGGGCCCCCCACTGCCAGTCCAACACCTTGACTGCTATATCACAGGGCCTCTCTTACAAATATTTAAATTCTGCAGTTAGGACCTGCAGTCCCCCCTAGTCAGCTAATGACATCATAACCACTGAAAACAGTGACACATAATATTAATAAACCTTTAACATAAAAAAGCCAAACGTATAACCCAATAAATGGTTCTATACCTGTTTACTGTCACAACAGTTAACAATTTAACAGGAGGCACATTAAGAAGAATTTTAAACAAGTTGTACTTTTGACTGTTCAACTGAAGAAGCCAATCACCTATTCCACAAGAGAGGATGGCCAATACCTGAAATTCTGTTCCTTGTTTCTGCTGATCTAACTATTCTCAAAGGCAAGCCAATAAGTAAGGCCGCTGCTGCTAATATTTTTTCACAGACACCTTTAATTGGCAGATAGCATGACTTGAGACAATAGACAGCATTCAAATGAGAATATATTTCTATTAGTCTTTTAACTCCTTCAGCCTTCTAATGGCAAATTTCACTGTCACTGCTGAAGTGAAGTCTGTTGTCTAGACCCGACCCTACTGGCATTTAGAAAATCCTGAAAACCTGGCTTTTTCACCAAGCTTGGGATCCCAGGGAAATGGGGAGCCCGCGATATGAATACACTGTAGGTAAGATGCTGATCTGTTCTCCTGTGGTTTTATTTTATTTGTGTTTAATTGTTTTAACTGGTTGTTTATTGTACCCCACCCAGAGTCACATGTGTGAGATGGGTGGCTATATAAATAAAATAAATAAAATGCAGGTAAATATAAGCACAAGGATTTTTTCAAATCTGGCTCCAAACCAGATTTAAAGGCCAAAGCAAGCACTTCAGTTTGATCCAGAAACATACAGCAAACCCAGAGCAACTAGTACAGAAGCAGTGTAGTATCTTTTGCCCATTTGACAATAGTAGGCATATAAGTGACCGCAATCTGCACCAGACTAAATTACTGGATAATTCTCAAAGGCAACCCAGTGTAGAGTTTACTCCAATCTAGGTACTTTTCACATTCTTGATTCTCTAGCATCTTAGATGGGAGGATTCACAGCTCAGCAGTGCTGTTCTTATTTTTTAATATAGAGGACACCATATTTTAACCACATCATTTCCCATTTTAAGGCCTGCAAAGAGCTAAAGGGGAAAAAGAGACATTCCTACCAGAAAAAATAGACAGCACTGAGCAAAAAAGATCAAAAGCCTGAACAAAAAGTGATTCTTGCATCAAATTGCCAAAATTAGGGAGACGAACTTCCTTATCAGGAAGGCAATTCAGAGTTTTGCAGCTTCAGATAAAATCTCCTTGATCATTATCAACAGCTTTGAATGCAAGGACCTTGGAATATTCTCGTATTTATTCCCATCTTCCTGAGTACAATAAGTTCAACTCATTAAACACTTTAAGTCCATCGTGCTAATCCAAGTTTCACATTTTGTATTACAGATCATCTTCCCTGGTTTTGCTGCAGTGCTTATAAAATAATGAAAAAGACCAATGCCACACCCTGCTTTTAACAAGCAAGGCATGTAAAGCTTGGAATTTTAAAATTATTTATTAAAGTAAACAGCATCTCATGACACAGTATAGTTTATGAAATAAACTGTAAAATAAAGGGTGAAAAATACACTACTCCATAATTCTAAAAGTTAATAACTACGATATAATAGTTAGGCACAGATTTTTGGAAGAGACAATGGGACATCGTTTTTAACTCTCAAATTGAAGTGTAAAGTAGGACTTCTCCTGGCACCAAAGAGCAGACAATGTGGATGCCAGTCCGACTCCAAGTAAAGGCATTCCAAAGCTGAAATACCATGTCAGAAAACATGGGCATCCATGAGAGGGGCAAGGGGAAGAGCAAGTGATGTGACATCATCAAGTAAATGCTGTACTTATGCATTTGCATCATACGTTTGGATGCAAGTCAATAAAGGCAACAGTTGCCTGATGACAGCATCACATACATTGTACGTCATTGTGCTTTTTAATCTTACCTGTGAAAATTAAGTTTGTAAGCAGCTCAGTACCGATTTGAGTGGCTTGTAGGCACAATACATGTATTAATTAATGCTGAAGTTAGACAGGTAGCCTATAGGCAATCAGTACAGTTACTTTGAGGGGGACGCGGTGGCGCAGCAGCTTAATGATGCTGAAAGTTGCCGGCCAGAAATGGTCAACGCTTCAGCGGTTCGAGTCCAGCCTTCGCGTTAAACAGGGTGAGCTCCTGTTTCCTCCCCAGTTCCTGTCAACCCAACAGGTCGAAAACTCACGTGAGTAGACAAATGGGTACTCTCACTCCGGTGGGAGGAAAAATGCCGGCGGCGCCTTGCAAAAAGGAGTTGGGAGCAGTTGCCGGTAAGCGCGAAAAACCGCGCGCACCTGAAAAGGGCGCGAAGCAATGGAAACCCCGCCTCCTGCGCTCGCCAGCTGGGCTCTGCTCTAGGAAGGAGGCTCTGGCAAACCACTTCCGAAAAACAATTGCCTTGAAAACTGCAAGGACTCGTCCAAGCAGTCACTGCAGGGTCAGCAATGACTGAGCGCAGACAAACAAAAAACAAAAAAAACACAGTTACTTTGGGATCAGTATGACATGGTCTACAAAGGGTGTTCTGGACAGCAGGCTGGCTACTGCATTTTGCACAGCTGCAGGCACAAGTCATCTTTAAAGGCAGACCAAGATAAACTGCAGTGCAATATAGTACTCTAACCAGGAAGTTACTAGAGAGCAGACTACTGTGGCAAGTCATCCCTGCTACAATCACTGCTATTTCTCCTTGCTAGCTTCTATAATTACACCTATCCAAATAAAGAGGAAGTCAAATCTATTGCCTCTTGTGGAAGAGAACTAATCTGAAACAGTTGCTGAATATGCCTCACTGCCATAGTATTCATAGTAGGAAAAATGTTGTTCCATCCATTCCTTCAGATAGGAAGAACAATGGGAACAGAAGAAAGAAAAATGCAATATGAAGGTTGACTGTGCAATAATACAGAGAATCTCACAAATCTCCACAAACCTGTTAACCAGACTTCCAAATACTGCACACTGATCACAGACATGAATCAGAGAACCCATACAACTGGGTCAGAAGATCAGCTATGCAAATCCAGTATACCATGCTAATTTTGAAGAGTGGGAGCCTGATAAATGTCACAAGAAGGTCTTGACTGAACAAAACCGCACAGCCTAACTTCTTGCCTGGTCAAGATTTGGAGAAAATGAGGCAATGCCACAAAAACTTAAATTAATCATTTCATCAACTCTCTTTCAAGTAGTAGCATGCACAGTAACACAAATATGACTTCCTAGATTTCCAGGCAAATTAGCAGTTATTCATATATAAGATTTGCAATGGTTTTGTTCAGCATCCGTTCCTGGGGACTTGGCCCTTTTCTGTTTTTTCACTGCTGCTACAGGGTTTAAACCGTATTGTAATAAACTCATCTCTTCCCCCTGTCACTACCCTGCTCCCACAATTGCTTTAAAGTTGACTGGGTGCCATGGGATCCAAATCACCCTTACCCAAGAGCTTCCTGCATTTGTTGGTTCTTCTTTGTTCATCAATAGAGAACTACTGATTCCACCCTTTATACCTTTATACCGAGAATTGTTTTTCTAAGATCCCAGGCAAGGGGAACATTCCTTGTCGGTTATTATTTCTGATAGCCAACAATCGCCTTTCCTGTGTCACCCTCCTCTGCATCCTACTGAAAAACAGTAGGAATCTCTTTAATGGTTCAGAAGGCCTTCCTGCCATTTCTTTTCTGCTTAGAAATTGTAATAAAACGTTGAACCTCCAGGACAGAGGTGACTGAATCTGTAATGTTCTGTAGGCAAGACCACACAAAAAAGAAGAATGAAACCAAACCCAGGCTTGCTTTCATGTAAATTGTACTACCCATCTCTGTTCCACAATGTATTATTTTGCAAGCTGCTATCACGTCCTACATCCTTGCTTATTTTACTAGGTTAGAACTGCTACAGTGTTAACATCCTATTGTGTCCCACATTTGTATGTTTAGCAATGAAATAAATGCAGATAGAGATCATTCAATATTGGGAAAAGAGATCACTGCTGTCAGTCTTTTTGTTTTTTAAAAAAGAACTATTTTCATTGTTCTATTTTTACTGTGAAGTTTTCGTTCAAATAACATATACTTTCTTTAACTTGGTCCTGCTTCTTCTTTTATCTCTTGGCAAACTCAACCATGTGGCAGGTTTCCAAGTGAGCAGAGGATGATGAGTCTGCAAATTTGAAATGAAGGGTGTATGCACAGACACATTTTTTAAAGTATGAAAAATGTTATTGTTCATTATGTCAACAATAAAAGCCTAAATGCTTGCAAAAAATCCAAACTAGACATCACAGTAGATTAAGGGGTTGTCACGACATGAGATTTTTTTGGAAGCAGACCTGTATCAAGCATCATACATGGTAGGACTGTGCAGTACTTCAGAGTTTCAGAACAAATGAAAATAGAAACATCGCACTTCTGAGACTCATTAAAGCAGGAACATCTATTTCCAGGATCATGTGACTACTAGGGGGAGGTTTCTGTGGCAGCTATGAAAGCCTGAAAAAAAGATGAGGCTACTTTAAAGAGTTGCATAAAGGTGCTGCATTTATGCTACAGGACATTCCAAAACACCCCTTTGCAAATGAATTCAAAGCACTGCCCAGTGTTAACACAACTATTTTTTTATGTTGTTTTCAGCAAACCATTCTCTTTCAGTTTCCATGCTTGCAAAAAAAAAAAATAGCAAAGTTCTACAGCAATTTAGAAAAGTAGCACCATCACATACACACACACACAAAAGGAAAATATCAAATAGAATAAGCCAAAATTACCTTGCACTGTTACTATTACTACGCATGACTACCTTAGAGGATTTTAATATTTACTGTAAGTACTTAGAATATTAAAATTTGCATATAAATAGTCCAATACGATATAACTTTTAAAAAGTGTTGTTACTTTATTTTTAAAAAGCCTGTTTTTATCTTTTTTAAAAGTCTTAATAAAAATTATCTTAAAAAATAATTTTGAAAAGCCTGTCTGCTCTCTGAGCATCATATCTGATTTCAAGAGCCCTTAGATCTCTTAGCAGTCACCATCTGGATGGGCAACACTGAGCTCCACAGCTCCAAAGCAGCATTTTTGATGTAATGTTAATAAAAACTAAAAATCCCAGTACTCTATTAATGCATGCAGAAACTGTGTGGAAGAGACAGTTCGCTTCTCCTCTACTTCCACATTTTGAGGAAATTAAAAAAAATTCAAAGAATAAAAATAAGCCACGCTTTCTTGCTATAATGAGGTCAGTTTTCCCTATATATGGATTTCTTCCTGCTTTTATCAACTAAATTAATACGGCAATCTACTTCTTGTGATAGGGTTCTTACAAATGAAATTTCCCCTTCTTTATTCTCTTAAAATAATAATGATACCTGTCAGAGTGTCCCTCATCTCCTCTTATTTTTAGCTTAAGTGATATTGGAATCACTGACCTAGTTTAAATTATAACTATGGTTGGAACTGAACATAAACTTTCATTATATGCTGATGACATACTACGTTTTATTGATAATTATGTATCTTCTATTATCCAGCAGTTTGGAAATCTATAAGGTTATTCAATGAAGTCAATGAATCAATCCTATTTGCTTCCCATAGATCCTAATATAGAATTCTGTAATAAATGGGGGTTTAATTGTGGTTTGAATTCCTTTAAATATTTGGGAAATATTTATTTATTTTTCATATTTAAGGCCCCCCAATCAGCTAAGATTCTGGGTATAAAACAACACAACCATTTAAAATCATAACATAAAGTCGAAAATACTATTAAAGAAATTATCTCTGTTCATGGTTTTAACTATTCATTTTTAATTACAATCAACGTTGTTTTAAATAGATGATCGAAAATTTCATTGAGCTTATCAGGAAAGATACATTTAGTTAAAATGAATATTGTTCAAGGTTGATATAATTATTTTGCATTATTCCTATGTTAATACAACTGATCTACTTTAAACAGATTGATGATATTAAAATGTTTTATATAATTTTTATTGAAGTAATTTTGAACAAAGTAAAAGCCATAAAAGGAAATAAAGATAATAAAGAAAAATAGCAAATAGTTAAAAAAGAAAATAGAAAGAAAAAAAAAAAGGAAAAGTACAGTTATAAAGAAGTGGCTTCCAAACTTCTTCACAATGGTTATAAATACATTTATATTTTGTCCTCTCTCTCTAAAGTTACATCATAATTTCCTTCTTTCCATATCTTTCCATATCATTTACATCATAAGTTGTAAAGTTACATCATAATTTCCTCTTTCCATATCTTTCCATATCTTTCCATATCCATAATTTCCTTCTTTCCATATCATTTCCCTTTCTAATCTTCATAAATCATAAGTTCATTTTTCTCTTTTTTCAGCAAAAAATCCATAAGGGGGTTCCAGTCACTGGTAAATGTAGCTGTTGATCTTTCTCTATCAAACAAGTTAATTTTGACATCTCTGTTAGTTCTGTCATCTTCACCAACCATCCCTCCACTGTGGGTATTTGAGAGACTTTCCATTTTTGCAGTTATAATAGTCTCACAGTAGTAACCATATATAAAAATAATCTTCCATGGCTCTTTTCTAATTGGCTGTCCACTAATCCCAAGGAGAAAAGTTCTGGTATCAACTGAATATTGATCTTTAAAATTCTCTGTATCATTAAGTGTATTTGAACCCAGAAATTTCTGGCTTTTTTATATATTAAAAAAAAAAAGCATGATAAAATGACCCTTCATGTTGTCCACATTTCCAGCATAAATTTGAAGTATCTTTATACATTCTAGACAATTTTTCTGGAGTCATATACCAACGGTACATTTTATAAAAATTCTCTTTTAGATTATAACATAAAGTAAATTTCAATCATTTTAACCACACATTTTCCCACTATCAGTATATTGTGTCCAAAATTCTTGGCCCATTTTATCATACAGTCTTTCACTTCTTCAGTTTCAAATTTCAGTAAAAGTTTATATATTTTAGCAATTACAAGATCATTTGCACATAGTTCAACTTCAACTTCTGTCTTCTGCTCAATTACAAATGTCCTATTATCTACCTTAAATCTTTCGCTTAACTATGCATACGAAAACCATTGAAAACTAAATCCCTCTGCAGCCAATTGCAATTGCTCTTTTAACTTCATCTTATATTCTCCATGTTCCTGTTCTAACAACTCTCAATAAATTAACCATTTTTCTTTACCTACTGTTTCTTTCATATAAAACGCTTCTTGTGTTGAGACCTATAAAGGGATTTTCAGGCACAGTCTCGGTTTATATCTGTTCCATATTCTCAATATGGCGCTTCTAATGTAATAATTCTTAAAATCTACATTAACCTTAACTTTACTGTACCATAGAAAACCATGCCATCCAAACCTCAGATCATGCGTTTCTAATTCTAACATTCTTTTATTTCTCAGCAAAACCCATTCTTTCATCCAAACTAAGCAGCAGGCTGCAAAATACAATTGCAAATCAGGCAGTCCCAATCCTCCTTGTTCCTTTGCATCCTGAAGGATTTTATATTTAACCCCATCAACACTGGCAGGACAAGCTACTGTATATAAATAGAAAACAAACCCCAATCCATTCTAGCACTAAAGATGTTACCTAGCCGGGTAATGAAATGTTTGCAAGAAAACAACCAAGCTCAGAGAACTCCAAGGAATCCTCAATACAAAAACATATTAAAAAGTTTTTACAGAAAGACAAACCCTAGATTTTCTTTACATAAATTACAGTTCTCATGTGAACATGAGAGACTGAATTTTACAGATGTTTAGTTCTTTCACTGGACGAATATTCTGACCTTGACTTCACTTTGGAAATTTGGAAATATTAGGTAAACTGTTTTTTTAAAGACATGGACCACTGACAGCATTAATATTTTATATCAGCTTATTGCAAATCAGGTTTTTAAGGCATCTGAATTCTGTAATAAGGAATTAAGCTGCCAAAACTGAGAAATGGAATTATATCCTATCTCTTAAATTTGCAGTTTGGCACAGATGCACTGGTTCTGTCTAAAATTCTTTAATTAATTATTGGAATGTGTTCGAATTACATTCAAACCTAGAGCAAACTTTTATAAACAATTAAAAGTTATTTCAAATTTATTATTAGTCAAGAACTTTGAATGAAGACCTGGAGTATGCTATACTAATGAGTCAATGGTAAAAAGTTTACATATTAAAAACATCTCCTATGGTACTCAACAAAATCTTTTCTATGTATATTAGACACTTAGAAAATGTTCCATAAAGGTTGGATTACCAAATCCATTATGCTGGAAGTGTAGTATGGATGAGGGAACACTAATATGTTTGATGTCTTCTTCAGTTAATACTCTATTTTGTTTAAGAAAACTATTAATATGGTGTTACAAAGATCACTGTTGGTTAAAGAAAGGAACGTGCTCTTAAATTATATACCAAAAATTTGTAATCTATCAATATAAAAAGAATTATGGATTAATTGGGTATGAAGGAGAATAAAAAAGAATAAGGTTGGAAAAATAGAGTTACTCTGAATTTACATGATTGACTTTTTGCGTGAAACAGAATTACAGATATGTGTTTATATTTTGTTTATGAACCGGGACTATCACTGCAGTAGAAAATGTGATTAATGTGATTTTATATGGCAAAACCTGATTTATTTATTTTAAAAATAAGTTGAATAATATTTTTGTTCTTTTTTGCATAGAGAGAATACATTTTAAAGAATGAAGATGATGTCAACCAGTATGGTAGATTGTTTCATTTTCTTGGGCTCAATAATTGCTCAAGATGGTAAGGGTGCTGGAGAAGTAAAGAGGAGATTAATCCTAGGGAGGAAAGGGGGAATGACATACTTAGACAAGATCCTGAAGGAAAGGGATATTTCTATAACGACAATGATTAGAACAGTTAAACAGATTTACAAATGGTAATTTATGGTTGTGAAAGCTGGACATAGAGAGACTGAGAGAAAAAAGACAGATACCTCCAACTTATGGATCAGGAGACAGTTACTAAGATTTATCATGGGCTGCAAGAAGAATTAATCCATCAGTCGTTGACTAAGACAAAGGCAAGACTGACTGCTCCTTTGTCTTAGTCCAATCAGCAAGCAGAAACACAAACACTATGAACATGTGATGTAAGACAATGATTAACTAGATAAAAACACTGTGCTTGGCAATGCTGATGGAAGCAGAAGGGAAAACAATGGATAAGATAAATGAATAGGAGCAAGGGCATTACAGGACTGTTCTTGGAAGAGCTAAAGTTATAACTAGAAATTGGTTGAGATGGCAAGCATTTGTTCAGCAGATACAGACAGCTGACCCTAATTCAGTGGCACTGACCTAATTAATCATCATCCCCTGCAATAATATAAATTTGTCTTAAAATGGGTTAATTGGTTTGCTTACACACTATAGACAATTGGGCTAGATGATTCTTGTGGTCCCTCCAACTCCATGATTCTATGGTCCACAGAGATCCTCAATACGGAAACTCAAAAATTAGGAACCAAGAGTTTCTGTATATACTGCCATAATCCAGGGGATGGAGTGGAATCAGTATCTTCTCCCACCCATCCCTACCAACTTTTCCTTAATCAAAATCAAATCATCAACATCCAACAGACAGCAGATTATTGCTACAAACTAGATTTTACAAGGAAAACAGGAAATCTCCAGGTAAATCTTTTAACCAATTTCTTAGAGCTTGCCTTCCCATCAGCCTATAATGTTGCTTTTCATCAAATCATCTCTTTGTTCAGTATTGGCTTTTCTAAAGTCTTGAGAACCAAAGACTGTTGCCAGGCCTACTTTCCAAAATGCTCAGTAACAGAGCCTGTATAGATCATGAGACTTTGGAAAAACTAATGCTGGGCTAAAGGATGATTTGCTACAAGCCAACTTCTTTGCTCAAGGAAAACAAAGAAGATAGAAGAAGCCAAGCTCAAAGAATGTACCGAGGACAAGGAATGCTCTGAAGAATGCTCTGCCTCTTACAACAAGGTCACCTAAAACAGATCCTGTCTTTATTTGTCTCCCATAATCACAGCCCATAAGTGGCTGTTCTGATGTTCTTGAGAGAAACTTGGAAGGTATCTGACACAGAGTTCAGTAAGAGAGAAAGGAGGATTGATTAGGGAGTTACCAGATTTGCAGTATTAGATTTGGTACACCACTCAAAAATCTGAGTGAAATGGCACAATTAATCTTTACTTTGGACTAAGCAAGCTGCAAAATTGTCCTTGCCTTGTTAAATAAATGTACTAAACACTGACAACAACAGATAAGCAGAAACAGAGAGCACCCAGAAAGACAGACAAAAGAAAAGAGTAGGAGAAACATTACTATTGTCTCAATGGTGACTGCTATGATTATTTACCAAAAGTAACTGCACAACAGATGCTGGCAAAAACAAACAACCCAAAACAAACCAAATATGGTTGGGAATTATCCTTATTTTGACCAAAGCTGGGATTTAATGCTTCATTCAAATGATATGTGAAAACTGAAACACACATCAATAACAATGCTAATTGTAATTAATAGGCAGTTATAAATGCTAGATTGTGTAGAATTCTCTGCCTGGGAGCCTTACCACTAACAGCCATCATAATCTCATCTAAACAATTTAGTTTGGATTACAAATTGCTGCATTCACTCCTGAAAGAGCTTTGTGAGGATTTTGGTTCCTAGTAATCATCACTCATTCCCAGTAATCATCACTCATTCCCATTCTTAATTTTTTAAAGAAAATTTGCAAAGTGCTAGCCAATCTTTATTGTCTTTTCTCTTGCTGCCACTCCAATGATGTAGAATTACAGTACGAAGACAACTGCCCTTCTCAAATTCAGATATAGCATTCTGCCTTACAGGAAAGATATATACTCTCCCAATATACCAACAAACCAGTTCTGCATCCAGTGTTTCTGGGATGTGGAAACATTTTAAAAATCCCCTATTTCTGAGGAACTCTGTAATACAATATTAAAGTGTAATATCAGGAGTTATATGCAGAATAACACATACTAAGGATCTAAAATGTGAACAGAAAAAGCAATTAAATCAAATGCAATTTCAGGGGAATGAAAAGAAACACATGAGTCCACCTGTTACCCAGTAAGTTATTTGGAAAGATTAAAAAATGCAAAGATTAAAATAGAGCATTCTTAATCACAAATAGCTTGGCTCTTTTTAATTAAAAAAGGAGAGGGAAATATTCACCAAGATAAACTGCTAAACACTATTTCCCTGTGAATGTTTTTGCTAATGAGAGAGAGAAATTATGAAATAGCAAAGAAGGAAGCACACATTTATCCCAATAGTTCAGAACCCAGACTATGCATATTTCACCATAATTTGTAGAAACCGGTAGGTTAAGACCTTCAAAATTTGCTAAATAGGTTTCAGGAGTGGTATAACAAGGGGGATCTGTGCCACTTGTAGCTGGGGTTACAGGCTCATATGATCCAAACTCCTCCATATTAAAAATAAAAACCAAAAAAAAAAGCATTCTCTTCAATGAATAAATTAGGGAAGAAACGTTCTCACTAATTGGCCAAGAAAACAATTCATGGAACCTTTTGGACATCCATTCTTATTATATTACTGTCCTAGCTTATGTTTTAGGAAACTTGAGATCAGCTTGCATGAACTCTCAGATCATTTTTTTGGAAATGACAGAAGTTCCCACAGCATTTTGAATATATACATCATTTGACCAAATAGACCTCTTTCATGAAGTCTACCATAGTGCTCTGACCAAGAAGGTCCACACTCTTGCAGGTACCCATCAAAGCTCAGATCAAAAGAGCTCTCTTTCAAACAGAGCATAGTGAGAATGTACAAGAGAAGGCAGTAATAATAGCCAGATCTCAGATCACTCTTTAGACTGGGCTGGGATAGTCCAGTGTTGAGATACCCAGCATTGACGGTACAAGCATAACAGACGCCTTCTACTCCTAACAAAACTTTTGCAGCAGCATTTTTGACCAATGGAGATTCTGAATACTTTTCGAAGGCAGGCACATGCAGATCATGTTACAATAGGCAAATCTTAAAAATCACCAAGCATGATGGCCCCAAGGCATTCAAAGCTTATCTTTGAAATCAACATTCCAGTTACATTACATATTCCTTATGCTGGCCAGGATTGATACAAGACCTATTCACAATTGGGACAAAGTATTGGGAAATATTTTGACCAAGGGGATGTGTTACATACTGAGAACTGTATTCCAATGCTGATTTAAGAGCGTGGGAAGGCCTCCAAAGACTGAGCCATCTGAAATGAATCTCATTATTCTGAAACCATCTGAAATTAATCCCATGAGATATACAATGGGATATCCTGGGGAAATAAACAAATAAACTGTACAAGACTCTGGAGAGAATTACAAAAAGAAACAAAGATGTTTCCTTTTCCTCCAATCCATGTTGTTCAAGAATATATTTTGCTTCCTCTGAATTATAATCTTTTACCTCTCTTACGTTTATCTCTCACAGGGTGTTCTAACGCCAAGGTTTAGTAGTGTTTCATACCAAGTAAAATTACTCCATTCCACAGAAACTCACAGGCTGCACAAAGGACAGCAGCTATGTAACTTTCCCTTTTACTTTCTTTAAACTCTCATAATGTACCTTGAACACTACCTTCTTTTCCCTGCAGTGCATGAATACCTAATTAAATCCCAAATGCACATTTCCTGATTTGGGAGCCAGGCAGTTAATAAACAGTGGCTCAACTGAAAAGTCATTCTCATCCCTGACTTAGAACCATCTATTTTACAAATATTGAAAAATGGCCAGTGATAAAAGATCCTGCTAGGGAATAGCTGGCTGGAGACAGATAGACAGGCAGGCAGGCAGGCAGGCAGGCAGACAGACAGACAGACAGGAGTTTCAAGTTACCTCTCAATAGGTTTATATATATCAGGAGGAGGTCTGCTAATTAAATTATCTTTTATGAGGCTTACCTCTCCACTCTTCAAAGCCATTTACCTATCTTCTGTTTGTGTCTACTTTAATACCCATACGCATTCTGCATATTGGGCATCCTGGCCAAAATGTAAGTTTTAAAAACTGTTTCACTCTATTCTGTTATTCCTCCGGTTCAATCAAGGATTTCTTCAAACAATGAAAAATTTCTGAGGGAAGCCAGAATCCAGAGTCCTTTGTCCAGAGTCCTTGCTTTATAGCACCTTATTCTGTGCCTGCAGCCTCTTTATTCTGATCATAGGTAGGACAGGCATGCTTTTTGGCTATAATGATTTCTGAAGTAAGCAGGAACCATAAATGGAATGAAAGCATAGGAGGTTACACATGAATACCAGCTTAGTTCAGACCCCAGGATGCAGTCAGGCCAGCTCATAATGACTGCAGTAACAGCTATTTAACACAGCAGTTTCAACTCCAATGAATATAAATGAACCTACATTTCTTTGAAAAAAATTATAATCAAAATAATAGGGCTACAATGCGATCCGCTGAAACATTCTGTGCAGTTCCTGCAATTGCTCCTAGTTGTGTGAAGAGATGAGAAACCATGCTGAGCAAACAAATCTTACTCATCTCATTATTAGAAGTCCTACTTGCACCAGATTCAGAGTATTTCTTAGGCAGCGCCATTCCTGCAGCCATGAGAACTAGAAACCTTTCCTTACATGATTCAGATTTTTTAAAGACAAATGATAGCCTTACTAATCAAAACTTCAGGTTGGGCTAGGAAGAGAGGGTGGTTGACAGAATGAAGGATGGAAGACTTGGTCTGTCTAGCACAAGCATACAGGTTTTTTCTCCTATTTACTTTTTCCTAAAATGTATATTGTTACAACAGCTATTCCCACAATGTGTCTTTAACTGTTGTAACAAACAGGCAAATGAGAATAATTCTAGTGAGTTCATCCTTTTGATTTGAGCCATCCCCTTTGGGTGACTTGCATGCATCAAGGGAAACATGCACAATCGTAATTTTTAAGTTGGGAGTTCAAGGCCAGCATTGTCTTCTGCCCTGGGTGAAACATCTGACTTCCACACACTTCTACAGGGAGATGGGAGAGGAGGAAATCGGTAGCTTCCTTTCTATAATCATCAATAAGGAACACAAAGCCAAACAAGCACAGCTGACATTTAGTTAATGGCATTATCCTTCTGTCGGCTCAGAAGCAGTAAAGCTAGAACTAGATTACTGATTCTGTCTCAAAACACAAATCAGTACAAACAAAACAAACAAATAAGAACTCAGGGTAAAGAAACCCACTGCCATGCCTAATGTTTTGTACGGACTCTGGCACCTAAATCTATAAAAATGGACTAAGCATTAGCAAATATTCTCTGCCAATACACAGCCATCAAACTGCACATGGAAGTAGTGGGGAACATAGATGTAAATGTCTCATGCCACACTGTTTGTTGCAAAGATCAACTGACCACCGAGAAGCAGGGGAACAGTAGATATAAAGTGGAAAGGAAAATGGAATGAAATTAGGGGCATATTATATTCTCATCTGAAGTAGGCAAGGGTGCTTTGGATTTGGCACAGGCACCCTCACTATACTGCTGCTCCTATGTGGATTCAGGAAAATACATGTTTGAGTAAAGTAGGTGTTTCAGGAGGTGGTGATAGGGCAGATAAGAATGGGAAGTAAGGCATATTTCAAGGCATCATGAAATATGGCTTCATGAGTATATGACATCTGCTAAGGAAATTCTCACTGAAGACTACATCTTGTATCCTTCAAAGTGCAACAGAAAGAGAAGAGAGGATACTAACCCCCCCCCATTATAAATATTCACTTCTGCACAGATATCTAAGGAATGAACTTGATAGAACTACTGAGAGCATTTGGATTAAAATAAGTGGAAGGACTACAAACTATACTATTGCTGTGATACACCACTAATCATATAAAAAATGAGAAGATGTAGATGATGTCTATCACAGTAAATCATAGATCTTTCAAAAAGATTTAAAGCATAGATGTAGTCAACAGTGTACCTTGAGATTCAAATTTTTAATAATTAGTCCAATCGCATCCAGATTTTAGTTATTTAATTATATCTTATATTCATTTATATTTATTAAATTCTTTCCTTACTGCATGGATCTCCTGAAATAGATTCCAGTCTATAAAAATATGATAACAACATCGGTTAGCTTTTAAAATACACTGTTAATTATGTTGCAACACGCAAATATATATCCTTCCAATGTATTTATTTTATGCATATACAGTAAACCTTGGTTTAATAGACCTTAAGTTAGCAAACTTTGGATACAATGGACACATTTTTCATGTTTCAGTATTTAACATATAAAGTTCTTTGTTCCAAAGTAGTCCAGACAAGTTTCATCATTTGTATCTATTTATGTTGTCTGTATAATGATACAATGGTACACATATAAACAATGTAATTTATATTATTGCCATCATTGCATCATTATGCAAATGACATACATTGATGTAAATTATATAATTTATGTATCTGCATTAATCAGCATAACCATGTCATTAGTCAAATGACACAAATTATTGCAACTGATAATAAATTCAGATTTAACAGGCATTTGGGTTTAATGTACATCCAGTCTCTACTTCCAAATGGTCCATTAAACTGAAGGTTTACTTTATATCTGCAAATCAGCTGTCTAAGAAGACTCACATCTAAAACCATTATTTTTAAAAATTGTATCATTAACTTCCACAATTCTCCTACCCAAATAATGTTTGGATCCTTATAGCTGCTTCATGCAGCAACAATTACATGGCATAGGAGAGATCAGTGGAGGAAAATTATTCAAATGAAATCTGAACAGTTTTCTTATACAAAGATTGTAAGCAGCCATAATCAAACAAAAACAGAGAAGTTAAAAATATCAGGATAGAAATACTGACAACCCAACAGTAAGACACTTTTTGCAAAGATGAATTTCTAGTAAGTATACACATTTTCCTCACAGAAGATTCAATGGTTTGAAAAAGGCACATTTTTACAAAAAAAATAAAGATGAAGTAAAAAGCAATGACTGAATACCATCTTACCCTCAATTCTGCATCCAGCCTAGGACCCCAAACTAGCCTCCGATCCATTAATCTGAGCAATCCATCTGAATCCCTTTTGACTCTTTTGGCACCAGAAAGATATAAACAGATGATCAGAACCAGCTGCAGAACAGCAAAATAAATGAGAAATATCAGTCAAGGCACATGAAGGCATATACAAATAAGCAAACATACACATGCAGACAAATATACAAACGATTCATGAGCTTTGATTGCTTCAACCATAATCAAAGTATGGGGTGGATTCTCAGGAAGGGCCACTGCCAATGGATTTTCTGGATACAGATTTCCCTGCAAATGCATATCTTGATAATGATAATACTCCAAATTATACACTTCAAATATAAACCAAGTCACCCTTTTTGGGCAAGAAAACAAATGTATGTAAATAAAAATTCTAAGGAACTCTGAATCATTAAATTAACAGTGATGAATATTACATTTTCCATTCCAGCAGGGGCAGAAATACTGTTAGGAAAAAATGTTCTTCCCCATATCCTCTTGCTATTATCAAAAGCTTCCCATGCACTGTGTAATTATTTGTTCAATTATTTGTTCACCGGTTAAGTGACTCCTGGATTTCCAGTATTTAATGACAGCCAGCCTAGCAGCTGTAATCAGAATGAATGCTAAATCCTCATACTTCAGGGAATTTTCTCTTCTGTAATTCCCAGAAGAAACTGACATGCAAACGGACCGCGCAGGAACTAAGGTGGTTGCTGCTGAGAACGGAAGCTGAAGCAGGGCCACTGAGAAATAAAAAGACTGTATTAGAATGCCCCTGGGACCCACTGGGGTTTGCTTCTAAACATCAAAATCTTTGAGCTTGAGCTAGACCAGTGTTTCTCAACCTTGGCAACTTTAAGATGGGTGGACTTCAACTCCCAGAATTGTGGGAGTTGAAGTCCACCCATCTTAAAGTTGCCAAGGTTGAGAAACACTGAGCTGGACTAAGCAAATAAATTATGGGTTGGCTATCTTTTCTAATCAGCCTTTCTCTCTTTTTGCTCTCCCAACCCATTCTGCAATTTTGAGCATATCTTTGAGGCATGACAGCTTCATTGGTTGTATTCTTTGCAGCTGAAGTGTTTAAGTGAACAATTCTAGTCCTTGTGAATATCTAATTAAACACTGAGCAAAAGAAGTTTGCACAATGCCTAATTAAAGAGCTAATTAAACACTGAGCAAA
Source organism: Python bivittatus (assembly GCF_059951505.1). Lineage (NCBI taxonomy): Eukaryota > Metazoa > Chordata > Lepidosauria > Squamata > Pythonidae > Python > Python bivittatus. The sequence goes on from NW_028277096.1 coordinate 2,151,401, forward strand.
AGAAGTTTGCATGATGCCCAGTGAGGGGGTGGGGGGAATTAAGATTGATACTTGGTTTATTTTTTTCATCTCCTGCAGAAATTAAATGAATTGTGCAGAATCTTTCACCCGAGGAATGTTTGGTTCTATTATCCCAATGAATTAAAAGGAATATTATTATTATAAAACTGAGAGATTTTATATAAAAATAAAGTGCAGGATTGTAAAAGTCAGCCAACTATATATACAACTTTTTTTTTTTTTGAAGCTCTGCCTTTTCATACTTCACATATTTTACAATAAAAAAGAGGGGAATGTTACACATAACATTTCACACAAAAAGAAGACAGGCTCCAAGGTCAGTTAGGCCTTTGTCAAGAGAGAAGGCCTGAAGGTATTGACAACTTAAACTATCCAAATCGGGTGATAAATTATGTATTGTTTTGGGGTTTTTAATTGCATTTATAAGATGTTCTTACATATTATTATGATGATTATTATTATTTCTTCTCATCTTTGTGAACTGCTGAAAACCTTTTGTGATTGCAGCAGGATGTAAATTTGATTAATTAATAAAATATAATAAAATACAATAAATTATTCTGTATGAATGACTGGGGAAAAGGATGGTATATTAATGAAGCAATCAAAGATGTTTACTGCTTGCATTCATACTTCCAAATGATGAAGTTATGACTGTCTGAAATACCTCGTAAAAATTAACATTATGGATCATTACAGGACTCATATTCCATTTCTATATAGATATAGTATATCCAGTCTAAAACATGTTTCCATTTAAAAAACTGTGCAGCAGTCATTGTCCAATAAATCTTACAGTTCAGATTTATTTAATTTAAAACTTTATCAGTAAAGTCTTTAAGCAGAAAGGGGGTGGGGAAGTAATTAGGAGAGATGCACTACACTTTAAGAAACATTTAGACAAACTGAAACTGAAATTTAAGTCTTCACAGTTAACGCAACACCAAAAGTAGAAATGCTTAGAGCCCTATGCTGTTCTGTTTTATTCAATGCGTTTCAGCCACTGAGGCCTGTGGAGGTGGGTAAGGTACTGGGACATGTAGAGTCTACCACTTAAGTGCTTAATCCTTACTCTTCTTGGCTTATCAAATCTAGTAGGCAGGGGCTGTCTGGTTGGGTCCAGATTTTCCATGCCAGCACTGTTAGCTGCCAGCCAACAAGATTCCAGTAAAACACAGCAACATCAATTTATGCTAAGTTAGATTATGCATCCATTATGTATCTTGGAGTGCATTCTGCTCCAAGAGCAGCAGTTTTGCAGGATTCCCAGGCAGAGATCATCTTTCCCAATACCTTCTACCTATCTGCTCATTTTAATTGGATAAGTGAGGGACTGAATCTGGGACTTTGTTACAAAACATTTATTCTGCCATTGGGTTTTGTTTCCTCCCACAGATCCAAAAATGAAACTAAACTATTAGATTACACAAAAGGGGAGGGGGGCAATATTTCTGCAAAATGTCCTTTCTCCAGAGATCAGTGAAATGTATGTATGATGAAGCAGTGAGATCCCAAGTCATCTTATGTTTTTATAAAAGGGCTCCGTTTTATGCCGTATGCTCTTTAACATCTAAATGAAACCGATGGAAGAAATAATTGGGGGATGTAGGCTGAGGTGCAATTGATATGCAGATATTAGCCAACTCTCTCTCCTTTTCATCTAACACCGGTGAGACGGTTATCATTCTGAACAAGTGCTTGGGCAGGGTAATGGACTGGATGAGGGCCAAGAAACTGAGACTCAATCTAGACAAGACGGAGATACTATTTGTAAGTGGTGCATCAGGTTGGTGCCCTGCCTATCTTGGAGGGACTGCACTTGCCCTAAAGGAACTGGTTTGCAGCTTGGGGTGCTCCTAGATCCATCACTGATGCATAGACATCCAGGTGTCTCTCATCAGCTTCAGCTGATTTGCCAACTGTGACCTTACCTGGACAGAGACAGCCTCATCACAGTTATTCCCCCTCTGATAATTTCTGACCTGGATTATGACAATGCATTGTATGCAAGGCTGCCTTTGAAATCCATCTGGAAATTTCAGTTTGTTCAAAATAGAATGGCTAGACTACTCACAGAGACTAGCCAACATTATGCCAGTACTTCAACATCTCTACTGACTGCCAGATTTTACTTATTTTATTTATTTCTTTATTCAAATTTATTACAGCTGCCCAACTCCAATGGTCTCTGGGTGATAATCCAGTTCAAAGTCCTGGTTTTGATCTTTAACACCCTAAGCAACTTAGAACTGGGTTACCCAAAGGAATGCCTCCTCCCATATGTACCTACCCAAACCTCCTCTAGGTCCCCCCATCTAAGGAGGTAAGGTGGGTCTCTACAAGGGAAGGAGCTTTTTATGTGGTAGAACCCCATTTATGAAATGCCTTCCTAAGACAGGCTTGACTGACACCCACATTAGCATCATTTTGGGCTAGGGGAAGACCTTTCTATTTTCCCAGGCTTTTTAACTGACTTTTAATTTTTATTTATTTTTTATTTATTATTAAATTTATATGCCACCCATCTCCCCCAATTAGTTAATTGCATTTTAATTATTATTTTAGCTTTGGGATGAACGTCTTACTGCTGCCTAGCATGTATGTTTCATTTTGCATTTTATTTTATTTTATGTGTTTTTATTCATATTGTATTTTTGTACAATATGAATAAAAACAAAGTTTTATTGTAAGTACCCAGAAATCTTTGGCTTAATTTTTTTTTAATAAATAAATAATAAAATTTTCAGAAAAGGGCAACTTTCTTTCCTTAAGTAAGGCAACAAGATAGAGGAAACTTTGTCTAGAACCATCCCCTGAAGTCTATAAAAAGTCACTGAAGTTTCAGGCTGGTCAAATCCCATTAGAGGGTTCAAACAGAAGTAAATTTTCTTTCTCCAATTTAGAAATTTGGCATTTATATTTCCTTCCCCTCTGGAATTTCCTTTCACATTATAGAAGTGATCGATCTTTGATTTAAACATAGATCTGAACCAGAGGCAGATGGCATATTCTATTAACTGCATGACTATTCTGACAAAAAGACCACCATATCTATAGTCAGCTGTTTGGAAAAAATAACCAAGTAAACCAGCAACCCTAGAAAATTGATATTAAGAAGTGAGTCAGAGAATAAGGAATGGATTCTGAGGACAGTGGAAAACATAAGTAGAAAGCAAGCAATTCAGAAACAGAAAACTGACAGCTGTTGTGTACCAAGAAAAGGGAATTAAGATATCAGATGCATAGAGTAGGTAGTGAGAGGTACAATCCTTCAAGGCAGATCAATCTGAGGAGTACAGATGATACTCCTGATTTAAAATTCAGCTAACATATCTAGACTGCTTTGGCAAGCAGACAGAAGGATCAAATGATTTCTACTGACAGCCTCCTTTAATTTTTTTAGTTCAATGAAATAGAATTGAACAAAATAAAAAATTTGGAACTACTTTTTGAGGATAAATGTTCAAGGGGGAAGGGCAATGGAGTATTAAGATATTTGTTTAAACCAGAAAGTTCATGTCTGCTGACATCCTGCCATATTTACTGATTTACTGAAATTTCTTGAGAATCAAGAGTTTTAAAAAGCTTAAAGTCAATATTTTTTATTAATACCCAGAAATGGGCTTTAAGCCACGTAGTTGTTTAAAAATATAAAACGTTCCCTAAAACCTGTTAGCAATCTCCCTACCTTATACTGAACCACCAGCAGTTTCCAAAGTGTCTTAAAATATATATATAATAATTGAGGAATCACCACAGTTAGAAGATAGTTACCTTTGTACCAGCAATAAAGCTGCTGTTAAGCAACAATAATGAAAAACTAATGTTCTGATCTATCATTTTGTTTACTGTACCTGAAAGATCCATGTACATTTTAGAACTGCGGCCTTCTGCATATTACTCAGTGATGTGTTTACGCATTTAGTATCACAATTATATGCTGTAAACTTTCCTGCACTGACTTAAGCAGGAGCTCTATGCCAGGGATCCCCAAGCTTCTGGGGCCCTAGGCACTTCTGACACATTGTGGGCACTTAAAAGGAAATGGGTGCCAATTTGGGGTATGGCCAGTTACTACTAGAAGACAAACCCTGGATTGACTTTATCCTTTTCCTAGATAGCCAGACACGTCCAGACAGACTGCTCACTGTCAGCATTTTCAAAGAACACGTATAGGGCTTAGGTAGGCAATGTGCAAAGATACTCAGGGATTTTTCATTAAAATATTACTACAATCTCCTTTTCCTAGTAAAATGTTTTCTCAATAGTTAAAATGTCATCTGGAAAGAGCCACTAAGCTAGAGGGCCAGGAATGGATTGAACAGCAGGAAGCAGTTTCATTCCATTTTTCTGTAGTTCCTGGGATTGCCTTCGATCTGCCCTTTTTTTAAAGTTACAGCAGCGCACTTCAAAATATCCAGATAACCTTTACAGCAATGCAGATCTAACACAGTAAACTGTGGCAAACAAGAGAGTGTTAGAGGAAGAGCAAGAGAGAAAAATGAAATCCAAGAAACAGATTGCAGTTTTGGCACCATTCTTATTTCAGGAACCAGAGTTAAGTCTCTATTTCCTCTTACTGAAGGGGTGTCTTGTAACTACTCCCCACTACATGTCAATACTTGGTAAAGGCATATCAAGAGCTCTTAAAACAAAACAGAACTTGGAGATCTCCCTGGTTTGAATCAGGCATATTCCACCGAAAGCTTAAACCAAATGATCCACTATGTGCCTCAAAACTCCTTGTCCAACAAGTATTCCAGTAGAACACAGCAACATCAAGAACTGCCTTATGCAAGTCAGATTATATATCCATCTATTCCAGTATATTCTGCTCTGAAAGCAGCAGGCCTGCAGTGCTCATCTTTCCCAACACTTCCTACCTATTTGGTCATTTTAACTGGAGATGAGAGGGACTGAATCTGGACTTTCTGTTTACAAAGCATTTATTCTGGCATTGGGTTCCGTTTCCTCCCACAGCTGCATTCAGGCCTTGCTTGTGGATCTGAGAGGCACCCGTGATTTAATCCAGTCTTTCTCGAATCTGGCAACTTTAAGATATGTGGACTTCAATTCCCAGAATTCCTCAGCCATTAGAATGGCCTAATCCATATTGAACTGATCTAATCCAAATGGACTCTTGGTTCTCATCCATTCAGAAGAACCAAGGTTTTTATCGGAGACATAAGATTCCATCCTGTGGTTATGCACATAGGTTTAGGATGATGTACAATAACAGTGACACAACATCAGATTCTTTCTATGTTAACTTGTGCTATTACAAATTATTAGTATTTCAAGCAGGTATCCTACAGCAATTTTTTAATATTGTAGACACCTAGCAAGTAAAAAAATCCAAAAGCAAAATTGTTACACTGGTAGTTTTTCCAATGCTCACAACCTTCTCAGGGAAACCATTTGGAATCTGAAAACAGAGCGGCTGCTGTTGTTGTTTTCCTGTTTGTTTCTTTAAAAAAGCATTTCACTCCAGCTCAGCATTCTTTTAAGACATTTCTGAAGATGGTGAAAGCATTCAATGCTGTATCTGAGACAAATTCATCATCTTCCCAATTTAGGCTTAATAAGCAAAGCCCAGCTGTTCAATAGCTGGGAGCCAATTTCTGGCCCATCTTCAAAATCATACTTGAGATGTAATGGTGCTGAGGTGAATTTTTTTTAAAAAAGAGGCTAAAGAAACAATAGATTCAGATAAACTTGGAGACAAGGTTATGGTTGGGTTCATTTGGGCAATTCTGTAACCGATGTGCAAGTTTAGAAAGAAGTAGTAAAGACTGGAACTCGGTGTCCTGAAAATGCCTTTTTGGTTTTTTGGTTTGTTTTTATAAAGCTCGTTTATTGCTTAAAATCAAGAAGATAAATCTGCAGACAGTGCCTGATAAAAAATTTATTTATTTATTTACTTCTATATTTCAAATCTGGTTAGTGCCCATCTCACTAGGAAGTGACTCTGGGCAGTAAAAACAAAAATAAATATTAATAAAAAAAACAATAAAAGCCATATTCATACATAAATAATAATATCTTCCAAGGTGCTGCTGGTAAAAAGAATATTAACATACAGGAACATCTTCCAAGTGCTAGCCACCCCCAGGGTTGGTTCCCCTTTTCTTGCCCCATGTGAGTTGGCAGAGCCAGGTCTTAACTCCTTTCCAGAAGGTCAAGAGAGTAGGGGCCTGCCTCACCTCTGAGGGGAGGGTATTCCATAGGGCGGGGGCCATGGCAGAGAAGGCTCCCCTTCTGGGCCCCGCCAGTCGACATTCTTTCATCACCGGGGTCCTTAGCATATCCTCTCTGCTTGACTGGGTGAGACAGGTTGATATAATGGATCTCAAAAGAGATTCAGGGAAACAGGAAGCAGTTTCTATTGTATTTTGAGTTTTCCCAAAAGAACATCTACCATTAAATAAATATATGACTGTATCCATTATGCAGGGGGTAAAATTTGGTTTATTCTGATACAGAATTTCTTTTGATTAACAGGCAGGAGTGTTCACTGCAGTATGCAATTATGAAACTACCCAACACTCTTGATATATCTTGCTCAGAACCCATCCACCTCCCTTTGAACTGCATAGTATGCAATGGCCCTCACTTTCTTTCTGCTTTTATCTATGGGGAGTGACCCAAAGGGTCTTTTATATTTTTACAGTAAAGAGGAGTAATTCCTGTGTATATACTGATGTTTCCAATGTACATTTTTATTTATAAAAAATGTTCTCATTTTCCCATTTATATGCCCCTTTCCACAAAAAGATTAAGAGACTTTTTCAAGAAGGAGTCTTGCAGCACTTGAAAGACTAATTTATTACAATATTAACTTCTGTTGAGTAAAGTCCAATTCATCAGGCACACCTCACAGCATGAACTCTAATCAAGAAAAGCTTGATGTCATAATAAATGCATTTGTCTGCCACAACAACAAAAATCAAGTGTTATGACCCTTTAAAGATGAAATGAATACTATTGTTATAACTAAAGTCCCCTCCCCCCCTACTTTTGCCAGAAATGGCAGAAATTCTATTGTTGTTGTTGTTTAGTCGTTAAGTCATGTCCGACTCTTCGTGACCCCATGAACCATATTGCGCCAGGCCTTCCTGTCCTTCACTGCCTCCCTGAGTTTGCTCAGTTTCATGCTCATTGCTTCAGTGATGCTATCTAACCATCTCATCCTCTGCCGTCCTCTTCTCCTTTTGCCTTCAATCTTTCCCAGCATCAGGGTCTTCTCCAAAGAGATCTCTCTTCGCATTAGGTGACCAAAATATCTGAGCTTGAGCTTCATTATCGATCCTTCCAATGAGCAATCAGGGTTGATTTCCTTTAAGATTGACTGGTTTGACCTCCTAGCAGTCCAGGGGACTCTCAAGAGTCTTCTCCAGCACCACAGTTCAAAGGCATCAATTCTTCGGCGCTCGGCCTTTTTATGGTCCAGCTCTCACAGCCATACATTACTACTGGAAAAACCATAGCTTTGACTATGCGGATCTTTGTCGGCAAGGTGACGTCTCTGCTTTTTAATATGCTATCTAGGCTTGCCATAGCTTTCCTCCCAAGGAGCAAGCGTCTTTTAATTTCATGGCTGCAGTCTCCATCTGCGGTGATCTTGGAGCCCAAATAAATGAAGTCTGTTACTGCTTCCATTTCTACCCCTTCTATTTGCCAGGAATTGATGGGTCCAGATGCCATGATCTTAGTTTTTTAATGTTGAGTTTCAAGCCAGCTTTTGCACTCTCCTCTTTCACCCTCATCAAGAGGCTCTTTAGTTCTTCTTCACTTTCTGCCATTAGGGTGGTATCGTCCGCATATCTGAGGTTGTTGATGATTCTCCCTGCAATCTTAATTCCGGCTTGTGATTCTTCCAGCCTGGCATTTCTCATGATGTACTCTGCATATAGGTTAAATAAGCAGGGTGACAGTATACAGCCTTGTCGTACACCTTTCCCTATTTTGAACCAATCGGTTGTTCCATGACCGGTTCTAACTGTTGCTTCTTGGCCCGCATACAGATTTCTCAGGAGACAGGTAAGGTGGTCTGGTATTCCCATCTCTTTAAGAATTTGCCACAGTTTGTTGTGATCCACACAATCAAAGGCTTTTGCATAGTCAATGAAGCAGAAGTAGATATTTTTCTGGAACTCTCGTGCTTTCTCCATGATCCAGCGAATGTTGGCGATTTGATCTCTAGTTCCTCTGCCTCTTCGAAACCCAGCTTGTACATCCGGTAGTTCTCGGTTCATGTATTGCTGAAGCCTAGCTTGTAGGATTTTGAGCATAACCTTGCTAGCATGTGAAATGAGTGCAATTGTGCGATAGTTTGAGCATTCTTTGGCGTTGCCCTTCTTTGGAATTGGAACATAAACTGACCTTTTCCAATCCCGTGGCCACTGTTGCGTTTTCCAAACTTGCTGGCATATTGAGTGCAGCACTTTAACACCATCATCTTTTAGTATTTTAAATAACTCAGCTGGAATACTGTCATCTCCACTAGCTTTGTTGTTAGCAATGCTTCCTAAGGCCCACTTGACTTCACTCTCTAGGATGTCTGGCTCAAGGTCAGTGATCACACCAGCGTGGACATCAGGGACATTAAGATCTTTCTTGTATAGTTCTTCTGTGTATTCTTGCCACCTCTTCTTAATCTCTTCTGCTTCTGTTAGGTCCCTGCCTTTTTTGTCCTTTATCATGCCCATCTTTGCACTAAACGTTCCTTTCATATCTCCAATTTTCTTGTAGAGATCTCTAGTCTTCCCCATTCTATTGTTTTCCTCGATTTCTTTGCATTGTTCATTTAAGAAGGCCTTCTTATCTCTCCTGGCTATTCTCTGGAAATCTGCATTCAGTTGCTTATATCTTTCCCTTTCACCCTTGCTTTTCGCATTCCTTCTTTCCACAGCTATTTGTAAAGCCTCATCAGACAGCCATTTTGCTTTCTTGCATTTCTTTTTCTTTGGGATGGTTTTAGTTGCTGCCTCCTGTACAATGTTACGGACCTCCGTCCATAGTTCTTCAGGCACTCTGTCTACCAAATCTAATCCTCTAAATCTATTCATCACCTTCACTGTGTACTCACAAGGAATATGATCTAAGTCATACCTGAGTGGTCTAGTGGTTTTCCCTACATTCTTCAATTTAAGCCTAAATTTTGCAGTAAGAAGCTCATGATCTGAGCCACAGTCAGCTCCTGGTCTTGTTTTTGCTGTCTGTATAGAGCTTCTCCATCTTTGGCTGCAAAGTATATAATCAATCTGGTTTCGGTATTGACCATCTGGTGATGTCCATGTGTAGAGTCGTCTCTTGTGTTGTTGGAAAAGAGTGTTTGCTATGACTAACTTGTTCTCTTGACAGAACTCTATTAGCCTTTGCCCTGCTTCATTTTGTACTCCAAGGCCAAACTTGCCTGTTATTCCGATTACTCCTTGACTTCCTACTTTAGCATTCCAATCCCCTATGATGAAAAGGACATCTTTTTTGGTGCTAGTTCTAGAAGGTGTTATAGGTCTTCATAGAAGCGGTCAACTTCAGCTTCTTCAGCATCAGTGGTTGGGGCATAGACTTGGATGACTGTGATATTGAATGGTTTGCCTTGGATACGCACTGAGATCATTCTGTCGTTTTTGAGGTTGTACCCCATTACTGCCTTTCCCACTCTCTTATTCACTATGAGTGCAACTCCATTTCTTCTAAGGGTTTCTTGCCCACAGTAGTAGATATAATGGTCACCCGAATTAAATTCACCCATTCCCGTCCATTTCAGTTCGCTGATTCCCAAGATGTCGACGTTCAATCTTGTCATCTCATGTTTGACCACATCCAGCTTGCCTTGGTTCATAGATCTTACATTCCAGGTACCTATACAATATTGTTCTTTACAGCATCGGACCTTCTTTTCGCTTCCAGATACATCCACAGCTGAACGTCCTTTCGGCTTTGGCCCAGCCGCTTCACTCTTTCTGGAGCTACTTGGAAATGCCCTCCGCTCTTCCCCAGTAGCATATTGGACACCTTCCGACCTGAGGGGCTCATCTTCCGGCATCATATCTTTTAGCCTTTTAACATTGTCCATGGGGTTTTCTTGGCAAGGATACTGGAGTGGGTTGCCATTTCCTTCTCCAGTGGACCACATTTTGTCAGAACTCTCTGTCATGACCTGTCCGTCTTGGGTGGCCCTGCACGGTATAGCTCATGGCTTCACTGAGTTACGCCAGCCCCTTCGCCACGACAAGGCAGTGATCCATGAAGGGGGAAATTCTATGGCTGAGACCAATCATACATCAAGGCAACAACTGGCCAACTGTGTCATCGCTGGAATGCTAAGCAGGGTTGGGCCCAGTTAAGACTTGGATGAGATTCCTCCATGGAATACTAATGTAGTGGGAAGCCTGGGAAGACGTTAGAACACCCTGAAGACAGTGGTGAATTACTTCCATAATGAGGCCAAGAAAACTACATAAATGTGTTCATGAGATCACCAAAAGTTGGACTTGATTCAAAGGAGGCATTCAATGTTTGTTTGACCCAAGTAGCCTGCTTGATGGCAGCTAGTTAGAACAGAGTTTTCCAATCCTTCTATTTAAAGTAGATGTCAGGGAATCCACCTAGTGCTTCGTAGGTAAGATAGTGCTGTGGCTACTAATTTGTGTTCATTCTTTCAAATACTGTATTAGCGTAATACTAAAATATACTCTCAAAATAGTCTAGTGTTACCCCTACCACCATTTTTAAAATCACTGGAGAGATTTTAACCCCATAGGCATCCAAAACTGGGTTAAGAAGCAGCTAGTATCACCATTAATCTTGATGCTAGTAAGTTTAATGGATACTAACAGCAAGGGATGTTACTATTAATACCAGTGGAGAAACTTGCCGCTCCCCACTCCCTAATTGATCCTGGTAGAAGGAAGAAAATGGGTAAGGATTCCTCGGTTCCATGGACCACAGAGACCGGGATCATACAATATGCTAAATCTTAAACCTGGGTTAACATAACTACTGAATTCACATAATATGCTATACAGAAACAAATAAACCATATTTTATTTTAACAACACAAGCTGCTAAGACAATGCTTAGGTTCCCACCAAATGCTGATCACAAACTATGCATTCTCAATTGAGCCTTGAGGGCTGCCTGCAGCTCACAGCTTGCCCGTTTTTTCACCAAAGCAATGAAGTTTAGTTCTACAAGAAACATTTCTGTCAGTTAGACAAACTGTTTCAATTCTGTACTTGCAGGTCACTGGGTCAATAAATTAGGGATGAAATGGTTTCCAATACACTTTTTTTTTTTTTTTTTTTTCAAAAATGCTCTCATTTTGTCTGGATCCTTAAAAAAGAAGAAGCAGGCTGAGGAAATGAGAGAAAATTGGTACAACTAAAAGCAACTGTCCTATCAGCCTTCAAACTCTTCAGGCAGGAGCATCAGCTGGTGGAAGTAGAGAATCACAATGTGCAAGAGGGAGACTGTGGTGTCATGAGCAAAGCTTAGTGCTTTAGTATGTGCAACCCGATGCTGTGCCATCTTCCAGATTTTTACCCCTTCCCCCTTGCTTTCAATCTGTCAGGATCCTCACCAATTCAGACCATGTCCCCTTTACAGGTTAAACCAGGAAGTTGATATTTAAAATCCAAGCAGGTCACTTTCCCTAGGCCAGTTCCTAAATGAAAAGGCCCCAGCAGAAGCTGAACCAAAATGGATTAAGAGTAGATGGTTCCTTTGACTAAACATGAGAATTCCATCTTCCCATTTTCAACAGCTGGCCTGGCCAGTCAGATTTATCCAAGAAGTCCCTAAATGGGGCATGAAGGCATCTGCTCTCCCTTCTTTATCTCCAGCATCTTGTACTGAGAGGCATACTACCTCTAAACAGGGAGGCTCCATCTAGTCTCTGTGGCTTATCGCTGGCAGGCTTATCCTCCATGAATCTGTATGAGTAGAGTAAAGCTCTAATGTCACTCCCTTGTGTTAAAAGCCCATCAGTCTGTCATCAAAATGAAATGCAAAGGAATTAGCGTACAATTTTCCCATACTAACATTTCATCCACTTTCCCAGCAGCATCCATTTTGGGGCTTGCTGGCTTTTCAAATTTCTTTTAAGACCCTCTGGGGAATTAACCAACTGCAGTAAAATGACACCAAGTTGCCACTGGTGGGCAATAAATACACTATGCTGGCATAGATCCAGCCACAATTCTATTCTCAACACAACAGATTATGACTTCCCCCTAGGCTATCTGGGAAAGGGTGCAAGTTATAGTACAATACAGCTGGGCAGGCAATTGGGAAAGACAACAACAAAACTCCCATTATTATCTGAGCTCCTAATCCACATGAACAGGCATGGTCCATAGTAGTATTTCTCATTAACAAACTTTTAATTATCCCAGGGTTTCACTTCTCAGTAGGCTTTTCTTAATAGGTTTCCAATGACTTACCTTGCAGGGTATTTTTATCCTAAAGACATCAAATCATTTTCAGTAAATGCTGGAATGCAGTGTAGGAGTTTTTGTTCTGCTCACACAGCACTTAGTATAAGAAGTCCTGTCCTCCAAATACAGCAGAGTTTCTCAACCTTGGCAGCTTTCAGATGTATGGACTCCAACTCCCAGAATTCTGAAGAATTCTGGGAGTGGGAGTCCACACATCTGAAAGCTGCCAAGGCTGAGAAACACTGAACTACAGTACCCTGGGAAAGGTCTGTAGCTTATAGCCATAACACCTATGGTTGCAGAAGGTAGCAGAGTGTTGCATTGATAACTGGGCTGCTGTAGTCCAAGACATCTGAAGGTTGTCTGGCTAGCAAAGTTTGCTCCAAAGATTCCTTATCTTTCCTATTTAACTTCTAAAATAATTAACTCCTTATTTCAGCACAGGAATTAAAGGCTATTGCTTAATATTTATTCTGTGTTCTAAAGTGTTCAAAGCACTTTAATGCATCATATAAATCAGTCTTATTATCCCTATATCAGAGGCAGAAGGGCTGAGGATGAGCGGCTTGTTCAAGTTAGCCACCTATCTAGAGTTTAGGGACTTCCTGATTCATAGTTGTTAGTTATTTTATTTCATAGCATCTCAAATTAGACACGTTATAAAACTCCCACACCAGCAAAATTCTCCATTCCTTGGTAATGATTCTTACTGCAAGCCTGAATCAAGGATAAACTATAAATTAAGCAGACAAAAGCAAGTGGAGCCTTTTTTCTTCTGGCCACCAAGTTCTTTAATCTGGTCCTGAAGAAAAGGAAATCAAGAACATTTTTTCCTCCCTTGACTTTTAACCAAATTCCATCAGGGCTAAGGATAAAGAGAAGTACTTGCTTTACCTGTAGATCATAAATCTCTACACACCAAAGGCGAGTCTGTTCATAAAGCATGGTATTAAATATTTCCCTGCCCACACTCTGCAAGGCTAAGTGCTCTTCTCGAGGCTTTGCTATAGATGTACAGCACAAACTCCTTAACTAGAGCTGGAATTGTGCCTAACCAGTACAGAATAATAATTACAAAAGTGCAAAAAAAAAAAAAACACCACTTTTTGCTTCATTCAAACAATTGAGGGCTTGTAAAAGGAGGATTTCTCCATGGAAAATTAAACTAAAAAGGATGCCTTTCATGTTTATCAATAACCAAGAGAGATACTTTTATGCAAATGGTAGCTTGATTGCAAGGCGATTACAAGGAAAGGGAAACTGGTTGGTGCCTTCTTTTACTGTCCATGTTGCTCTCACTCTAGGTAGCCAATCTAAATGCAAATTCTGAGAAGAAAAAGCTGCAACACTTTAGATGGACAGCAAAGAAAATTTTTAAAATTGCAGACCAAACAGCAGAGGAAGTACTTGAAGACATAATCCTACATAGGTAAAAAAAAAATTGACTGCATTAGTCATTATACTAACTATAATATGGACTAAGAGTACAGCTATATCATGATTACCTTAGAGTTGTAAGTTTGAGCAAAGGTAGCTGGTTTGCTTTCTAGACTGATCTGCAAATGCAGTGTTGATCAACACGCAAAATATTTCCTAGCTTCCCCTATATTACTCTAAACTGCACTATTACTAAGGCTCCCACTTTGTCTCAGAGATTTCTACACATCGGGCAAAATAAACCTCCAAGATTTAGTCAGTCAGTTATTAGCATGTTTATTTGCAACCATAGGTTTTACCAAAATTCATATAAAAGCACAACAATAATGGGTCCCAATAGATGGCATTGTTTAATCGAAGGAACCCAGAAGGAACCCAAACCTGCCAGATTGGATCAGCCAGGCAGATACTATGGGAGACAGGCAGTCCCTCAAGTAACCAGGCCCTGTGCCATGTAGGCCCTATTGTTAAAATGCTAAAATACAAAGAAAGTAGGAAAAAGGCAAGATCAAACAAAAACTGACTACTACATTTAAATTTTTAAAAAGACCATCATGAAAAAAGAAAAAGTAAATTACTTTCTAGTGATGCATTCTCCCCTTCCTTTTCTTTTGCATCCCTAACCATTTTAGCCATTGTTGTTAGTTTCTGTTTAAGTCCTAAAAACCACATTCCAGGTGTCTAAAACTGCCCTGCTCTGTGATATATGCTTGAATTTAGTTAAACCTTTATTGTAGATATATACTGTTAATTTTGCCACTGCAGCATATTCTCCAACTTTAATCTCCCAGTGTAATATTGTGGGCAAGACTTCTTTTTTCCAATGCTGTGCTAGGTTTATTTTTGCTGCAGCCAACATACTTTAGTAAAATTACAATATTTTTCATTTATGTTTTCTGGAATTATGCCTAATAGAACTGTCTGTGGTTTCAGTTCAAATTTTATTCTTAGAATTTTATTTTTTGACATCTTTCTTTCCAATACTTTTAAATTTTTTTGCATGGCCTCCCTGTGTGGTAACATATTCCTTCTTTGTTATGGCATTTACAACATTTGTTGTTATATGCTTTATCTCTCTTAGCAATCATAAATGGAGTTATACACCATCTGTAAAACACTTCATATCAATTTTCCCTTAAATTGCAACTTGGACTAACTTTTATTGATTTTTTTCCATAGCCCTTCCTATTTTAGTACACTATTGTAGAACCCCAGCCTCGTGTATCACACTGAAAATTGAGTCCCATGCTAGGCAAGGGGAAAGATTATACTTGAAAGGGATCAGTTATAGCACAATGTGAACAATGAAACTGGATGGTTGAGCTCTTGACTTCCTCCATAACTCCAAGTTCAGGAAAGAGGCACCCAACATCACTCCTGCTATCATTCCAAATTCAGGTTGGGGATTACCAAAAAAAAGGAAGGGATACTCAATTTGTGCATCTCTACTTTTTGACTGCCCCTGAAGCTGGCAGCACCCAGCCAACCTTGCCTATCCAAAAAAAAAAAAAAAGCTGTATGACAGGATGTAGAAGGTAAATACCATCTGCCATCCTGCCAGGTGATCTCCCAGACATGCAAACTGTACTTGTGGTGATGAGAGAACCAGAAGGAGCTGGGAGGAAAATCAGATAAGGTTTTTCATATACAGAGTTTCATGGGCAGGAAAAGCTGAAATGGGCTAAGAAGTTGGCAGGAAGCAGCTGAGTAGAGTTGGAGCTGAACTCAGAGTGGGAGAAGAGAAATGGTTAGCAACCAAAAATGAAATTAGGCAGTGTCAGAATACTGAAAGAGATCTGCGTCTCAGGATGACTCAAGATCACCAAGCAGAAAGATGACATGGGGTAACATTTCTCTACACAACACAGACACCCAGAGGAAGAAGAGGATCTGAAGGCACAAGGAAACTCACTAGCCAAAAAGATTGCCAGCTGAGTTTTACTTGAAGCCCTTAATTAACTCTATGGGCAATTTAGTAGCAACTACATTTTAAAATAAGTGAACAGTTATATTAGCAGAAGCAATACTGCTCCAGACAGGAAGACAGTTAATCACAGAATGATAGAGCAATTTGGCCATAAAATAATTTGCCATATTCCATTTTCCTTGGAAGGCAGAGGACAGAAGGGAAGGGAAACTGAAGCCCTGATTGTATGCATTAGCCAAATGCTGCTTATATAATTATACAGCTGAAAGAGTGAGCATCCCAGACCAAGCTAAATCCAAAAACACTAGGAAATTCCTGGAAGCTTGGCATTCAGACAAATCAGCCATCAATAGATACATAGAGATAAACCACATTTACATGTTTATGTTACCCCATGTCATCTTTCTGCTTGGTGATCTTGAGTCATCCTGAGACGCACATCTCTTTCAGTATCCTGACACTGCCTAATTCATTTTTGGTTGCTAGCCATTTCTCTTCTCCCACTCTCTATATGAAAAACCTTATCTGATTTTCCTCCCAGCTCTTTCTGATTCTCGGGTCATCACCACAAGTACAGTTTGTATGTCTGGGAGATCACTTGTAGAGAAATTAATATTTCACTTAACACATGGGCAGACTCAACCATGGTTTCAACTCAGAAACTGTGAGCATCCCAGACCAAGCTAAATCCAAAAACGCTAGGAAATTCCTGGAAGCTTGGCATTCAGACAAATCAGCCATCAATAGACACATAGAAATAAACCACATTTACACACCATTCAAGAGAGACAATAAAAAAGCTAAGAAGGAAACAAAAAGACCAGAACACATCCTCTCCAGCAACCAACACTTGGATAAGCAGGGATTAACATTGGACAAACAATCAAATGGAAACAATACCCTAATCAAGGAACTAACAAGGAGAAAAACACCACCAACACTGGCAGGGCGAGCTACTGTATATAAACAGGGAGCAAACCCCACACTCACTAGCACTGATAATGTTACCTAGTCAGGTAATGAACGTCTGCAAGCAAACAACCAAGCTCAGAGAGCACCAAGGACTCCACAGTTCAACCCTGAGCTACATATATTCTCTTCTATGGGATTTTTATATACCTCACAATGCTGTCCTAAGTACCAATAGAAGAGAATATATGTAGCTCAGGGTTGCATTATGAAGTCCTTGGGGTTCTCTGAGCTTGGTTGTTTTCTTGCAGACGTTTTGTTACCCGGCTAGGTAACTTCTTCACTGCTAGAAGGGAGTGGGGTTTTCTCCCTGTTTGTATACAGTAGCTTGCCCTGTCAGTGTTGGTGGGGCCATTGTTTTCTCCTTGGCAGTTCCTTGATTAGGCTGTTGTTTACTGCTTGATTGTCTGTCTGAGTTGGTAGTTTTTGATGAGGGTATTGTTTACTGCTTGATTGTTTGTCTGGTGTTCTCTGTGCCATCCTTGCCACTGCCATAATTGGTGGAAGGCTTGGCATAACTGGCCCTGGGAAAAAGAGGAGGCACTGTGAGACGTTCCCATATTGTGTCCTGGTTTGTGTGTGTGTGTGTGTGCGCGCATGTTATTTTGAGGAGAAGAGTTTGAGGTTGTGAATTTTGTTTTCTGTTTTGTCTTTTTGCTTAGGTTGGATTTCAGACTGTATTTAATTGGATGGTGGGGATTTGTTTTGGTTTATTTTTATGTGGATATTTTATTTTGCTTTGTGGGATGTGCAGTCAGGGGGAAGGATGGCCAATGAGAGGCACCTGAGCTAAAGTCTGGTGCTAGCTGTTCCAGGACACTGAGGGTCAAGCAGATTGTGCCCGTTTGTCAATGTGGCCTATGTCCAAACACAGGGAAAGTTGGAAGGCCACTTTATTATACATTCTTTAACCTATTCTTTCCCTGTCTCAAACTTCAACAAAAGTTTATGCATTTTAGCAATTACATGTTCATCATTTGTACATATATTAGTTCAATTCCAAATCTTGTGCTGTTCAGTTCCAAATGTCCTGTTATCTACCTTAAATCTTTCTCTTAAGTGTGTATAGGACAACTATTGAAAGCTAAATCCCTCTGCAGTCAGCTGATCTCTTGATTTCATCTTATATTC
This sequence comes from Python bivittatus, assembly GCF_059951505.1. Lineage (NCBI taxonomy): Eukaryota > Metazoa > Chordata > Lepidosauria > Squamata > Pythonidae > Python > Python bivittatus. Next base: position 2,169,329 of record NW_028277096.1, read on the forward strand.
TCTGTGCTCTTATTCTAACAGCTCTCGGAGGCCAACCCTGTTTCGATGCAAATAAAACCACAGAACCTAACTCATGTCCTTTTTTCTTTTTTCTTTTTTTGGTAAGTTCCAGGACAGTTGATGGATGTTTTCTGTATAGCTACAGTGAATTGCACTGAAAATACCCAAAGAAGGCTTGGTTTTGACTTTTGTCTAGTACAAATGCAGCTCAGAGAAATATCTCCCTTGACCTTTTAAAGAGCTTTTTTGTAAAAACTCTTTCTCTGGTCTCTAGTGCAGTGTGGATCCTTGGGAAAAGGATATCTATTGCTCAATGTATTATTTATAAATGAGCTTGTATTTTCCATCTCAAAAGCAATTTGAATGCAAGTTAGGGTTTTCAGCATAACCCTGCATGAACCACATTTGGGGGCATCCAAGAAGAAAATTCTTCATCAGATAAAGAACTGTACAGTTCAGCTTCCCCCCCCCCCCATTTCAATAGCAGTTTAATGTTTGGAGCTAGCTTCTCTTTAGCTGCTTAAGTGGACTTAGTTAAGAAATTGCTCTTTTTCTCACATGATGCTAGATAAGCTGCCCATATGGAGTGTGATGGAGCACCTAGTTATAGAAGTTCCAACTTTACAGGGCTTGCAAATGCAGAAATGAGTTTAGAAACAACGTGTGTGAAAAAGTGAGCCATTATTCACAACTGGCCATTGGAGAGACTTTTGTGATGTGTTGCAAAATAGATCATTGCAAATATATCAGAGAGCCAGCACTCCTACCCCTTTATTGCTCTTTTTCCTCCCTTTCTGGAGTCTGCTGCTTTTGATAGCAGTATCACTCTTTCTTGTTGAACTGTTGTTTTTTTCAGCTGGAAAGAATGATGTGGAACAATTTGGCTTCTGGCTTTTTCAAATCAGTGGGAATAATGAGGACTTGGAAAAGGTCCCCATAACAATAGTTTGTTATGGCCCCTATGACAATAGTTTCAAATTTTCGATCTGTGGAGTCCTTGGTGACACAATATGGGAACCGCCCCACAGTGCCTCTTCTTCTTCCCAATGGCCAATCATGCCAAGCTTCCACCAATGATGGCGGTGGCAAGGATGGCACAGACAACACCAGACAAACAATCAAGCAGTAAACAATACCCTCATCAAAAACTACCAACTCAGACAAACAATCAAGCAGTAAACAACAGCCTAATCAAGGAACTGCCAAGGAGAAAACAATGGCCCCACCAACACTGACAGGGCAAGCTACTGTATACAAACAGGGAGCAAACCCCACTCCCTTCTAGCAGTGAAGATGTTACCTAGCCGGGTAACAAAACGTCTGCAAGAAAACAACCAAGCTCAGAGAACCCCAAGGACTTCACAATGCAACCCTGAGCTACATATATTCTCTTCTATTGGTACTTAAGATAGCATTGTGAGGTATATAAAAATCCAATATACAATACCCTAATTAAGGAACTACCAAGGAGAAAACCACACCCCTACCAACACTGGCAGGGCAAGCTACTGTATATAAACAGGGAGGAAACCCCACACTCACTGGGACTGATGACGTTACCTAGTTGGGTAATAAAATGTCTGCAAGCAAACAACCAAGCTCAGAGAGCACCAAGGACTCCACAATATATAAAATATTGTTTCATGTATGCCTTTGTTTCTTTTGCTTTCTACTGAATGCAGTCTTTGCTTCTTTATAACTGAAACACTTAAAGAAAAACCAGAAGCTTTACTTGTATTTGTTTATTTAATTACTGTATATAGCTTATAGTTCTTATTTTTTGAAAAAAATGTCTGCTAGAATCTTTGAATTATAGTAAGAAAAAAAGATGTATTACAATGAAGATTCAAATACAGGATGTTTTCAGTCCATACAGAGGTATGGTGAAAATCAAAAGGCCTTCAGACTTGATTTAGAGTCCCACTGTGCCAACGCCAGGGGCCACAAGCAGAAGTTCAGTGGCAGATACATGCGACTCACCAATATTCAAGCTGATATAGAGGAGATTCCAGTAGAAGAGAATATAGACAAGATTCCCTAAATCTGAGAAAATGTGAAAGTGTTCCACGGTGGCAGGGACATGATTCATCCTGCCGAGATGTGTCATTGCAATCAGTCAGGACAATATTTTGTTGAGCCTGTTAGTGTATGTTTTGCCTCCTGGGTTAGTCCAATAGATCAGATCTTAGCATTTATTTTCAGAGGCACTCTGGGGTTGCAAATGGCATGCTCAGCTTCTTTTTAAACGGTGTTGAGCACAAAGGCAAGCATACCCTTTGCATTCATAAAGTTTGAATTAAAAGCCCTAAGCAAAACTGCTGCTTTCCCAAGGGGGGGGGGGAAGGTGAACAGCTGTTTTGGCAGAGACTCAGAATAACATTCATAATCCTGAAAACTGTAGCAGAATCAGTTTTCAAATCCCTATCAGCAAATCTCAGAAGCAAAAGATTTGTTACAGGCTCAAATTCTAAACAGAGTGTAATCAAGGGCAAAGGTACAGGCTGGTCCAGAAGCCCAACAGCTGCAACTGAGCTGGGAGTGCCACCACAGCAGCCAGCAAACATGTCTGCATAAGAGCTGTGGGTTTATTGGTGCTCCTGAAGCATGCTTACAAGCAACAGATGTTCCACAGACAACCAAAAGAACAAGAGGAAGGTTACAGTCAAAACTGGAAGTGCAATCAATAAGAAAATACAGCCAGAAGAGGATTTACAGGAGATGAAGAAAATCTAGTAAGGGTGATTTTTTAAATGGAACAAGGGCATTACCTTTTGGAAATTATAACCTGAGGTTGCAAGGCCAAAAATGGAAATGCATAGCTGTGTGGATTCCACAAGTTCATGCATCCCCTAGGTTTTAGCACAAAATTTGGATCCTGTGAATCTCAATATTCAGTTTTCATTTTTTGTAAAAAGAAAGTTCCTGAACTGTTTTGGAATTATTACAGTGAACACCACTTGACACATCTCTATTGCATTTGCAAATAGCTGGTAAATGCATGATATGGAGTCCCACTGATGATCATTTCACCTGGCAGATACAAGGAAGGGATAAGACACATCTCAGATTGAGCAGTCTCTTCCAACAGTTTTGTCACAGCAGCACTCCCAACCTGTGAACTATCCTCCCGTTTTGAATCAACTAAAATACTGATCAGTCCCAACTAGTATATTTGGTGGCCATTTTGGTGGTGATGGAAGCTGTAATCCACCACATTTAGAAAGAACCAGTTTGGAGAAGCCTACTTTATGGTAAAAAAATAAAATCTACTTCCACATTGGGTAGGTAAATCCCATCAGCTAGGTTATTAACAATATGCAAAATCACTGGAATCCCTGAAAACATTGTAGGCATGCTATATTAATCTATGGTAGCCCAAAATCAGAAGGAGCTGGTTGCATCTTTTCAGGCTAACACATTTTATTAATGACTTTAATAAATTTTATTTATGCCTTTTAATAAAATGTGTTAGTCTGAAAAGGTGCTACCAGACTCTTGATTTTTGGAAGAAACTTTTGATTTTCCTCAAAATTGTTAGCTGTTTCATCTAAGGTGAAGTTCTTATGTAATCCAGCAAGATGCTATTAAATTTTAGTCTAAGCTTCTGAATTAAGACAAAGCAGCTATCCAAACTTTGATCACTGCTCATTCTTGCTGTATCCTCAAGCATCTTCTGCTCCTCCCTTCAAAAATCTCTTAAAAGAATTATAGCCAAATCTAAAGGAATAAAGCCAGAGTAATAGTGAAAACCAAATCCTTCCAAGATGAAAAAAGGAGAATAGAGAGCACACATTCAGAAACAGACAAGATCAAGCAGCTTCCTAGTGACATGTCATGACAGGGCTAAGGGAAAAAGTGAAGTTTCCACCAGCAGAAGATGCCCAAGATCACAAGTAACTAAGACAGCAAGGAAACACAGTAAAGTTAACACTGCTTGTCTGCTGCAGATGCATATTGGGCTCAACAGTTGTGGTCAGTTATTGCTAGGAAATGGCACCAAGGAAGCAGACATAAGAAGGTACTGTATTGAGTAATGCAGGAACTCTAAATAAACGTTTTAAAAGGAGCAGATTCTGCCAGCAAAGGAGAGGAAAAAAGTAAGAGCACAGTACAGAAGGATCTGGGGAGAGGCAGAACTATGGGGAAATGGTCAGAATTTATCTACAAACTCAGTAGTCACAATGAGTGAAGCACTCCAAGATAAAGCAAGTGTTATGATTTGCAAAACTAGTTATGGGTATTCTCTTGAAAGAAAAAAAAAAGAGTTAAGATATACTGGAAATAAATTGAGGGAAGTGGGAGGGAGATAGAAGAGTAAATAGGGGAGAGAAATAATCCTTTAACAGGTTGGTAGAAAAACATGGCATCTCTCAGGAGCTTCATATAATTTGATGGCCAAAGGACCTGAGAGGTCTTCCAGAGTAACATCCCAACAGCAATTAGTGGAGGGTTGTCACAAATATCCTACTACGATAAGCTCTCCACAGAATCCAGCAAGCAATGTTCAAAGTAGTTGAGGGGGTAATATGGGAATTCTTTATGAGCTGCAGCTCCAGGCTTCCTCAAAGCTTCAGATCCCTTCATGGGCTAGGTATGGTGGGGAAGGGGGATATTCATTAAACCTATAATCCTGAACAATCTAGACAGTTAAATGAAAAATAAAACTAAATGCATCAATAAAATTGGCCACATAATTAGCCATACCATCAACTCTATAGGAAATGTTTGAAACTATTGATACAATGAAGTTAGAAAAGCCCCAGGGTCAGATGGGATTCCTATAGAATAGTATAAAAAAAATTAAAGGAGCTTGGCCTCTATTCTGTTGAAAATATTTGCCAGTTTTATACTATGAAGCTGATACAACAGTTATTTTTAAAAGCTCGCAAGGGCACTCTGAACTGTGCAAACTATAGTTAATGTTAAATGCGGATGCCTATTTATTTATTTATTTATTTGTTGTATATGGCTGCCCATCTCACACAGGTGACTCTGGGTGGTGGACAAAGATTAAAACACAACACCATAGCATACAGCCTCTAGCAACCAACAATAAAACAATAACTTCATTCACAAAAAATATATCAACAGCAGCAGAGTTCATGTTACAGCTACCTTGGCACAAAAATTCAAAAAAGTATTACCTTCAATAATATTTCCTATACAATCTAGTTTTATGAAAGAGTGTCAAGCCCCTGATAAGATTAGATTGTTAGTGGATTTATTATTATTATATGAGGGTAAAAAAGAAATTATTATACTGGCATCACTAGATGCAGAAAAAGTCCTTGATATGGTTCAAATTGAATTTTTGATGCAACTGATGAAGAAAATTGGATTTCCTAATCAAATTTATTTCTTGGCTAAAAATTATTTTAATACCTTTGTTCACATGATTATGAATGGGATTATTTCTTCTGTTATTAAACTGTGAAGGAATATGTATCAAAGATGCCTTTTATTTCTGCTTATATTCTGTTTGGTCTTAAAACCTATGGCATGTTTCATAAGAAATGCAACAGCATTCAGGAACCCTATGGAGTAGAATGTAAATATAAGTTGCAAGCGTGACAATATGTAGGATCTAAGTGCAGTTTGCTATCCTTTTATGAGAACCCCCAGTCAAGAAAGCCATTGTTATTCTCTTTAAACACAGTTTGGGAGAAGAATAGATAACAATCTAGGTTCAAGGCAGTTTGAATTGCTGAAGGCATGTTGGTTCCAGGGGAGCATAAGGCAAGACTCCTGAAGCGTTCTTGGGGAGGCTCTGTGGAAGGCTATGAAAGAGGCCAATGAGGGATATCTTTTCTTAGAGCAGATGGTCTTGCAGGGAGGATGACGCAAGAAAAGTAGGTCCTGTGAGCCTGAGAAAAAATGCCAGCCAGCATAATTACTTTTGCTCATCTCTAAATGGGGAAGGAGGTGTAGGAAAAACTGTCCACCTAAACAGCCACAAGCTTAGGCTAGGTAACATTACGTAGAGACAGATAGTTAACTTAGATAGATTGGTACAAGTAGCAATTAATCACTGCCACATTCCTACTCCTTTTCAGCTGAAGGAGAAAAGGAAGAGGTGAGAGAGAAACCCTGCTAGTTTTAACTGCCCTAATTCAACAGGAAAAAAATCACAGAACTTTTATTTCCCATGAACCCAAAGCCCATGGAGATGATATTTTGGATCTTTTAAATCGTCAAAGGTCTTTATCTAATTTATCTATTCTAATTTTATAGAAATTACACAGTATGGTACAGTACAGCATGGTATATTCCAGATATACAATATATAACATTAGTCTAATAAGTCTAATGTTATACCAATCAGCAATAATCTTCCTGCCGATATAGGTGAACATTTAGGATCTGTATTATTGCCAGGGAAACATCTCTCTCCATTGAAACGAGTACTGTACTTCCAACTGTATTATCCAGATGAAGGTTGATAAGAGATGGAGGAAATTATCTTGGAAGGAAAAATGGGGTGAAAATGAATACAGCTTGGAGACTGAAATCCATTTAGAGAGCTGCGTTCACTTAAATATTCTGATGTTAACGACTAGGATTTAATGAAAGAAACAAATGCCTAGGATTTCTCTGTCAAAGCCATGGCTTCTTTATGAAAATGGTTTGAATTTTCCTGACTTTAAGTCAGCACTGGGTATATTTATTAATTCAACAGTTGAATGAGGACAATACTGAATATGCTCCATTGCCTGTTCAACTTCAGAATCATTTTGTAATAAAGTCCTGACAAATTCTTGGTTCTAACTGTAGTAGGCATCTTATGTTTCCAGCACTTAAAGGCAGTTAAGTGAGCTTACTGGGAAAGAAATTAAAACTTTATTTTAGATCTCATGAGAAACTGATACTTTGAAATAATTCTCATTTTGAAACGATGGAGTTATCCAAAACAGTCGAACAGCAATATATTCAGTAAAAACATGTGTTATGTTCCTTGTTTAACTCTGATGCTTTGGCTGCTTCAGAAACTTTTTTAAATTGGAGAAGGTTTTTACTGAGGCTAAACCAACAATTCAATATTATCAAAAATTAAGAAATATTACTCAAATTTGGACAACATCCAAATTTGGGATTCAGAATTGGAGTATCCTATATTGAAAAACCAATATCAAGTTTTAAGAAATGTGAAATATGTTTGTTATGATTTAAAATCATTTTTGTTGAGTTAGTCCAACAAAAAAATCTCTTTCTGGCATACTGGACTCCTCAACAAATGTTCAAAAAGGGCTAGCTGTTATCTTCTCAAAGCTGGAGGTGCAATAAATATAAAAGAACATAAGTGTGCATGCTTTCATTATGTCCATTGATAGTTCCAATGTTATGGAAGAACTTGCAAGGAACATGATATGCTATAGAAGTCAAATATTTATAGCATCCAATATATTAGTTCTGAAGAAAACTGGGATGGAAGGGGGAGGAAAAGAAAAGAGAATTGGAATCCTATTTCCTCAGTTCGCGCTCTCAAGCCAGCTTTTCCAAAATATAGTACCAACATGTCTTTGTTACAATCCTGGTCAAGAAGGAAAAGTCAGCACACGTTGTTCCATGATGACTCTACAAACATACTCTGTCTCCTCCAGTGATTTGTCATCAAGGACTATCGGTTTTGAAGACTGACAAGGATCACTTCTGCTGTACAGATTTTTGAAGCTCCAAACAAAACTCCCAGTGCCTGCAGTTCAAGCCATCAGGGAGAAGCGGAGCTGAACACCCTGGATCACATGCCTGCTTTCCCGAAAACAAAATAGAATACTTTCTAGATTTCTTTCCAAGCTTTGGGACTATTTCATTAATGAAAGAATTACAAATGTTATAAATAAAAGTCCCCATGTGGAAATGGAATTCCTTACAGGTTGAAGAAATAAATATATCCAACAAAGAGAGGCTAGTAATACCGGCTGCTTTGTCCTGTCTAAGCCTGCACAAAAACCTCTTTGTAATTAAAACAAATGTAGGTAAGTTCTTCTATGCAGAGACAATTATATATTTTATTGCTTCTTTCCTGGTAACAGAAATCATCCCAAATCTGCTAATGGCTGGCCTCAAAAATGTACAAAGCAAACAACTTGCAAAAATGATTAAAACTCTCCTCCTTTAGGCAGAAGACTCCCCAGGAAGGAGGTAAAGTTCAGTGAGTAAAGAATCCACGGATCACTGCTCAGTGTGAATTTGGGAAAGAGAAGGAACAATGCACTCGCGCTCTCATACACTGCCAAGAATGAAAGGGGTCGAAGGTGAAATAGATGTTGCTAAGATGTGAGCAATTTTACTCTTAGGAACCTTTGTCCAGAGATAAAAATACACCTCAGAAAAATGGTAATCATTCTGTGCAGGCAAAATAAACCAAGGTTCTAAAGTGGACCTGCAGTTTTCCACTTTGGGGCAGCAGCCTGTAGCTAACGGCTCAGATTCTCTACAAACAACATCAGATTCCCAGCAGGAAAGAGAAAAACACAAATGCAGTTTTCATTATGCTAACACTTCATGCTGTGAAAGTTTTAGATGAGCCCTTTTGAATCTACTGCCAATAAGCCACACCACACCACCTTCAGTGTACCACAACAAAGCCTGCATGTTTTTGATCAAGGAAGTTTTAGCTCTTGCTTTAAACCATTAATTTTAGCAGACACAAATTAAAGCTGCCACTAATGCTGAAATATAAAGGCCATCCCATGTTGATTTCACATTATTAGTAGTAGTAGTAGTTGCTGTAGTAGTAATAGTATAAGCGCTTATTCCGCTATGTATGGAAGTTGCACAGCATACATCCATCATCTCATTGTGTCCTATGTATGACAAACAGTTCTAAAAACAGGCTACTTGGTCTTTGCTTCAAATACTGGTAGCATCAAGAGGCTTAGGGTCCGCCGAACAGTTAGTTTGTTTGATAAATAAACAAATAAACAAATAAACAAACTTATCCCCACCCATCTCCCCCCAATGGGGGACTCTGGGGGGCTTACAACAGATTAAAACAATAAAGAAATACATAGTTAAAATTTATTTAAAAAACACATTTACACAGAGTAAAAGGAGGCTGATGGAAGCAACACCAGGCCTCTAGGGGGCTTGCCAACCCCATTTCTGACGACCTCCCTCCCCGCCCCAGGCCAGATGGCAGAGCCAGGTCTTCAAGTCCCTCCAAAAGGCTGGGAGTGAGGGGGCCTGTCTCACCTCCGGGGGCAAGATGTTCCAAAGGGCGGGGGCTACAGCACAGAAGGCCCGCCTTCTGGACCCCGCTAGTCGGAGTTCTTTTGCCAAGGGGGTCCGGAGCATGCCCTCTCTGTGTGATCGGGTGGGGCGGGTTGAAATCGTGGGGGAGAGGCGGTCCCTCAGGTAGCCTGGCCCCATGCCATGTAGGGCTTTAGTTAGCAATTCATTACAAGCCTATTCTTCTTACTGTGTGAAATCTGAACATCTTGTGACTGATCACTATTCATTTAAAGAGGTGAAAAGTTGATCCACATTAATATCTTATTAATACCAGAAAAACAAGCAGTAAACAACAGCCTAATATAGGAACTACCAAGGAAAAAAGAACTTCCCCACCAACACTGACAGGGCAAGCTACTGTATATAAACAGAGCAAACCCCACTCCTTTCCACCACTGATGATGTTACCTAGACTGGTAATGAAATGTCTGAAAAAAAAAAACACCCAAGCTCAGAGAACCCCAAGGACTCCACAGTTCAACCCTGAGCTACATATATTCTCTTCTATTGGTAATATCACATTAGTATTACCTTGTAAGTTACCAATACCTAACTAGCTAGCCTACAATGGTAACCCAAACACCTGCATATTTTAGCTCTCCAGGCTCTTTTTCTCTACAGTATTCCAAAAGAATATCACTGAATATGCTCTGTGAAGTATTTACTCATCTATATGATCCACAAGTGCCAACTTATTTTAATGCTCTTACAGGTGGGGGGGGAGAGGGGAGAAGAACTGGGCATGAGTTTAACAAAAAGAACTCCCACACCAACCTTGAAAATAACACTATGGAATGATATCTGCCTCCTCAATAATAGCGCTGCCTATTATTTCTATATACACATCTCTCCCATCCTCTTCGTAAAAATGGCAATGGCCAGGACCTGCCATCTGCACACAATATAAGTACACTTCTACCATGAGACAAAGCAGGGAATTATTAGTAGACCCCTTCCTTATGTTACAATGCTGTTTATTCTTTCTTCTATTTGGAAATAGAGAGAGGAAAGCTTAGAGTACCACAGAAGTTAACTTTGTAGGGTATCTTCTAAAATGAAGAGTATCACTGTCCACTGAAAAAGACCATCTAGATCCATTAAAAACAAACATACAGAAACTTGGAATTAGTGTGACATGACCAGGTTTTACTGAAAGATAAAAATAAACTAAAGCAAAGAGTGAATATGGAGAGAAAAGCATTTTCTCTCATTCACAGTGAACTCTTTGCTGGACATGACAGTAACACCACCACTGCAGCTTTTTGCAACAAGCCTGATGGAAGCAGATATTTGTCACAACGTATTATTAAATTATACGAAAAAGAAAAAAAGACAGAAGCAGAGAGCACTGGCTTCTTGAAGTATCCAAACCCAATTGGCTTACATATTTAAATCAATTTAGTTAACCATCCACCTGTCAATGCAAATCTCTCAAGCATGCAATTTTAAAGCGCATACAATAAAAACTTGGTATCAAACTGCAGCAGTAATCTTTAAATCAATAACATCCAGTAGAGCTATAAAGACAATTTGAAATCCACTTATAAAATGATGGAAGGGCTGAGAAATTTAAATTTAAGATTTAATAGAGTCAACCTTCACAGAAAGAGGAAACATTCTAAATACAAGGGGCCACAATTGAGAAAGCCCCATGATGTCAACTCACTAACCTGAATGACAATCAGAAGGCAGAAGGATCTGGAGCCAGACTTCTAGTAATTGAAAAGGATTCAGGCAGTGGAGCACAGAAACCTTAAAGGCTTTCCTTTAATATTCTAGCAGTGGAGCACAAAATTACATTGTTTTTATGCAACCCTCTTAGAAATTCTGCCCCACCCAGATATACATGTATTGGGTCCCTGGAGAATTTTAAAACAGACTGAAATTTAATATAAGGCAACATCAAAAGCCACAGCAGTCCGCAGCACTGGAAAAATTCCATTCCTTGGCTTGCTTCTGAACAGCCAGGCTCCTTTTAATCTTCTCTCTAATATAGACTAAGGAGCGTCAAATGCATTCAGAAATTTTTACTGTTCTTCTTCTAGGAAGAGAAGCAGAAATACCCTTCCAGCTGGCAGCTGAACAATCTATAAAGAATGCATCAGCCAAGTTATTAATGGTAAGGGGCACTGGCCTCCATCTCATTTCCTGGCCCAACTAAAAGGGTGGGTCATGATCTTTAAAGCCTCATTCAGTTTAGGAAGAGGATATCTGAAAGGCCCCTATCTTCCATTTATTAGGGGCCCCGGGGCCCTTCGATGTGCCTCAACAACCTCAGAGCTGATTGTGCCAAAGGCATGCAATCTCTGTTTCTCAAATCAGGCTCATTCTCTCTCTCTTTTTTTTTTTATCACTGCCTGATAATCTGTTATGGCATTCCTTCTTATAAAAGTTTTTGGGCCATGCAAGAGAGTTTAAGCTACTAGAGCAGTGTTTTTCAACCTTGGCTACTTTAAGATGTGTGGACATCTACTTCCAGAATTCTGGAACAGGTACTTCCAATCCACCAAACAGCTCATCCTCCCACACTGTTACACAAACACACGCCTCGTATGACTTTTTCCTAAACTGGAGCCAAAGTTCAGCTCCCTCCTGCCCCCCCCCAAGAACTTATAATTTTAGATACTCTTTTCTACCATCTTCTTCTTGAGATAGGGCATATGCAGAGGCACTACAGATACTGGCATGCAATGATGTTTTATTTTCAGAACCTTTCATAACAATCCCCATTAGGAAGTTTGTAATATTTTTTAATTGCCTAGTAAGCGCAGAACTGTTTTCTGTTACTATGACATACCAAGATGCTCTCATTGCACTATTCCCTTTAATTTCAGAATTCTTCTTAGAGAGTTCAGATCATTGCAGTGTTTAAATTGGAATTTTAGGAGAAAATCTAAAACAACACAGCTGTTGTTTTCTTTAAATGAACTATAAGAGTTATGCACCTTGCTCAAATAATACCCTTCTTCATCATGACATGCAAAACAGAAGTTTTGCAAAAGTCTACAGGAGACTGTGAACTGCATCACTAAATTATCATTTATTGAGCACTCTCCATATTGGGTAGTTCTAGAGTTTTATGTTCATGTAACTATTTCTCATGTGCTCTACAACTATATATTACATTTGCCAGATTTCACGTTTCCAGTTTCCCACCAAACATCTACTTCTAAATTAACCAGACGAGAATTTTACATTAGTTATAACAACAACTATGGCCATCTTGAGTTTTCTCTGGGTAAAAAGACAGGATATAATTGAATGAATGAATAAACAAACAGTGCTTAGAATCAGAGCTATCAAGCTGTGTCATTATATAGTCCTGTTCTTCTTTGCTCCTCTCACTTTGTTTATTTGCTTTATTCTGTACTATACCTGAACCACAACAGCCAATCATGGCTACTACAGATCATTTTTGTATAAAAAACTAGAATCTGAGGAACACTTAGTAGATAAATGCAACAGTGCATTTCTAAAGAATGGGACTGCATTATAAAATATTGTAACAATGCAACTGTCTCCAGTGAAATAACCATAAACTTGCTTTTATGAAGTTATTTTATTCTAAGAAAAACACACAGACAAGCAGTGCTATTTCCTCGTCAATTACTGTGTAGCAGAGGTTACAAAGCAGGTATTAGAGGATCAAGCCTACTAGGAAAATAAAACGTTGAAAGTATGACTGTAGATAAGCAAATTCTAAACGTCCTTCTAAAACTACATTAACAATACACTCCTCTGCAGTTTCTTCCCACTTTTATGGGATTCACTCATAAAATTAGGAACTCAACCTAAAGGTTTCATTTTGTTTATATGCTTTATGACTAGGAGAGCACCAATCAAACTGCCATAACCAATTCTGAATACTTGACTGCAATTATCTTCTTGATGTGATAGCGCATTCCAATCAAAGTGATACTTAAAGCCAGAAATGAGAAAAATATAATTGTCAATATAACTATAAACATCTCCGTAGCTATCAACACACACTGACAGCTATTTAACAAGAAGTACAATGCAAAAAAGAACTGTATTATCCATATTGGGACACTTTACAGCTCGCATCATTTATTGAGTAATCAAGGCAATATTATCCACCCCCATCCTTTCTACAAACAAATGGTGTCAGGGTATTTAAAGCACGGTCTTATGGCAGTTTAAAAGTAATACACTTATTGTTGTATAGCCTTTGTGGATGACAGCTCATTTCAGCAGATGCATTGAAACTGTTGCTTTTGCTGCAAGAGACTCATATAAGTACCCCTGTGGAAATATTTTGGAAGGATATTTAAAGACATGCTACCCCTCCATGCAGACTGAAATGATGGAAAAACCCAAACTATTTTTAAAAAACACAGACAAAATTCTCCACAGAATTAAACCACTGTTTCAAATATTGGCCCCAAACTATACATTCTCTTTAAGGTTTTTCAGGATTCATTTAGCTTAACAATTCAGTGTCAATTAGCCAGGGGGTGATTTTCATTAGGAATTATTTCTAAAAACAAAGATTTGCATTTCAATATCAGCCCTCCTCTTTTTTCCTTTTTAAATCAGTTTACCCAGCTAGACAGCAACCAAAACTTCTAATTCACTCATTATCTGCACAACTACAGATGGGGCTGTTAGGTGGGCTCCATCGCCGTTGTCTCCACCAGTGTGTGTGTGTGTGTGTGTTCATTTGCATAGCTTGCCACAACATAGAGATTCTGGGCAGGTTACAATCATAACAAGAAAAAATCCACGGTACAATTATGATTATGTAAGAATAAGCAAAAGAGTCTAAAAAACTGAATCACAGATAAAATTATAAAACAACTAACTAAAACGCAATAAGTAGTAGCATCTATTTATCAAGTTGTGGCATCTATCAATCAAAGGCTCTCTTAAACACTTCTGCTTTTAATGATTTCCTGAAGCCTAACAAAGTAGGAGCACAGCAGACTGCCAGGCAGATCAGTCAATCTGTCTAGAGAACAAGCCCCCAAAACAAACATCATCAAGAAACAGGGCTGAAACAATTCAGTATGACTACAGTCACTATACAGTAACATATCACTCTGTGATAATTATAACTTGGAAAGGCGCCCCACCACTCCAGGCCACATTGCTTTGCCTCTTCCTTTCTTATCCTTCCCAGTTTTCTTGATCAGCTGCTGAATTTGTGTTTTAAATGCCTGGTGGGTGAGGGTTGCCTTTATCACTCAATACATTGCATACAAACCAACGGCACCAGCTCGTAACAATCTACCGCATCCCCCAATCTGAGGAGTCAGCAGAGACGTATCAGCAGAATTAATGCAATGGAAGAAATGGCAAAGTAGAACATGAAGTAGCAGTAACATGTGGGTGAAAATTGGTGTACGGATGTTGCAAATAAAGTCTTGATAAAAGAAAAAATCAGAACAATCTGAAAAAAAAGGCCACTAAAGTACATTTTTTCAGAGTGAGGTTCTAGAACAAAGTTTCAAAATACATTTGACCATGGTGTTTATATATATATAAAATGTTATTGAAAATTTTAAACACAAGAAGTAAGACTAATGCAAACTTAAATGGAGTGAAAAAGGAAAGAGAAAAAGGAAAATATGAAAGAAAACACAAAAAGTGCAATAAGAAAAAGAGTAATAGAAAAATAGAAAAGAAAGGAAAAAGAAGTGGCTTCCAATCTTCTTTACAGCAGTTGTAAGTACAATTATAAATTGACGTCTCTCTCTAAAGTTACATTGTGACTCTCTTCTTTCTATAATCTATCCTATCTAATCATCAAAACCATATGTCATAAGTTCATTTTCTTCTTTTTACACAAAAAGTCCATAAGGGGTTTCCAGTCACTAATAAACACAGATATTGTCTTTCCTCTAATCAAACAAGTCAGTTTGGCCATTTCAGCAAGTTCTGTCATTTTCACCAACCATTCCTCTGCTGTAGGCATTCCCACATCTTTCCACCTTTGTGTGTACAATAATCTCACTGCAGTCATCATATATAAAGATGTTCCATTACTTTTTTCCAACTGCTGATCCATCAGTCCCAAGAGGAAAAGTTCTGATTTCAGTTGAATGTTAATCTTTAAAATCCTCTGAATCACTGCATGTATTTGTACCCAAACTTTTCTAGATCCACCAAGCATAATAAAATGACTCTTCTTCTTGTTCACATTTCCAACATAAATTTGAGGTACCTTTATACATTTTAGATAATTTTTCTGGGGTCATATATCAATGTTTTAGCACTGTTGTACACCGCCCAGAGTCACCTGTGGTGAGATGGGTGGCTATATAAATTGGATAAATAAAATAAATAAAACAAAACAAAACAAAAATAAAAGCAAGCAGTGGGAGTGTGAGCAACTTGCGACTTGCTGCCAGCTTCCCCATTGACTTTTCTTGTGTGAAGCTGGCAGGGAGCGTCAGAAATCTTCCTTCCTTTTCCTCCCACCCTCCCTCTTCCTTCCTTCTTTCCTTCCTCTCTCCCTCCTTCCTTCCTTTCCACATATAATATAGGCTTGTGCCATTTGCCCTCCCCTCATGACCCTCAGGAGAGCCCCAGTGAAGCCTCCTCCTCCTCCTTGACTGACCCATGGAACTGCCTGCCACTTTGCTGAGGGGAGGTGGAACAAAGGGAGCCATGGACCACGAGGAAAACTGCACCCCCTCTTTCTCTGCATAAGAGAAAAGGGTACTTCTTTCTTTCTTTTTTTTTTTGGTAATAATTTTATTAAAGTGTACACATACAAAGATAAAAGAGTAATACAAACTAAGAGAAATATAAAAAGTAAGGAAAAGAAAAAGTGCAAAGAGAGAGAGAAAAGGAAAAAAAGAAAAATGTAAGGAAAAAAATATAAAAGTAGCTTCCCTTTAATAAATAAATTATAAAAACTCATCATTCAGTTCTATTCAGCAAAAATCCATTAAGAACTACCAGAAATAATAATTATATACTGTATATATTAACCTTAATGAAATAAATCCATTTTGTGCTCCAACTTATCACTTTCTCTAAGAGATAAAGCAAAAGAAATCTCTCCCCAGTTGTAAACAAATCTTTAAAGCATCGTCATTCAGTCCTGGTTATAGAGAAATTACCAGAAACCACAATATATCTATTTCAACCCTGATC
This sequence comes from Python bivittatus, assembly GCF_059951505.1. Classification (NCBI taxonomy): domain Eukaryota; kingdom Metazoa; phylum Chordata; class Lepidosauria; order Squamata; family Pythonidae; genus Python; species Python bivittatus. The sequence continues at coordinate 2,185,682 of NW_028277096.1, forward strand.
AAATTAGTTCACTTCATAGTCCTTCCATTTACTTTTAAAAAGCTTGGTTTTTAAATCTGACAAATAGTGTCCCATAAGTTGATTTCTTATCTTTTTCTCTTTGTCCCCTCTCAGGAACAGCTTCAGTAGTTTAACAGGTCCCTTTTCTAAGTCCAAAATGAAAAAGCTATGCAAGTCACTCTTCTGTTTTATTTGTACGTCCCCTTTAGTTATTAAAACATCAGCCAGTGTCACTTGTAAATCCACTGTGGCATCTTTTTCCATGTCACTCTTATAGTCTGTCATTTTTAAATCCATTTTCAGATCCATGTAATCTTCTTCCATATCACTCTTGTAGTCTGGTGTTTTTTTAAATCCATTTTCAAATCCACATTCAAATCAAAGTCTGTTCCTCTTCTGTAACCTCTGTTACATCCGTTTCTATCATGGCGGATAATCTTAAAAGTGATTTCTGAGTACATTGTTCCCAGACAGCTTTAATTTCTTCTATAGTCAAATAATATTGCTCGACTGAATTAATAGATCTTTTCTCCTTTAATTGTAATCTTTAGTTCTCCCTGGTTCCCTCTAGTCAACCTTAAATGTCCTCTCTTATCATAAGTTTATTCTCCAGTCAGCAAAATTTCCCCACAGGAGGATTTCTTACAGTTAATTTCAAAATCTTCATATATACTTTTATAACATTTTAATCAACCCACAGGAAATATTCTTTGAAGTCCATCTGGCCCCTCAATTTTCCAGAATCAACATTCTAGATGCTCTTTTGCTGTTTCCCCAAAATTAAACACTTCTTTCATCTTGGATAGAAGGAAGCTCTCCCACTGTGATGAAACTTGCCCTTCAGAAGGTTCTTAACATCCAAAAGGTCAATAATAAGTAATTTCCTACAGTAGTTAAGAGGAAGTGGGTGAACCCAGTGTCCATTTGAAGGCGCCAAACTGCAGCTTAGACAAGATGATTTTCCCCTGGCTCCCTGAGCTCTCAAACCCATGGGCGAGACTCTGTATGGAGCAAACTTGTGGGTGATCCTAATCCTCTCCTTGATCCAGAGAAGGGTTCTGAGGAGCCAATCCCTTCACTGGCTCCCCTTTCCACCATGGCAGTCAGCTCCGCTCGTGTGGAGCCATACTCAATCCACCACTACTTCCCTGGAAGTCAGAAAAGTCCGTTTCTGACAGACTTAAACAGAAAAAGATTCCATTTCGGTTGCTGTTATTTCTGATAATGATTCATAATCTAAGGAAATGAGAAACTGAAAACTGAAGGCTAAGTAGAACCATCCAAAGATGAAAGCTCTCAAATTAAGTAAATTCTATTATCATTCTGCATTTATTCAGACTTTTGCTCTACCTGCTCTTTATCTCTGACATATACCTGTATCTAGGCAACACAGTACAAGCTTTCCATTATTTCTTCCCACTATATTGGATCCCCTCTCAAAAAAGTTGTCTGACATCTCTTTTGCAATGAAATGTTCAATAGTATACAGACTGCTGGCACCATCTTTTCACTGCCAAGACAATTTGGCTGTACAGAGCTAAATTCTGAAGGAAGATAACAGTAACTGCTAGAATGAAGTAGATCAAAACAAAAGCAGAACTCTGCAAGACTTCACAGAATGCACTGTGTGCTTGAAGATGAGGCTGCTAAAGTAAGAGGAGACAAAATGTATGTGAACACACATGCGTGCGCACACACATACACACAAGATTACAGTAAACACAAGATAAATTAGTCATTACACCTACACAAGGCTTCTTGCTGAACGCAGCATTCCCCAGTCTGGGGCCTTTGGCTGTCATCGCAATTGCTGAATCCATTCATTTAATATTGATTTAATCCAGCAGTGAAGATAGTCTATGATAATAAAGTATTAGATAAGTCCTAACAAAAATACAAGACAAAGCTTCAGACTCAGAGGAGCATAATAACGTAAAGCACTGGGGAGGCTAGATTCGTCTGCTTAAAGTCTAGGTCAGTCAATTTAACAATATAAGGCTGTGCAACTTTTTTCAGAATAATGTCATACTGAGTTTAATGGATCTTATTCTCTAACAAGTGTGTTTAGTACAATTTAAAATCTTTCAGCTAAAGTCTCCAGATTGCATATATAAAATATTGATACTATAATATAAAGTATTTAATACAAAAAGGTTTTCATATTTCATGAAGTATCTTTTCAAAGCCAGCACATGCCATAACTTATGCTCACATCAGCTAATATGTGATTGGGGGGAGATGGGCGGGGGAGAAATCCAAATAAATAAAAATAAATAATAGTAAATTATAATGTGACTTATCTGATTTTGGCTTAGCATGTCATATGAACTCAGAAAGTCATGGTTTATCAACAGAGCATTTGTAACAAGCCACGGTTTATCACAATATGAGAACCCAATGAAGATTTCAGTCTGCATCATTCTACAAAGTCACAGCAAATTTCAAATAAATCAAATAAAACTCTGCCACTAGTGCCCTACCCTGGCAATTTGCCCTTCACTAGCACTTACCATGCCAACTTCCTTCTGGTTGCCCTGATGCTCTTCCTCATGGGTTGCCATTTACCTGGCAGCATTCTGGATTGGGTACCGCTGATGTTGGCAATACTGTAGCCAGTCTTCCTAACCCTTTTGGTTCTGTCACTGCCATTTCCAGCTTTGCGACCATCATCACTGACCACCCTAGCTTCTTCTTCCTGGCAAGGCTATTTATCTATGGCCTAGGCCTGCCAGCACCTAAGCTCTTCATGAAAGTATAGTCTTTCCTTCTCTCTTCCCCTGGGTTATTACTAAAGCCCTCCTCCAGGGCTTATTCAATAAAACATCATTAAAATAAACTTTGGTTTACTATGACATGCAAACCCAGGCTAACCATACAACTTAGATCAAGGCAACCAGGTACCATCTCCCAACAAATACAGGTGTTGAGAATACTTCATCTGTGGATATATGTTTGCCAAGGATACATGACTCACCCCACGTTAAAGGCAACAACACTAGAGCCAAAGTGTTCTGCAAAACTAAAGAAGGTTCCCACTATAGCCACTGCAGCATAACCAATAAACCGCATGTCCATATACCAGCCACTTCCTTCCCAACTTAACATACCTTAAAGAACTATGAAGGGGAGACTGAGAAGGCATGTATACTACCCCTAACTCCTTAGAGGAATAGCAGGATAAAAATGTAAATTAATGAGCATGCAGATTTAAAGCTTTTCAAATGCGATACCAGCAGTACAGGCCAGTGCTTTGGGGACTTCTGTTATATTAAAAGTCAGCAGGATATACATAATTGCAGTCTCTTAAGACCACAATTAAAAACTGGATAGAGCAAACACAGAAGCCACTTTCTTCCATTTCAGATTATTTATCCCGTTAGGCCAGCACTGTCTACTTACAGTAACAGTGAATCTTCAAGGCCAAAAGGACACATTTTCCATTATTTACTACTTACCCTTTTTAACTGTAGAAACCAAGGTTGAGCCTAGAACTTCTACTTGCAAGTATAGATAGTAGCACCAAGTTACACTCTTCCAAGAACATATATTTAATAATAGCCTTACTCCTATAACCAAGCAGCTTTACTGTCTTCCAGTTTGTTTAATGGCACTAATCAAAGTGCTGGTTTTGACCTTTAAAGCTTTAAACTGTCTGGGTCCAGAGCACCCAAAGGACTGCTCACTCCTTTATGAATGTGCCCAGCAGCTGAGGTAGCAGTCAGAGGTCTTAACCTCACAGGACATAGATGGGCAGCTGAAATGGACAAAGACCTTCTCTAATGAACACCCTATCCAGGAAGATTTGCCTGCCATTTCTATTCTTCTTTAGCCAAAAAAAAAAAAAACCCTGCCGTTTGACTTTGGAAAGATAAGGCATTTGATGTTTTCTTTATCTCAGGTACAGTAAGTCTATGTACAGTACTGCCAGCTATAATTCAAAGTCCCTTCACTATGCATATATTTACTTACTTATAACTTGCCTTTTCTATGTACTTCATGATGTTTAAATGAAGATCTTCCTTTATTTTATTCCCACAACAACTTTATGAGTAGGCTGGGCTGAGAGAGAGTCACTAATTTTAAGAAACTCACTCAGTGAGGACAGCCTTGAATCTGGGTTTCCCCAGTTCTAGTTGCAGGTTCAATTGGTAAGGGGAAAAGACCAAAAAAAAGCATGTTATAGTACCATTAAGACTAGCAAAGCAGTAGAGACCTTCAGAGAATACAGTCAACATTATCAGAGGCCTGAAGACTAATCCTCAATTCTCTGCCAATGCATCTGGTGAAACAGACTTTAGTCTACAAAATCTGAAGTCACAACAAATGTATTAGTCTTAAAATGTGCACAAGACTTTGTTTACTGCATCCACATATTACATTTTTTTTTGTATTAAGGGTATGCTTAATTTTATATGCTCTTCAGCATTTTTAAATCACATCAATATTTAATTATATTTTGTGAAGCCTCTTTGAATGCAAACAAGAACTAAAAGGCATATTTAATTACTGTTTTACTGTAGTCCTATATAGTTCTGGATATTTTTAGTCTGATATTATTGTTTTTATTCAGAACCATTAATGGTGATAATAGAAGAACAAGGCATGAGGTTTGGGGGTAATATTGTGCAACATTCTGAATGAATGAGATCCAGGGAAACATTATTGTGTTGTATGACATGAATGGGTGGATGGAAACAAAATGACAGAGTACAGAAAAAGTGACTGGACCCTTTGTAAATCCACAGATGAATAAGAATGGTGATTGGTAAAGAACTGCTTAGAAAAATGTTTGTTTCAAATGCATGGTTTAAGCACAAGTTTGTTCATAAGTTATTTTGCAAAGCAATACATGTAAATCTAAAAGCAGATTGATATGATTGCTTACAGTGAAAGACTGAGCGAATTAGTAAAGAATATAATGGGGATGAGGGGTTCTGAATGACAGACCATTATTTGGCAGTGTCAAAATGAATTGCGAGAAAAATGGATATAAAAATGAAAGTGAAAGAAACTGAAGCGAAAGTATGAGTTCTGCATGTAGAAGCACTAGAAAATAGATTAATCTTTCAATAGAATAAGTACAAAGTGAGCATAAGAAAGAAAATGTGGAAGCTGCTTGGAACAGAGTGAAAAAAAATTATGTTAGTGTCCCAGTAGTGTGTAGAGTTATCTAACGAGAAGCATGAAAAGGAATGCTTGGGAAAATTATAAGGCAAAAGTGTGAGAAAGAAAATGTATTGTACATTTGTTGATAGCATACATTATAGTATGTAAACTTGGACCAGACAATGTTTTGTTACATGGAAGTGAGAATTAGATATGTCAAGAGAAATATAAAAGTAAACTGAATGAAGTTGGATACTTAGGAAACATGTACAGCTGAACAAAGAGGGACCAGTACAAAAAAATAAGTTGAGGCGGTTTAATCATCTAGAGCGAGTGAATGAGGAACAGAAAGCAAATATACAAATGAATGAAAATTGCAAAACAAATATAGCAAAGGAAGAGTAAATGAGGTGAGAGGAAGAGACAGACCAAGAAAGTCGTGGTTCTCAATTAGTTCCTGAAAAAAAGATGAGAAGTTTAAACAACAAAAGGAAATGTATGAATTGACAAATCGTTATGATCAAAGCAAGAATTGCTTGCAAGGACAGAAAGATATGAAGAAGTACAATAAACAGTGTGGGTGTAAATTAGACATAGCTATATTTTCTTTTCTTTCCTTATCTCACACCTTTAATTTCTTCAGTTTACTATTTCTTATTCCTTTTTTGTGTTTTGCATAACACTGCTTACCCTGAAAAGGAATAGGGTGGTGGGTGCTAAGGTGTGTGTGTCCGTGCATTTATACACACACCCGTATTCTGAGCTGTGAGATGCCCTGAGAGCATTTCATTTGCGGAAGGTACGGAATATCAATTCCTCCCTTCATTAAATTAAAAGACCGAGAGCCCCCTTTGAATTGCAATGCTGACTCTAGACTTATCAGGAACACAGCCAACTCTTTCTTTCTCCTTCAGTAGATTCTTCACAATTAGGGCCCTTGGACTCCTAACGCCCCCAAGCCTCCATCAGCCCTCAATTTCTTGGGGGTCCTTGCAGCACCGCTCCAAACAGCAGCTCAGAGCTACCTAAAACGGGAGCAAGATTGCTTTTCGACTGTACCATCCTGCAAGAAAGGGGAGGAAGCAACACTTTCTTCTCTAAAACGTTTTTTCAGGCAGTCTCCAAAAGGTAGCATATTTGCACACAGACACAACCCCTTCATCAGTTATAGTATGACCCCTCTCTCCCCACTTGCCTTTTGAGCTTAGCTCTCCCGCCCGACGGTGCCGCAATATTAAGTCAGCGGCTCCCGAGATCCAGAAGCAATCGCTATTTGAAGGGGAGAACGAGGCTGCTGGTTTCGTCATCAATCGCCTTCGTCAATACCTCATTTCCTCCATTCTCCACCTCCAAGATAGCCGCAGATGGTTCGTTCCACGGAGTTAGCAATCCAACCCACAAAAGTCTTCTCTGCTCCCCTCTTTGCTTTCTCTACTTCACCTCGCCCGCCGCCGGTTCCTTCAAAGCGTCTTCGGTCATTTCCGAAAGCCAACAGCGGAAATAGTCGAAAAGTGGTCGGTAGGGGACGAGAAGAGCACGGGAAAGGACGAATGTGAACGGAAATTACCGAACGGAGAGCGCGAGAACGGGGACAGGAGGGAAATCCATAGACAGGAAAAGGAGACGGGAAGACGGTCGGCAGATAACGAGAACAGCCGACTCTCTTCAGAATCCGAACCCTCATCTTCCCCCCATGGGCGAAACTAACTTTCCCGCCCAAAATATCAATTATCTACGGGCGTGGCACCTTTATATCACAAGTACCTTACAGACGAAGCCCAAAGGAATCATTGCAATTAAGTTTATGGGAAACTGTTTGAAATCTTTTTCTTTTTTTAAAAACATGGTACAAGGTTTGGTGCACATTCATTTGTGCACAACAATCGTGTTTCTCTCCAGACACTCTAGCCAACCTAGGAGCCTCCATTCTGTTACATGTATTTGGTTCCTTGCTTCAAACAAGCAAGGGCTGGTAGTGAAGCCAGTCTTCCTATCTGATACCTCATAAAGGAAGGAGCAGAAAGTAATCTCCAGCCAAACGGATGGTCACATTTCCCAGCATTTTAAACTAGCTATCCCCATTGTGGAATTGTGGGTGCTTTCTGAGCTTGGTGGTTTGCTTGCAGATGTTTCATTACCCAACTAGATAACATCATCAGCACTATGATGTTACCTAGGTGGGTAATGAAATGTCTACAAGCAAACCACCAAGCTCAGAGAGGACCAGAATTCACAGTTCAGTCCTGAGCTATAGATATCCTCTTCTATTATCCCCATCATGCTTACCTATCCTTTGGAGCAGTGTTTCTCAACCTAGGCAACTTTAAGCTGTGTGGACTTCAACTCCCAGAATTCCCCAGCCAGCCATGCTGGCTGGGGAATTCTGGGAGTTGAAGTCCACACAGCTTAAAGTTGCCTAGGTTGAGAAACGGTACTTTGGAGAAACACACATCTAATTAGAGCCAGCCCATCCAAGGGGCAAGCCTGAAGTGGCTCAGCTCAGGACTGCTTAAAAGCGACAGGCAGTCTAATAATAAAGCTGCAACCTTCTACAACTACTTGAGAGAAAATTTCAGTGAAGACAATGGTTGAGCTCATATACCATGCTCAGCTGAAATCAAACCATGTTATGGCTTAGGAGAACGCGTGAGTCCAACTGGCAAATGCAGATATAGAATTGTGCTGCTTTAAAAACGCCACCATCATCACAGGGTGGAAATCACCTGTCTTTTGTACTTGCAACATTTAATCATGTGCACTGATGGTAACATGGACACAAACATGGGTTGCCTAAATGACACTCACATTTATAACGTTATGAGATCATTCTTGTTCATGTCAATCCCCAGCCCTCACTCAAACTCCTGCCCTCTGCTACACTATGTTACAACTCCCACCATGAAGCAATGCTCGTTGGAATGATGTAGTATAATACATCCAAAGGAAACCATCTTAAAAAAGATTTGTGTAATGCACACATGGCTCCTGTGTACCGAGGGCCGATTAAGACACGTGTGCTGGGTTCCACAATACATTAGGCTAAGCTAACATGGGACTTGGTAGTTTGTGGTTCAGCATGCTGGAGGGACCAATCATTGTCTTTACATGTGTGAATCACATTAAGCCGTTATTTGGTTTGTTTAGGCATAGCATATCACATGTTCACAGCAATTATGTTTGATTAGTCCACATTTAGAGTTTCCACTGTAGGTGTTCTATATGACTAGCATAACATTGAAGGCAGTTGGCCCTCTTGCCATAGACAGCTGTAGCAGAAAGCAAAAGCAGAATTACAACAGATGATGTTCCTTCACAATCAGTGCACTGGTTTTGCAGGAAGAAGGCTGAGAGTTATGGCAACAAGACCACAGTCTTTCTCAGCCTTTCAGATGTCTAACATTCCCAACCTGAATAGTCAGTATGAGCATTGGCCGTGCTAGCTGGATAGGATAAAAACTGAATACAGTGGTACCTCTAGTTACGAACGCCCCTCCTTACGAATTTTTCAAGATACGACCAGCTCTGGCCCCAAAAAATTACCTCGACATGCGAACTCCGCCTCTACTTACGAACCGGATCCGCGGCCATTTTCCCTGCTGCCACGCGGTCGCGGCTTCCTGTGGGCGAGATCGCGGTAGCAAGGAGAGGTTCGGTGAGGCTTGGGGTGTGTTTTGTGGCGTTCGGAAGGTTTTTGTGGCGTTCGGAAGGTTTTTGAGGTTTAAAAATAAAATGCATATGTTTCAGAACTGTTTAGCCGTATTTACATTGAACCTTATGGGGAAATTTGCCTCGTGGTGCGACCAAATTCGGAGGGCGGAACGGATTAACCGTATTTACATTGAACCTTATGGGAAATTTTACCTCGACTTGAGACCAACTCGAGTTGCAACCAGAGTTACGGAATGGATTAAGTTCGTAACTAGAGGTACCACTGTACATCTGAAGGGCACTGGATGGTGAAAAGCTGGGATAGATAATACAAGGCTAGAGGAAGAAATGGCTGACCTGGAATGACATAGTACTTCCACAGTCTTGAGGCACCTGTTTACCTGAGCAACGCAGGAACTGAAGTCACCTAAACAACTCTTGATCCGCTCTCTCAGATCCAGAGTAGTCTTAGAAAGATGAAGCAGATGGCCCTACTTATCTATTATATCCCTATTTACTTACTTTTTTCCTAAACCAAACATTCCCAATATTCTAACCTGACTTCAGACATGGAAGGACAAGGATGTTTCCTTCATTAGGCAAGCTTCCCACCATCCTGCTCCACTCTCCTCTACATATTTTTAATCTCATCTTCTGGTTGTCTCAATATCCCCCAACAATATACAGGCAAAAGAGAAAAAGAGTCTTTTTAATTCTAGCCTCTGCTAGTAAGTGTTTTTCAGCAACCTCTGCATAGCTGTTGTCACACTGAGATAAGCCTGAAGGACCAGAGAATCAAGAAATTACACTGGAGAGAATCTTGTGCTATATTGAATCCAGCAAGCCTATTATTATACTGCTATTAAAAGAGATTAGAAATCAGTCTCAACTCCCACTCTGCTGCAAAACCTACAGGTGCACATAGATGAACATTCAACAAGGACTGCTTTCTTTCAACATCCCTTGAACACCTTCTTGTCTTCGCCATCCCCTATAGTGTTTAACAAGTTATAAAACAACCGGGGCGGGGGGTGGCTGACTGGGAGGACTGGGATTACGTATCCCTATTACATTGATGATACTGAGCTCTGTTTCTCTGAATCTTCTAAATGCAGTATTGGGATAAATGAATCAGTATCTCAGGCTGAAGAAACCCTGAACATGGGAACACAAGAGGACAAGATACACATTTTTTCTAAAAAGAAAAAAAAAACAGACATCAGCTCTGAATGGCTGTTGCAGCAAAAGAAAATGCAAGTGAATCGGTGCTCATTTTTTAGGGTAATGAGAAGATCTGAAGTTTTTCTCTAGACAGTTGTGTGTGCTACATCTGCATGTGAGGGGTGCCTTCACACACCCCTCTCCTCCTGGGGAAAGAGATTCAAGGGCTCAGCATGGGCATTGTAAACAAGCCTGAGAAGATGCACAGATTCACTCAAGGGTCCTCTTCTCCCTTTCTTTCCCCATACAGTACTTGTTTCCAAACATCTAGCCAATCAAACTCCATCGTAGGCTGGCATGCTATTCAGGATCAAGGACTGGGGAACTATCTGCTGAAGACAGAGACAGGAGCAGACAGCCATTTGTAAATGTGCATCAAAATGCATTTCCCCAAAGAGAGGTTACTGTGCTACAACTTAAGCAATGACTCACTGAGTGAAAAGACCCACACATCTTTTCCTGTTGGAATTAAAAGCACTTTTGTCCACAACTTTTCACCTTAATACTGCACTGTAAATACATTTTTCAAAATAAATCCTGGACAGCTACAAAAATATTTGTCATCCTTTCTTCAATAGCTCAAGACATCTTTCATGAGGATCTTGCTTTGTTTTATTGCCACAACGGCAACCTTACGAGGTAGGCTGGGCCAAGAGAGAGTGATGGGTCCAAAGTCACTCAGTGAGTTTACATGGTTAAAAGTGTTCTTGAACCCAGGTCTCCCAGTCCTAGTCCAACATCTTAACAACTAATTGCAACTTCATACAAAAAATGTTATGAATATTTTCACAGAGGCTGCTTGAAAGTTACACGGAAAGAGATACAGTGGTACCTCTAGTTATGAACTTAATCCGTTCCGTGACTCTGGTTGCAACTCGAGTTGGTCTCAAGTCGAGGTAAAGTTTCCCATAAGGTTCAATGTAAATACAGTTAATCCGTTCCGCCCTCCGAATTTGGTCGCACCACGAGGCAAATTTCCCCATAAGGTTCAATGTAAATACGGCTAAACAGTTCTGAAACATATGCATTTTATTTTTAAACCTCAAAAACCTTCCAAACGCCACAAAACACACCACAAGCCTCACCAAACCTCTCCTTGCTACCGCGATCTCGTCCACAGGAAGCCGTGACCGCGTGGCAGCAGGGAAAATGGCCGCGGATCCGGTTCGTAAGTAGAGGCAGAGTTCGCATGTCGAGATAAATTTTTGGGGCCAGAGCTGGTCGTATCTCGAAAAATTCGTAAGGAGGGGCATTCGTAACTAGAGGTACCACTGTACATTACATCAGCCATTCCCACTATTATTTTTCAGAAACTAGCATTCAGAGACAGGTTGATTTTGTTCCTTAAGGTAGCATATCAACATTCTTCTCCATGGATTTGCCTGATATAGGAGTAATCAATCATTTGGGTGGCTGAGGGCTTCACATTTTTGAGAGGTCTCAATGAGCAGCTAACAACACAAAATGAGCAGATAAACAGATAAGTGGCCAGGTTTTCTATTTTGTTAACCTCAAGTTGAAGTTTTATTTTTTGTAACTGTGTTGAGACTATGAAGAAGTGAATGAGCTTTTGGGCTGAGTGCCAGATTTAGACTTGGTGAGGCCCTAAGCTATATAAAGCTTGGAGCCCCTTGTTAAAAAGTTATACCAGAAGATCTCATTAAGGTATGTACCAAAACAGGACCTTGGGTTGCCACAAAAAAATTGAAAACATATATATGCCTTTTAATTATTTAATAGCAAGGTATTTAAAGTGAAAAATACAAATTATTTTCAAATGAATGCATTTATTGATTACATATTTATCATTTGGCAGGCTTGATCTCTCTCATTGATTATAACATAGTATACCCTAGAAACAATACTTAATGTAATTTTTAAAATAATTTTCAGATACATTAATATAGATATGCAAAGTGCTGACAAAATAAGTAATCAGGATCACTTTTATTAATAAACGTAATAAATGAACTTGTTTGCAAAATCAGAAAACTGATACTCTGAAATTTTGTAAGGCCCTGTGGATTGCAAGACCCTAAACAGTAGCTTGTTTAGCTTATGCCTAAATCCAGCACTGGCTGAGTGGCCACAGTCTAGTTTTGTGTTGTTCTGATGTTTCATCAGCAGCTGTGGCTGGCATCTTCAGAGGCAGAGTGAGCTCCTGCTCTGTGGTATATCTCTCAGCAGCTCAGAGCCAGCTGAAAGCCTAAACCAGTATATTGTGTCAAGACCACTTTAGGGCTTATGCTGCAGTTTTCCTTGTGTCTTCTCAGAACCATGGGAAATCATGATACCATTTTCATATTAATGTGAGAGAGCTCTAGGGGCTTGGAGTCCACAGGTATCACATCTCCTTCTTGAAAACCAAATAAGCCACTGTCCATCATGATATGTACTACAACTGCTAACCTCTTGTTCCTTGTCAATGTACAAGTTTATGTAAAGCAGGGACAGGCAAACCTGTCAATATTACAATTGGCTCAATTTCTTATTTTTCCACCCATAAGTTCTTTCAACTCCTTTCCACATCAGTTTGTGATTTTTAAAAAATCCAGGAAAAAGTACACCTATATTTTTGTGCATTGTTTAAAGAACTCCACTGCTAAATTCAGAAGAGAACAGATTGCTGTAAAATGCAAAGCAGTTCATTTCTCTCCCACTGCTCTTCTGGAATAAACCTCTCCATATTGATAGAATCATAGCCTGTAAGGGTTGGAAGGAACCAGAGACCATCTAAGTCCAGTGTTTCTCAACCTTAGCAACTTTAAGATGTGTGGACTTCAACTCCCAGAATTCCCCAGCCAGCATTCCCAGAATTCTAGAAGTTGAAGTCCACACATCTTAAAGTTGCTGAGGTTGAGAAATACTGATATAGTCCAATTCCCTTCCCAGTACAATAATTCACTATTACAGTATCTTATTCAACTGCTGTTTAAAGACCTCCAACAGAGGAGAGGCCACTACCTCCCAAAGCAATTTGTCCCTCTGTTCAACACTTATTGCCATTAGGAAAACTGAAACACATTCCCTTGTAATTTAAGTCCATTGTTTCTTGTCCCAGCATAACAGAAAAATTCTGCCTCATCTTCTATATTACTGCCCTTCAGATATATTATTTGAAGATATCATGTCTCCCCTCATACCCAACTTTCTTTTCTCCATACTAAACATACCCACAGTACCTCCAACCATTTTTCGTAAGTTTTTCCTTCAAAGCCCCTTGGCTACTGTCTTCTGGACATACTTCAAATTCTCAATGTATTGCCTAAAAGATGGTGTCCAGAACCAGCCACAACATTCTACAGCAGTCTGACCAATGCAGAATAGAAAGGAACAATACTGTCTCTTGATCTTGACACTATACTTCTGCCCATTAAGATGCCCAGATCATTTTGTATATACTGCTGTTCAGCATGATCCCTCATCCTATACTCATTCCTTTGATTTTCCTATCCAAATGCAGGACTTTGCATTTGCCCCTGCTGAAATTCATCTTGCTGATTTTTCCATTGTTGTGTCCTCTAAGGTTTTTGCTACTCCCCTCTGCATCATCTGTAAATTTGATAATTGTATTTTATAAACCCTCATTCAAGTTATAAATATGTTATAAATAGAATGGACTCCTGCAGAATACCAGTCAAAACTTCCCTCCAACTTGATACAGAACCATTGACATACAGTATATTCTTTGGGTATGATTATTTAACTAGTTCTGTATTTATGTTATGGTTGTGTGGTCCAGCCCAAATGTCATCATCCTCTCTACTAGAATCTCAAGATACTTCATTGAATACTTTACAGAAGTCAAAGTAGACTATTTCACTGCATTCCCACAGTCAATTAAACTAATCACTCGATCAAAAAAAGGAAATCAGGATGATTTGGAATTATATACTCTTGATAAACCTATCCTGTTTTCTGCCAAGCAGTGCATTCTTTTCTAAACTCTCAAAACCAATTTCTTAATAACCTGTTCCAGAGTTTTGCCCAGTATCAATATCATTCTGACTGGTTTATAGTCTTCTATTTTCCCCTTTGTGAGGGATTTACCCATCTCCAGTCTTCTGGAACTATGGCCACACTCTATGCCTGCACTCCATGATTTCTCAAAGATCAAAGAAAAGGGCTTGACATTTGAAAGCTCCTTCAAGACTTGGATATTACTGTCTGGTCCTAGAGACCTCAAATTGTTCATTGTATCCAAATACTACCTATTTCTCCTTACCTTGGGTTAGTACTCCCTCCTGTTCTGGGATGTTCTGCTTAGGTCCATTTGAATTTTTGGGAAGAAGATTGAAGAAATAATAGGAGTTGAAGAGCTCTTTCCCTGTTATAATCGTACCATTTTTTCTTCAACCAGGCCCATCCCTTTTTTTTTTTAACTAATGATATAGCCTTTTGGTTGCTTTTAACTTCTTTTTCAAGCCTATGCTCCACTTGTTCTCTACTTACTTGCTGATATGCCTTCTTCATTACTAAACCTAACTTCATTTCTTGTACATTCCCTTTAACCTCTTAGCTCATACAAAATCTCCCTCTGTATCTAGAACAGTTTCCCAGGCAGCTACATCCAGGGAGGCTATTATGTTCCAAGATCCAGATTTAGGGACAAGCATCCCACGTATTATTGAAGGTAACTTTCATAAAATGTCTATTCAGCTATCCACTTCATAGCATTATTTCTTTCAATTATTCATAAAAACAGGTATATTTATTTATTATTTTAATTCATGACTCAGGGTGACTAACAGTACAGTAATTAAAAACAGCATAAAAAAACATAAAACAAAAAAGAAACAACAGTATAGACATAAACCACAGCCAAGGTAAAAAAAAACACAACCCAAACCAGCACAGCCCTTTCAAGGGCTCAGACACACACCTGGATCCCCAGGCACGGTAAAAGATCTTGTCTTTAAGGTCTTGTGAAAGGGTGACAGGGTCCGGGCCTGTGAGCCCTTCGAGGTAGTCCAGGCAGGAAACCAGAACCATGAATACTAATACTACCTTTATTGTAAGGTTACAATAGCAGAATCTTGCAAATCTGAAAGCACTTCTCCCCTCCTCTGCCTTTCCTTTCCAGAGAACCAGGGAGGGTCCCTTCTGAGATGCTTTCTCCACCCCATTCCTGCTTTGGACTCATATTTCTCTTATCAGACGTTTGTCGAGGCTGCAACTGTTCCTTCTGTCTCCCAAAGTTATTCCCACCGCCCATTACAGGGCCAATCAAATCTCCAGGGGGAATGACATTCCCAGGGATGTGCCCCATGACAGAAAAGGCTCTCTTCCTGGGCCCTGCCAGACAGCACTCCCTAACAGGTGGGACTCAGAGCATGCCCTTCCAGCTGGACCTAATGGATGGGTAGATGTAATCGGGGAGAGGCAGTCCCTCAAATATCCTGGCCCCATACTATGAAAGGCTTTATAGGTCATTACCAGCACCTTGAATTAATTAATTTATTTATCTAAGTTATATGGCCGTCTATCTCACAAAAAGTGACTCTGGGTGGCGGACAACACTTAATTAGAAAACAATAAATATATAAAAAACAATCATTGTTAAAAAAATATGAAAAAGCACAAAGCACAAGAGAGGATAAATGTTAATCATAGTAAGGGAGCCACCTCAAGATCTCACCGGTCCCCTGGGACCCCCAGGCCTGATGACATAGCCAGGTCTTCAGGGATTTCCAGAACATTAACAGGGATGGAGCTAACCTCTCTGGCAACCAATGCAGCTCACAAAGCAGAGATGTAACATGCACTGACTGAAGAGCGCATATCTGCCTGTGCAGCTGCATTCTGTACCAGCTATAGATTCTGAATGCTCTTCAAGGGCTACCCCATTTAAAGGGCATTGCAGTAGTCCATTCAAGAGGTGAGCAAGATGTGACTGGAGCACAGTACAAAGTGGTGCAGAGGCCCTCCTGGCCACAGTTGCCATCTGCTCCTCAAACAGGAGCCATGAATCCAGGAGGAGCCCCAAATTGCACACTGATTCTGTCTGGGGTAGTGCAGCCCCATCCAGAACTAAAGATTGAAAGTCTCCAGAACAAGGGGGCCTTAATACCCCAAACCACTTAGTCTTGCTAAGGTTGTGTTGACACCTCTTATTCCCCATCCAAACTCCCACAGCCTCCAGGCATCAAGAAAGAATCTCCATGACATCACTTGGGCGGCCAGGGGTAGAAATGTAAAGTTGGGTATCATCAGCATACTGATGGTACCTCACCCCATGCCTCATCCTCTGTCATCAGATGACCTCACCCAGCAGTTTTGTGTAGATGTTAAACAGCAGCAGAGGGACAACCGAGCCTTGTGGCACCCCACAAAGCAGGGGCCATGGGCAGGACCTCTCCCTCACATCAACACCAATGGGAACCGGCCCTGGAGGAAGGAAGAAAACCAGCATGACACAGTATCACTCACTCCCCACCCCCAAAGCTGATCCAGAAAGATACCATGATCAATAGAATGTACAGCTGCTGCTGAAATGTTCTAGAATGGAAAGTCGTGATGTGACAGTGGTAAGTCAAACATAAAATTAATGACATTTAAAACAAATGCAATAAAAACATTAAAATAAAAAATTGGAGTAATGGAAGCAGTATACCAAAACCACTGCTTCCCCAGAGGGAAGTGCTATATATATTTTTAGACAAGTAGCTTCCAATTCAAATGTATTTTAAACTATTTTCTGTAACATGAAACAGGAGTGCTTGAACTTCCTTATGAACATTTCAAGCACAAATTGATGGAAAACAGTTTGCACAACCACTAAACGGTATCCACAGAAACCCAAAATTAAAGAAAACCTTTTTAAAAGTTAATTTTTTAAAAATGGCTGAAAGCTCAGATAAGATTTGCAGCATTCTTGCACAACTTCTCAGGAGAGATTGCTGAAATCATGTGAGAGAGAGAAAAAGAACAGGCAGGTACCTCGTGCCTGAAAACAGCA
This sequence comes from Python bivittatus, assembly GCF_059951505.1. NCBI lineage: Eukaryota > Metazoa > Chordata > Lepidosauria > Squamata > Pythonidae > Python > Python bivittatus. The sequence goes on from NW_028277096.1 coordinate 2,202,615, forward strand.
CCACCTCTTGGCCTAGAATATAAAGTTCTCTACGTAGAAATGAAACAGTCTTGCACTCAATTTTTCATTCATTTCATTTTATTAATTTACATAGCTCTCCACTCAGCAAACAATTCAGGGTGGTGCACACCATAAAATAAGAACAATGCATTCCATAAAACCACATAATAGAAAGGCATAAAAAGATAAATCAAAATGGAAATATATAATAAACACATAAAGAAGCAAATATGTGTAGCTCAGGGTTGAACTGTGGAGTCCTTGGGGTTCTCTGAGCTTGGTTGTTTTCTTGCAAACGTTTCGTTACCTGACTAGATAACATCTTCAGTGCTAGTGAAGATTCATTCTAGCACTGAAGATGTTACCTAGCCGGGTAATGAAAAGTTTGCAAGAAAACAGCCAAGCTCAGAGAACCCCAAGGACTCCACAAAACACATAAAGTACTGGAAAAAGTAAATACACCCAATGGGTCATACCATTCCCAGACCCAATGCCTAAGGGAAGAAGAAGGCCTTTTAAAACCTTCCAAAAGGCAGCCAGTTGGAGCCAGCCAGACCTTGGGGAGAATGCTGTTCCAAATGGTGTCATCCTTGCGCAGGGGCTATGCTAATCTTCTCTGTATCGTTCCAATTTTAGTATATATGCACCTGAAGCAAGCATGTTCCAAAGGGTGGGAGCAACAACGGAGAAGGCATGTCTCCTGGGTCCTACTAGATGGCATTAAGTGACAGGATCTGGAGCGTGCCACTGCTGTCAGATCTTATTGGACAGGCAGAAATAATTGGAGATAGTTGGTCCCGCAAGGGGCCTGGCCCTGTGCCATGAATGGTTTTATAGGTAAGAATCAGCATCTTGAATTGCACCTGGAAATAAAATGGTAACCAATGCAGATTGCAAAGCAGAGGTGTTATATGGGCATCCCGAGGTATGCTCAAACTAAACACGCCACTGCATTCTGGACCAGCTGAAGCTTCTGAATGGTCACCAAGGCCAGCCCCACATAAAGCACACTGCATTAATTCAATCATGAGGTGACGAAGGTGAGTGAGGGACCATGAGCAGGGCCTGCCAACTGACAAGTAGTAAAGTAAAGCTATGCAAAAGCCCTCTGAGCCACGGCTGCCACCTGCTCCTTGATCAAGAGCTGTAAATCTAGGAGGACTCTCAAATTGTGTGCTGAGTCTATTTGGTGCAGTTCTACCCCACCCAAAACTAAAGATGGGAAATCTCTGGACCCAGGGAGTCCAACAATCTACAGCCAATCTGCTTTAAGAGAGCTGAGTCAAATGGAGCATTATTCCATCTAACTCTGTCTCTAAAAGTCCCAAAGATAGTTTTCATTCTGATAGCCTAAGACCCTTTTAAGCAGAGCCCTACACTTGTTTATCCAGAAGCAAGGCTTATGCCTTAGCATTAAGCCTTAACTGAAGATTGCAGGAACTAAGGCTGGGATCTTAATTCACGTAAACAATATTCTCTGCTAATGAACTCTGTATTGTCCTCCTTACCAGTAAATTAATATTCTCAGTGTTGTTGGTGATCAGGACATTGAAGTTAGTCAATGCCAAGTATGAACTCCATGCCATCTTGTCTTTATATATTTCTAAATTTTATATCTAGTTTTCTTAAGTTTGTGTACAAACAGCAGCCTCGTAATCTGGAATGATGGAGCTTATCAGTTTTAGTACATCCTAAAAAGAAATTCCAGTAGGAACATTTAAAAACCCATATAACTGAAGATGTTTACCATAAAGGAGCCAAAACATAAAACCAGTGTTTATTGGGTATGCTCCATGAAAGAATGTCAATAAAACAAAATCTCATAAAACTAATAAGAGATCTAGATTATTAGGACAGTCAGCAAGTAAATACCCTAGGCTAAACTTCTCTCAGTAAATGAATATAACTGCATTGATAACCAGCATGAGACTTAGAGATGACACAGAGGCATTTTGTGAGTTGGGTAATCATATAAATTGGTTAAATAAAGTCAATGATAAAAAGGAATATAACTGCAAAAAACAGGATGTTTAGCCTAATGTTTCTGAATATAAAACATATTTAAGGCAACAACTTTTGGCTGGATTAATTGTTCGCCTTTTGTGAAGCTAGAAGAGTCAAATAAAACATAATACTAGCTAGGGAAAGCATTGATACATCATATCAACCCCAAATTAAACATGAACAAGCAGTGTGATGCAGCTGCTAGAAAGGCAAATGTTATTTTGGGCTACTTTAACAGAGTGCAGATAATGGGAAGGAATTGTTCCACTCTACTCTGCCCTGGTCAGAGTCCAACCACGCTTCAAAAATGACAATGACAAATTGAACCACGTTCAGAGGAGAGCTACTAATATGATAGAAAGTCTGGAAACCAATCATTATGAAGAACAGTTAAAAGATCTAGGTATGTTTAGGCTACAGAAAATACGACTGAGGTGCAGTATGATAACTAAAGGGTTGTCACATAGGAGTGGACATCTTCAATCTTAGGGACCACCTTATCCGCAGTGAGTCATGCCCATCCTGTGAGGTCAGCAAGAGGGGCTATATTTAAGAGAGTCATCTCCATGTGAAGGATGTGTGGAATAGAAGACAGACCTTTTCAGTGGTAGCCCAAACTTTATGGAACAGTCTTGCCCCTGGAGAAATTCTCTTAGCCTACAGAAAGCTTTTGATGCCACAGAGGCCTGCCAGGGAAGGAGTAAAGCTATCATTTATTATTGTTGATTTTGATTGTGTATTGGTTATATTTTAAGACTGCTGTTTGAGATTCTTGTGCCCTACCCAGAATTGAGATTAGGGTGGTCCAGAAATTTTGGAAATAAATAAAGTGGATAAATACTTCTTCCATCTTTTCACTTTCTCTGCAAAGAACTGGTAAAGAGGAAAAGATGGAGTGACTGAGCAAGTCTGTGGGGGGCCACGTTAGGCTGAGAGCCATCTATCTGGAAACACTCTGGCATCTGACTCAGCCAGAAAAGTATAAAAAGTTCCTTGCTCTTACTAAGCCTATAAACAAAGCAGATCAAACCAGAAGCTGAACAGCGAACACCAAGGGCAAGACCATCACGTGATTTAATCTTGCTTATTAACTGCAATCACAAAGCAAACTCTGAATTGCTGCTCTCTCTTCCTCTTCTCTTCCTCCTCAACTGCTCATCAGATGTGGATGGGAAAGAACAAAATAATAACAACCAAGTAGGTGCCCTGTCAAGGGAGAAGGAGGGAGAAGGTTCAAATAGTTTTCTTGAAAAGAAAAAAAGAGTAATCTCATGGCCAAACATGCAAAAAATGTGATACAAAGGCTCTACCCCACTAACACACCCATCAATGAATATCATTGGTATTATTTGCTAACTCAGGCATCTTCTTCTCATTACCATTAGCAACCCATTCCTTCCCACAGCAGCATATTTTGGCCAGGATCCTTGGAATTACTTTAGGCATACCCAAAGATTCAGCTGTATTGACTAGAATGTTTATTTCATTGAGAAGATTTATATGTCACCCACTCTTTCAATGACTCTAAGTGGTTTAAAAATGCAATAAGAACAATAAACCACTAAAATGTAGAGCTATAAAGTTAGAGTGTTAAAACACAAAACATTAAAAGGTTAATGTTCTACCCTCTCCTAAATTGTAAGAAGGCAGCTAGCTTCAACTCCACTGGCAATCTGTTCCATAGCACAGGCCCTCCATGGAAAAACAGGATAAACCACTACTTGACATGCATTGGTAGCAAGATCCAAGCAGGTGCACCACTGAGGCAGCCCTGGAAGTAGCCTGGGCCTATGCCACACATAGCTTTATATGGTTCATGAGCACCTTGACTTGGGCTCAGAAGGCAACTGGCGACCAGTGACCTCCCACATTTTCTCTGAAAGCTCAAGTTGGCATACTTAAGATTTCTGCCCTAATTTTATGCCTGCCACAGCCCTGTGAAGTAAGTAGAGAGAAAGTAATTGGCTCCAAGTCACCCAGCTAGCTCAAAATCCATAGTTTCTCCTTTCAGGGCATGTCTTCTGTTTCAAAAATGAAGAAATGGAGCCTTCCCTAGGCAGGAGCCCTCTTATCTATATGGAACCAACTTTCATAAACTTCACTCAGCAATTATCATGTTGGGAGGTCTACCCAACATATGCAGGGGGCTGGTTTGATTACACAAAAGTTGGCTGCTCTTTGAGATCTTTGAACTGCCTTCTCCCCAAGTTCTCAGCTAGGAGCCAACTTCTTGGCTCTGTTCCTCAAGAACCTTTAAACTGAACTTTCCAGTTCCACGTATGAAAACTTCCATATGCAAAGAATGTGTGCTAACCATCAGCCTCGCAATTGGAAATCATTTTGCAGTCTTTGGACCTCAGCCCATTACTTTCTCTTTGGTTACAGATTGTTCTATCAGCCTAAATCAGAATTCAGGCACAGGCGTTGAAGAAATTGCATCCAGGCATATGGGAATGATTGGAGAGATGGTATATAACTTTCTATATGGTTCCCTTCCTCTCTGTTATGACAGAGTGAAGAAAAATTGTAGCACAGATTTCTCTGAGGCAGGTTTTAATGAAATCCTGTTCCCTAGTAAGATACCTGCTGAACACACAAAAAGCTTCTTTAACGTTTTCTCTACAAACATCTGAAAAAGATGGTTTCACTTTAATCTGGAGCAGGGATGGGCATGCAGCACCCCCACCTCTTTTTATGGCTCCCAAGATCTTGCCACCAGAACAGCACCAAACAGCGATGCAATCGCCTGCCAATTTTCTAGGAAAAATAGTCCAGAATCCCTTCCCTTTCAGTAATATCATTCTTACATTCGTTTTTTACATTACAAATATATGCCTACAAAGTAACAATTATTGTCAATATATTGTCTTTAAACATATATATTAGCGTTCTTTCTGAAATGTCAGTGCTCTTCATATTTGTTTTTCACATCCTATTTTCCAAAATGGTGTCATATTCCAGCAAGATTATGGTCCTGTTTTTACAGATGAGGAGGTACGTTCTCATCTGAATTTATGCAGGCCAGGGCAGAATTATCTAACAGAATGTTATTTTCTTCCCTTTCCCAAGAAGTTCCAAAGATTAGCAAACCAGATAAAAGTGAAGTTAGCAAGATTGTCCCAAAGTTGCAAGTTTTTGTATGTGGATCGTGAACAGTTCGGTATATTTATATCCACACACCAGACACATTCTGAAATGTGGGAGATTTAGTACATTTTACAACACAGGACTGAGCTCTTCAGAGGTTTTTCTGTTAAGAACAAAGGACAGCTTATTGCTCTCTAAATGAGCTCGGAGAGCATATAACCCTCTTCTCCAACCTGGAAACCTTGAGATATATTGGGACTAGATCTCTCAACCAAGAATTTGGAAATTGCACTACCAACACATCATAGAACAGCAACTCAGATCTTGAGTTCATGCAGACTTTGGTAAAAGGATACTTTAACCATGAAGTGTTTGCTTGCCAAATAGAAATGCTCTTTCCTCTGCCAATTCTTCCATGCTTCTTTACCAATGTCACACTGCCAAAGGCTCTGGGAGTGGTTCAGCACTAGATAATTCTTACTTCCTTATTATAAACTACAGATGATATTTGAAAAATTAACATGAAAAATATTCAAATAATTGTAACATGTTCTGTTAGACAACCTTAAAACTATAGATATAAAATTACTGTTACTGTATTTGTCTCAATAGCAATCATTTAATCATTGCAATTTTAATAAAGTATCCCTAGGTATGAATATTCTGATGAAAGCTCCATCAAGTTCAGTGAGATACAATCCCATTTTGAATGTTCTTCTAGCACTGAAGTCTAAAATTAATGTTCAAGATTAAGCTGCTGTCCATACTGTGTTAAGCCATGCTTTATTTAAACACATTTATAAGATGAGATACAACAGCCTAGATTCCCAGCCATGATTGAGAAACCACAATACACTTGTGACCTCCAATGTGTCATATCCCTCAAATGACTTGCAGAATACAGTATCAGGTTGGAGGAGGATATACTAAATGTTAATGTCTACCAAAAAAGAACAGTACCTTGACTCCTTTTCAAATATTGATATATTCATGTGAGGGCCTAGTTCTTCAGGAATATATGCATTCAGTGGTCCCACACTCAATCCTGCATTTCCAGATGGTCAGACAGAGGAATACCTTCCCTTGAAGACTCAAAGACCATCTTGCTATGTACAAGATGCTAAGTAATCTGGGATAAGTCACTCAAGAGTTTACATATATAAGGCAGTTTCTTATGTGCCATGCTATTGCACACGAATAAAGTTAATTATTTCACTGGCTATCCACTTCTGAGGGACCTACAAAATAATGATGTAGGGTTTAATTTCACAGTAAGAGAAAATGGAAATTCCTCCCTCCATTGCTGGGGCCAAATCCTGCAGATGCCTCTCAACCAGAAAGGAAAATCATCAATAGTTTTAAACAAATGAGGAAGTTATAATAAAGTTTTTGACTAGAGTCTACAATCAGGTCACAACACAAATTTAAAAAATCAAAGTTAACACATTAAAAAACATGACTCACTGTATAAATAGCAGTCCTCCTCCACATATAGAATTTTTAAAAGTCTGTTCTTAACACATAGTTTATTTCTCTCTTGCTACATAACACTAAATATGTCTATCACTGTCCACATATTTGGCTTGAATCTTTGTAACTGGAACTAGGAGCAGTTTTATACAACAAGAGCTTCTTTCCAAACCAGTTTCTATAACAGTTTATAATTACTTCATAAAAGGTGAAAATATATTAAGCTATATGATGATATTTATGGCATCTTCCTATCTCTTCTAACAGTCTGCACAAAAGTAACTCCAAGAGGGTGGTGGATGGATGATTGATGGTATACATGGAGTGGCTTTGGGTTTTGGGACCACCAGGTTCTGGGAATTTACCATTTTTAGTTCCGGGTGGCATTGCCCCAGGCAGAACTGATGCTCAATCTGGGGGTCCTTCTGGATTCACAACTCTTGCTTGATGAGTAGGTGATAGTCATGGCTAGGAGGCCTTTGCGCAACTTTGAGTTGTGTGCCAGTTGCACCTATTCCTGGACCAGGAGGCCCTTCACTCAGTTACTTACTCCCTGGTCACCTCCCATATGGATTACTATAATGGGCTCTACATGGGCCTGTCCTTGAAGAGTATCCAGAAGCAAAATGCAGTGGTATGGGCAGTTATGTGTGCACCTAGATCAGCGCATGTTAAACCTCTGCTCCACAAGCTGCACTAGTTGCCAGTTTAGTTCCAGGTGCAATTCAAGGTGCTGGCAATGACTTATAAAGCCCTACATGGCATGAAGCCAGGTTATTTAAGGGACTGCCTCTCCCCAGTTACATCTACTCATTCTATTAGGTCCAGCAGGAAGGGATGTTGCGGGTCCTGTCCACAAAGGAGTGATCTTACAGGACCCAGGAGGAGAGCCTTTTCTGCTGTGGCACCCACCCTTGGAACATCATTCCCCCTGAAGTCAGATTGGCCCTGACCTTACAGTATTGGCCTTCCAGAAAGGCCTGAAGACATGGCTTTGCCATCTGGCCTGGGGATCCAGCAATGTGGGTATGGAGTCTGTAAGGTGGTTATATTGTTAGGGAAACCGACTGTGCTCTCCTGCAAATTATGTTTTATGGTTTTAATAGTTTTATTGCTTTTAATGCTTTTTGGATCATCTGTTGTATTGTTCTTTGTATTTTCAACTTTGTAAGCCACCCAGAGTCACGCATATGAGGTAGGTAGCTATATAAATGTACTAAATAAATTAATTACTCCAGACAAATGATCCTAATGTTTTACAGTCTTTGCCATAAATTTGGCATGATCTTTGGAACCCAGTTAGACAAAAAGCACATCAGATTCTGTTGTTGGTTTCAGAGCATTGTTTAGTCAGACTTTCAGGATTCTGAAAACCAAAGGACTGAATCCACAATCTAATCAAAGCAGGAAATCTCTTTAAAAGCTCTTCCAATGGATAGTTATCCAGTTTCTGCTTTAAAAACTCTGAAAAAGAGAGACCATAACCTTTACAGGCAATTGGATATACAGTGGTACCTCGGGTCACGAACACTTCTGTTCACGAACAATTCGGTTCATGAACAGCACCGTTCGCAAAATTTTGCTTCCATTCGCAAACTCCACATCGGGTGACAAACAGGATCCACGGCCATTTTCCCTGCTGTGACACGTGGTTGTGGCTTCCTGTAGGGAGGGAGACTCTCCCTCCAAACAATAACCACCTCCCCACCCGCCTTCCTGTCCTTCACGCCAGAAGTCGCCTCAAGCAAGGTTAGCGTTCTCTCTCTTCATACTGTACTATACTGTACTTTGTTCCATATTTTTGTGGTTTAAAAAAAAAAATACATATGGTTCAGAATGGATTAACCGTATTTACACTGAACCTTATGGGAAAATTTGATTTGGGTCGCGACCAACTCAGGTCCCAACCAGAGTCGCGGAACGAATTAAGTTCGTGACCCGAGGTACCACTGTAATTGCTCCCCCCCCCTTTGAGTCAATGTTGACTCCTGGCGACTGCTGGACTAATCCCTGCAGTTTTCTTGGCAAAGTTTCAGAAGTGGTTTGCCATTGCCTGCTTCCTAGGGCTGAGAGAAAGTGACTGGCCCAAAGCTACCCAGCTGGCTTTGGGCCTAAGGTGGGACTAGATCTCACAGTCTCCTGGTTTCTATCCCAATGCCTTAACCACTAGCTGTCTTACTTACTATTAGGTCATTCCATTAGGATGTTATTCCTAACGTTGAACCAAGATCCCATTTCTTAATATTTGAACCAATGCAGGGATGGTCAATACCGAAACCAGATTGATTATATACTTTGCAGCCAAAGATGGAGAAGCTCTATAAAGACAGCAAAAACAAGACCAGGAGCTGACTGTGGCTCAGATCGTGAGCTTCTTACTGCAAAATTTAGGCTTAAATTGAAGAATGTAGGGAAAACCACTAGACCACTCAGGTATGACTTAGATCATATTCCTTGTGAGTGCACAGTGAAGGTGATGAATAGATTTAGAGGATTAGATTTGGTAGACAGAGTGCCTGAAGCACTATGGACGGAGGTCCGTAACATTGTACAGGAGGCAGCAACTAAAACCATCCCAAAGAAAAAGAAATGCAAGAAAGCAAAATGGCTGTCTGATGAGGCTTTACAAATAGCTGTGGAAAGAAGGAATGCGAAAAGCAAGGGTGAAAGGGAAAGATATAAGCAACTGAATGCAGATTTCCAGAGAATAGCAAGGAGAGATAAGAAGGCCTTCTTAAATGAACAATGCAAAGAAATTGAGGAAAACAATGGAATGGGGAAGACTAGAGATCTCTACAAGAAAATTGGAGATATGAAAGGAACGTTTAGTGCAAAGATGGGCATGATAAAGGACAAAAAAGGCAGGGACCTAACAGAAGCAGAAGAGATTAAGAAGAGGTGGCAAGAATACACAGAAGAACTATACAAGAAAGATCTTAATGTGCCTGATGTCCACGCTGGTGTGATCACTGACCTTGAGCCAGACATCCTAGAGAGTGAAGCCAAGTGGACCTTAGGAAGCATTGCTAACAACAAAGCTAGTGGAGATGACAGTATTCCAGCTGAGTTATTTAAAATACGAAAAGATGATGGTGTTAAAGTGCTGCACTCAATATGCCAGCAAGTTTGGAAAACGCAACAGTGGCCACGGGATTGGAAAAGGTCAGTTTATGTTCCAATTCCAAAGAAGGGCAATGCCAAAGAATGCTCAAACTATCGCACAATTGCACTCATTTCACATGCTAGCAAGGTTATGCTCAAAATCCTACAAGCTAGGCTTCAGCAATACATGAACCGAGAACTACCAGATGTACAAGCTGGGTTTCGAAGAGGCAGAGGAACTAGAGATCAAATCGCCAACATTCGCTGGATCATGGAGAAAACACAAGAGTTCCAGAAAAATATCTACTTCTGCTTCATTGACTATGCAAAAGCCTTTGATTGTGTGGATCACAACAAACTGTGGCAAAGTCGGACACGACTTAACGACTAAACAACAACAACAAGGGATGGAACAGCATACCCAAATACCTAAACATATATTTTTTAAAATTTTTATTAATACATTTCTGTATGAACCTCAAACATCAGTTTCCAGAGCAATTTACAACTGGAAGAAAGGACGGAATGAGAAAGATAGCCAATATGATAATATTATAAAAAGCAGAGCTATAGAAAATGGGGCACTGTCGTGGCAGAAAGTTGTATCCCCACCACCAATGCCAGCCATGTTATTGTGAATAAAACAAAGGGTATTGAGAAGCCTCACACTATTTCTAGAGAAAAGGGTCTCATCTTATTTCAAACCTATCCCAGAAAAAAATAAAACAAAACAAAAAAATTATACTCAGAACCAAACACAGGCATGGAGATTGCTTTCTAATATAGGTGGACCTAATAAAAGCCACCCTGTACATACAGCAGCAGTGAGCATATTTGTATTTATAGGACTGGGAAAATCTGTCTATGAATTCCATAAACTGCTCCAGTTTCTAGTTTTACAGACTCTTTTCCCTTACTTAGGCTAAAAGGAGATGGCTAGATTTTTTTAATCAGTTGATTAATTCCTTGATGACTGTTTGGGTGGATGTTCTTAACAATCAGATCAAGTTCAAGTTTTAACCGGGGCTGTTTTTGAGCCCCCCCTCCCCCCATTTAATAGGCAAAAAGTGACACACACTGAATGTTTATGAGACAATCTTGGTATTTCTCCACTTTGCCTATTTGCAATGTAAATAGGCTAAAGTTAAATTAAAGTTACGAATTTATGCCTAATGTTGCTTTCTTCCCCTTCATTCATTTCCCCTTGTGTTACATCTTTTAGACTACAAGTTTGTGGATAGGGACTGACTTCTTCCACTGATTCTATGAAAGTGGTCCTGAGGGTCTTTTTAGATGAAAAGCAGGGTAAAAGTACTATAAATAATAAATAAAAGCCCCAAGTTATCTGTGCTCTAAAAATAAGCCAGTCCACAAGAGCAATTGAATTCAATAGCCTGCCACTTCTCAATCACACCAATGAGTTTTATGACAGTACTGTAGCCTATCTTAAATAGCACGCACTAGCCCAGTTTTCTCTGAAGTGCCCCACTTCAGACTGCATCTGGGTTCTTACATGACTGTATGCCCAAACACAGAATGACTTTCTCAATGAGACCTAAGAACCTACCTCTGAAATACTGTTCACCAGCTCTATTTATAATTGTGTTGATCCAGGTAAGAGATGTCAGTCCTGATTAGCCCATAATAGCACTTGATGCCATTACCGAGAATTCTAAGGTGCTTTTTTAAATATGGCTATAGTGCTTAACAACTTGCTTCTTTTACCAAAATGCTTAAGAATCAAAGTGCTTGAAGAATTAGAGCTCTAACATGTATAAGACAAGTTTGAAAAGGGATCCATTACCAAGCCTAGAAGAGCAGTTGTTTTCTAACACAATTCACAACTCTGCTGGTCAGCTTGGCAGGCTTCTGCACAACATCAGGTGCACCAGTTGCAACACATGCCCTTGTCATCTTAAATTTGGCCCACTGCAGCTCACTCTACATGGGGCTACCCTTGAAGACCATCCACAAGCTTCATCTGATCCAGAATGCAATAGCCCAGTTAGTATCAAGCTCGGTTTATTTTGCTCATGTAATACCTCTACTACACGATCTGCCCTGGTTACAAGTTGGCTTCTGGGTACAATTGTAGGTGCTGTTTGTCACCTTTAAAGTCATTCATGTCTTAGGACTTGGGTATCTGTAAGACCACCTAGTCCTTGTGGAATCTGCCCATTCAGGAAGAGACAGACCAGCTTGCTGCAGATCCCTCCACCAAAGGATATCAACTTCAGGGACCCCAAGACCCATCTCAGTGATGGCCCCTCTTCTCTGGAAAACTTACCCTGGAGATAAGGTTGGCCTTGCCCATACCGGTATTCCAGAGGATCATGAAAACTTTTCTGTTTAGGACAGCCTATAATCCCAACAAACCAACTTCTCCTTTACTGGACAATAATTCCCATCACTCAGCCACCTTTATCAATACCAATGCTGTTTGTGAATATCAGGAGATGTAGCTCTATACACTTGGATGGCTTTAAATGGAGAAGGTGGCTGTAGGGGGAAAAAACATACTGACCTGACCTAGACAGACCAATAGTGGTCTGACTGAAAAAAAAGCAAATTCCTAAAGTAATTGGTCTGTAGAATTGGAGATTGGTCTGTAGCGGTCTGTGCTGCAATACTCTGGACAGTCACTAAATGGCAGGAATGAGTTACAAAAAACTAACTCTTTGCTGCTATTCAGTGATGGTCTGAATGTTTGCAGTCCACATATGGTAACTCTAGTGGTGCTAGTACCTTGATGAATTCAGAAAAAAAAGAAATTGTGGCACCAAGAACTCCACAGTTCAACCCTAAGCTACAGACGTTCTCTTCTATTGAAAAAGAAATTGCCCTTGCGCTACACAGAAAAAGGGAGAGGGACTAAACCTGTTCCAGAAGAAGAGGAAGTCCACATAACCCAAGGGTAGGCATCCATTCCAAAGGTTGGGGCAATGGCATAAAACAGGTTGTGCTGTGCATTTGAGCATGGAAGTATCTGTTCTCTTTTTGGGGGTGGGGGGAAGAAGTGGCAGTTTTAAGTCATAAAGTTATATTAAGTCTATCCTAGGATTAACATGAAAACAACAGTGTACTTCCCACCACATCATGGAGGTCTATTCTGTCAGTTTTCCATTTGGGGTGGAGAGAGTTGCAAGATTTTAAAAAATAAAGAGGACAGGAAGCCCACCTCTGACATGCTGTGGAAAAAACAGCAATTCTAATTGTGTCAGCAATAATTACAGAAGATGGATAAAAGCAGAAACAGAGCAGACTCAGTGGAATCTACCCAGGGAATAAGGAACCCAGACGTAACTACTCAGAGGATGAAAAAGGAAAATGGCAGCAGCGAGGAATACAAATATAGCCAAATAGTAAAAGTAAAGCACAACCAGCCAAAACTGTGTCTGATGCAAAAATAAATACATCTTGGAATTCAAGAACTGTTTGGAATGTTTGCTGTTTGTACAAGGCACCAGGAGCCCTGGCATGTTATAAGAAAATATGAAGCAAGAATTTGTTTATTTTAACTTTGGCCTGCTTCCTGTCTCTATCTACTCTTCCAGTTCTATCTGTTCTAGTTCTTTCACAAAAGAAATGTTGCAAATTTTACTCAGCTATAGTATCTCTTTGTGTACATGCCTCGAGATGCTCGAGGAGCCTCCATGGCAGAACAAGCCTATCTTACTTCAAAAATGCATAAAAGTTTGGTTGAGTTAATGCATTGCATTAAGCCATAATTTGCTTAATCATGGTTTGCTGAATTTCCCACAATAGTTGACAATGCTGAATTGTGGCCAGGGGTGGCTTGCCAAATTATTTTTGGCAATGCTAAGCATATACAGAAAGCTTTGGGCCACTCAAAAAGCTGTCCAATTACAGTACACAAAGAACAATGGGTATGTGATTTAGGGGCGGCCCCAAACTGTGGACAAAATCATAGAGTTGGAAGGAACCATGGAGGACTTCCCAGGCAGGAAACTTCAGACCAGCGTTTCTCAACCTTGGTGACTTTAAGATGTGTGGACTTCAACTCCCAGAATTCCCCAGCCAGCACCCTGGCTAAGGAATTCTGGGAGTTGAAGTCCACGCATCTTAAAGTTGCCAAGGTTGAGAAACGCTGCTTCAGACCAACCCAGAGTCTGGGTTGGGCTGTCCAACTTTTGCTTTTAAAACCTCCAGTGGTAGAGCACCCATAACTTCGGGAGGCAGATTGATTAGGGGTGGGTTTGGAGAGGGGGGATGTTGCAAAGAACCGAAGACTTTTGCTTTTAATTGATCATACTTCTCTACAATTGTTTTTGTATACATATATAATATTGCTTATGTGCCTTTAGTTGCATGTCTTGGTAGTTCTTTTAAGTGTGGAATTTTATAACTATGCCAATATGCTGTCAATGATTTAAATACCTATAAAATGTATGCCCTTGATTCAAGGATGTGTACTTCTTTATCTCGCTCCCTCCTTCCACAGTAACATACAGGGTCAGCTTGGAAGAATAACAATTAGAGCCTTGGCACTTCCCTTATTTCAAAGCTGTTATGTTCTATTTCAAAAAAGTGTCTGTAGTGTCTTCACACTTTGAATGATACCTGTGACTCCCTTTCTTGTATTTTGTACCCTTATCAGATGTAAAGTCATTCTCTCTGTACACGGAGTCTTCTGCTAGTGTGTACAGATGCTTAAACTATTTTCAATCAATATTCTATATCATTTGGGGCTTTGCTCCTGTCCGGGTGCAAGAGACTAGTCACTCACTGTAACCTGCTAGCTTCAGAAAAATAAAACAATTATTGAATCCTCTCCAATTGTTGGTGTTTACTGGGGTGAGTTTTCTTTGTTGTTGTTCAGTCGTTAAGTCATGTCCAACTCTTCGTGACCCCATGAACCATATCGCCCAGGCCTTCCTGTCCTTCACTATATGAATCCATTCCATTTGGTTGGTTTGTAATGCAAGGGATTTTTCAAACCCCATGAATGGGTTGATTTAGCAACCAAGGGTGTTGTACAAATCCAACACAGAGTAGTCTGAGGGAACAATGGGATAACATCATGGACACTATTTTAAGATCCTCAGAAAAATAACACAAAACAAATTTGATATATTTAGATTATTTTCTACTACACACTTTCAGAAACAGACATAAGAATCCAGCACAAATATGAATATTACTGCAATATTAGTCAACAGAACTCCTGCCCCACATCTCCTACTGCAGAACAACAATGCAGAAATAAATCCAGAGATTTTAAGAGATAAAAAGCATTCTTCCTCTTTGAATATAAAATAGATCACATAATCATTTAGGATGGCATTTATCAGAGTTAATTTTGAAATTAACCTACAGTAACTGTAGGTTCAACTGTAGAACCTACAGTTCTGAAATTATTTCTAGCCCTTCCTGATCATTGGCATGCTATTCTGCAATAATTAAAAAAAAAAAAGCTTTGAACACAGAAAATGCCAGGTTTGATTTCTCTTGCTCTGAATTGTTCCAAACTGTCTACCTGGCTGGGAAAAAAATGTATAAGTGAAAAAGAATCACTACTGCTCCAAGTTGAACCCAAAGGGCTAGATGACGTTAATAACCTGACTCCTGAGTAAAGAAATAACACAATGGTAAGCCTAATTAAACCACACAGACATGTTCATAAACTCACCAGGCGTGGAGGTTGACTCAACAGAGTCATACCTTCAGCAAGTTCAGGCGATGGTCATAACACTCATCCCTCCTTTGCCTGTGCTTGGAGAAAACTTTAAAAGCCATTCAAATGTATTGCATGTCATCCTGAACAGAAAATCAGGAAGACCCTTCCTTTGGGGGGCACATCCAGAGAGGAGAAAAGAGAGATGGGCGTTTCAGGATCAGGTTGCCTAACTCAGCGCACTGGAGCCGGAGCAGCCTCTTGCGAGAGAACAGAACCTGAGCAGAGCAGACTCCCTGCACAAAGGTTTTGCAAGGGGTGAAGCAAGGCGGTGAGGTGGGGAAATGGGGGAAGTTCAGGGCGTATGCCACACAAGATCCTTTCAGGCAGTAATTTCCGTGCTTTTGCATTAGACAAAAATATCAGAGTACAGTTTGTGACGGGAGACGCTCCCAAAGAAAACCACACGGACGGAGCAAGCATCCGGCCACATCCTTCCATCCATGTTCACCGCTTCCAGCCCCCGCCAGATGCCTACCCCTCACTCTCCGCCCCTCCCTCGACACTTCACCGAAGTGTGGAGACTCCGGAAAAGAAGACGCTCAACTCTAGCAAGCCTAACAGTCCCGCAGACCCCCCTTCGCACCGTCTGACACCGCAGTTTCCTCCTTGGAAGCTCGCGGATCCTTCCCGTCTCCAAAAGGGGACCAGCGCCTTCATGCAGAATCAAGACCCTGCCCAAGAAAGGCTCGCGACTGATTCGGACTAGAAAACCCTCCTCCGGGTTTCCAAACCTCCGCAGCCAGCACGAGCAGCAGGAGCCATATCTAGCCGTCTCCGCCGGTGCCCACTGCCCACTCCGCTCCGTCCAGAACAAGCTAACAGAGCAACCGAGGGAAATCGCCCCGCTCTTACCTAAGCACTTTCAGCGAGTGCGGGCGGAAGAGAAAAGAAGCAACTTCGCGCAGCGCTCCCCAACAGGGAGAAAAGGTTGGCCGGACGAGGCGAGTCGCTGCCCGCAGGCGCCTGCAGCATTGTTCCCACTTCCAGAGTGCAAACAAGGACTATAATAACCAGTGCTCAGTGCATTGTGGGAAGCGGAGCTTTGAAACGGGGGAGAAAAATGGGAGGATGCGCCCCCTAGTGGGAATCAAAAGCGAGGGATGCTAGGCGAGGAGAGCGAAGGTATCCTAAGCGGTGCGCAAAGGACGTTTGCGCTTGGAAAATTCCTGAGCTTTTAGGTGCCAGTTTTCCTGGCCCAGAAATGTTAAGCATACAGATCTGAACCAGAAAGGCAGCTGTACTCATCCTTTAGGGCTGGCAAGTTAAATACATTTATTATCAGATAACTTCAGAGGGCTGTTACGGTACCCACAAAAGTGTATGCAGTAATACATGTGTTAATTTTAAAAGAACTCAAATATACAAATTGTTTTCCTAGCAAGGCAAATCACTGGTCTGGTCTATTCCAGTTGGATGTTTTCTAATGAAAGCAGCAGCAATTCTCCAGGACATAAAGCAGAGTCATTCCTATCTGACCCTTTCAAATGAGAGAAGTCAAGGACTGGCCCCAGGGGAGGAATTACAAGACAAATGAGAGAGAGGACAATATAGGGGCCGAGCACATGGCCTGCATGCAGAAGATCTCAGATTCAATCTTTGGCATTTCCCCATGAAGCTATAATCTCTGATAATTCAGATTAGATTTTTGCAGGGGCTGTCATTATTACTTTCTACTCATACAGTTGTTAATTATGTGACAATATCCAATCTAGTCCATACTTAAATAGGAGATATTAGTAATCTCAGGAGAACCCTATGTTTGCTGAACTCTCTCCCCCCCCCCCCAAAGTCAATGGCATATTTATAAATCACTCTTTGTCTCAATGGGAAGAAACAATCAAAGCAACCAGTAGGACTGAATGCTAATTGAAGACTAAGAGGGACAGCAAAATGGATGGAAAGGAGAATTAAACAGAATATTTTGGAAATGGCTATGGTATGGCTGGTTGAAGCTCCAAAGAAGAACACTTTCCATTTATGGGAATAATTATTTATTTTCTTAACCTATTTTCCTTCTAAAATGAATCAATTCCCATCAGCATTTGGAGTGCTAAAATATATCTGTCACAGAACTTAATGATAAGAGATAACATCATCTCTAACTGGTAGAATATATTGATGATTGATATACCCCTGACTGGTAGAATATATTGATGTTTCACATATGGAAATAATAATAATAATAATAGTAATAATCATAATCATAATAATATCAAGGATAGGTCTGATTAATACTTGGACAAGAAGGGTATTAGAAATGACCAGGAAATCCCAGCCCTGTATGCTGGGCTTTGAAGGTGAAATGCATCTCAGTAGAGGACAGTGGTAAACCATGTCCATATTATGTCCAGGAGAACAACATGGATGTCACCAGGAGTAGAGCTTGACTTCAAGAAGACTTCACCTTATACCCCATCCTTCCCTTAGGAGCTCAAGGTAGCATCCATCATTCATAACATTTAAAATGTTCGCTTTTATCCTTACAAGAATAAGCCTGTAAAATAGGCTAGGTTGAGAAACAGAGCCATTGGCCTACAGTTATTCCGTGAGCTCTGTCGTCAGCTAGGGACTGGACCTTGGGTCCTTTGGTCCAGCACCATAATCACAAACTCTCCTAAGATTATAGGACTGTGTATTAAAGTTTACTTGTCATGATAGCTCAATGCCACTGGGATCCAGCTGCCAATGAGCAACAAAACACTTTGCGAAGAAAAGATAGGTCTCTCTACATTTCGGGCACGGACTGTCTGCTGTACTTCTTTCTGTACTGGTGACTGGATAGCATCCTGCACAAACTGGAAGGCAGTAACCTACTTCAAATGGCTTGGCACAAGCCATGCATGGCACGAGCTACAGCCAAAGCTGATCCTCTGAACCACAGACCAGGACTTCATGCTCAGAAAGCATCAAATGATGAAGCAGGGACAAGCTGGCCCAGCATCACCACCTGGGCTGGGATGAGGTCCATGAGGACTGACTCTATTCATGAGGACATTCTTTTTCTTCTTCCTTTAAATAATATTTTGTAGTCATAGGATGACAAACTGCTGCAGAAGCTAACTCTTATTTCATTCCTGTAGTCAGGATGCTTTTATGGTTTAAGTGAGCTTAAGATATGAAACTGTACTATACTTGCATAGAATGTCTTCTCTTTTTAATCATGGCTAGCAAACTGCTTGCTTTAATATATTAGGAATGTAGACACAAGTGCCAAATATGGAATGGCAACTGGGAGGAATGAAAATTGCTAGCTGTATGTTTCACAATCAAACTAATCTCATGGATTTCTAAAGGGGGAGAGGGCAGAAAACAAATCTGTCTACCTCTGGTCTGTTTCTGACCATGGAGGCAGTCAAGGCAGACTTGCTATTGGCCATGATACTTTGTATTGAGCTTCCACATATAGGGGTAGTACATTGGTGAAGCACTTATTTTAAATTAAAAGAGACAGAACTCTTTCCACCTACCCGGACACCTTCTGTCTCTAACCATGTGGATCTACCAATTGTTGATAATAATGCATACATCTGATGACTGCCTTTGGATCTGTAATGCTTCTGGTGCAATCAATAATTTAGTCCAGCTGCTGCCAGATTCTATGTTGTTTCTGTTGAAAGACATAGACATTGCTAAAACACAGAGTGAGATCTACAGATAACAAGAAGCTGTGGATCAGTGAAGCAATGGATATGGCAACCTTTTCTGGCCTGGAAGTGGGATGCCCCAAGTAATTTGAAAATCATCAGGTTGACTTTTTAAAAAAATTCTTGCTCTTTTTGCTTCTAGGCTGATGCCTGAATTGGGTTTATGAGAATTTGTGTTGTGGGAGAAGTTGCCATTTAATCATTTGTCAGGCTGACAAAGCAATTAGTTTCTGCTTCCTTCCCTGTGTGGGTTTTTTGATTGTTAAATTGCCAAATTTTCTGAAATGCAGAAGGGTAATATTTCGTAACACACAGGGGGTGATTGATGGTGCAGAAGAGAGAGGCTAGAGCAGCTATTGTTACTATTATTAAGAATAATAATTTTTAAAAGAATCCTTTCTTTAGCTGATCCCTAATGACGGATTACTGCTCTTTCCATGCGTCTTTTCAAAGTAAATGATTTATTAACTGGTATATTAAAATGTATGGGCTATTTTTCAAGCCAAAGTTTCTCTAAAGAACCATATCATAAACTAAAATGCAAATAATAAAATTAAGCAGCACAATAACAAGAAGAAAATGCAATCTACCACAGGGCAAAACATGGTTTAGTCAACAGGAGCAAATCTATCAACAGGAAAGACTTCAGAATAAGATGGCTTTGCATCAGCTTACTGAAGCAAAGGTGGGCAACCCATAGCCCACTGTCACGCTCTTGTGGTTCCCAAGTGGACAGGGCCAAAATCTGGAGGGTTTTTTGGGATGCACGAACCTTTGTGGATGCTCAAGGCACCATTTTATCCTGTAACATCACAGAAACCCCTCAGTTTGGCTTGCTTTCCTTGAATTTCAGTGTAAAGGGCAAGATGAGTTTTCCATCAAACCCCAGATACTGAAAAAGGGCCAAAATGTCTGACTCTGCCCGTTCTGGTGATATCACTTTAAGAAACGCTAAAGGTTAACATATAATGGGTTAGATAACTGAGACCGTCCCCCAGAGGGCTTCTGGATGAGGTTTTTATTGTGCAATTGCTCTTCCTCATCACATATTTATTTTTATTTATTTTATTTATATATCAAATTTGTCACCACCCATCTCGTTAAAAAGCGACTCTGGGCAGTTTCCCTAAACATAAATTTAGGGAAGGGTCTCAATAACATTGCCTTCCATTTGTCACCCTTAGGAAAGAACAATGGGATTGCAGTGTCAAGAGTTTTTATCTTCTCAGCCCATCCTGCTAGTTTTGAATGTATTCCATTTCTCTTCTACCTACTAATGGGGGACAAAAAGGGAATTTAAATGGTGAACCCCTAAGCACATGCATTCTTTTCACTGTATCCTTGTTTAAGGCTGGCAACCAGTTACCTATTAACTTTATTAAGGGGTGTCAGAACTTTGGAAGACCCCCCAAAAAAGGGAAGGTCTTTTTCAAGTTGATTTCAGCTCCTAATAACTACATGGACCCAAACATGTTTGGTTTATTATTACCTTCTTCTGGGATACTTTTTTTTTTAACTTCCCAGTCTAGTCCAGTTTTTCTGGGTAGTCTCCCAACCACACACTGTGTTCAACCCTGAATAGCTTCTTACAGTTGGCTACCTAGTTGGCTGTAGGAAGCTATGGTATTGCATCAAAATACTGGCAGCATTACTGAAAATATAATATCCTCCTATTATATTATGATTACATTATAATATTATAGGTATAATGTTTATGTGCACATGGAAGAATGTGATTGAAATAATTGTTACAAATGCTACCAAGCAGTGCGTCTTCCCTTCACCTGCATCATTTTTCACACACTTTCCCTTTTGGACACTTTGACTTCTTTGAGTTTTAAGCCAGTTCTACCTTTACTAGAAACTTCTTGGCAGCAGACATGTCTGAGTAAAGTGCATGAAACCTGAATAAGCTACCCTGATTATTTGTATCTTACAAAGCCATACATCAGAACAATTCTTATCTGATCAATGCTCAGAGAGGCTTGCCACCACTGGCTAAATATTAAGCCCCTCTAAGGCTTAATACACAGAAGAAGTCATGCTCATGAAATCCTCCATGCAACCTATATTCTATGATTGCAGCAGAAAGTGTTTTGATTGGTGCACTAGGCACTGTTTATCTAGAATTATCCCAGCTCTGGGCACTACAGCCAAGGCGGCCCTGTCTGAGCTGTGGCTCAGGTCTTGGTGACATACAGGATGGAACCTGCTGCTAGGTTTTCAAAGGGTGGGTAGGACCATGAAGAAGATAAGTCTGCATCATGAGGATGTGATCTCTAAAAACAGCTAGCAGGATATCTTTGTGCCACAACCAGCAGGAAATTAGGATGAGTCCCTTGTTTCATTGGACAGAGGAGGGTCTGCAGGAGGGTCTCAAGGGAAGATCTTAAGGTCACGGTAGGTAAGACACTGGAGGAAACACTTCTTCCGGTAAACTGGCCCCAGATAATTTAGCCTTTGTAGATTAGTTCTAACATTTTGAATTGGTAAAGCACTGACATAATGTGATCTCATCAGCCACTTAGTAAGCTAACTTCCCTGTGTTGAAGTTTCTACACTGTTTCCAGAGGCAATCCCATGTATACTGTACTGCATTGCAATAATTCTGACTGGAGGTGACCAGAATGTGAATAATGGATGAAGAGTAATGCTTTTCTTTCACTTCTAAAAATGCTTTGGTTTCTCTTCAGATCATATATGTCAGTGTTTTTCAAACTTAGCAACTTTAAGAGCTGTAAACTCCCAGACTTGTTGGTTGATTCTTTGTATTTTCTATTTGTTTGTCTCTGTTTATTTTGTGCTGTCATTGACCAAATGACAATTCCTTGTCACTTGTCACTTCTATTCTGACCACCTTTGTCATCCTAGACCCTAGCTGACTCAGAACCATTGGAACGTAATGCAATTGCAAAATAATTAGTTAAGAGCTTGGAACAGTGGTTACAATAGTCAGTTTGCACACTAGCCCAAGCCACCTGTGACCCTTCAAACCCAGTGTGGTCTGCTAGTCATCATTTTGTGGTCTCTTTAGGTGGTTGGTACTTTGCATGCAGAAAGCTTCAAGTTCAGTTTCTGGCAGTTTCAGATTAAAAAAAATCTCTAGTAGAATTCATGAAGAAGACCTCTTTTTAAAATCCTATAATCTGTTTAGAGCTTGTGGAAGAGAATTGGACATTTGTTAATTGGAAAAAAACTTTATCCTTCCTCAAAGACAGCTGTCCAATCATCTCACATTAACGTAAATTGTTCAGTAATCCAGTTTTGAATTATATAAAAGTGAGGAGATTGCTTGCTTTTTAAATCTGAGATAGATTAGAAAAATAGAATAGGCCAGCAGGAGTTCAAAAGAAAAGTAACTTCCTGTACTACAGTGTGCGCAATGGCAGGCCTTAAATCATGTACATGTACATACCAGTTAAGATATTTCTACCTTCTGCAAAAAGATTTACAGGGCAATCATCTGCATTTTAAATTATTTCAATATTTTCTGGGGATCCACTGCCAAGTATTTCTGCATAGGAATGCAACCTTAACTCAGAGATGGGATTATGGTGGCTTGGCAATATAAAGAATGCCAACTGGAGAGAAAAATCCCATCACAAATTAAAAGGCAGAATTGAACAGTGCCTTAGCAAGGTAACAGTAACATCTCCTTTCAAGCTCAACTCATGATGAATCCATGCAGAGTTCTGCAGGGGCTGTACATGGTAACAACTGTGCAAAATATTTTGAATACTTCTATTCCATTCTCAAGGCCAGAAAAGAAACTAGTGACTGCAACTAATATCATTACCTGGAACTTGTCAGTCAAACATTTCTTCCAGATGATTATGCAATCCCAGCACAAATGCAACACAACCCTTTCCATTCATGTATCTTTGTGCCAGCACTATGTTATATTTCAACAAAAACTGCATTTCAGCTGGCAACTTATCAAAGCTTTGTGCTTCAAACAGTGGCCTGAACTCGCGTTGGAGAGGGCTGTTGCTTTACGTTACCTCCCAGTTACTGGGCTCCCATTATAGCAACATGCTATCATGGTCAGGTGAAGGGGCCACAATATAAATATAATACATAACAAGGGTTGGAAAGAAGCCATTTGAGGATTTTTAATGTATTTGGTTGGTAGGCTTCCCTTCACTGGATAAGTCTGAGACAAATCTGAACAACCATCTACTGTACAGTATTAGTGATATGTTAATTTGAATTCCTGCCCTGAACAAAGGTTGACCTAAAATGGCTTATTCCACCCCAGTGATGCTATAGCTATATTTTTAACAATTGACATCTCCTTGTGCTTTTTACCCTCAAACCACCTCTGAGATTTTTGCCAAAACAGTGGATAATTTTTCACAAATGCATGTGCAGAAACACATGGAGGATAGAAGAAATGGTAGCACTTTATATTCTTTTCTCATTGTGATGAAGGAGAAGTATTTGCTGGAATCTGAGGAGGACGGACAAGCTATTGAGTTATCGGCCAGTTTCAAAGGAGAGCAAGGAAGCGTTGAATGGCTGGGAATCCTAGATTCACAAACCTGATCTTTCTTCTAGTCTCTTGAGGTCCAAATAGATCTGCCAGTAGTTGAAACAGATTTGAGTGCATTTAAAATCCATTTAAGAAGGCTGGAGAAACAGAAAAGTTGGTCACATGGAATAACCCAAAGTTTTCAATCACCATTCAAGTAAGGATTCAGGTTATAAGTTTTCATATTTTCCAAAACCACCTTATAAAATAAGGCCCACAAAGAAAGCAAAACAGCAAAACAAAAATGTTTCCACACACACATATACACTCCCCCCTCCAGTAGTTTGTTTCTTTCTTTAGAAAAAGATGAAGATGTTATATGTCTAAGAATATAGGAGACTCCAAAGGGAAGCTAAGGGATCAGTATAGCCCATCTAGCAGTACAATGCCCTCATCTACAACTTATAGGCCATTCCTGTTCTTGCATTGCCTAATCAAAAGATTTCATGTCTGAAACAAAAGGATAGCTCAAGGGCCCATGTAGTACATACCTTGAATGAAGCTGGCTCAGCTGCCTGCAATCAGAGACCTTTGTTAGCCAATGAAATTATAATTATCTAGGCTGAAAAACTAGAGAAGCTGGCACATAATTTCAAGAGGTTTTATCTCCTCACTTTCCCTTTTGAAGCTCTTGGAGCCCTTTCCAAGATTCAGTGGTTTGATGACTGAAAATCGGTGGTGTGATTTCACCCTATTTCCCACTTAGATACAGATGAAAAATTATGTATTTTAGGCTTTACATCATTTAAAAAACAAAGAAAAAAACCCAATGCCACCAAAATGTGAGAAGATATAGAAAATCCTAGTTCATCTGTATGACAGATGAGCATACTTACCTTGCATCTTTGCTTGGCCATTACAGTCCTTGGCCTGGCCAAAAATAGATGTGACCCTGGTGAACAAAATGTTGCCCATTCCTGCTCCAGGCAGCATGACATCCCATTGCATTTGGTGACATTTCCATCCGTTTGTTCAGCTTTGGGAATATATAGCTAGCAGACGAAAATGAATTCTAGGCAAAGCTATCTCTTGAAGGTTGGTTGTTTCCAGAGAGCCCAGGGCAAGGCTCTCAAAGTGATCATGAGTGGGGAGGGGTCTGAAGATCCATTAAAAAGAGGACCACAAATGGGACAAGTCTACCCAGTGCAGATGGGAAACTGAAGATGGAAGGTAGTGATCACATTTAGCTAACCAATGGAAGAAAACGCCAGTTTGAGGGAGAAAAAACTAGTCAGGGTTATTAATCCCCTTCCTAATTAATCTAATTAATCCCCTAATTAGGAAGTGGGGACAGGATACTGAAGTATCAGTGCTCATATTTACACACAACACAAAACAGACTTCACAGAATTGAGAAGCTTTACTTTGCTAGTAGAACTGGTCGGCAACCATCTATCAGTCAAGTCTCTGTTGATTTTACTTTGCTTTATGGATTTATTGCTGCTTATTGATGACTTATTAGTAAGAAAGTCTGGGGAGAAAGGAGTCTGACTTGTATTGCTGAGCTACTATCATGAAAGACTCTCTGCCTGAAACCTGGTGTTCATAAAAAAGGGAGGAAATTCTACAAGAGGTGTGGGATGCTGTGTCTTAGATCAAATCCTGTGAACTCTCGAAGCCCTCATGGCAACCTTCCTCTTGCTCCAAAGCTGACCAGATGGACAATGGACTTTTGCCAAGAATACCATCTACCACTGCATCTAAGAGCAGCAGACTAAGTAGCCACCAGGCAGATACTGTTTGTTTCTGTCTTGGGCATATCACTACTGATCCCTCCAAGTGTGCCTGTTCACCAGAGAAGTGCTATAAGACAGCAGTGACTCGTTACCTCTCCCTCTTGCTCATTCATGCCTTTGTTCTTTCCAGTGGCATAACACTGGAAGAGGGCAACCAAGCTAGGAAACTGAGGCTAACAAAAGAAAGCTGGCCTTCAAAACCTCCTCCCTCCAAAAAGGGGGAGAGAACTTCAAGTGCCAATAGGAAATATTTTATCATGTAGAAGTTCAATACTTTTCAGAAAATTCCTTTATCAAACAATTAGCAACTTCTAACAAAAAGGTTCTCCTAGTAATTATGGTGCCCTTGAAAAAGGAATTTTCCACAACAAGCAGGGCTGCTATGCGCTAAAATGTTTCCTATTATCCTAGGCTGTTGACAAGTATTGGTGCCACAAGGCCATCAGCTGAAGAGGATGGGAAGACACTTAGGAGAACAGCCTAGGTATGGATTGCATGTATCTTCCTCACAGCTACTGCCTGAAATGGCTCTTTCACCTTCTTCAAGTATGGAGTACTGTAGATGGCACTGTTATTTCAAGGCCATAAACCACTTTTATGGTGGTTTCTATAGGCTGGTTTCTTTTCACTTTAGCACGCTATTAACACTCTTTTTAAAAGAGTTAGTGCCCTTTTCTAAAACAAAACTTTTCTTCCTTCCAACAGTCCTCTTCTCCTTTATGCTGTAGCTTATACAATTGTGTGAAATATAATTATTGCACCTGATTCTCTAGCAACTGATCACTTGAAATGCCACACCTGTAACACAGAGCAAAGGAGAAACATAAGTCTCTGTGTTTATTCTGAAAAAATAGTGAATTGAGTTATGCTATGAATGCCCATTTGCTAATTAAGGACAATCAAGAAAGCTACCAGCGGAATAACATTTCTTCTCCATCATTGGAGCTTAAACAGCTCCTTCTTCTTCTCTTCTAATTCTCATCTTTGCTGATATTATACATTTCTTAGAAATGCCACTTTTTGCCCCATTTTTAGGTATCTTTACTCCCAAAACAGAAACCATCCAAATGTGATAATTGAAACACCTCAGAGCATGATGCAAGCAGAACATTTTAATTTTGAATGGAATTTTAGGCTTCTAAAAAACTTATAGTCCATTTTAGATATAGAGATAAAATTTCTATAACTCTGTTGAAGTTCCTCTGACTCCCTGCTTTCTAATTCTTCAGGCAGAGATGGCAGGATTCTCACTGGCTGGGTGGATGGGCTC
The DNA here is from genome assembly GCF_059951505.1 of Python bivittatus. Classification (NCBI taxonomy): domain Eukaryota; kingdom Metazoa; phylum Chordata; class Lepidosauria; order Squamata; family Pythonidae; genus Python; species Python bivittatus. The sequence goes on from NW_028277096.1 coordinate 2,229,157, forward strand.
CAGTTCAAAGTCTGAATGACCAGGGCCAGAAGTAGGAGGCCCTTGATGCCCTCTGGCCACTCTTGCTAGGGCTAGGTTGGGAACTGCGTGTCTAAGAGCCTGATTACCTCCTCTTGATCCTCCTTCTCTTCTGAGGATAATGCCTCAGCCAGAGACATGTCAGATCCCTATGGACATTAGGAGGCCCATAGACCTCCCTCTTGGGCCCTTCTGACCTATTTTGTTTCCTGACTTATCAAGCATTGTGGCAACAATTTTGTGATTAAGCAAATCCTGCCTCATACTGGGGCTTTGATAATGTGAACATGGGTGCCCACTGGCCAAAAAAGTGGGATCTTGGACTTTTTGATCTTGACATCCAGCCCTAGATGCACCACAAGTTAAAGGTTGGTTTGTCCTTGGACTATTCAAATGTATAGTAATATGCATCATCCAGGGTGCTTTGTATACATCTTGACTCTTGGCCAGTTGGATCATGTTGTAGTATGCTATATACAGGCATTTCTGGATATTGCCTTTGTTCTTAGGTTTTCCCCTGGTCAGACCTGCTGAAAACTGTCCCCTGTTAAGTCATTTTAAGCACTTTTGCCTACAGACTGCCCATCAGCTATTGTCTCTGGCCAGAGACCCCAGCTTCAGGATGTACCGTAGCAATGAGGACCATATAGATTTGGTAGCTATCAGTATACCTCATAAGGCACACAGGCACAGATAAACAATACAGATCACAATATTCCATGCAGATTACACTGATCAATCATACAAAACATGCTAAGAGTTTGTATACTGTCTGCAGGATATCCATGGCTACAGATAATCAAAGATATCCAGACTATGACTCCAATCAATGTCCCCAAACTAGGAGAAAACAAACTCCACCCATGACGTATGGCTATCTGATCTGTGCAGCAAAAAATCTAGCTGGCTGCAAACTCTTTGTTGCCATCTAATGGTTATCCAGACTCTTCCCATCTAGATCCGGTAGCCCTAAAAATGTGACACTGAGTTTTATATTCTCTTGAATAATATAACGTCCTTACTCTGGAACTTTGTAAGAACTAAAAATATTTTTCAGGGATAGCAAAAATCAGAACAAAACAAAACCCCTACCAAACACACACACACACACACACACACACACAAGCAACAAATCCCAAAAATATTCAGAGAGAGGACATCTTAGCACAGCAGATGTCAGCTGTGATGACTCACTGGCCAAGTGCAAAAAAGGAAAAGTTTTAAAAAAATAGTGCAAGCAGTTGTAATATGGGACAAAAATGTGTACGTATGAAGTAAGGTGATGAGCACTGACACAGAAATGAAACAAGGAAAGGGGAAGTGAAAATATTAGTCAGTAGTTTACATGCTTAAATGCAGGTAACAAACCCTGAACCCAAGTGAGAAATGTGTATTGCTGTATGTAGCCAAAGCATATTCTACCTGTGATTGGGCACAGGCCAAAAAGGTCTTCTAAGCAGATTGAAACAGCATTGGTATTGTGAATGACTTGTGGTGGGACTGGGATTGAGGGAGTATCGCCATTCTGCTCCTTTTAGACCTCTCTGCAGTGGTCGATGCCAGTGATAATGGTAGCCTTGTGGACCTCCTGCAAGGACTGAGGAATGGAGACATATTAAACTGGTTCTGCTCCTTCCTGAGTGGGCAAGTCCATCTGGTGGTAGTGAGAGAGAAGAGGTTGAACCCTTGTTGGCCATTCCAAAAAGCTTGGCTCTTTCCTCCATCCTGTTTCACATCTACAAAACCATGGAAAAAGTCATCCGTCAGTTTGTGATGAGATTTCATCAATATGCTGATGATCCAGTCATATAGCTCTACCCTGTGCCAAGCAGAAGATGCTGTAGAAGACCTGACCTGGTATCTGGAATCTCTTATGATCTGGATAGAACAAAACAAACCCAGATTAAATCCCAGTAAGACAGAGTAGTTGTTTATTCAGAAAGCTTCTGGAACCAATATTAAATCCATCTTTGTTTTCAAGGGTAGTGGTGGTAGTGTCATACTTTCCCAGAAGGAACTGGTCCAGGATCTGGAGATTCATTTGGAATCATGGCTCTTGCTGGAAAAAGCTGTACCATATGCTAACAAGTGTCACTCATTATTTCACACTGGGTTACTGTAATTACTTGGGTCTACCTTTTGAAGACTACAGTACTCAGAAAAATGCAGCTACTTGACTGCTGATGAGTTGGTCCTGGTTTAGAATATTACAGCCATTATGTGGAAGCTCCACTAGCTATCAGTAAGTTTACAGGTGCTGTTCAAAGTGCTATTTATAATCTATAATACCCTTCTTGACTCTGGTCCTCAATTTTTATGAGATGATCTCCTCTGAGTAGAATCTTTCCTTCCCGCATGTGCTATGGGGGAAGGTTTGTTGCTGATTCCCTCTCCCCAGATGGTCAGGCGGGGGGTGGGGGACAGCAGTACAAAGGCGTTCTTTCTCCGTAGCTTCTCCAACGTTTCAAAACTTTCTTCCACTTGATGTTAGAATGGCCCCCTCCTTACTGCCAGGGGAAAATCATCCTCTTTTATCAAGTGTTTGATGGAAAGGTTGAAAGGAATACTGTCTATTTTGTCCCTGGGGGTAATAGCTTTATGTCTCTAGGTCTTAAGTGACTAATTTATGCTGATTTTATAGATAGGAAATTTTGATGTTTTATTGTATGAATGAGTGTTTGGAGGGGTATAAGTAAATAAATTCCAAAAAAAAACAATCATTCCATTTTCTTGCCCATACAATTAAAGCAAATATAGATATATTTTCTGGGAATCCATTCCAGGCAGAGGCAGAAGCTGGCAATTTATCCAAAAACAGATGACTATGTTGTCTAAAGAGGTTCATAAAACATGTCTCATTAAGCATCTCAGTGCTTTTTTTTAACAAGAAACTAATAAACAGATCCCCAGACTGCTCTTGTAGTGCAGGTATCTTATCTCCACCCGACCTTTTATTCTTTTGTCTGCTACAGATTCCAGAATATTCTGTAGAAACCATACAATTGGCCATTTCTTGGTTTTCTCAGTCAATTCCATGTGTTCCAAAGTTAACCATTATTTTTGCCACTGAATTTCTCTTTGCTTTTTCTGTCCGGATCCTGAAAAAAACAACAACAACACAGTCATGATCTTGCTGGTTCAAGATTCAGCTGCAGATAATACAATTTGTTTGGCTTAGCATATGCTATGAATCTAACCATTGTGGTTTATTTCATACATTGTGGTTAATTAGATTATGGCTCGTCATAAAATGTGAACAGATTAAAACGTGCCTAGTCCAAAAGTCTTGCTCTAGCAACAGCCACTAATTTTGTCTCTGAAAGCTCAGATGGGGGGGGGGGAAATTAGGCCCTCGCCCTCAGAAGCAAATTTTGCCACTGTCACAGAAGTTCCATTCAATTCTCAGGGCAAATGGCCATTAATGTACCTGTCCTGCTACAAAGACATTGAAGCAAATGCTCCCTGCCACATCTTGTAGCATTGAGCTGAAGACATTTTCTCTCTTTTTCACCTTCCTGATGCTAAGAAAAGCACACTTTTCTCCAATAATGTCTTTCACTAAATAAGGATGATTGTTCTCAGTAGGGGCACATGGTCTCAATGTTATGAGATATGACTTTTTTCTTTATTATAAAGTGATTTATTAGTGACACTTCTATTTCTTTTCAGCCTGAGGGCAAGGTCTATATTTTTTGGACTTGCCAGTCTATAAGAGTAACTCCATTAAATAATTCAAGAGGCCTTTTCCTTCTATCTAACTCCCATTGTATTCATTTCAACCTCACAGAGATAGCGCTCACCACTCCCTAGTTATTTATTTAAGTTTTGTTTCCCACCTTTGCAGCATAATAATGCCTCAGGGTAGCTCATAGGCATGCTTTAAAAAAACTGCAATCAAAAAACCTTCCAAAGTTGAGCCATATTGACACTGACCAGAAGTTCTATTTCATTAAGTCCGGATTCCAATTAAAATCAGAGGAAGTATTATAAAGAGGGATACTTCAACATCTCCCTGGCTGACCCCTTGTCCCAAGGGTTCCCTTATAAAAGATAAATAAGATTGACTGCCTGAACCACCTAACACCCTCTAATCTGTCCATCTGAGAGTTCTTTGTACTTCCACCAAGGACTTCTCTCTTCAGGCCAGCCTTAGCAAGTCTAGAAAGGAAAGTGCTCTGGATCTTCTTGCCCAAACTCATAACTTAACAAACCTTGAGCCAATCCTGAAACTCAATGAGTAGCTATGCAGTTGTTCAATCTTAAATCTGGGGAAGGTTTTAATGAGAATTTCCCTTATTAAGCCAATGAAATGAAACTTCTAGATCTAAAATGTATTGGGGCAAGGGAAACACACAAAAACCAACAATCACATAAACCAGCTTAGCTCAACTAGTTCTTATTACTTCCTTAAATAAGCTCTTGGATTCCAGCACATGTTCAGAATTCACTACAGTACAGAGAGTCTCGTTAGAGAAGGATCAATTGTTATAAACTGGGAGGGGGGATAATCCAGATTTCTCTGGAAGACCCCTTCTCCCTAAGTTCCTTAGTAAAGGATAATTATGACAGCTTGACATTTAAATGCATAAATAATTAAATGTGCTAAACCCTAACCTTGTGTTAACAAAATGTAATTGCTGGATTCATGCTATGTCCAAACAAATAAACCACAATGGGCCTTCATATGATGACCTGGTTCCCACAACATGCTAAGGAAATGGCTCCCAACATGCTGAACCACAAAGTACTTCATCCCATTTTAGTTTAATCTGGCATGTTGTATGAACCCAGTCATCATCAGAGTCTGTGACTTACCCCATCGGACTATATTTGCATGACACATGCAACCAGAAAGTAGCCTGCTGTGGAAGAAAGGAGAAGGATAAAATCCATCTGTAGTGGCTGATGTGTTTTACAGATAAACTGGAAAAAAATATTCCTCAACTCATGTACATGTTGTACTGTGTCAGGGGCACAAACCTTTTGCTGGGTTGAGAGCTGGAACAGAAAGTCAGGGGCTGCACTGTGAGGGAATAGGAATACCTAAAAAGATTTAAAAACTGAGTTGTAGATGAAAATTGAATTATACTAATTAAATGTTTGTATTAAAACTTTTAGCTGATTTAATTATTTAGCTCTTAAATGCTTAAATAGGAAGATGTACACGTATTTATAGACACCGCCACTTCACAATTCACTTGATTGCCAAGTGTATGTACAAGAAACAAACCAACCCATTCTCTCACACGTAATCCCCCACGCGTATGCGTGCACACGCACACTATATGAAGAAGAGGCACAGAGAGATAGTGGGGAGGGAATCTAATATTGGTGGGTCGTAATTAAAGGAATTAATTAATGGTAGCAAATAGGGTATGTCAAATGCCCCTGCCTTTTGGAGGAGCATCCCCCATCCCAGGAGTCAGTTAGCCTGCCTGCCTTTAAAGATCTGGGTTTTTTTCCCCAAGTGTTGAATGTGGGAGTGGGTGACCTGCTGGCTAAGGTTTTTTTTCCCCCTCCAGCACTTATATGTATCTATGCTGTTATTTTGCACTGTGGTTTTTTACATTTTGTTCTATTATGTGGTCCGTATTGATTTTTACTGTTGTTGATGATATACACTGCCCTGAATTATGTGCAAAGTAGATTTAATAAAAAAAAATAGGAAAAAGAAAACAAATCAGAGCAAGCAGAGACAGCGCTTAACTCTCAATGGGTGCTACATTCAACCTTTGGATTACAGCTTGTGCCTGTAGGTTAAACATGGTTTGCTGAATAAACCACAGTTAGGTTCATACATCAGCCTCAGATTCCAAACCACAGTGTCTGAGTTCACAACCACATAAACCATGTTTCAGCTTAGAACAATGGATAACCCCAGCATCAAAATGGGTTCATTATAAGAATGTGGCACTCTTCTTTCATCGTTGTTATCTGAAAATTTCAGGATTTTCCTCAGGTCCAAATCAGTTGAAATGGCAGGCCTAGAAGTTCTTTGGAAACTTTCTGGCAATTTCTGCCATACTGACTTATGAACGAAAAGAACTGATTTTCTAGTTTACCTAAACTGCAGGACCCTTTGACAGGCACAAGAAAGATCAAGCTAGCACTCTGTGAAGAACAGCTTCCAAAGAGCTATGTTGTAATTGCTGAATTCTTGCAAGCTGTCCACGGCCCTGACTGAACTAACATCCTGGTAGTCAACGTAAGATCCACGTTATCTTTTCAAGAGAAACTGTATGTCTGTGCGTTTCACATTTCGGTAGTTTGGTCTGGAGCAATAGGTTGCCAAGAAAGCTCTCTCCACTATAGCTGAAAAAGCTAATTCTGTCCTGATAGGAAAGGACTGTGGGAAAAGACTGATGAATAAAGGAAATAGGAAGAATAGATCAAGAAATGTAATATTTGAAAAAAAAAAAAGCTGGTCTATTTGTAATGCATAAAGCAATTACACAATAGCCGTACAAACTAGCACTTTGTTTGAATGAAGATTGTGTTGGAGGTTCTGCTATTTAAAACCCACATATCTATTTATCTACATATCTGTTTTTCAAAATTGACAGGGCAAGTTAGGGAATTATTTAAAAAGAAAGAATTTTCAAGTAGGTAAAGGAAAAAAGCTCAACAGAAAAAGCAAGTGGCAGTCGTGCTAAGGAAATGCTGCCCCCCACCCCACTTTTTCCCGGCACATCCAGCAGGCCCAGTTTGGATGAGATGATTACCGCTATTGATGTAGTCAGTTATCCTGTGATGTAATTAACACCAAATAGTCATCCATCTATCTTTGCCTCTGCTGTTGCCATAGCTACACCCTTTCAGTATGGGGTGATGGACTATTACAGCGTAAGAAAACTATTTCATAAATGTTTGGAATAATTACTTTCTTTTGAACTGTGCCACAGGAAACTGAAAAACAGCTACAAATAAATACATTTAGAAGCACTGGGTCTCTGTGAGCAATGTTCTCTCTTCAGAGAGAGTCAGAGAGAGAAGTGAGAGAAGCAGCAAGTGCCTCTTACATCTTCCTCCTTCTGAAGCAGGAGGGGAATGATTGCCATTGAGAATCTGGAATAAAAACTTGAAGATCTGAGGGTACCATCTAGTTGATGCCGTCCCTTCTTCCCTTTCCAATCATATCCTGGATACCTTACAAGCAACTTGAACTGGGCCACATTTGTTTGAAAGGTTACTTACATCAATGTTTCAAGGACTAATGTAACACTTGTATATCAATATGCAACTAAGGACGAGTAGCTATCTGTAAAAAAACAGCAGTTGTTTCCTTTTATTCTTGTGGGCCTGATACGCCCCAATGGATTCAAACAGAGGACAGGAAGTGTTCATGGTTGTGCTCTCTCCTCTCCCCCACATTTTGTGGGTAAGAGCTTTCCTTCCTTTTTATCAACAGTTGCCAATTTCTTTTTCCTGCCTGCCTTTCTGGCCTCACAAGAAGTTGCCTCTTTCTTTCCTTTCTCTCCCTCTCCCTCTCCCTCTCCCTCCCATCCATCCGGCTTATAGACCACCCCAATCACAATTAATTCTACAGGCAATCTATGGTCATCTGGTTTTGGTAACCCAGATTTGGCAGTCCTAATTTACCAGAAAGTAAACTGGCAAACTTGTTCTTTAGCTTTTCCCCTCTTCCCCCCAGGATATCCCTTTATCACCCCAAAGTACCTTTCTCCTTTTCCTTTGGACATGGAGTTGGTTGGGCATATTCCCAAATAAAGCATTGGGCTATAGCAATCCAGTATTTTGATGCTTTAAAAAATGCTTGCATGGTCCAGAAGCATCCATGTAAATATACATGTTAGAATAAAGTACCAAGAGACCAATGGGGGTATCCATGGCCATATTGGTGCCCATATGCAGCGGGATGCCTACCCATGGGTTAAAATGATTGTTCATGTCCTCCCCTCCCCATCCCCCAAATGAGGCTACTGTCTATAAGAGAATGAGCTGCTTATTGCCATTCCCCCAAGGGGTGGCATTCCACTTTTATTAGACCAGCTTTGGCACCACTTTGTTCTTGGGATGGTACAGATCTTGAGCAGGATACACAGACATCAATTCCAGTTGGAAACTGCTTTATTAAAAAAAATTGTTTTCCATTACTACCTATTGCTTACTAATTTATAGTCAGTTCTTTATGTGTTTTATTTCTATAGGCTATTTTAATCTCTATTCTCTTTTTTATTTCTATTCTATTTCCACCTAAGTTTTAAGGATCTGACTTCGATTCTTTACTATCTGTGCGAGCTTCAGCTCTATCATAACCTTATCTATTCTGGTCCTAGTTCTAATACCACTACCTACTTCTCCCTTGGCTCTTTTTATTGCTGGGTTGGTCTCTGTTTTTACCTGACTCAGGTAGACTTGACTATTGTGATGCTGGAACTGCTGCTGTTGCTTGTCATTGCCACAAGAGTCACGTCTTCTAGGGTCAACTATTGCTTCATCCAGCTCTGGCCCTGATTCGCCTGGCTTTGGTCTTGGCCCCTCTGAATTTGCCTCTCTTGGCCATTTGGTATGTCTAGCTCACTCTGGCCGCTTAAGCTTTTCTTAAGCCCCCTCAAGCTTGGCACTCTCTCTGGCCTGCTCTGGCTTGACTTTTCTTGCATCTGTTGCTGTTGGGGCAGTCCGTACTGACTGCTACTAAGGCAAAAGATACTTGTGGTACAATAAAGTTAAAATTAATGTGGATTTTAAAAATCATTTTATTAGACAGCCAGAAGGATATAGCTGTCAATGGTTTTCCCACTTACAGTGATCAGAAAAATTCAAAATGGATAAAAAGACTTATGTCATGGAGCAAAGTAAGACAGAATTTGAAATACAATTGTGTACTGATGAACATGTAATTACTAAAATGTATAAACTTTTGTTGAAATTTGAAACAAAGGAAGAATAGGTTAAAGAATGTATCATAAAGTGGGTTAAGAATTTTGGTTGTAATAATTTCAACGGGAAATACGTGGCTAAAAGGGTTAAAATTTATGTTATGATCTTAAAGAAAATTTTTATAAAATGATATATCGTTGGTACATGATGCCAGAGAAATTATCTAGAATGTATAAAGGCATTCCAGATGTCAGAAATGTGAACAACATGGACATTTTATCATGCTTGGTGGACATGTAAAAAAGCTAAAAAACATTTGGATTCAAATACATACATTGATACAGAGGATTTTGAAGCCTCAATTGAAGCCAAAATGCCAGAACTTTTCCTTTTAGGACTGATGGATAAACAGAAAAAAGCCATGGAAGATTATTTCAATATATGATTTCTGCAACGAGATTACCATATGCACAAAGATGGAAAGATTCTGAATTACCCGCCATAGAGGAACGGTTGGTGAAACTGACAGAACTTGCTGAAATGGCCAAACTGACTTGTTTGATTAGAGAAAGGGCAATATCTATGTTTACTGATGCCTGGAAACCCCTTATGGACTTTTTGTGTAAAAATGAAAAAAATGAATGTGATTTATGGTTTTGATGATTAGACAGGATAGATTATAGAAAGAAGAGTGTCATGATGTCACTTTAGAGAGAAAGGTTAAATATAATTGCACTTATAACTGCTGTGAAGAATATTGGAAGTCACTTCTTTATATCTTTTTTTTTTCTGTTTTCTTTTCTTATTGCACTTTTAGCTTTATTATTTCATTTCCCCATTGCACTTTGTTGAGCAATACTGTCTTTTTCTCCTTAGCTGGGATAGATGCTGGCATGGCTGATTTCTGCTGGCATGGGACATGGCCTGTCACTACTGGGCTTTCTGCTGTCCTGGGACTTCCAGGGAACTTTCCCTGCTTAAGCTTACTCTGGAACCACCTATCTGCACCACTACCTCTTCTTCCAGCTTTGGCTGACCTGCTGCACCAAAGTTCCTCTGGAATCTCTCTGGCTGCCAAAACCTTGCCTTCTTCACCTCTGCTATAGAGGAGTTCTTCATTAGCCCTGGATGTGTGTGCACACTTACACACTAGTAGCAGCAGGTTTCTTTCCCCCATAGCATTTTTGTCTGCCTGCCTGCCACCTTCTTCTTTCCAGCTCTTATCTTTTTCTTCAACTCTTTAACTTTTCTTCTGTCTTCGAAATCCAGTCTATTTCCCCTAAAAGCTTCAAATCCAATAATCAAGCCCCCTGCATTCCTTTTAAAGGGGATGTCTCCTTTTTCTCTTGGTGAGACCTTTCTTAAGCTTTCAGGAGAAAGACAAAGAAAAAGCATGGCATGTTTTGCCTCCGCAATTATCCTCTCACCATGAGTTTGCCGAGTTTTCATTCTATTTCATTCATTCATGTTGAAAATCTATCTACATGGTCACCAAGAATTGACAATGACTTGACAGCACACAATCAATCTATTCATTAATGCATGTCACTGTAATCACCTTTTGCTGTCCAAAGGACCATATAAACTGTCCAAGTATAATGGATTTGCTATAGCTCTTATTTGTTTCCAAGAAACTGCCAGGCTCCAGCATCACTACTATTGGAGATGCAGGAACAGGGAATATGAGAAGTCAGGAACTACTTACACCTAGAATAACTCTCAGGGCTTGGCAGCTGCAGTCACATCCCTGATCCATGCTCCTGGGAGATAGCACACTTCATCTGACCAGTGCACATCAGTTTCAACTTTTACACAAGTAATGAGCAACCATTTAAATTTTCCCCTCTATCCTCTTGCAAGTAACAGTTGCATCCCCTCTGCTCTTCCACAGCAGAGTCCCCTGCTCCTTTTATGAAATCTCAGAACCTGTTTCTTCAGTAAGGGCCTAACTTTTAGTAACGCAGAATATTTTCTACTTCTCTTATTTCCAGTCGTCACTCTTATCCACTGGATTTGCCCTTTTGATTTTCTTCTTTGTGGGTGCTTGCTTCCTTTTCTTGTTGTAACTATCTCTTTGTTTAGTCTAATAAATATGCATCCTTATGAGCTGAAGTGTAAGCATTCAGTACACCTATTACTATTACTTCAAACACTGCTATAAACCTGCTGTTGCTAAAAATATGTGCCAGTTTTTTTCAGGCTGAAATGCAACATGCCACAAGCACTGCATGTCATGACTGAAAAGACATGTTCTTGTATTTTTAATCTGGTTTCTGATGGCAGCACCAATAGAAAAGCTCTGATTTCATGTTCCATTTTGAGGAAGGTTAATGGTATGCAAACCTATCCCTGGGAATGGAGGAGATGAATGAACTATTAAGGGAGGAGGAGGCTCAGAAAAGATTATTCAGTCTTGGAAAAGAAGAAAGCATGAGAAAAAAAGTCAAAATAACCCCACCTTAATTTTGTTTGGTATACAAATGGTCTTCATTTAATGACCACTCATTCCGCAACCAAACTTGCAACAGCACTGAATGAGTGGTACTTACAACCGGTCCTACAGGGCTACCTATAATATGTAGTAGAGAAAAACTCTGACAGGCTTTCAAGATTCTGTTATTACACCTTGAACTAATATCCTGACCTTGCGTACCTCAAAGGGCTGACAGGTTCTCAAGTTAGCCAAGTACGTGTTGTTGACTTGGAAGGAATATCTGTTCAGGACTCCTCCTGCCAAATTCTTGTTTGCTCTCCCTGTTAGCTAAACTTTTTCTCAACCTATCTTCACTAGCTCCAATCCCAAATGGACTACTATAAATATATATTTAATTATAAAAAGAAGAAGTCACACACTACCAACGGGATGCTATTAAAGGTACTGCTGTTCCTAGTATACTCTAGGAGTATACTTGATTCCCTTGGTTCCCTCAACTATCTACTCCCAGACTACCAGATAAATAATTTATTCAGTATTATATCAGGCTTGAGGATGTGTGTTGTGCAAACATGGCCATCATTTTTCTTGGCAGGGAATCCTATAAAAGTGGGGCTGGCATGGAATACAGCTCCCCCAAATCCTGGTCCAAAATATTTAATATAGGAAGGGGACACCAAGAAATGCCTCTTGCACTAATCTCAAAAGGTGAAGGTTATTTGCAAGACCATGTTTCAGACCTGCTCAACTGCTGAGTTGTGGTCAATTTATACCTCTCTATTGACAATACTGTAGTTCTGGCTTACAATGTGAAGTATATATTGCATGCATATGGCTTCTCATTCAAAGTTTGCCTCACTCACAACTTTGGGGCTTGTTAGAGTTTGCAGCTGTTTTCTCAGCATAAGTTTATTATCTGAATGTTTCCCAGAGGTAGTTGGTGGGAGACAGATGGCTGGATCAGACAAGAGCTTTGGTCTGGGCCCAGCAGGGCCATTTTTAAAATGAAGAAACGTTGCCCTTCTATTCTTGCAGCCAAATATAATTATTGGAAAGCTATCTGAATTGCCTGAGACAAAAGCAGATGATCTTTAAAGGCAGTCTTAAAACTTATAACTGTTAATTGATCACAGAGCTTGAACATATAAACTCTGTTGTTGTGATGAGACCTACTCTGAAGTCTCTCATTCCACCTCCCTGCAAGAATAAAGTAGGAAAGGCTTTTAATTGAAATGCAGACTACACCACTAATTGATTCTTGGCATGCCATCTTTCTATTTCCTTCTACTTGCCTGTAGGTTCCTGTTTTACCTTAAACCTTCCCACTGACAAATATATTTCCAAAAGCAATATGATCCAGCAAATTGATTCCTCTACCTAGACTTTAGGTTATTTTACAGTAATTTGCAAGACATATAAGCTTGCTGACAAATAGCTATTTTCTTCCTCTAATCCTTTCTCAGACAGCCAGTGTGGTGTAGTGGTTAAGGCATCAAGCTAGAAATTGGGAGATGGTGACTTCTAGCCCCGCCTTAGTCACAAAGCCAGCTGGGTGACCGTGGGCCAGTCACACTCTCTCAGCCCTAGGAAGGAGGTACAGTAATGGCAAACCACTTCTGAAAAACTTCGCCAAGAAAACTGCAAGGACTAGTCCAGGAAGTCGCCAGGAGTCAAAAACTGACTCAAAACTGACTCAAAGGCACCCCCCTCAAAAAAAAAAACAAAAAAAAACACCCATATCCACACCCTTCTTAATCATTAGTTTCTACTAAGCGCTGGTTAGTCTGCAAATGTCCTAAGTTGTGTTTGCTCTAATTTGGTAAACTCACCCTTTGCACCTATTCCTCCACCTCCAACTATGTACTGAGTGTACCTGTAGTGTTGATCAATGCAATCCAAACTGTCAGGTTCAGCCCAAAGAACTCCATGAGACAATGCAAATACAGTTCTGTTGTGTTTATTAGCTTCCACCTCAAGACAGAATCTCACCAGATTGAACCCTAGTTCCCAAGCCAGCCAGCTACAACACCGTGAATTCCTTAGGGAGGTGCCAGCCTCATCTTCTTGAACTTCCCATGCTCCTGTTGGGGGCTAAGAACATGCTTATCTCCCTGAGCATGGCCTTCATAAGTCCATTCCATCACACAAACACATTTATGTACAATGTGATTTTTTTCCCATAATGATTTCCATCCTCTCACACAACACTCAAGCCCATGCAGAGGTGTGGGGGGTGGGGAGACAAGAGGAAGAAAATGACACAAGTAGTATTGTAATATAAGTTCTACCCCATTTGTATGTGACATTACACATACTGTAGGCATGAAAGAGCAGATCTTGTGCCTCAGCAGCACAGCACTGCTTCCATCACTTTGATGAAAGCCTCAGATTCTGCAGGCACCTCTGAGCCTTTAATCCTGGCTCACCTCCTGGTGGTTGATGTAACAGGTGATATGGTGCCTCCTGGTGGTTACTGTAACTCTAAGCCCATGGAAACCAAATAATTGTTTACTGAATTATCACAAACATCTGAATTATCCCAATAAACAACTGATATGGTGAAAAAAATTCACCAGAAAGATGCAATTATGTAAATTTACTAATATGTTGTCTCACTGATAACAAGTACAAGCCATTCTATTGGGGCTGTGTGAAAGAATGTCTCCCAAGTGAATTGCAGATTTTTGTATCTTTTCGAATTGTATCTGAAACGCAGCTGGTAGCAACATGCACACAGTTTTAGCCTGGGAGAAGGAAAAATCAGAAGCTCTCAGTTTAATGGACGAATGGTGGGAGGGGGGAATGGACATTAAAGCTGAAAATCTGTTATATAGTAAATGGGAATTTATTCCTACATAACACCATATTACACATATAAAATACTATTTGTCATTTACATATACAAAATGTGTGCATAAAGCAATGAATAGGACTTTATGCATGTTTAAAATAGTGTTACTTGCCCTAAATGGCAAATGGACTTTATTATTTAAAAAGTCCACTAAACTGAAAAGTTTATGTATCTAAAGGTGGTACCTGGGTTATAAATCAGTAGTGTCTGGTCAGGAAAAGGAACTTGATTAAAATATCAGCTCAGCATGGAAGGAAAAACCCAAATTCCATATTGAGGATCATCATGAAAGGAATAGATTAAAAAATGCAAATATCACCATGCTTATTTATTAAAGATTCAGGTATTTTGTAGATATGAATTGCACTTTAAAAAATATATGTTGCCTGCTGAAAACTGCAGCAGGCAGAACAAGAACGCTATGACATTACCCTAAGGGGAACGGGGACAGGACTTTCAGCTTCATTCTTTTTTTTAATTTAAAAGTGGTTTATAAGTACAATAATCGTTTTGGAAAAGCAGTGTTCCTACTTCCATTTTTTCCTCCAACATGGCAGCAAATAAGCTATTATTTGATAGCTTATTGCTGAATTTTGGTGGCAGAGGCTTAGGGGTCAGCACAAAAGGGACTGGTAGCTACATATGGCTGTGTGCTGCAAAACTCTGCTATATACAAAGCTAATGTCAAAACAACCTGGAATATTATGGTGCAGTGCTATTCACCACATATCAAAAACAGCATTGTAGAGCCGGGAAAGCCCTGATTTTTTGGTCCCAAACCTATTTCCCAAAGCCGTGTACCTATTGGTGCTGGAGCATTCCCTACCTCCAGGCCATCCCATTCAACTGAAGTACCATGGACAACAGAAATTCTTAGGGAGGGACTGCAGCTGGGAAGAAAAATGTTAGGTATATTCTCCCCATGACTGAGACTCATAGCAATCCATCCAGCATTTTCCAATTAAGTTCAGAAATAAAAAAAATCCTAAGCTTAATTGCCATTAACCCTTCCATTCCTATACATTGTGCCCTCTAAATATCACTCCCTCACTCAGCAATTAAACATAGAACATGTCTTCATGGTTTCCCCCCCCCCCTTAGTTTAAATTGCATATAGGAGAGATTTCGGGGTGGGTATATGATTAGGAAGGAAAGGTTTAATTCTCCTCACTGTTAGCTATAACATTTAATGGCAATTAAACGTATCTATAGATACTATAACTAAGATAATTTTCTTGTGGAAGGGGAAGCTCTTTTCCTATGCTCAGAGGCACTGTAGTCATACATTATTCTCTTTTTTTTTTAAGTGGCTTCCAGTCAGAAGTGTAAAGTACAGAGGAAAGCACTATATCATTAAGCATGCATATGTGTATACACACACACACACACACACACACACACTTCAGAGTGGAGAAAAGGCACTTTAAAGAGCACTTTTGAATTTTAAAGAACAAAAAAGTGTTTAACAAAAAGTATGGCAGGCCTATCATTCCAAGTCTATTCCTTGTTAAGACAGCATGCACACGCTCTGCCAAATGTTGCTAAGCTACAATTCCCAATAGTCCTAGCCAGCATGCCAAAGATGAGGGATGCTCGCGTTGTAAAATTTATGGACTCCATCTGAATTTAGTAGTGGCACTTAGATGACAGCCTGAGAAAAGCAGCTAACAAATCAACAGAGCAATCGAAATAATGTGGCCATGGATGTGAGAAGACCAGTGAGTAACCCAGTTTGAAACCAGACCAAATGTGGAGCCAGCCTGTGAGTGAAAATTGTAAAACTGGCCTAGCCCAACAATAACTCAAGAAATCTAAGGTGAACTTATTTTGTATGCAAGAAGACTGACTGAAATATAGAGTTAGAGATTAACAATAAATGGATTATGCAAATATATGCAAATATATGTCCTGTGAGTAGAACACAGTATCTTACTATGTTCCTGGTATATGCTGTTCTCAAAACCACTATGCCTACCTTTTTTCTATCAAGACCAGTTGATAGAAAGGCAGGATAGAAACGGAAGAGACTTGCTTGCTGACTTTTCATGGATATCTGATTGGCTAATACGGGATCAGAATGGGGGATGAGCTAGACTTTGATCTGACTGCACAGAGTTCTTTGAAAATAGGTAACTTTTTCATACGCCACCGACTCCCAGCAACTCTGGGCAGTTTACAAATGATTTAAAACATGAAAACAAGACAATAAAAACAACAGGAAACAAAAAAGGGTAGAGATGGCAGAATAACAAACCAGGTAGAAACAAAAGAACAACCTAGCTTAAAAGGCTTCGGTCATCCCCACCAAAGGCCTGGGTGAAGAGCCAGGTCTTCAGACTCCTTCAAAACACCAGAAGGGTGGAGGCTGTCCGGATCTCGGGGGGAACCTCATTCCAAAGGGCAGGCGCTGCAACAGAGAAGGTGCACTTCCAGAGTCTCGAGAGATGGCTTTGCTTAACTGAAGGAACCAATTGCAAAAGACCAATTTTAAATTAAACACTGTGGCTCTAAATCCACCCAGGCAAGACAAATATATGAATAAATAGCCCGACTACGCCCCAATGCTGTATTAAAAACATCAGTGCAAAAAGTTCTTTGTACATGTACAGCACAAATTAATACTAATCTTCTACGGCACGTTGTACAGGCATGCAAATATTTTAAAAGGCTCATCACACTGATTTAAAATATCAATGCATCTGGAGAAGTGCAAAGCATATCTAACTGCAACTAACTAAAGCTATTTATAACCAATGCTATTATTTACATGTCAGAAGTATTACCAAAATGTAGGTAGACTAGGTAGGAGAGAACAAAAGATATATCTTTTGAAATGGAATGGAAGAAGAAAGTAACTCCATAATCCTTTGCTTGTTATTTATTCCTAGCATTTATCTTTTTTGCAGTTAAAATGTCTACTACTCTGTTTTGTTTGGAGTCTTTTTCTTTTTTCTTCCTTTTATTGCCATCTTGCTATATAACTTGTATCTTGCATTTAATAAATTTTATCACTGCCAGCACTCCTATTGATTATTCTTTGTTTTATATGTGCTTCACAACTCTTATCTTGCTGCCTTCCAAATAGACATGTTTAGTGATAGGAAGCCTTGTATTTCTAGGTAGGAATTACAGCCAGGGCCTCCAAATTTTGAACCTGAACTTGCAGAACTCCATTAAAAGTTTATCATTACTTGAAGTTTCTTCTCTTGATCCTGTGTGAAATCTGAGTGGTTTGTTTGTGGCTTAGCATGTTTGATGAACCCAGAGTTAGGTGGTTGATAAACCATGATTTATGCTTTAGCATGTTATGTGTCCATAGCATGCACTACTGTATGTTGTACCCAATTTCCAGATTCAAAACAGATGTCATCTTGGATCCCTTTATCCCAAACATTGTAACCAACAAATCAAATATACAGCATCTGGGTCAGTGGGATGCAAGATAGTGTGGTTTTTGCATTCAATGGCTGGGTTTGCACAACACACTAGATTAAGCCAACATGGGAGTGAATATGTTGTAGTTTGGTATATTGTGAGAACAGGCTTTGTGATAGCCCCTTATGTGAATATGGTTTCCTTAACCCCAGCTTAGGGTTCATGGACTGTATGACTACAGTAAGTGACTCTGAAACCTTAGTTAAAGTATGGCATACAAAGAGTTAAAAACCTGCATGCACCTGTGCTTATTACCTAAGATTTTCCCCTCAGATTTTTCTAAAAGAATAGTCCGAGGAAAACCTGATTTACTAGCCCTCTGTACAGCAAGATGGAGAAGTACACCAATGGCAGGCAAAGACCAGATCCACCCCATGTTGTTTTCCTCTAAGCTATAATAAACATCACACTGCTGCCATGGTTTAACCATAATTTACTAAACAAGCTAGAACACACAACATAATGTGGTTTGGGTTTAGCTAATTATGTTGAATGACCTCAGCCTTCAAGTTTAAATATTCCTGTAAGTTACAGTAAAACCCTTTCTGCCATCAGAAAACAGCACCTTAGGGAGCCAACTGGAAAATGTTTACCCAACATACTAGTTTGTGTTTTTAAACTTGCACTTTATTTTTACAGGGAAAATCATCAAACACATACACAACTCATTGCAAGTGTGAAGTGCTCTGGTCCTTTCCACCCTGGTTTCTACTATAGTTCAAGAAATAAAATGCAGGATGGGACCATGTATACAGGAGGCAATGCAGTTTTAAGAGCTACTGTTTACTTCACCAGGAAAAAAATAAGTAACTTACAACTGAAGACTATGGTTGGAAACTCCCTCTCACAAACTTTTCAATCCCCAAATATTCAGAAAACTTTCAAGCTGACCCAGAAGTTGTCTTTAATATTACCACCACCTTTCAAATGCTGAGAAGAAAAAACAAAGAATGCTAAACATCAACTACCCTACTTCAAACTGCTGCAGGACCTGCAGTAAAAGAAGAACCCATCGCCTTCAATCCCTAGAAGAGGGAAATAATTTGTAAGTACCCCCACATGACATCCTTAACTTCATGTTCTGTGCATTTGTCTGAAATGCATGGAAAAAAACCTGATGGAGTCAAGCCACCATTTTCTAAGAAAGATCTGCTTAAAGGCCAAACCCCAGGACATGAGAAATGGATGAAGCATAAGTTCTCTCCAGTGTGCAAACATTGCTCACAAGCTGCATAGAGTTGCATTGTTGTAAAGCTTTGCAAAAGACAATACTAGTTCTGCTGCAGTTTCAACTACTGTACATGAAAATTGAACTAGAAATAAAATCAGTTTAGCTCTTCAGCACTGATGATCTTACTGGATCAGGAACACTCAGAGTTGCTTTCAAACTAGTACAGAAGACTTGAATAGAAGTCTTCTTCTAACCTTCCACCATACCTCAAAAGCAGTTTGAAGCCAACCTCTTATCTTCACTTCTGCCAGTCTCAAAATACTAAGAATTCTATGGTGACTGAACTTGTATAGGTTGGGAAGAGAAAGGAGGAGGGGGTTGGGTGAGTTCCCACCAATGAGAAAACAGATAATCCACAAACTCTGTAGAACTGCAGAGCTTCCAGTGAAAAGATCAGCTTTACTGTGATTTCACATATATTGCAGCAGAGCCAGGGATACATCAACTCAGCTAAAATTAGGCTATCAGATCTGGGCAGTAAAAAACCAAACTACCACTAGATAGCAGCAGTGTCTTTTCAGTATCTCTTTACTGCCACTTATTGGACATCTGGATTTTTGCCTAACATTGATTGGATTTATTCAGAAGTATTTTTTAACTAGTGAAGGGCATTGTTTTGATACACAATTTTACACTCTCTCATAATGTGTGGGCATGCATGTGATAGTGCACTCTATCTTATTTACAAAGGATTAACTTGCTTTGTAAAGAGCACAGCGTTTCTTTCCCCCACCTTATCTCTTTGTTGAATGCCTGATTGCCTTCTAAGAGAGCACAGCATTCCCCCCCCCCCATTTCCTTAAAAGCCAGATGCCTGAAGCCATAAATTAGATCGGTACCAGGCAAAGAAGTTGCAAGGAGAGAGGCCCTACATTCCAAAGAAGTTAGGTATTTCCTTGATAACCAGAAGAAAAAAAGTTAAACTTAGATTCACCTCTTTAGGCCTACCTTTACTTTTCCCTGGGTCATCCCAAAATTCCCTTGTATGGATATGAGGGGATGTACTATCTGAAATATCTGAATATGCCTATAAAATCTTTGTTGCTTGCTTTGGAAGGTGTGGTTCTGGGCAACACTCCTTGAGCCATCCAGAAGGTTTCCTTGGCCAATAAAACCTCTGTTAATTAAAAGCCTCATCTCAAGTCTTCTTATTTGGCTTTATTGAAACTTGGGAAATAAAAGGTGCCATACACTAGCATAAAGACCCCAATGGGAAGTGTCCATAGCTGAGTGTGTTGGAAATTAGAGAGCTTGCCATCTACCTAATATATCACTTTTTTTTTTTTTTGCAAGTCCATTAAAGAACTATTTTACATCTGCTATTCTGTACAAGATTTGTAACAAATCATGTTGATACAGTATTGAAGGATTATTTCAATCCTATCTTGAAAAATACTGAGTAAAACCAGTCTGAGACTAAATTGCGTTCGCTAGTGGCTAGTCTAAAAGTTGTAGTGGGTTTAACTTAGTGAACCTGATTTGCAGCTGTGATCCTATAGTATATCAGAGCATTCCTCTTTTTGAGGCTTTGAAGGATGTTTAGGGTTAGGGTTAGGGTTCCAAGTCTTCTCAAAGCAATGGAAAAGTAGATGAGTAGTTTAAGTATCAGTGATAAGTCTTGTTTTTTGGGGGCCTCAGAATCTACTAAATCTCCGAAGATTCTTGGGCTAGCCTATTACAGTAATGACAGTAGTTTGAACTGCAGACATTTTTTAAGTATGGATCTTTAATGTAAAATAAGGAGGCAATGGCAAACCACTTCTGAAACACCTTGCCTTGTAAACTGCAGGGACTCGTCCAGGCAGTCACCGCAGAATCGGTAACGATTGAGTGCGGATTAAAAAAAATGTTATTTTAAAAAATGTATCTAATACTCTTGGGTAATTTTGAAGGCCTGTGATAAGTAATTCAGAAGGTGTAGCACACCAGCAATACAACTGAAGGAGTCGTAAACCTTGGGGCATCTTCCCAGGATTTATTACATTTATACTCCATCTTTCCTATGAGCTCAGAACAGCTTACATGAGGTTCTCCCTTCATTTTATCTCCTTAACAGCAATCCTGCAAGGTAGATTAGGCTGAGAGAACAACTGGCCCAAAGTCACACAGTGAGTTTCAGTAGCTGGGGCTGGACTTCAAGCTGGATCTCCCTAACCCTAATCTAACACCTTAACTGCTACACACACCAGTTCTCCATGGGGGGGACTGCAGCAGTTCAAAATAGATTCTGGAGCTCTCTGATAACAATGGCTCATTTTGATTGCTATGTCAACTTTTTTCTGGCTTTGCACCCAATAATTGGAAACCAGAGCAAAACAGGCTTTGTTTTTTGCAATGCAGAGCTTGTAGGAAGTCTTTATTCCCACTGGCAGTAATTCGTGCCTCACCCTGCCTCCTGAGCAATTCTGTTTCAAGAAAAGATGCTATTTAACAAACAAACAAGCAGCAGGGTGCTTTGCAGGGAGGTCTCCTGCAGAAGAGAAGGGGGAAAATGAATTATTTTTCAGTTTCAACCTTCCTAACTTTGCTTGAACTACTGTATGTGCAAAAGAGCTGCAAGAATCTGCAAAGAGTCAGAAGAGTCCACATCAATCCTAGAATGCATTTTAAAATTGAATACCTTCTCTCTCACCAACATCAGCTTGTTTAGCAGCAGGAACGCATGGTTAGGGATACTGGGAAAAGTTCCTGGTTGCAAAACTGCCAACTTGGTATTAATAGAGAATGAATTACAGATTAATTCAAAATTAATTAGAAAATTAAACAGGAGGGTGCCAGTAATATTTGACCTGAAGAATATAGGGTCAGAATACAAGATCAATGTAAATAACAGATTCAGAATATTTATTGTCATACAAAAGAGAAACTGGAGGATCCAAAAAAAGAAATGAGAGATTTGTGAAAACTGAAGTGAAAAAAAAAATTGCTTAAATTTCTAAGAGGAAAAGATAGCTAATTTCAGAACAAGCAGTCATGACAACCAGGAACAGAGGATAAAAGCCTTGGGCAACAAGAAGAATGTATGATGACAACTGAATGCAGATATTTGACATTAAGCAAGAAAGGATGACGAAAGATATCTCAATCAAAAATGTCAACAGAGGAAAATAACATGAAAAAATGTTTTCATGAGGATCAAGGATATCACAGAAATATTTATGATAATAATAGAACTCTTAGGCAAGTGAGATTAAAAGATGATGAGACTATATTGAAAGACTTTACAAATGGAATAGGGTGTCAAGTCAAGATGGTGGTCATGACGATTTGATCAAAGTTCAATAATAATACTGGGCATTGCTCGTAAAAAACAGGCAGAGCTTCAGTCACACTATCATGACTGCCATTTTGACTTTCTTGACCAAAGCACCTAGAATAGACAAAATAAACTGTTTTGTTTATTTTGAACTGTTTAAAGCAACAGAAGAGGCAATTAAATTGCTAACAACTCCATGTCAACAAATATAGAACCAAAGTGTGTGACGTAGAGATTGGGAAAGACTGGTATATATTCCTTAATTCAGAAGAGGATGGAAGCAAATATGCACATTACTGTCTGTTACTCTAATTCCTCAAACAGATAAATTTTTGCTTAAGATTTTATAAGGTAGACTGACACATGGAGAGAGAAATTAAGCAGTGGGATCCTAGAACGGTGTCTTCTCTGTTGCCACCCCTGCCCTCTGGAATACCATCCCTCACAGAAGTTCATCTGGCCACAATCTTGCAATCCTTTACCAAAGCCCCAAAAAACTAGTTTTCAAACAGGCCAGAGGAAGAATGATTTGTGATCCTGACCAGTGGGGGATAGATGGTTGATGTTTAAGTGAATTTTTCTCCTCAATATGCTATATGTGCCTTTATGGTTTTACACTGTATTCTTTTCAATGCTGTTTTAATTCTGTATGCCACCTAGAGTCTGTGAATTTGACTGCCTATACATCTAAATAAATAAATAAATGTCAAATGAACAGTTGGATTCCAGAAAGTGCAGATACATCAGAGCGTATAGCTAACACAAGATGATAAGACAAAAAGAGTAAGAGAATTTAAGAAGGATGTTTACCTTGGCTTTCTTTTTCTTACCCCCAAGAATAGGACAAGAACCAACGGGTGAAAGCTTTAAAAAGAGACATCCACACTTAAAGTTAAGAGGAATTTCCTGACTGTGAGAGCTACTAAGCAATGGAATAGCCTGCCTCTTGGAGTTGTGGGTGCTCCATCACTGGAGGTTTTCAAATAAAGGTTGAATGGCCATTTGTCTGGGATAGACTGAAGATTCCTGCCCTGGGCAGAGGATTGGACTAGAAGACTCTAAGGTCACTTCTAACCCTACAAATCTATTCTTGTGACTACAGCAAGGTCTTTGATCATGTAGATTATGCCAGAAAGTGAAATATATTAGGACTAATAGGTATACCTCAACACCTAATTATACTTCCAATGAAACTTTACAATGTAAACACTTACAAGATATTGTAAGTGGTAAAGAATAAGGAAGATAGAGACAAGGAAGCATATTATATGTTAAACTTGTGCAACAAATATGTCATAAGAATGGCAGGACTGAAACAGATGACAACTGGAATAAAAAATGGAGGTCGAAACACTTAACAATTTGAGATATCCAGATAGCTCTACTTTCTTAAGTGAAAGTAAAAAAGAAGAATATGTTATGAAAGTAAACATGGAAAGGGAAAAATCTGGATTTAAATAAGATAAAGATAATGCGAACCAACATGATTAGTGAATTTACAATCAATGGTGAATAAGTAATCATGTTATATAACTTTCAAGGCCAGATAAAGATAGACACTGGACTAGAGAAGAGATTTATCCTAGAAGAGAAGGCAATAACAAACTTAGACAAGTTCATGAAGTATATTTCTATAACAAAGATCAGAATAGTTAAACAGTGGCTTTTCCCATGATAATGTACAACTGTGAAACTTAGTCACTGAGAAAGGAATAATTATGAATTATATATTTTGAATTATAGACTTGGAGACAATTACGAAGAGAAACATGGACTGCAAGAAGTCTTGAAATAAAATTGACTTCTTTTAAGTCAGTTGCATGACAAGTGGGAGGCTGTGTAAATTAATTGAATTAATAAATAAACATCAGCAAGCAAAAACTCACATACGTTAGGGGGATGGTGGCATTGGAAAAAAGTCTATGCTTGGCAAGGCTGAAGTAAACTAGAAGGGATAAAGTGGGTGGCCAGAATTAAGGAGTGGAATGTCTTCGAAAGGGCAATAGATTATCACTGGAAGCAGTTGAGACGACAGGTTTACAACTGCCAGGGATTGGATCTGATTTGAGAGCACCTAAATTACTAATAGTATCATTTCATCTTCAGTTGCAATGTAGTAATGGTGGTAAGATGGCTTGGATGCTCCTTTTTCTTTTACCAAACTATCATTCCTTACATGCACTCACATTCTAGTAATATTGTAGTAATTTATTACCTTTTTTGCATGGAATGGGGTGAGGGCACTTTTGTTTTTCCAGGATCATGATAACTCAGGGGGCAGGGTGGTTATTAAATGATGTTTTTGCACTCTTTGTCAAGCTGGAGGGAGACTGATAAGTTCATTTGATCTCAGCATATTCCTTGTGTTCCAAGACTGGTAGTACTGTAAACAGTTGCAAGTCAGTTTCAAACTGCTTTGTGAAATTGAGTAATGAAAGCAATGGTGATATAGAAATGCCCTTATTCTAATCCAGATTATCAATCATTGTGAAGAAAACTGGAGTAGAGAGAAAGGAAGGTACTTTCCAGATCACTATATGTATTTTCCTTTTGGCTTCCTAATGCAAAAAACCTTCAGCTGTATATCATAGCTGTTCTGTTTTCTGCTGGAAATATAATCCAAAATTTCAGTAGCTTCTACACATATGGGAAATGTGAATATACTGAAATCTAGTTCATAAATCAAAATGAGTTCAAATTAAATCTGATACCTCTTGTTCTATTGCTGTGGGAGGCTGATCCTCAATACCAAGATAAAGCCATCTTTATGTCTGTTTCATTTATGGTCTGTATACAGGATTTAAAAAGACAGACACATAACATGCCAGCTCATAAAAGTAAATAAAAACATAATTAAAAAGTCTCTCTGTACATCTGCAGTGTTCATCTCCCTCCCGACTCAATAATCAAAGCCAGCATCAACAATTCTGCAATGAAGCTACAGATTTCCAATTTGGAGCCAGAATGCTGCCTTGTTTCATGAGGTTTCAAAGGAATGCTCCAGATAAAAACGCCAGAGAGCTTCAGCTTTTCCTCTTGTGCACCACTGCTGTTTTGGAAGAAATTGCTTCGACAGCTATATCATAAATGCGAAACTGCCCAGAGATTTTCTGCTTGTTGACTTTATTCGCTATTCGGCCTCTGATGCGACCAAGCTCTGTGCCTAACATATATCCAGCACTTTTCCGGCCTCTGCAGCCTCAGAAAAGGAAGTAAGAACCCAGACTTTTCAAAATGAAAAGGGAGTTTCCTTAAACAGCTTCACTTACAGCACAGTCCTAGACAAAGAGATGCATACACTCGAATAAGGTTTATTCCAGGTAACTACAGCACTGAACGCTGCGATCCTATAGCAGCTTACCTAGAAGTAACCTCTCCCCCCCCCCCCCGGAGTGAAACTTGTCTCTAATTCAACAGAAACGCCGCAAGTTCACCTACTTTCCGACTACCAAAAGGACCACTCTGATTGGGTCTCGCGAGACCTCCTAGCTTTCGCATCGAGCGCCCGGAGGCATTCCTTAGGTAATTCTCGCGATATCATGAAGACTCGCGAAACATTGTTGGGGCTTTATCAGCAGCGTTGAACTGACTATGGAGACTGAGATAACGGAAGTAAGGACTGGAGCCGGAGCTTTGTGATGGTGGATTTGCGCGAGTCTCTTGAGCCTTAGAAAGTGAGCTTCAACCATCCTCCCCCGTCTTAACCGCTAGGATGGAGGCGAAACGGAAAGAACTGCGCAAGTCTTTAAGGATCAAAGTAATCTCCATGGGTAACGCCGAGGTTGGCAAGGTAAAAAAAGAGCAGGAACAGAAGCAGGGGCGCCTTATTGGCCCGAGGCAGGAGAACGACAAGCTGGCTGACCAATCAGGTCGCTCTGCTTTATTTGGCCGTTGTGACACTTGATCGTGCATGGAATAGAATGTTGTGCTCTAGTTTGGTCTGGAGAGGTAGAGGAGTTGGGTTAAGGTGGAGCTCCCAAAATGTTTTGCTATGTATTATTTATTTTTATATTATTTATTTATCAAATTTATGTGGCCGCCCATCTCACAAATGTGACTGGGCAGCATACAATAAAACCAACAATTAAAACAGTATTTAAAAACTATTAAAAACAATTCACATTAAGTGGGTACATTCTCCCAAAGATCTTAAAATGATATAGATTATCCTGCTACTTTTATTCACACGTAAACTCTGCAAGATACATTAGGTGAAGACAGCAGCCGCATTCTTTGACTTGCTTCCTATCTAAATCTATCATAGTTGGCTGCAAATATCCAGACCGCCATTAGGAAGCAGCAAAGAGACACAAAACGCATTCTTGGCCGCCATCTACTGATCTTGTGGATGGGGATTCTTGCAACCCAAATATCTGGTGGTGAGGATTTAAAAAAAACATTCAGTATACTAGAACTCATGAAGCAGCAAATAGTCCTCAGCTAAAATCATTGTTGGTTAATATAAAAATAAAAAGTGGGAAACAGCTTCTCATTTAAGAGGGCTGGCGAAGAAAATTATTTTATTCATTATTTCAATGGGTTATTCATTATTTAACCTGAAGGTTAAAAGCATGACAGAAAAATCTATATGATACAATAAAACAATTAACAGTTATAAATCCATCAATACAGTAAGTCCTAATAAATTGTAACAAATCTGAGATAAGTTACTCCCTTTAAAAGTTGGAACCATATGATCTGGAACTCATAACTGGGCGATTTGGCTGGACTCTCAAGATGGAACATTATTTTTAATTTTATCCCGCTCCTGTTCAAGATTTTGGACCTTTATCCTCACAACTTGTCTGTGAGGGTAGTTATTCTCATTTGGAAGTGAAGACTTGGCCTCTCTGCTCCTAGTCCAGTGATGCCAAACCTTTTGGGCTTGGTGTGTCAAAAATTCAGAAAATGCCTAACGACTCTGCTAGCATGGCACCCCTCCCGAACAAAACAAACAATTCTTTACATATTAATTTATTTTTAAAAAATACAGTCCAATCATGTGTGGTGCTATGTATTATATAAAGAAATGTCAGATAATTACAAAAATGAAATACGAGTAAAACAAACTCAGTTTCTTTGGTAACTCAAACAGGGAGAATAGTTGTCAGGTGTTGGTGAACACTGGCGTGTCACCCAAAACGTTCTAGTGTGTCACCTTTGACACGTGTGTCATAGGTTCACCGTCACTATCCTAGTCTGATGTTTGTGCAGTATAGTGTCCAGGTTCCATTAAAACAAAGGATCAGCAGATCAGCAGATCTAACACTGGATACTACTGGAATTGAAGATGGGTCCTATATGCAGACATTTACCTAATTTACTATCTAAAAGTATGGAGAGGTGGGTCTAGATGTACTTCTTTGAGTAGACTATACTGGTAGAATTGGCTTCCTCAGTCTGGTGCTCTCCAGATGATTTCCAACTTTCTAGAAAGCTGTGAAGACCTGGCTATTCCCCCAGGCCCCAGGTGCTAATGGAGCTCTGATGTGGGTACAGACATATTTGTTAAGTTTCTAGTGAGATTTTTTTAGGGATCTTGACTTCGTATTGTTTTATGCAATGGATTTTTGTTTTGTTCTGTTTTTACCTGTTTGCTGCCCAGAGTGCCTTAGTAGATGGGCAGCCATATAAAAATGTTAAATAAAACAGATAAATAAAATATTATTTTTTGGACTACGACTTCCCCATCTAATGTGTCCTGTAGTGTTCATGAGTACAAGCATCATCTTACAGTGCTGCAGTCTCTATTGTACCTACTTTATCTTATATTTATTTACTCTGTTTTCCAGCAATTTAAAACTAAATTAGGAACAGGGAGACCCAGGTTCTAGTTCTCTCTCAGGCACAGAAGCCAGCTGAGTGGTCTTGGGCCAGTCACTCCCTCTCAGTCCTAATGATTGTCAGGCTCTGGGACAAACTGGCTGAAAAACCAATCCCCCCATGTTGTATTATGCACTGATAGCTTCATTATGTGAACTGAAGTGAGCGCATAGAAACAACCAGAACGTTTTGCAGCGAA
The DNA here is from genome assembly GCF_059951505.1 of Python bivittatus. Classification (NCBI taxonomy): domain Eukaryota; kingdom Metazoa; phylum Chordata; class Lepidosauria; order Squamata; family Pythonidae; genus Python; species Python bivittatus. The sequence goes on from NW_028277096.1 coordinate 2,257,245, forward strand.
GGGGAACAAATGCTAGGAACAACAAACAACTTTATCTATCTATCTATCTATCTATCTATCTATCTATCTATCTATCTATCTATCTATCTACATGTATTTAGATTTTTATTGTAAGCAGTTAGAGTCACTTGAGTAGGCCGCATACAGTATAAATGTTGATAACAATATAATTCAGCAAAAAAATGTGAGATGGCAGACTATGTGCTGCACAGTTTCTTAGTATTCATGCACATGCATTTACATTAATACTGTACAAAATATTTGCAATCATGGGTCAATAAATAAACATTAATGAGGATCACTATTAAACAAATACCCAGCCTCTATGTTCTAATCTTTAAGAGCAGGGCAGCCAGCAAATAAAATAGTTACTATAATTTCATTTCTGTGTCCTTCCAATCCCACTTATTTTAATATATGAGTTCATGTGGGAGTTGTCTGCTGTTAGGGCTATGCAGCAATGCAGATTTGAAGAGGAAAGGGTGATTCAGAGCCACATGATCCCAGGAAAGGCACATTTGATTTAAAGAGGTGCCAACAGAAGCGGTGTACATACCCATGCATGACTGGAATCCCTTCAGATCCAGATCACTGCCCAGCTTGATCCTGGACTGTTGCAGCCTTTCAGAATCTGATGCCTTCCAGAAGTTTTGGATTAGAGCTCCCATGGGCACAACTGGCAGGGCCAGTGATTGGAATGATGGCAGCTTAGCAAATACTGGCTTTGTACTTTCAGTCGTGCAAGATTCTGTTAATGTAGCCTATCAATAAAGTAGCTCATCTGGTCATGTTTCCTGTCTGGTTTACCTGGGAGGGCTGACACCAATCTTGCAAGTCTGTAAGTACAAATCTCCCACCCTCCCTATTTACCGCCTGATCCCCAATTTTCCAAGGTCATTCTCACATTCCATTACACATGACTCCCCTTTTTTTTACTGTCTGGAAGACATAATAGAAAAGAAGACACGGGGCAAAAGCAGACCCAGACACACATTCATTATTTATATAGTGACAAGTTAGAATAGAAATAGTTGCTCGTCTCATGTTTGCTGGCAGAACGGTCCTGCTTTCCTTCTTTTTTTCCCTTTCCTATAGAATGATGAAATGGCTCCTGCCAGATAAGAGTTGAGGATAAAAGATCTCTGTTTTCCTTCAGTTGCTTTGCCACAGTCTTATACTTAGATATAAGCAGAGTAAAAGTGATGAATGGCTCAGGATAGTCAATGATTCAGCACACAACCAAGCAGGTTGGCCAGATTTGGGCAGCTGATTGATTTGCTCCATTTGTGTTTTGAACATACTATATCTGTTGATACAACATTCTAACTAAATGCACTTCTAACCTTCCTTTTCTATATACAGGTAGTCCTCGACTTACAACCACAATTGGGACCGAAATTTCCATTGCTAAGTGATGCAGTCATAAAGTGAGACATCATGTGACTGCATCGCTTAGTGATGGCAATCCTGGCACTCCCCACTGCTGTCATTAAGTGAATTCCACTGGTCATTAGCCAAGGACCCACTCCAATCTAAGCCATTCCAGGCTTGGTCCCTCCCAGCTTTGAGCCTCAGTAAGGTAATGGACTGCCTCCAACTCCCCCCACCCACCTATCTCCCCACCCATCTCTGCCCTTTTGGCCACCCTGCACCCTGCCTTGTGGGGTGGCAAGCAGCCCCACAATGGGGCGGCTCTGGGGCAGCTTGCTACACTGAAGCTCAGGGGCTTCTTGGCCCTCCTTCCCCCTTTGCTTGCTTGCACACACCGCACCCTCCTTCGCTTGCTTGCATGTGCCGTGCCTTCCACTTGCTTGCACGCACCACTGCCTTCCTTTCCCCTTCGCTTGCTCGCACACACCAGCACCCTCCTTCCCCTTTCACTTGCTCACATGCACACACACTGCTATTCTTCCTTCCTTCTCTTGCTCAAGGACTCTCCAGAGGCACTTCCAGCACACATTCTGCAGCTCATGTTGGAACTGCTAGCTGTTTGAAAGGTTTTTTCTTTCCTCCTGCAAAGCCCAAGAGCCGCAGTGCAGCACAAAGGGGGCATGGTGTATGCAAGTGAGCAAAGGTGGGAAGAAGGGTGTGGTGCATGCATGTGAGTGAGCGAAGGAGGGAAGGAGGGTGTGGTGCATGTGTGCAAGTGAGTGAAGGGGGAAGGAGGGCTTTGGTGTGTGCGAGTGAAGGAGGGAAAGAGGGCATGGTGCATACAAGCAAGAGAAGGAGGGAAGGAGGGTGCAATGCATGCATGCGAGCAAAGTGGGGAAGGAGGGTGTGGTGCATGCGAGTGAAGAAAGGCCGGAGTAGGTGGGGGAGACTTACCTGAGCGACTTGCGACCTCCCCGCTGGCTTCCCCATTGATTTTGCTTGTGGGAAGCTGGCAGGGAAGGTTGCAAATGGAGATCACATGAACGTGGGGACACTGCAATGGCTGTAACTTTGGGGACTGGTCATAAGTCCATTTTTTCAGCACCGTCGTAACTTCAAATGAATGGTCGTAACTCGAGAACTACCTGTAGATACAGTACATCAGAATGCATTATAACCAGTGAAAACACCTATGATGTATCTGTGTAAAAGAACTGAGGCTCCATTTTATTCTTGTTATACAATATGCTGATAGCACTGTCTATATGAATGATAAAAACTGAAATATACTATGTTATGAGTTGGAAACAAAATTTATATTTACTTCGGAGCCATTGAAACAGACCTGTCTTATTATGCTGTTTGTTTTATGCTCACACCCACCTTGAGCTGATAACCCCATATCTAATTAAATTCCCTGTTCATTCTGATCAGTTTTATTTACAACTATTTCTTTCAGATTCAAGTGGGCTCTGTTTCTTTAAATGTGATGACATTTTGTCTTGTAATATATAAGATGCACTGCAGTTGGATTGACGTATTTACTTAATTCATTTCATAGTTAATATTAGTTTCATATATGTAATCTGTTTTATGGACTGGTACTTGACTGTAATAAAGAATCTATTACTATTTAATATTTACTTAACTTTAACTTTACACTTACTTTATATTTTTACTTTATATTACTTTTTTACTTTATATTTACCGCTACTATATTTATTTGAACTGTACTACTACTATGTTTACTTAACTACTAGACATACATAAAACCAGTTTTTAAAATATTTTGATTACAATTAATTATGAAAAGCACAGCCCAGATTGGGCTGAATAGACAGCCTAGTCCCTTTGATGAAGCCTCTTTTAACTTTTTAGAGCTGCATTATCAAGCGATACTGTGAGAAGAGATTTGTGCCCAAATATCTTGCAACAATTGGCATTGATTATGGTGTCACCAAGTGAGTACCCTTCTTTTATAGCAGGCCATAGTTACAAATAACAGCTCTTGAAAATATGTGAGCCAAGCTAAAAGGTATATATGCGAGAGATGGAAAAATGCTCTTGATTGTTCATCCACTGCAGTCATTCGTAATTTTTCTGCCCTACTGTTGGTGGAAATAGCAGTTATGAAGCTGATGATGATTCAGTGCACATCCCATTGCGTATTATATTATGCACGTGAATGTTTCCCTGCAGGTATGCTTCGTGTATGGCATGGAGAAGCTATTAAATGTCTGATCGAGTCTTTATTGTAATGTTACTGACAGTATTAGCTGAGAGGGAGTGTGTTATCTGATTGTTCTTGTATCCTCTTGTTGATTATTTAACAGTTACTCAGTTACAGATTACTCTTAAAGTAATCCTGGATCTTTTCATCTGTCATTAAATGACTGTACCAACATTCAGCTGTGCCAGTGGCACAACTTTCATATTGTGATTCTTATTAGTGTTATTGTTTTTATAATGTATTAAACATAAAAACTAATACAAACTAAAAAAATAAAAGAGTAAAATGAAAAAAATGAAAAAAATAGAAAGGGCAGGAAAAAAAGGAAAAGAAAGAAAAAAGAAAGAAAAATAAGAATATAGTAAAGAAAAAGAAAAGAAATATATAAAGAAATGACTTCCCCCTTCATCACAAGTATAAACAATTTTAGTAATTTACCACCTTCTCTTAAATACAACAAATGATTTCTTCTTCCCACATCCCATCTATGAACAAATCCTTAAAGCCTTGTCACTTCAGTCCTGATCAGCAAAAATCCATTAAAGGTTACTAGAGATAACCAACTTTACATTCTTTCCATTTACTTTTAACAATCTTGATTTTTAATCTCTTCAAATAGTGTCCTAGAACCTGGTTTCTTTTCATTTTTTCTTTGTCCCTTCTCACAAAATCCTTCAAAACGTTAACAGATCTCTTTTGTAAATCCAGTATGGGAAAGTTATCCAAGTCACACTTCTGGTTTGTTATTTATATATCCTGTTTAATTATTAAGACATCAGCCAGTTTCATTTGTATATCCAACATAGCATCTTTTTCCATATCATTCTTGTAGTCTGTCATTTTTAAATCCACTGTGATTCTTATTAATGTTGAACTTAGTAAAAGCAAGAAGATTCTTTAGAGTGCCCATACTTGAATCTTAGGACTCTTTTCCTTTTAGAGTGCAAATTAGAGACCGAGAAATCAAAGTGAATATCTTTGACATGGCTGGACACTCCTTCTTTTATGAGGTAAGAAAGGGATAGCTTTTTAGCAATGAAAACAGCACATAAAGTATGCAAATGAAGCTAAAATACTGTATGCCAGAGTTCAGACAATACACTAAATTATCATGTAGTCTGTTTTTGGCTTAGCCTAATGTGTGAACCTAGCCACTGCGGGGTATAAATAATGATTTATAACTTAGTTTTGGTGGCCATATCATGCAAACCTGGCATGATGACTATTTCTGATTTTACCCAGTCCATGACTTGGGGTAAGTTTATTTATGGATGCCCTCCCTGATTTTTTTCCCACTTAAAATAATAATTGCACTGAGTCTGTCTGCTGCCAGAAAATAAGCCAGGGATGGGTAGTTTGTAGCTGTGTTGTTTGGGAGAATGAATGGCTAAACTGTCGGTGGTGGTTGTCAGATCATAGCATGCAAGTATACCTTACATGTTAAAATAATCACCAAGATCTGGCCCCATAATCTGTGCATTAGAATTGTATCTGAGATTTTTTGCCGGAACTCTGTGTCAGTTATAGTGATGTAGTAATTAGTTGACATTTGTCAACTAAGGCATATAAATGGAAAATGTTTGTATTCTTGTACATTATCTAAACAGGTATATTTATATATTGCAGACTTTGACTTGTTCAGATGTAATGCACATGTTATATTATTTCTGCAGTTGCACATAAATGGTCAGAAATTGATTTAATAATCTGAGTTTATGCTCTGCTTATTTATAGTTTAAGAGTCACTTCTCTTTTCTAGAGCTATCTATTGGGATATAAAATTCACCTGCGTTATTTCTGTCCTATATTAGGTGCGCAATGAGTTTTACAAAGACACTCAGGGTGTAATCCTAGTGTATGATGTTGGGCAAAAGGAATCATTTGATGCCCTTGACTTATGGCTTGCTGAGATGAAACAAGAACTTGGACCGCATGGAAACATGGAGAACATTGTTTTTGTGGTTTGTGCCAATAAGGTAAAGACAGGAATAGGGTGTAGAAAGCTTCTTGCAGCATTGGCAGTGGGATCGGTGGGACTTTATTCATATTTATTAAATGCTTAAAGAGGTTAAGCTAGATAAAGGAGCATGTAAATAATTATTAGTCAGGATTACGCTCTTCTCTCATTTTTGTTTCAGATTGACTGTGCCAAGCTGCGCTGTGTCGATGAAGGTGAAGGGCGACTGTGGGCAGAAAGCAGAGGCTTTCTTTATTTTGAAACCTCTGCACAGACTGGAGAGGGAATTAATGAGATGTTCCAGGTAAAATCTGCAGCACAAAACAAGGCAGTCCTCCTGCATCCCTTTTCCTTGGTGTGCGATGATTTGTTCCGTGTAATCTCTCTCTGGGAGACCTCTAGGTTGATACTTTCTGGTCTGTGTATAACAAATACTGGGTTTCTGACCACCTAGCAGCCTGAAAGTTCACGATAAGCATAGAACTGAAGCAATGTTTAATTATTATTAAAAGTTATGTTATTTAAAATTATTAACATTTTATTAAAAGGCCTGGGAAAATAATGACTTTGTCTATCACCAAAAAGACAGAATGTCCTACTGGGGAGGACATTCCAAAGGGGCTATTACTGAAAATGACTACTTCTAGGTACTCATTGTACCTTGTCTTGGGAGGGCACTTGGAGCAGGGTCTCTGAAAATGATCTTAGGCCAAGTGTAGAAATATATATAGGAAGACGTATGATACTGTGGCCTCAGGCTATGAAGGGCTTCATAGGTTAAAGTCAGAACCTTAACTCGGAAACAAACCGGGAGCCAGTGAAGATTATAAAGAATTGGCATGTTGTATTCAGATCACCCAGGGCCAATCAGTATTACTGCCACAGCATTTTGTACTAGCTGAAGCTTCTGAACTGTTCTCAAGGGCAGCATGCTTATACGTCGCTGTCATCCAAACAAGGACGACTATTACCAAGGCATGAACACCATAGCAAGGCTATCTCAGACTTACCTGCAATGTCATGGCCTTCCAGAAAACATTAAAAACTTAATTGTTCAGAGGGCCTTTGGTGGTTGATATTGTCTTGCTGCAGCTGGGTGATTTTTAATTGTGTGTTTTTCTTTATGTTCTTTACGTTGGGTGGTTTTTAATTGTGGTTTTCTTTATATTGTTTGTCATGGATATAGTGATGTTGATCATAATTTAATTTGATGTTATGGGTTTGAGGTTTGTTTTTATTGTGGTTTTAATTTTGTGGTGTGGATGCTGTTTCTAGATTTATCATGCATGTTTTATTATTTATCAATGTTTAATGGAGCGATTTAATTGTGTTGTAAGTTGTCATGAGTCTTTATGGAGTGGGTAACATATAAATTATAGCAGTCAATCAGCTGGTCAATAAAAAATAGTCTCTATCCAAGTAAGGCCATGGCTGATGAACCAGCCTGAGCTGGTGAAAGGCACTTACCACAGAGACCATTTGTGCCTCTGGTGACAAAGATCAATCCAGAAGCAGCGCCAAACTACAAACCCAATCCATTAGGGGGAGTGCAACCCCACCCAGAGCAAGTTTATCTTTGCTAACCTGAACAGATGAACTGTCTGCCAGCAGCATCTTGAACTTCAGTTTGTTAGGCTTATCCAGTCCATTACCACAGTAGACACTGATTCAACAGTTGCGCTGCCTCATCTGGACCTGGTGGAAAGGAGAGTTTTAGCTGAATGTCATAAACTTGCTGACAACATTTTACTCTAAATCTCTGAATGATTTCATGTATATCTTAAACAGCATGGGGGATAAAATGGAATCTTGTGGAACCAAAAGTGTAAATGCCATGGGGTTGAGTATAAATCTTCAGCACTATCTTTGGAGACCACTTTAGATATGAGTGGAACCACTTCAAGGCTATTCTACTCATCCTATCTAGCTTTTACAACTTGTCCAGAAGGATGCCATGGTCAATACTATTGAAAATTATTCTATCACATCCTTGATTGATTTTCTTCCTTATGAGAATCTGCTTCCTCTGTAAGATGTTTTTGTAACAGCTATTTTGCTTGCTTTGGTAAATCTTCATCTTCTCATACAATATGAAGTGTGACCACTTGTTGACTTTTTCTTTAAACACTATTACCTTGACGTGCTGCAAGTACGTGCGAGGTTGTTTGGGGGCATGAATACAAACATGCCACAATTATTTCCAGTCATGAATGCAGACTTTTTTCTGTCCATTTTCATTTTTGGTTCTTAAGACATCATTGGTAGAAGATTTTTATTTTTCCTTGTTCCATTCTGAGGCTAATAGTACCTTTTCTTGACTTGGAGAGAAAATGTCTGAGGGTCTCTCCTCTTTCACTGGCAAATTCCCATTCTCTCTGTTGGCATATGTAATATTCTCTCTGTTCAAGAACAAATAGTGCAAGAGATTGTTACAATGCAGGAATTAGTCTAATGCAGTGTTGTCCAAACTTGGCCACTTTAAGATGAGTGGACTTCATGGCTGGCTGGGGAATTCTGGGAGTTGAAGTCCACTCATCTTAAAGTGGCCAAGTTTGGACAACACTGGTCTAATGAATGGTCTGAAGGCACACAGTGCAGTATTCCAATAGGAAATAAACTGCAAGAACACTTAGTGGGGCAGGCATGATGTAACTGTATGCTTCTGCACTGTTTGAAGGTTTTCTGCTTGTAAGATTAAAAATCTTACTGTTCCTGTAGCTGATCTCCTTCCTCAAGATTTCTGAGCTTGAGGCAGTAGAATGAGCTTTTAAAGTCAAGGAAAATTATTTCAACTTTTGGCTATTTAATGAAATAAAGATTACTGAGCAATGGGCACATATAAGGACTTTCTAACTTTGCCTTCTCCATGCTTGCAGACTTTCTACTCAGCCATTGTTGATTTATGCGATAATGGTGGAAAGCGCCCCGCCACCAGCACAAGCAACAATTTCACTAAAGAACAAGTAGACACCATCCGGAGGATTCGCAGCAGCAAGGATAGCTGGGATATGTTGGGTGTCAAACCAGGGGCTACAAGGTAATGATGAACCCACCCATTAGAGAATAAATAATCTCTGCTGGCATAGAAATGAGCAAGGGAGATTTGGAGTAGAAGAAATGGAATGGGTGTGGTGAAGCCCTGAATTTAGGAAATATGGGAAGATATTGTACTAATTTATGGTAAATGTTTGTGTATAGAGTAGGAGATGTTTGGCCAATATATAATGTCTGTCTTCACAACAACCAGCTCTTTACCCTAGCCCCCATTTTCCCCCCTCTGGCTCCTAATGGATGTAAGTGCTCGAGTGCCCATTGGCAACATCACTTAGTCTTTGCTCATGATCCAGCCCTTTCTTGTGAACTGGGAATGGAGGGAGTACTATTTATGACAAGGAGTGCCTTCTACAACTATGGTTATTCTGTGTCTGGAGTTAAAAGCCTGGAGCAATGCAGGAGATGAACCTATCATGGACCTTCAAGTTCTGAGTATAATTATAATAGAATTTTATTTTTCATTTGGTTAACCAAAATGAATAATAACTGTAATTTTTTGTTTGTATCATTGTAGGTAAACTTCAGTAGTTGAAAGATCCTTCATTTTAAGATTAATCACCCTATGAATAGACTCAGTTACATTGCACTCTTCTATTATTTCTATCTGTCTTACTCTGCAGGGATGAAGTAAACAAGGCCTATCGGAAGTTGGCAGTGCTCCTCCACCCAGATAAGTGTATGGCTCCAGGCAGTGAGGATGCCTTCAAAGCTGTGGTCAATGCACGGACTGCCTTGCTTAAAAACATCAAGTAAAACACAAGAAGGTGCAACTTTCAGCAATAGCAAGTGATCAAAGCTATTCTGAGAGAGCTGGTACTGAGAGAGGCATTAATAATTGCCTCCTGCAAAGGACAATGGAAGCAAATCACAGAGAATCCCGAAAGGCAATTCTCTTTCACCATTTACTCTCAAAACTATTTTCTGTACTACTACAAATAGCTCGATACAGGAGGCTTCTCTGAGGTGGACTTCCAAACCCATCTGAATGCCTCAGGAACAGGAACAGCAGTAATATCCTGTCCTTTCTTTTCCCCTGCAGAAAAGTTGGCCTTGGACTGAGATGACTCTAAAATAGATTTCTTCTATATAGAATTACTTGTTTCAATATTCTTCATTATTTTCTCAAGATGGATGCTGATATTCAGTCTCTAATTAAGCATTTAGTTGTTCCTCTTTGTCCTACACTGGAATTTGCTTTTTCCATTCAAATGTTTCAAACCATTTCCTTATTAAGTGGTTAAAGAATCCCTGCTTTTTCCAATAGAAGTTGGAAAAATCAAGCATGGTGGCTGGGATCAGAGCAATAGTAACCACTGTGAGTTGTTGAGGGGACAGACAATACCTCCTACAGAATGCATTAGGTGGTAGGTTTACTCATTATTTGAGTCATATTGTTGTAGGAGTGTTTACTTTGTGTATACTTTGAACCTCCCTGGAGCTAGCAAGGAACATAACCCTCACCATATGAGGGATTCAATCACACATAAGCTGATTTCTTAGTTTGTTCTCCCTTCCCCCCCCCAAATCCAAATTAAATGAGGGAAGAAAGGAAGGGAGGAAGAAGGAGCTAACTGTATGTATTCAACAATGATTAAAAGGCCCCTGAACTGAAAGAAACAGGGTAAAACAAAATCAGTGGCTACCTTTTGATTTCATGACTAGTACTAACATTTTATTTATTTATTTGGCTTATATGCCACTGTGATTTTCCTATTAAGTTTTAAGTAAACTTAAAAACATACAAATACTTCCCCACCAAGGAATAATACAAAAACTCCATATAAATAACACCCCCTCAACTACAAGAGGGAACAACGTTCATAACATTTTCATCTGCAAGATCTCTTGGAAAAGCCAAGTTTCAATAGTTTTTTCTAAAATCCAGCAGGGTTGGAGCTACTGTATATGGACATTAAGTTGGGGGTTTGTGAGGTGTGATGTTATTCCAAAGAAAGAAAGGAAGAAAACTTCAGTTGTATTGATCAAGTGTTTCTTGGATATTTTGTTGAAAGAGTATTCAGGCAAAAGAATAAATATTAGGCAATACTTTCAACTCTTTTCTGGAATTGGTGCCTGGCCTGCAGGTCATTCTTCAGCTGCCTATAATTCAGCCTCTGTTAAAGAATAGATTTTCTCCAAACTGATCTAATTTAGAATATAAAATTTGAAATTATTACTGTTCTAAGGATTACAGCAGATTATCTAGCAAAAGAGAATGCCTTATGAACAAGTGGGTGAGTTGCCAAAAAATCCCTCTTCCTGAGTTTAGGGAGAGTGAATAGCAGACCCAAATTTTGAAGATTTTAAGCTTCATTAAGCTAAAATTTAAGAACATTTGGAGAACAACTCTTTTAAACATAATGCATTAATAAATATGGGTGCGATTATGTTTCAGTCATTTAGCTGATTTTTCCAGTGGTCAAATGTAATGGTAGCAGTTGTAATGTGTTATCACACTTTACCTTCCTTCTACTTCCCATTCTTTGCTATTTAGAACATCTTAAAATAATACAACAGGAAGTTAAGGAATGGCAGTGTGAACCTCTGCCTTGATTACTATCTGATTATGTTTCTCCAGTTGCCTGTGGAGGGCCAAAGGCATTGGCAACTGTATTATATATTGTATATTGGAAGGAATGAGAATGATACTCCTTTGGGAGTGCATTGGGGGCAGCAGTTGTGCCTGCAAGTACATGCTAATTGAGAAAATAACCATAAGCTCACCAAAAGGTTCCAGCTGGGAGGGTTTTGAGAGTCTTCCTCCACATGCCGCCTTCTGAGGGTTCTTTGAACCAAGGAAAGAGGTGGTGGTCTCAGGATGAACATAGACAAGTCCTGCAAGACTGCCTCATCAGACAAGCCTTGCTTGTGTGAAAGCTATCTAGCTCTTGATCAAAATACAGAAGGAGAAAGGCTCTTACAGCCAAAATAAAAGTATACCCTGCTGTGTATGAATATAAAATAATATACATTGCTCTGTGTGTGTGCGCATGTGCAGACACTTTAAGCCTTAGTTGTTTTGAGCTGATAGATTTCTGTGAATTTCTCCAATAATGTTCCTTCATCTCCTGTCTCCTTTAGAAGTGATGTTTAGTCTTCTGGTTGCTGTGAATGCTTTATAATGTGAAATTCCTATATATTCTGTATATTCATACAATTGCACTTTTCTACCTTCTGGTTTGGGTATAATGTTTTGCATCATTAATGTCCAACTGTGCCCTCTTGTACCAAGATGCAACTCTTGATAAGCTCTTGACTCTTGAAATTCCGTATCTGGTTCTCCACCCTACTCTGCTTGTAGCTTATTGCTCCTAACAGTTTAGATATATAAGAAGCTACAGCCTTTTCTGGTAACTTCAGAAAGAAAATGGTCACATAACTTAGGACTCCTCTTTTTTCTGTTGTAAACACAGGTTTCCTTCAAAGAATAGGTATCCTAAGGAATGAAGTTTGAGAAGTTGCTCACCTCTCTTTACAAGACTATTTAATCCCCCCCCCCTCCCCGTGCTCTTATGCCAACTGGAAAAGGACTAGCCCAGAAGGGTTAAAAAAGTAAATAATTGCACAATTAGGAATTTGTAAGATTGCTGCTAATGTAATTATACTGCATTATCTTCATTTTATAATAGGTACCATCATTTACATTAATTGTCAAATTACATCATTTCCAATTTGGCAGGTATGTGTGTGAAGAGCTCAAAGCCTTTGAAGAAAACGCTCTCTCACTCTCAAGACAAACATTGTGGAAAGTTCTTTGTAACATGAACCCTCTCTATTAATATAGCAAAATGCCATCTTAACTGAAGCAGAGGGCCATACTTAGGGATCGGAACATCAAATATTGGAAAGGTAACATAGTTTGCTCAGATCCTGTCCTGAAAGTTTGTCTGGGCAGCAGCTTGTTGTAATTCATGGTGTGATGAAGGCGCAATAAGCAAGGCACATGGAAAGCAACATTTTGCCAAAGTTGTTATCCTCCTGGGCATGCCTCCTTTAATTGCAAAATCTTTCACATTTTCCTTTCATGAGATTTGGATGGAAGGAAGGAGAGTATAAATGGCTTAGGGAACAAATGACTCTGCATTCCGACTTCTCAGCTAAGCATTTTTTCCCTTCATGCAACATTTCTTTGCAAAATATTGTCTCCTAATGCAGGCACTGCTTCTGAAAAAATGGAGTTAATGCAACTGAAGGTAGTTAAGCTCCAAGTCATAATAGCAGGGATTTTTTTCCTGATTTATTTTCTGCTGTTCAGACTCCTAGCCTTTCTACTGTGGTATATGGATTTGAATGCACTGTATTTATTTGGCAGGTTATCACTTAAATAAAATGCCTGTAGGCATAGATGATCTTTAATGCAAGTTGATAGAAAATGCTGAAATGTCCACTCCTGCATGTTCTTATATCAAAAGCCTTATGTGTTTGAAATCTCTGTATTATTTAAAAAAAAAATCAAATCTACAATACAGTTGTTGCTTATTTTTAAAATATTTCACTGGGACCGAGACCCTTGTATATCTTTCCATCTGTTGGGACTACGGCAGATGCATTAGTTTGGATGAGTGCTAACTTAAAACCATCTATCTGCTTTTACATTTATTTTACAAACGGTATTGAGCTTGGGTGGTTCCTTAAATGAGAATTTGGCTTGCCATCTGCATTTTGTAATTAACTACATGCTTGGCTGAAAAGTCAACAGCATGGTAGCCCTAAGATAAGCACATGATGTGTGATAGGCTGTCTCAAAGATGGCTGGGTTATAGGTCTCTGCAGTGTACATACATCCATTTCTGCCTATTCTGGAACTGTATTAAAAGGAGGACATTTGGTAATCAGTTTAACCAATGAAGGGGGAAGAAAATATTCTAACCCCCTTGTGTGTAAGTCTGCCTTTGTGCTGGAATGCTTTGTGGAGTGCAATATTTTTTTCTCCTAAATTACACTGTTAAAGAAAGCATTTTCTTGGTGGAATAAGGCATACCAAATGTACCGTGGTGACCACTGGGTGCTGCTACAGTCTGAGGCATACAGACATATTCTTGGAAACAGCATTCGCAGCAATGCATTACTCTTGTTAGGAAAGCAGATATTTTCTAAATGCCTTTCATTTTGTGCTGCATTTGAGGACCGCTTTAAAGCATATGATCTATGCCATCTACGATGAAACTTCTAGTGTGCATCATATTGTATTATTCCACTTGGTTCAAGTGGAACAAAGGCTTAGATTGTGCACAGCAATTCTACGATTCATATGCTGTAACAATGGAACTGGCCAATGTTATATTTGTGATTTTGTTTCCTTAGACCCCAGTTTTAGTCCATGACCAGGCTGTAGAAAGCCACTGCAAACGGAAATTGTGGAAACCACTTTCAAATCAGTACAATTGCTATATAAGGCCACTCAGAACTGTAAATTTTGGAAGTGTCCTGACAATTTTCACAATGCTCGCTCCTTCCTTCCTTCCTTCCTTCCTTCCTTCCTTCCTTCCTTCCTTCCTTCCTTCCTTCCTCCCTTCCTTCCTTCCTCCCTTCCTTCCTTCCTTCCTCCCTTCCTCCCTTCCTCCCTTCCTTCCTTCCTTCTTTCCTTCCTCTGGTTGTGGGAACATCAGAGTTTGGGGAGGACACCAAGTGAGTTGCCCCTCTGAAAGACAGGATATGACAGCAGTAATTACCAAGCAACTATGTCAAGGTAGGAAGTGGAGCTAGGCGTGCAGCCCCAGAGAATTTTGGGAAAAGGAGGTTGAAGACCATCAACTTTTTACCCTACAAGCTCAGCCATGTCAGGTGTTTAACAGGTGTTTAAACTGTTTCAGTTAAAACAATTGATGGCATAATAGTTTGGCCTTTACTTTCAGCTATATTCCATAGTCTGAATCCTAGAAATTAATCTGTAACACAGAAAATATCCCAACATACTGGTTATATTGAAAGAAAAATGAAAGCAAATAATAAGTGAATTTCAAAGAAGAGAATCATTCAAGTGTTGCACAAACCAACTAAGCATGTTGTTGTTGTTGTTATGCATGTTAACTGGAATTAACTGTTGCTACAAGGACAATATGATATGAATTATCAGGTGAAATAGTTATGGAATACAAAATTTATGACAGTAATTTGATTTTTAATAATTTATTTGACTCCAAATTTCTACCTGTCCACAGTAGTAAAATACAACTCTTTTTAAAAATTCATTTATTAAAAATTTCAAACAATAATATGTAGTATGTTCATACCAACCCCTTATAGGATGTAATTCATTGTATCAGTTGCATGGTCCTTTGCCAGAAGGGTTGCTCAAGAGCAATTAGCAGTTCTTCAAAAAGCTAATTTGATTCTTCAAATAAGCATATATGATGAAAGAGCATCATGTATCAATGAGGGCAAAGCAAGCTAGTTTCTTAGGAAATTCAGTTTCCATTCATATTCTCAGCCAAAACTATTTTCCATAATCTCCCAATCCATTTGCCTGTTGAATGACCCAGGCAGCTTTTCCAGTCTGTTCGTATTTCTTATCTAGTTGCTGCCAGCATGAATTTCACTATAGAGTTGCAAGGTGTTCTCATCCTTAAATATGGAGAGGAGAATTAAGGTACACAGAACTGAATCTGGTACTTGGTCATTTTTAATATAAAGGTTGACATTGATTCCAAAAAAGATGAGTGATTGGGCAGCCTAGGAACATGCAAGGAGATATTCCATTTTCCATAGCCTCTCCAGAAAAGTGGAGATAAGTATTCATCTTGTACACTGTAGATAATATTAAATATATTGAATAAAATTTGATGTGTGTTTGTTTAGTTTGTACAGAAGTGGCTTTTAGCACAGTGGATGTCCATAACTTATCTGAAGCATCTATTGAAATCTCTTTATTCAAGTCAGCTTCCCAAGATTCCAAATATTTATTGAAAAACTAAATCGAATTAATTCAGGAGGGAATTATTCAAAGAGAAATAAATAAGTAAAAGACCTTATAAATAGAACAGAAATCCAAGGAAACAGAAAAATAATCCATCTGCTCAAAATATCATCCAGCCCAAAAGTCTAATTGATGGAGTTCTAGAAGCTAAAAAAAGGAAGATGCTTGAAATGTCCTTTCTGTCAGGGATAATGAAAGTGGCTGCAAACAATCCAACATTTGCCAACAAAAATTATAGAAAAATAAAATGCAAAAGTCCCTACACTCAGATGCCAATTGCTTTTTGATTGACACCGTTTCCTGGCTTCTGACTTATCTTTTTTCCCCCTTTTCCACAAACTAAACATTTGATATACTATATCAAGGGGCACTAACCTGCAAAAACTATTTTCTACTGTTGGGACAAGCACAAATCTTACTTATATCCCAGATAGGGTTGTCTGCAGGAGGGGGCAAACATCTGTGAGGTGGACACAATAGAAGCCCCACTCGTTATATAGATGTGCATACAAAAGGGGTGGGGCATAGACTGGAACACCAAGCCTGCCATCTTGCAGATTTTGACCTACCCAGCAAATGCCCCTGATCCAGTCTGTATGAAGGCCTATGAAAATCATCTATGGCAGCTGCCATTTCAGGAGTTCATATTTCCTATCTTCATTCCATTCTATTCCATTGGGTTTTAGCATACCTGTTTTTTTCCTGCATGTGAGACATTGTGAGATATCTAAACTAGTATCATAGAAGACAGAAGTAAAGTTCTAAACTGCACTGATAGGTTAGAGAAAATTACAGAATGAAATTTAGCAGAGAACACTGTATTCATGTAGGAAATGAAAATCAAGTGAATAGGATAGGAAGTGGAACAGGTGACTTGGTAATAGTACTTATGAAAAAGAACTTGGAATATTAGTCCACTGAAAATGAATATGTGTCATGACAGGAATGTGGCCACAAAAAAGGCAAATGCTGTGATAGGCTGTCCAAAAAATGTATCATTTCTAAATCATGAGAAGTAATAGTTCCAATTTGTTTTGCATTGGTCAGACCCTCACCTCACACACTGTGTCCATATTTAGAAGGATCCAGAGAAACTGGAACAGGTTCAGAAATCAATAGTGAAGAAGGAATTAGGAAAGTTTAGCCTAGAGAACTGAAGTGGGAATATGATGGTATTCTTCAAATATTTGAAAATATGTCATCTCAGATGGTTAAGGCCTATTCTCCATTGCTCCAGAGTGCAAGACACAAAAATAGATTTGTTACAGGATGGCAGATTCAGACTATGTTAGGAAAAAACTTCTCATAGGAAAAGCAGTTCAACAGTAGAACCAGTTATCCAGATAAATGGTGGACTCCCTTCTAGGATATGAAGGCTATAACCCAGATTATCTAAGGTCACATACTAGATCTGGTCTTTGTCTCAGGGCATATAGGGAGTATAGAGGATAACCTTGACAGAGAGAGAGGAGATCCATTACCAAAGCAACAAACAGATAAATGTGGCTTTAGCCCATATAAAGAGAGAAATTTATGAAGATGTCTCAGGCAAGGACCCCCCCCCCCCCACTCTCAAGAAGATAAAAGAGGGATGAGGGAAGCACATTCAGACTTGCAAGATTCTGTTAATATAGCCATTCTAATAAATGTAGTTTTAGGCCTACATGGTGTCTGTTTCTTGGTCTAGTCTATCTTATAGGGCTGACAGGGCAATAGTGATATGATCTGTATGTGGGAGATGGTCAAATCACTCTGTGAAACTCTCCACAGCAGTCCCCCATTGCAGGGAAATAGGATCCATTTGTTTGGTCTGCCTCTGGTACCTGATGGACCCATTGGCTTTCTGAGGGAACTTGGGGCTGGACCTGGGACTCTGGTGCACAACTCAACTGAGGCCTTAGTTATATAACACTACCCTGGGCTGACCAAATGATGCCATCAGGCTTGTTTTTCAATGTATGGAGGCTGGGTGGGGAGGAATGGGTTTAGGTTCAACCCTAACAAGACCAAGTGGCTGTGAATTTTAGGACTACCCAGATCAGAGAATTGCCATCATTGGTTCTGGATGGGATAGCAACCGGTGCATAACTTTGGGATCTGCCTAGACTCTTAGTTCCTACTGGAAGAACAGGTGGCAATGTCAGGCCTAGCCCAAGGAACTCCAAGAGACAATGCCAATTCAGCCCAGCTATGTTTATTAGCGACAACCTCTAGCAAGAATCTTCCCAGACTAAAACCCCAGTTCCCAAAGTCCTCCAGCCACAACAGTGTGAATTCCTCAGGGAGGTGCCAGTCTCATCCTCTTGTTCCTCCCACGCAGTTCCAGTGAGCTAAGAAAATGCTTATCTCCCTGAGCTTGGCCTTCATAATTCCATTCCATCACAGGCAGCCATGGCTAGGAGGACCTTTGCCCAAATCCATCTTATGTGCCAAATGTATCCATTCCTGGATCAGGAGGCCCTGCTCATGGTCACTCACACTTTGGTCACTTCTCATCTGGATTATTGCAGCACACTCTGGAGTTGTCTTGAAGACCACTTGGAAGTTACAGCTGATCCAGAATGCGGCAGCATGGGTGGTAATGGGCACCCATCAGTGCACTCTTCAAACACCAATTCTTTATGAGCTGCAATGGCTCCCAGTGTGTTTCTGGTTCAAGATACTGGTTGTCACCTACAAAACTCTTCATAGCATGGGGATGAAATATTTGTAGGAATGTCTACAATTTTC
Source organism: Python bivittatus (assembly GCF_059951505.1). NCBI lineage: Eukaryota > Metazoa > Chordata > Lepidosauria > Squamata > Pythonidae > Python > Python bivittatus. The sequence continues at coordinate 2,275,503 of NW_028277096.1, forward strand.
TGTCTGCCCCAGAAGATCCAACAGGGTGAGCATGCTTCAGGTCCTTTCTATTAAACAATTCATCTGATGGGATCTAGGAGGCATGTGTTAGCCCTTACAGGTAGTTCAGACAAGAAGTACTAACTCTATCTTTATTGTAAGGTTACATTAACAGAATCTTGCAAGACTGAAAGTATTTCTCTCCTCTCTCCTTTTACTTTCCAAAAAACTAGGGAAGGTCCCTTCTGAAACGCTTCCCATCCCTCCCACCTCTTTCTGTGGACTGAGATATCTTTTACATGATGGTTGTCCAGTCTACAGCTCTTCCTCCTGTCTCCAAGGTCATTCCCACATACCATTACATCATGTCTTCTCTGTCACTGTGCCTGTCCTATAGAACAGCAGCCCCATCAAGATTCAGATAGTCCCAACCCTCCTGGTCTTTCATAAGGTACTGAAGACCTGATATTTTCCCCCAGACATTGAGCTAGGAAGTTATGTGACTGTGTTTTCAGGGATCTATTTATTGTGGGGTTCTTGGTGCTCTCTGAGTTTGGTTGCTTGTGGAGTCCTTGGGGTTCTCTGAGTTTGTTTTTTTTCTTGCAAACGTTTCATTACCTGGCTAGGTAACACCTCAGTGCTAGAATGGGATGGGGTTTGCTCTCTATTTACAGTGGAACCTTGGGTTACGAACGCTTCTGTTAACAAACTTTTCAGGTTACGACCAGCTCCAGCCACAAAATTTTGCTTCAGTTTGCGAACTCCACCTTGGGGTACGAACAGGATACGCAGCCATTTTTCCTCCCATGACATGGTCCGCGGCCATTTTCCGCCCCTGACACGTGGTCCGCGGCCATTTTTCCGCCCCTGACATGTGGTCCGCAGCCATTTTTCTGCCCCTGACACGTGGTCCGCAGCCATTTTCCGCCCCTGACACGTGGTTGTAGGGAGGGGGACTCTCCCTCCAAGCAATAGCCACCTCCCTGTCCTCCACGCCAGAATGGATTAACGGTAATTACATTGAACCTTATGGGGAAATTTGCTTCGGGTTGCGACCAATTCGGGCTGCGACCAGAGTCACGGAACGAATTAAGTTCGTAACCCGAGGTACCACTGTATATACTGTGGCCTGCCTTCCAGTGCTGGTGGGGGTGGAGGTTTTGTTTTGCTCCTCTGGTAGTTCCTTGATTAGCATATATTTACTGCTTGATTTTGTGCCTGGTGGTAACCTTTGCTTATCTGGGTGATGACTGCTGGTGAGGCAATCTTCTGGTCTTTTGTCTCTTTTGAATAGTATGTAGATGCTGTTTATCTCTATGTGTCTGTTAATTGCTGCCTTGACTGAATACCAAGCTTCCAAGAATTCTCTTGCATTTTTGGATTTAGCTTGGTCTAAAATGCTGACAGTTTCCCAGTTAAAACTATGGTTAAGTCTGCCCATGTCTTGTGAGATTAAGGAGTTTTCATCATGTCTTCTGACTGCTAGTTGGTGCTCATGGATGCGCTCTGCTACTCTTCTGCCTGTCTGTCCTACATACAACTGTGTGTTGTAGAGGACTCCTGTTTTTTCTTCTTGTGCTACTGGGTCTTTTGGTTTACTTAAGATATTTTGGAGTGATTTTGTTGGTTTGTGTGCTACGGAGATGCCATGTGGTTGTAATAGTCTGTGGGTGGTTTCTGAGACGTTTCTGATGTATGGTAGTGTGATCCTTTTCATAGCTTGTGTAGGTTGTGTTGTAGTAGGTTGAGTGGCCAGGCACTTTTTGATAAAATTACGTGGATATCCATTTTGTTGGAAGATGTTGTATAGGTGGTCTTTTTCTTTTTTCTGCTGTTCTGGGTTGCTGCAATGCGTTTGTGCTTGCTTGAATAATGTTCTTACACAGCTCCTCTTGTGGGAGGTTGGGTTGTTACTTTGGTAATGGAGTACTTGATTGGTGTGGTTTGGTTGTTTGCTTGCCAACTCATTAACCAATTAGGTAACATCATCATCTATTTATTGTGACTATATGAGTTGCCTCAGGTGAGATGTGTTTTAATTATTGTTTGGCTATTTTGTTGCTGTTTTTAACTGGATGTTAGCCGCCTAGAATCACAGGGTAAGCAGGCAGCCATGCAAATTGACTAAATAAATAAATAAGTTCAAGTAGAGGCTAGCAGCCATCCATCAGGGAATGCCTCAATATGAATTTCTGCAAGAAGCGGTGGTTCAGCCTAAATGGCTCCTCCTGATTCTGAAACCACTGGAGTTACATGTTGGATAGTTGCACTTTAGTTACCCACCAGCCCAAGAGGTTTCTTGGATGCCATTCTTATGGGGGAAGGCAGTTAGCATCAGTTGAAACCTATTTAATTTAAAACCTGTTTTTTAATAATTTAATTGATCTGTATTATATTGGTATAATACATCTAAGAAATAAAATAATTTGAGAAACAGAATCCATTCCAGGGTCTTGAACAATTGCGTCTTAAAAGCATCCAGCAAAGGTCACTCAGCCCCCTTCCTGAGGCAGTTCTGCTTTTGAACATCTCTTAACACTAGGAAGAAGTTATCCTTCCTCTTAGCCCCGATCTGTTATTTTCCCTCATTCGTGGTCCTTGTCCCATCCTCCCTTGTCCTCTGAAGCAATAAACAGCAACTCTACTTCACGCTCTGATGGCAACCGCTCAGATATCTGAAGAAAGCCATTGTGTCTCCCCTTCGTATTTATTTAACCCTTAATGTTTTCATTGCATTTTTATCTGCTTTTCCAGACAGTGACTCCCCAAGTGACTCACATCAGTTAGAAGAAGAGACACAGGCCTTGCCCTTGGGGCTCGCAATCTAAAAAGGCAAGGTGCATAAAGAGATGGGCAGGGGAGGGAAAGGGGAAAGAGACCAATTCTCAAGGCCAGGGGTGGGGGTGGGGAAATGGAGCAAGTCATAATAAAGCTGGCATTCTTTACAGGACTTTCCAGATCCTTCATCATAATAATCATTCTCCTCTGGTTTGTGAACAGCTTTATGCCAATGCCATACACCTTAGTTTAAATCGGCCTATCATGGAATTATTGGGGGAAGGGCTACAAAACTCTCGTCAAGGCCAGAAGTTTTACTTCCTAATTCAAACTGGACTCAGATCGTTTGTCTGTTTGTTTATTTATTAAATTTGTATGCCGCCCATCTCTCCCAATGGGTGACTCTGGGCAGTTCACAATTAAAACCAAAAACCCAAGCCATTAAAAAAACAATACCATATAAATAACTAAAATTAATTAATCAATTAATAATACTGTGAAGGTTATTTTTTCCTTGACTAATCAAGGCTTGGTTTCCTGGTAAAGCTGTTTGACCAAGGCACAGCAGTAGTAACAAATACATAACACTGTATAATGTGGGTTGCTTAATCTAGGATCTTCACAATGTTGGGGATCCCAACGCCCAGAATCCTCAGCCTGCATGGCCATTCCTGGTTGGAGGAGAGTGGCGTAATACTTTTAAGTTCAAAAATACTTCCCACACACTAATTGAATGCATCCAACCACCCCCTAATGTAGTTACAACACATATTGGTTCTGGTAATTAATTTACATGAATATTTTCAAAAGCATTATTGTATTAATACTGTAGCGTATGTAATTTCCTCATTTTAAGGCATGGTGAAGAGTCGTGTATTTAAAACGATTTTGTAAGTTCATCAGAATGGGTGGGATCAACTTTCAGCCACATCCCTCAAGATACTGTTTTTAATAGGTTTGCATTGCAGAAACATAATAAAAGCTGACTACTGAAAATGCTTATTGCTTCCTGATGGGTAATCCATGCTTCCATTTTACAGACTGAACAAACCAAAGTGAAGACGCATGGACTGAGATCATGCGTGGGGTTAATTTGTAATGGTTTCTTTGGTTTAAGCTTAGCATATTGTGCGGCTCCAGCTAGTCAACAAAGTGTCTCTAAGCCAGTGTTGTCCAAACTTGGCCACTTTAAGATGAGTGGACTTCAATTCCCAGAATTCCCCAGCCAGCCATGCTGGCTGGGGAATTCTGGGAGTTGAAGTCCACTCATCTTAAAGTGGCCAAGTTTGGACAACACTGCTCTAAGCAAGCCATGGTGAGTAGTGTTATATATATGAACCCATACGCTGATTTAATAAGAGCCCATCTTTGAGTTCTGGAGTTTTGGGCTGAACGCACTGCGAGGCTCACAACAAACATGGATAACAAAGCCAGATAAGTCACATTATAGTTTAAGCAATGTGTGAATCCACTGTTTCTGACTCTCAGATCTTCCCAGGCCTGCTTTAAACAGGCGGGTTCAAACCGATAGTGCAGTAATTGACGGCAAGGCACACTTTTGAAGGTGTCCAGAGGACCTTTCTAGAAAGTTTAGTGGCGGCCGTCTTGGAGACCGGCATGGCGGAGCCTGGGGCATCTTAACAAACGCATCGTGGGAAAAAGTGCGAGTGGCCCCAGGTAGGCTGCGGGTCCTTCCAGCCAGGATGTTGCCCCAGAGCACAAAGGGTTAGCTCTGCGAGTGGCCGAGAGAAAAAGGGTGGGATCTGGGCAGCTTTGCCGGCTGCCCTTTCCCAGGCTCTACAGCATCGGAGCAGAGCGTGGGAGAGGCCGAGGAAGCGGGCCGGCAGGGGTGGGGTTGCCTCGGCTGTCGGCTCAGCAGCCTGCTCTTTTGCGCTAGGCGCTTGCGCCTGCGAGGCGAGCCGCCGCCGCCGGAGAACAGAGGCGGCGCAGCTCCTAGAGCGATCCTTCTTCGCGGGCCCGGGAGATCCGACGTCTGAGCCTGGCAGAGGGCCACGGAACCACCCGCGGAGAGCGGGAGGGATCTGGCGGCGAGCTCGCGCCATCCGCCCCGCTTTTGCGCCCTCGGAGCGAGCCTCGACGCGACTGCAACTCGGGCAGAGGCGCTCTCCGCAGCCTAGGATCGGCTGAGCGGTTCCCAGGGCTGCCCCGCTTGGGCGGTGAGCGCTGGGAGAGAAAAGGCATCTTCCTCTTTCGCCAGGTTCCTGGTTCGGAGATCTGGAGAGATGCCTCTCGGCTTGAATCTTCTCCCACTCCAGAGCTTCTTGGGAGCAGAAGTCCGGCAGTTCTCGACCCTCCATCCCCGCTCACTGGAAGATTCCCCGTCTTGGCTTGTGCGGTGTGGCGTTTTCCGGAGGGCGAGGGGGAAGCCAACTCCCAGCCCTCAGAGGCTCAACGTTTAGACACGTGTGGATGCTTCTTTGGCACTTTTTTGAGTTCCTTCCATCCCCGCCGCCGCCACCCTCGGTCTCCTTGATCGTTCGCGAGGAGGCCTTGCTTTGCTCCTCCTTTTTCTTTTCCTGTCGCTCAGGGAGGAGACCTTTTTTTTTTTTAATCTCTCCCTTTTGTGCAGGGACACACGCAAGCCCTCGCAGGCACAGCAGCAAGAACGTGAGTCGTTCAGTGGCAGAAATAACCGTACACCTGGGGGGGAGAGCAAGAAAGAGAAAGCTGATCCTAGATCCCAGGACCAAAACCTGAGATACAGATGAATCCTGGGCATCAGGGTGAGATGGGTGAATAGAGACAACTGAGGAAGGGGCATAGCTGAGCTGGACCTTTCTGCTGAAAAGAAAACAGGGCTCTTCTGGAAAGATGCAGGTTTCATTTGGGCTGGGCTGCTGCTGAAAAGGCTTCATTTCCCCCTTGTCAAGCCCTCCATCTCAAAGTGGCAGCCAGGAAGAGGATGTAAGAAGACTCTTGGCAGAGTTGGTTCCCACCTTTGTCACTCCCTCTCTGTGTGGGAGAGAGCTGGCTATCTCCCACAAGCTTAGATGACATTTCAATGGGGCCTGATCCAAAGATTTCAACCAACCTACTTCTGCAAACACCACTGAGAAAGATGGTAAGAAGGGAGAGCAGTTTCCTGTGAGTAGGAAACTGGCAGGGAGATGCTGGACCTGATGGAAGAACTGAGGGAGATTGTGGGAGGGCGCAGGTGGGGTGGCCAACTTGCTACCATTCCTTCTCACTTGTCTTTCCATAAGGCTTCAGCACCCTTTTCTGATCACATTTGGATGGTCACTGTAAATTAGCAGGAGGGAATGAACTCAACTTTTGTCCAAGAATTTTCTATTTCTATATTTATAGAGGGAATTTGCCCAGTAGACTAGACTAGGCTTATCAGGTTGGGTGAGCTGTGGTTCAATATGTTGTGAAACCAGGTCATAATATAAGCCATAATGTAGTTTGTTTGGGCATTGCCTGTACAGTAATGTGAATATAGCCACTGTGTTTTGTTAACCCAGGTGAAACACTGTGTGAACATGACCACTGATTTAGGGGCACAGGCATGAAACTGCAGCTAGGAAAAGTAAAAGAAGCAAATATATAATGATTGGTTGGAGAATTAACTTTGCTCTATCTTCTTGTCTTATTTTTAGAAGAAGCCAATTGCTTTAATTCCTGAAATTATGAAAACCAGAACATCTAAGCTTTTTAATCAAATGCTTCTGAAACTTGGCTAAATAACATAGTTACTTGTGTTTGCAAAATGTTAATGTTTAATTTATTCTTAGCACAAAATACATTTGGGTGAAGTGTGAAAGAGAAATGGGAGTGACAGCTGAGGGTGATGGTCTGCAGAGCTGGGTGTTGGTGAAGATTCAACTCATGTTATAGTAGGCCAGAGCTGGAGGGAAGAGAGTCCGTATTTTTTTTCCTGCTAATATATTTCTCTCTCAGTCAGGGGCTGTCATGTGTTGGGGAGAGGACATCTTGAAAGCTGACACTGGAAGAAGGCACTGAATACCTGCTCCTAAAGCTTCCATGCCTTCCAGGTTACTGGGAGCTGAACTGTCGCTGAGGTAACTTTTGACTTATAGGCAGATCCTCCTCACAAAGTATCTAAGGATTAGGTGGTGGAAACCAGCAGGATGCCTCGGAATAGGGCATTCTCCGAGCCCGAATACTCGGTAGAGTATTCTGCAGACTATTCAGTCAGCTTGCCTTCTGACCCTGAGCATGGGGTTGGCCGGACCCATGAGGTGACGGTGAGGAACTCAGGTTCTTGCCTCTGTCTGCCCCGTTTTATGCGCCTCACGTTCGCCCCTGAGTCCCTGGAGAACCTCTACCAGACCTACTTCCGGCGGCAGCGTCATGAGACTTTGCTGGTCCTGGTGGTCTTTGCAGCCCTCTTTGATTGCTACGTTATCATCATGTGCACAGTGGTGTACACTTCAGAGAAGCTGGCACCCACTGTGGCAGCATCAGTGGGCCTGGCTGCTCAGATCCTCCTCTTTATCCTATGCAAGTATGAACTCCTGCCTGATCGTGTCACCCGGAAATTCATGCCATACATTTTGTGGATACTGATAGCTGCTCAGATATTCTGCTACTTGGGCTTGAATTTTGCCTGCTACCACGAGGCCAGTGACACAGTTGGATGGCAGGCCTTTTTTGTCTTCTCCTTCTTCATCACCCTCCCCTTGCACCTCATGCCCATTGTCCTTATCTCAGCCATTTCTTGTGGCATCCACACACTTGTGTTGGGAGTCACCATTGCACAGCAGAAGCAACAGCAGCTGGAGTTCATCTATGGAGTCACCTTGCTGTGGCAGGTAAAAATGATATGTTGGTAAAAAGGAAGCCTGTGAGTCAATGCAAGGATGCATATCTTCTTCTAGGTTGAAAGCTTCACTTGGCTATTGAGCAGATTGATGGGAGCTGCACTCCAAAAATAAGTGGGAGAGGCTAGGGCAGAAACTCACCTTGGCTTAATTTAGACTAATACTGACATTTCATGACAAATATAAGTCAGTTGGTTACTTTCCAGTTATGTATCTAATCCTGTTCTGTCATGCTAAAAATTACAAGGTGGTAACAATTTTTGGAGTTCTTTGGGGAATCACACCCAAAACTTTGCGGGCTACAGTTATTCACTTTCAAGTTAATGGAAAGGAAGGAGAAGATGGGACCTTCTGATTTTGGATGAAGGATTAGTAAGCTTGTGGGAGCAGAGATGGCAAATCAGTGCTGGAGATAAAATGACTCTACAGAACTAATTCACATATACGGAATTCCAAGCCTAACATGGTTTACATAATTTGAATTTCTGGAACCTCGGCCACCATTTTAGAAAACAAGCAAACGGTACCATAGGTTTCAAGATCTCATGACTTTGAACACAGTTCACTGGCACTGCTCTGTAGGGTGTCGTTGCTCTACATGGCTAACTGTCCCTTTCTTGCACTGATTCCCATTCCACCAGCCTTAGTAATCCTTAAAGTATCTTCCTTGCCATACTGTTGCTGAAAAAGTAGGATTTGGGGGATAGAGAGAAAATCCAACTATCAAGTCCAGAATAAAGCGTGTTATACAAATTTGCATAAAGAACTATATTTAATTTTTTAAGGAAAGTTATATTTAAAACGTTTCAAACATTGAAATCCAAAAAGCATTTAGATTTCACAGTCTGAATTTTATTTGGTGGGGCAGGATGCTGAAGCAGAATAAGCCTGTAAATGGTATTATTTTGTAATGGTACATATAATTGAAAGTTGATCTAATTTGCGGAAAAGCAGAGATCTTCTCTTGTGCAGTAATCTTCCTAAAGAGAGTGTTACCAGTCATGTTTGTCATCAGAGGTTGTCATGCCTAGACAAATGATATGACTCTGTGGGCAGCCATAATTTCCAGTGAAGCCGAGCTGAATGTATTTCCATTCCACTCCAGTATACTAGCACCTTAACTTACCCTAAGTAGAATATTCAGTTTTAACACTTGGTATAATGCTGTAATCTAAGATAGTGGTCAGAAGAAGTAGAGTGGAGTCAAACACTGATTTGGCTCTTAGCTGAAAGTACCTATTCTCCTGGGAAGCTTTTTAGTGAAGTACTAGGTGGCAAACCAGGTGGTAGCTAAGATCTTAAATAAGAGAAGGAGTTAGAGGCACCAGCTAGGAAGGCAAAAGGGGTTGGAGGGGAGGAAAGAAGAAGAGATCCAGCACGTACAAAGGCTTTCTGAAATTTAGGGTTGGCCCTGCTTGTAATCCAGTTGAATGAGTTGTGAATCACCTTATAAATAAAAACAAATGTTAGATTTAGGAGTATGATCAGCTGATTTTCCTATGGCTTATCTGAATGGATGGAACCCATTCTTGGTGAATAAAGTCTTCCTCCCATGTCCTGTTTTCTCTGGTGCCCCTGGATTGGTCCCACACGATGCAATTGACTTTGTGCCTATGTGAATATAGCCATTGTGGTTTCTAAACCATGCTTTATGACATAGCATGATGTGCTATTGGCTTATTCAGCAAATAAACCAAGGCTTAGCATGGTACATGAGATCAGTCCTTATTTGGTTTTGCTTGCTTTTGGTTTGGATTGGCTGAATTGTAGTTGCTTCACGAACTGATTTTTTAAAAAGTCAGTGAGACCGTTGCTGTATGTGCTCCAGGGTAGGCCTTAGGATAGCTTTCCCAGTCTGAAACCTGAGTGTGTCTGACTGCAGTTCTTCTCATGCTAAGCAGTATGTCCAAGCGGCTGGATTTCTGAGACTTGCAATCTCATTACACATGATTAGGGAAAACTGATCTTTTATTTTTGCATAGGTTTTATCAAAGGTTCTGTTTGACTGGGGTTTGTCCAGTTTTGCACTGGAATCTCAGCTGTTTACAAAAAGTCATGGAAAGCAGAGCCGTACAGATTCACAAAAACAAAATGTGGGTTTAGCCATCTGTCTCCTTCCCCTTTGTCTAGGCAAGCCAGTTTAAATGGCTAAACCCATGTCTGAGACCATTCGGATTTAGTCATGTGACAAGTTCTAAAAAAGTACCAAAGACCATGCTCCCTGGCTTTGTCCTAGTTTGAACATTTGAAAATATGGTGAGCCTGTCTCTGTATTTTTCACTACTGTATGGGACAGAACAAGTTACATGGTCATGTAAAACGCCAAAGACTTCACTGTTATATCCAGACGTTGGTAATGGGATAAGGAAGACATGCAGGGGAAAGAAGAAGGACTTGTATCATTGCTATAGCACTGCTGCATCAAGAGTAATCTTCATCAGTTGAAGTCCTCTAAATGCATTGAGCCACAATTCCCCAAACTTCTAGCCGGCATGGCCTGCTGGGAATTAAGAAAGTTGAAGCCCAACACATTTGAAGTTGAGGAAGGCTGATTATGAGCTGTTAGTAGACCAGCGAGTAAGCGTGAATGACTGAACTAGTACGCTTGTGGTAGGCTCCAGGGTCCTGTTAGAAACTCAACTAGGCATGAGCGCCTGTCTCAGGAGTGGTTGGGATGGAGCAATATTGCCAAAGAACAATCTTGCAAAATTTAAATAATAAAAAAAGAAATCTTGGAGATTAAATGGACCCTTTTGATGATACTGTAAAAGACAGGCTTGTGCATATTGAATACCCTGAGCAGTATTTTGCATTCTGTGGTACCCCAGATGAATAAAACATACATGCACACATACCCTTTACAGAACTCTGTCATTGGACATATTTAAAGTAGCCATGTTCCAGGTTTGCTGAAATTGTGGCTCTGCTACAGGAACATTTACATGTAAGCCCCCAGTAATATGTTATGTTATGATGTTATGTTATATTATAATTTATATTTTGTTTGTTTATTTGAATTTATTAGCTGCCCAACTCCAATGGACTCTGGGTGGTGTACAAAGCTAGAAAAAACATTAAAAACCAGATAAAAAAAATTAAACCAAATGGACAGCCTGGACTAGAATAATCTTACAGACAACAAAAATCAAACAAGACTGGGGCCCTAGGCAAACAGTAATACATCAACCCCAGGCCTGGGACCAAAATCAGGTTTTTAGAGTTTTTCGGAACCCTAGAAGAGAGGGTGCCATCCTTATCTCTTGGGGGATGCTGTTACAGAGGGTGGGGGCCATAACAGAGAAGGCATGCTTCCTCAGTCCCACAAGATGACAGTGTTTAACAGAGGGGACTTGGAGCGCGCCCATTCTGCCAAAATGTACTGGGCAGGCAGTAATGATTGGAGATAGCCAGTCCCTTGGATATCCATGCCCTAGGCCATACAGAGCTTTATAGGTAATAACCAGCACCTTGAATTGTACTCGGAAGCCAACTGGCAGCCAGTGCAGCTTGCGTAACAGTGGTGACACATGGGCACACCAAGAGGTGCCTGTTACAGCTCACACCACTGCATTTTGAACCAGCTGTAGCTTCTGGGTGGTCTTTAAAGGCAGCCCCATGTAAAGTGCATTGCAGTAATCCAATTGTGAGGTGACCAGGGCATGAGTAACTGTCTGAAGGGCCTCCCAATTGAGGAAAGGGTGCAACTGGCACTCAGGATGAACCTGTGCAAAGGCCCTCCTGGCCACAGCTGCCACCTGCTCTTCAAGCAGTAGCTGCAAGTCCAGAAGAACCTCCAAGTTGTGCACCAGTCTTGAATGGGGAAGTGCAGCCCCATTTAAGACCAGCAATGGTAACATCCTCGACCCTGGGGGTCCAAACAGTCACAACCACTCAGTCTTGTTAGGATTGACCCAAAGTCTGTTCTGCTCCATTCAGACTAAAATAGCCCCCAGACATTGGGTCAGTACATTGACAGCTTCACCTGTGCTGCTCGGGGCTGAGATACAGAGCTGGGTATTGTCAGCATACTGATGATACTGAACCCCTAACCAGCAGATCACCTCACCCAGTGGTTTCATGTAGATGTTGAGCAAGAGACAGGAGAGTATTGAGCCCTGAGGCACCCCATATGTGAGATTTGATCTCTCCCACCCTGTCAACACCGACTGGAACTGACTGCTGAACCACTGGAGGACAGTGCCTCCCATTCCTAACTCCTGCAGCTGATCCAGAAGGATACTGTGGTTGACAGTATCAAAAAACACTAAGAGATCAAGGAGCATTAGGATGGAATACCCCCATCCCAGCTCTGCCAGAGGTGATCAGTGACCAGCACTGTCTCTGCACTGTACCCTGGCCTGAAACCAGACTGAAATGGGTCCAGATAATCTGTTTCCTCCAACATCCTCTGTAACTGTCATCCAACCACCTTTTCCACAGCCTTCCCCAAAAAGGGAAGATTGGAAACTGGCCAGTAATCATCCAACAGAGAAGGGTCAAGCTGAGGAGGAGACGTAACACTGCCTCCTTCAAGGCTGGTGGGACCTCCCCCTCTCATGGTTTCAGAGGCTGAAACCACCACATAAACCCACCCTGTGGTCACCTCCTGGGCTGCCTTAATAACCTGGGGGGGGGGGGGACAGGATCTAACAGTCGCTGAACTAACAGACAGAAGGACCTTGTCCACTTCCTCGAGTGTAACAGAATCAAACTCAGTCCAGATAACATCACAAGACTGTAACCCAGACAACTCACTTGGACTTGCCCAGTCAGAGTGGAACTCTGAGTGAAACTGAGCAATTTTCTCTGCCAGATAGCATGAATATTCCTCACAACAGTCTTGCAGATTATTCTGTGGCCCTCCTCCCACCCAATAGGGAATAGGTCACCCTAAATGGGGCCTCTGGGTGGCTGTTGGCAGATGCAATGTTTAATGATGGAAAGAGAACAGCTAAAGCTTATGCAGCTGTACTCCAAAGGCTGATACAACATTGCAGTTCTGGGGACAGCCTTAAAATAGTTTTGAGGATTCAACTTAGCATTGGTTTACAAGCTGAAACTATCTAGAAACACCTTCTGGCATCATCTACCTCACAATCCATACTTCATCAATAGCTACAGTCCCTAAAGCTGCCGCTGTAGTTACATACATTTCAAACTACGGACAGAAATGAAAACCCCACCCACAAGAAATGCCATGAGTGGGGGGAGAATTTGAACCCCTTTTTTCATTGCAGAAGTCAACTTAACTGTTGTCCAAGTATATCTGGTATTGTGTAATAATCCCTGAAAAGCCTCACATTTAAATTTTGCAAGAGGGTGTGTAGGACAACTTCTTGATACTGTCAGGATGAAGATAGTTGAGGGTTATTTATAGTGGTCAGGTATAGCTGGAAAGATTGATCTGTTACGGTTGTTTACAGGTACCAAATATTCCAAAATCATTATTCCTTTATTAGTGGAGAGCTCCCTTTGAGCAAAACCACCTGTTTTTTTCTGAGCCATTCTTTAGCACAAATGTTCTAGTAGTGGTGGATGAATAATGTAAATTGTCAGAGATATTCTGCAGCTTCAGTGAACACTATATATAGTCCCAGAATCTCTTATGCTCAAACAGAGATAAATGTGTATGTGTAATAAATGGCCTTCATTTTGCATCAATGGAATTCTGAGTCCTTCATAAAGCAAAATGGCACCAAGGTTATGACACCTTAATCATATCACTCAAGGACAAATGGGCCAGCAAAATACTTTTCCACTCATGAAACATCTTTTGAGAAGTGCAGAAGCCCAGTCAGTCTCCTTATCTGTTGAACTAGTGAACTCCATGTTCCCATATTGTCAATGTTTATTTAAGACTATCTCTCATTATGACTCAGTATTAGCCATGCTTCATCACAGGTAAGGGTATGGATTAGATTTTCTGAAGTATGCTACCAGTTTCCCTGAAACATGTTATCTTTTGGTGTTTTAAATGCACAAAAATCACAGTAAACATAACTCTGAGCTAAAATGGTCTCCCCCCCCCCTTTTTAACTAGAACAGACGTCTATTACGGAACAAAAGAAACAGATTTGCTCTCAAATGGCTATGAAAATAGGTCAGCTTACTGTAGAATATGGGTGAGAAGTAAAATAACATATTGAAGAGCAAGATGAGAATGGTAGTGGCGATGATGATGATGATAATCTCTTATTACTCTTAAGAAAGCAGAATGAATTCTCTAGGGAGAATACGGAATTGGTCTTATGCATTTTTTTTCTAGTCCTAACATGCTTTTGCCCAGTAATATAATCTTACTTGGGCAGCTAGGATGCTGAAAAAAATACAGTATTATTTATTTTAGGCCTTCTAGAGCATCCCCAGAATATAAATGTCTAGAATGTCCTGTTGCTTGACCTGCTCAGGGAATCTTGTATTATCACAAACAGATCGTTCTAGACAATTTCCCCCCAACAAATTATACAACTTACATGATCTGGGAATGTTGTTTTGATTGTTATCTATTGTCATTCCTTTCCAAAGTTGTTTTATATTCCTTATTGTTTATGGTTTTAGAATTCCTTTGTTTGATGTGACTGTTTTTGGACGGGGATGTTCTTTCATTCTCTGAACTGAGGCTTCAACTGAGTTGTATATGGATCATTGTTGTTGTTGTTGTTATTATTTGTTGCATTAACTTGGCAGAGGGACTGAATGCTTGATTCTCTTATGTGTCTAGCTAAATTGGATGATGTACTCTGGGAATGCTGTACTTGCAGTAACCGCTCAAGTACCTTCCAGTGTATGGGACACAATTTTTTTACAAGCAGACTTTTAGGAATGCTTCTGAGATAATAATAGGTTGGTCAACATGTCTTTTTAAAGCTTACATTAAATGTTCAAAAATTAAGATTTAATGTATTTAGAATATGAGCAGATTATAGTTTTTGGTATAATTAAATACTTAGCAATCAGGTAAACAACTGGCTGCTCAGAATGATCAATTAGTTTTGGAGGAAAAGTTGGATAAGGTTGGAATGGCAACTTAGAGAGCCTTTAATATAGACCTTTCTGATTAGCTGACTTTCAAGATATGACATTGGAGATTAACATCTGCAGGGTTAAAAGTCCCCTGATTTTGCCTAAAAACTCATTTCAGGTCACAACATCTGATTCTTCCTTGTTCTACATTCAAATATCATGGTAACGCTTCAATAACTGTAGGTATCATACCCAATTTTTAGATAGCATCATTCCTGTGTGTGGGACAATAGTTTGCATTTTGAGAATTCCCCCCCCCTTAGGTTGTTCATAACAGTTGTGGATGTTAACGCTAGAGATGAATATGTCACCAACCAAGTATAGTGTGTTTATTACTTTGCTATTTTTGGACTTGTAGAGCTTTGTACAGCTGGAGCACATGCCAGTTTCCTTCTTTAGAACTCACACCTGTATGTATTTGCACATACAGGATTTCTGTAAAGCCTGTACTTTGAAACTGTATAACAGGCCTGCAAGCCACAGATGGGAAATCATGGTCAGTATAATCTCATTAATTTGAAGACAGGCAACTGGGTGAAGAGATATGACTACTTGTGGTTTTCATGCATCTGAGTTCCACATTCTACCTTTTCTGTAAGAATGCTTTCAAAAATATATATTGTAATTGTTTATGTTTATCAATTTACAAAATGCAAAGTGAGTGAACAAGAGAAATCCAAATCAAATCAATATTTGGTGTGACCACCCTTTGCCTTCAAAACAGCATCAGTTCTTCTAGGTACACTTGCACACAGTTTTTGAAGGAACTCGGCAGGTAGGTTGTTTCAAACATCTTGGAGACCTAACCACAGATCTCCTGTGGATGTAGGCTGCCTCAAATCCTTCTGTCTCTTCATGTAATCCCAGACAGACTTGATGATGTTGAGATCAGGGCTCTGTGGGGGCCAAACCATCACTTCCAGGACTCCTTGTTCTTCTTTATGCTGAAGATAGTTCTTAATGACTTTGGCTGTATGTTCGGGATTGTTGTCCTGCTGCAGAATAAATTTGGGGCCAATTACCCGGCTCCCTGATGGTATGGCATGATGGATAAGTATCTGCCTGTATTTCTCAGCATTGAAGACAGCATTGATCCTGACCGAATCTCCAACTCCATTTGCAGAAATGCAGCCCCAAACTTGCAAGGAACCGCCACCATGCTTCACTGTTGCTTGCAGATACTCATTATTGTACCGCTTTCCAGCTCTTCGGCGAACAAACTGCCTCCTGCTACAGCCAACTCTTTCAAATGTTGACTCATCAGTCCAGAGCATCTGCTGCCATTTTTCTGCACCCCAGTTCCTATGTTTTTGTGCATAGTTGAGTTGTTTAGCCTTGTTTCCACGTCGGAGGTATGGCTTTTTGACCACAGTGCTTCCATGAAGACCACTTCTGGCCAGACTTCTCTGGACAGTAGATGGGTATACCTGGGTCCCACTGGTTTCTGCCAGTTCTGTACTGATGGCACTGCTGGACATCTTCCAGTGTTGAAGGGAAGTAAGCATGATGTATCTTCCATCTGCTGCATTAAGTTTCCTTGACTGACCACTTCGTCTACAGTCCTCAGGGTTGCCTGTTTCTTTGTGCTTCTTCAAAAGAGCTTGAACAGCACATCTTGAAACTCCAGTCTGCTTTGAAATTTTTGCCTGAGAGAGACCTTGCTGATGCAGTATAACTTCCTTGTGTCTTGTTGCTGTGCTCAGTCTTGCCATGGTGTATGACCTATGATATGAAATTGTCTTCCACAACCTCACCTTAGTAGCAGAGTTTGGCTGTTCCTCACCCGGTTTTAAGCCTCCTACACAGCTGTTTCTGTTTCAGTTAATGACTGTTTCAACCTACATATGAAATTGGTGATCATTAGCAGCTGCTTGGTATAATTGGTTAATCATACACCTGACCCTAATCCTACAAGATCCCTGACTTTGTGCAAGTGTACAAAGTGTGCAAGTGTAAGAATTGATGCTGGTTTGAAGCCAAAGGGTGGTCACACCAAATATCAATTTGATTTGGCAATTGATAAACATAAACATTCAAATATCGATTTGAATAGGCAATTGATAAACATAAACAATTACAATATATATTTTTGAAAGCATTCTTACTTTACAGCATTTTTTCCACACCTGCCTAAAACTTTTGCACAGTACTGATTAAAATAAAATATATATTTTAACCAGTGAAACCTCCTTTTTGTTCTCTTTAATGTAATTCATTTCGTACTTGACAAACCATACATGGACAAGACAAGAGAACCTGGAACTGATGGAATTCCATCAACACTAGACCTAGTGAGAGGGATATATGAAACGTATGAGAGAACTATGCATGGATAGAAGACCTATATCCACACTAACTGAAAAACAGCTAGTTACCTAATGCTTCAAATAGCGAAGAGGAAGCTGCTCTCACAACTTGAGATAGACCAACTACACATTACATACTGGACTCAAGAGGACCTGGAAGAACAACTAGATGGGCAGCCAACACCTGAAGCTGGAACATCACTGCCACCCCCTCCATTACAGAGCACAGCAGCTGATATTAGGTATACGATCATGGAAAAACTAGCTACAGTCAACCATCAAGACCAATTACCAAGGCTCAGTGGAGAGGTACCATCAGATAGCATGCTACAAGATGCCAATAGAGCCCTCATGACAATCCCTACTACCACCATAATTCAAACCAATGAACTGGCATACACTACAGCCACTGTAAGACTGGAGATACTTGAAGAAGAACAGCAGTACATACCCCCCTGGAAAATGAGGTTGGAGGCTGAGATCAAGGCAACTCAGAGAGAAGTCAACTGGTGGAACTACAGAAGGGTGTGAAGATTAAGGATAAGCCTCAGCTACTGAAAAAATACAAGAGTCTGGCTCCATTGGAAGCCCTAGAGACAATTCTTTACATACTCATTTATTTAAAAAAAAATACAGTCCAATCGTGTGTGGTGCTATGTATTACATAAAGAAATGTCAAATAATTACAAAAATGAAATACGAGTAAAATAAACTCGGTTCCTTTGCTAACTCAAACAGGGAGATTAGTTGTTCTTGGGTGTTGGTGAACACTGGCATGTCACCCAAAATGTTGTGGCATGTCACCTTTGACACGTTTGCCAACACAGCCCTAAAGACCACTAAACAATGGCTCATAGCACTGGCTATCAGGCTAAGGAGATCCATTAGAGAAGCAGAGGCCAAGAAGATAAATGTCCTGTTCTCAAAAGAACCATCCAAGGTGTACTCCCAACTGCTGTGCCACAACACAGTAACAGCAGAGCCACCAACAGCAGAAATTGAACAGTACTGGAAGAACATAGGAGAGAAAGCGAAGACATATACAGTAACATCAGTGCAAAGGGGCTGCAGGACCAGAAAGCAAACCACAGCAATCTCCCAGAACAGGAACCAGTCACCATCACAGTAGCAGACATCCAACAGCACGTCAAGAACATGAAGAGCCGGACAGCACGTGGCCCGGACATGATCCACACCTACTGGCTAAAGAAACTAACAGCAGCGCATGAACGCCTATCAGCACAGATGAACCAGCTGCTAGCAGCAGGCTCCCACCCAGATTGGCTAACACAAGGAAGGACAGTGCTGATCATGAAGGACCCCCACAAGGGAGCAGCACCATCCCATTACCAGCCAATAACCTGTCTCCCCACAACACAGAAAGTCCTATCAGGCATCATAGCCACCAAGTTACAGGATCATATGGGCCAGTACATGAGCACAGCTCAGAAGGTCATTGGGAACAACACCAGAGGCTCAAAATACCAGCTGCTCATAGATAGAGCAGTTGCCCGAGACTCAATGTCTAGACAGACTAATCTGAGCACAGCCTGGATTGACTACAGGCAAGCCTATGACTCAATGCCACACACATGGATCTGTGAATGCCTGGCGCTATACAAAGTCAACAGGACACCAAGGACCTTCCTCAAGAACTCAATGGGACTGTGGAAGACAACACTGGAAGGCAACGTAAGACAGCTTCCACTAGTGGCTATCAAGTGAGGCATATACCAAGGTGATGCACTGTCCTTGCTGCTATTCTGCATAGGCTTGAACCCCCTCAGACAGATAATCTCAAGGACTAGATACAGATACAAGTTCACAAATGAAACTACTATCCGCCACCTCCTCTCCATGGATGACATCAAGCTGTATGCTAAGAGTGAATGAGACATTGATTCACTGATCCACCTGACACGGAACTACAGTGAGGACATTGGGATGTTATTCAGACTGAAGAAATGTGGCTGGATGGTAGTAAAGAGAGGGAAGATAGTTAAGACTGATTGGATGGAACTACCAGTGGGCCACATAGCAGACATACAGACCAGCTACAAGTACCTTGGTATCCCACAGTCACATGGGAACTATGTTGAGGAGGCAAGGAACACAGCAACATCCAAGTACCACCAAAGGTCCTGAAGAGCCAGCTCAATGGGAAGAACAGGATCCATGCCATCAACCCATATGCCCTGCCAGTTATGAGATACCCTGCTGGTATACTGAGCTGGCCAAAGGAGGACATGGAGTGTGCCAGTGTTAAGACCCAGAAGTTCCTCACAATGTACAAAGGTTTCCACCCCAAGTCCAACACCCAGAGGCTCTATACCAGCTAGAAAGAGGGCGGGCAGGGTCTGGTGAGTGTCAAAGCCACTGTCCTGAATGAAACCCAGAGCATCCAGGAGTACATCAGTAAGATGGCCCCCAAAGATAAACTGCTGAGAGAATGCCTGAGGCAGCAGCAGACCCTGGAGGAAGTTCAAGCAGAGGAAATGCCATGGTAAGACAAGCCCCTGCATGGGATATACCATTGACAGATAGCTGAGGTGGCTGACGTTGGGAAATCCTACCGGTGGCTGGAAAGGGCTGGACTAAAAGACAGCACTGAGGCATTGATCATAGCAGCACAAGAAGAGGCACTAAGCACCAGATCCATAGAAGCAGGGGTCTACCACATTAGACAGGACCCAAGGTACAGAGTGTGCAGAGAGGCTTCAGAGATAGTCCAATTCATAGTGGCAGGGTGTAAGATGCAGGCAGGAACAGCATATACTGAATGGCACAACCAAGTAGCTGGCATTGTGTACAGGAACATCTGCACAGTGAATGGGCCTGACCCTCCCAAGTCCAGATGGGAGATTCCACAGAATGTTGTGGAGAATAACAGGGCTGAAATCCTGTGGGACTTCCAGATCCAGACGGACAGGTAGGTACTGGCCAATGAACCAGATAAGGACCAGAAGACAGCAGTGGTGATCGATGTAGTGGTGCCAAGTGACAGCAACATCAGGAAGAAGGAATATGAGAAGCTGGAGAAGAACCGGAGTCTGAAGAAGGAACTAGAGAGGATGTGGAAAGTAAAGGCCAAAGTGGTCCCAGTGGTGGTAGGAGCACTTGGAGCTGTGACTCCTAAGCTGGGAGAGTGGTTGCAACAGATCCCAGGAACAACATCAGGGCTCTCTGTCCAGAAGAATGCAGTGCTAGGAACAGCTAAGATATTGTGCAGAACCCTCAAACTCCCAGGCCTCTGGTAGAGGACCCAAGATTGAGGAAGACACATACCACCCATAGGGGTGAGAGGGGATTGTTTTTATATATATACACACATACATACACATACATACATACATACATACACACACACACACGCACACACACATACATACATACATAC
Organism: Python bivittatus; assembly: GCF_059951505.1. Taxonomy (NCBI): domain Eukaryota; kingdom Metazoa; phylum Chordata; class Lepidosauria; order Squamata; family Pythonidae; genus Python; species Python bivittatus. Next base: position 2,295,791 of record NW_028277096.1, read on the forward strand.
ATACAGTGGTACCTCTACTTATGAACTTAATCCGTTCCGTGACTCTGATTGCAAGTCGAGTTGGTCGCAAGTCTAAGTAAATTTTCCCATAAGGTTCAATGTAATTACCGTTAATCCATTCCGGCGTCCGCGGACCACGCGGCAGGGGCGGAAAAACGGCCGCTGACCACGCGGCAGGGTGGAAAAAATGGCCGCAGACCACGTGTCAGGGGCGGAAAAATGGCCGCGGACCACGTGGAACGGGTGGAAAAACGGCCGCGGACCACGTGGAACGGGCGGAAAATGGCAGTGGACCACGTGGAACAGGCGGAAAAATGGCCGTGGACCACGTGGCACGGGTGGAAAATGGCTTGTAAGTCGAGGCAAGTTTGTAAGTAGAGTTAAATTTTTGGGGCCGGAGCGGATCGTATCTTGAAAATTTTGTAAGTAGGGGCGTTCGTAAATAGAGGTACCACTGTATGTGTGTCTGTGTGTGTATATATATGTGTGTGTGTGTGTGTGTGTGTGTGTGTGTGTAAATTTCAACCAATAAAACCTCCTTGTGTCCTCTTTAATGTAATTTTTTTCACACTTGACATCTCATCTTGAGGTTTATGTATCTTGTCTGAGACAGTTCACTAAAGGTGACATAATTCACTTGTAAAGAGACTGACAGATCCTTTAGAGCCATAGCTGTATATACACTTTGCACTTAAAAAAAAAACCCCTGAGATACTACCCAAATTTTACATCATGAAAAAACTAAATCTGCAACCTACATCAAGAAGCAGCTAAGTCCTGCATGCTAAGTCTGTGGTGTTGCAGTATAATAAATAGTTGTATAGTTGCAATGACAGCAGAGATTAGTTTGGCTAAGTTCCCAGAGAGCAGGGCAGGCAGGAACATCTTTGCCATTGATTGAGCAGCTCTGCTCCTGTTACCAGAGGCAGAAAATGGTGGGAAAATGGGAGACTGTAAACAGAAAGAGTTCCAAAGAAAGCTAAAAAGAAACTCATAGAGGAAGGTGTAGGGAAAATGGGAAATGTGTCAGAAGAAATCCATGTTCACCAAACCTTCAGAAGAAATGAAAGCTTAAATTTGCCCTCATGCTTCTAGTTAAGGGACAGGCAGACTTATGGTTTTTATCTGAAACTGAAAGTCCAATAAAGTTGTGGTAGGTTGCTTTAACCATAAACTAAAATGAAAATATTTGTGGTGGGAGCAAGATGGAATATGGTGTGAACTACTCAAGGGTGGGACTAGTCACCAGTTGCATCTATGTATCATTCATGTACATGACCTGTCCATACAAGTATGTGTTTCCTGAATTCTCATGGATGAGAAGAGAGAGAGAGAGACATTTCATCCAAAGCAACTTACAGTTTAAAACTTGAAAATAATTTATAATTTTTAAAACAACAAGCAATTAAATTATGAATGGGTGAAAAAACTTGGGAATAGATAGCAGTGCTAATGTATTTAAAATTGTTCAACAGCCAAATGGAACCAAAAGCTTTTAATAGCCCAACTAAATTTAATCAAAGAAGAGGTGGGTAAAATTTATGCCACCATAAATAAAGCACTGTCCCATGTTTCTACCAGCATCTTATGGCAGTGAGATCACCAAATCAGATCTTCAGCAGATTCATACATGTGGAATCAAGCCCTTTACATAGTTATAGGCAGGACTAGCATCTTGAATTGTCTCTGGAAACAAACTGGTAATTAGTGCAGTTGATAACAAGACCCGTGCAATATTGTTAGCAAAGCACACACTAGAACACATTTTGTGCTAAGTGCAATTTCTAAGCAGTCTATGAGAGCAGCCTCCTGCAGAATGCATGTTTCACCAGTTTACCCCACCTTTATTACTCTAAATAAAGGTGGGGTAAACTGGTGAAACGTGCATTCTGTTGAAATTACAAGAATTTAGGCTTAGTGGCAATAAAAGATGGGGAGTTGTCTCTGTTATTAGCCAGAAGGAGACACCTGCTGTGGCTGATTTTGGGATTCATGAAAAGGCAGCAAATTGTTACTTCATAATATGTTACAGTTGTTATTAAAGTGCTTCTTCATGGGGAGGCGTTTATGAAATTATCTGCAGCACAAGTTCAAATAATTTGGGCAGACCTGAGTACAATTCACTTTGTTGCTGGCTGGGAGACAATTACTCTACTGGTTATATCCTGGTCTATGACTGTAATCAAGATTTGATTTGATTGATTTGATTTGATTTGATTTGGTCTGGTTTGATTTGATTTGAACTCTACTGCTTCAATAGGCAAAATTCCTTAGCCCGGTCTTGAGACTAAAGAGATGTTCTAGTGAAAGAATCAATAGGAAATCAGGGCTTCATTTTGTGAAAGGTAGCAAGAGAAACAAGGTGTTTTAAGGAAAGAGGTGGTCTTTGAGGGAGCTGATGGGTTAGAGGAGTGAAAGTCATGCGCAGAGGGGTTTCAGGATATAACAGTGGAGAGTGCGAGAGGAGGACACCATGGTTGGAGCTGAAGCTAAAGATCAAGAATTTGTGCTGATTTGGAAACAGGTCCCTTTCCTTTTTAAAAATCTTAGTTTGTTATATTGATTGCTGCTTGACTACATAGATGAAACGTGGGAACTATTTCTTGGAACAAACTAGCATAATGTACTAATATGAGGCTGATTCTTGATTGTGTAAACATGATTCATGTATCTCCTGCAAAAAAACCTTAAGGTGGTATATTTCTGCTTGTATGGTGGTGATAGGGAACAATTTAATCACAATGACAGATGAAAAGTACTCACAGAAAATAAAGGATTGATCTAATCTATTACCTCCAACTAGTTTTGTTGTAGGGTAAAGTGTCCCTGGACTGTACTCTTCATGTTATTTGTCTGGGGCCTTTTCCCATGGCTGAGTTGAAGTACTCTCTGCCCATACTTGAGTTAGCAGAAACTGGATCAGCATAAAAATTGCTGTCCCTGTTGCAAATCTATATCCTGCCTATGTTCTGGCTTGCTGCTAGGGGGTGGTATTCTTATTCTGGGTGTGCAGTGCAGGTTAAGCAGATCCATTGGTTAAATCCTTTCTCTTTGCTGCCCCCCCCCTTCTGAATGCCACCAGCTGGTGGGAAACCATCCATCAGTCATAGGTCTGCTATGATTGGTGGATGTTTTTAATTGATGGCTAGGCTGCTACCTCCTGGAGCCCACTGGACAACTGATCAGCAGGGTGGGAGTAAGATCTGCCTCGTGAAACAGTAGATGCTCTACAATTTTTCTGTGGAAACTCCCCCTATCAATCAGCTCTACTGATTTATCTCTGACCTGCTGTCCAGCACTGAAAACAAGCCTGCGGAACAGCTGATTGGCAGGATGAAGGGCTTTCTGGTATAGCAGTAGTGTTTCTCCTGTTTTACTAGATAGTCCGCCCACCCCACTAATCAGCTGTCTGTCAGGCTTGTTTTGAGAGAAGTTTAGCAAAGGGGGCACCAGCCCAGGTGACCAGGAGGCGATGGTCTTATTGCACTCCTGTGGGTCATTGGACTCTGCTGCTGCCTGTATGGAAGAGAAGCACAGACTGTCTTCATCCTGAAACTGCTCCTGGTTCTGTTGGCTTAAGAGGGAAACACTGCTTTAACACTAGTATGCCTAATCCACCACTAAATCTGTCCCACAGATGGGCTGAGAATGAAATGATGCAAACATGACAGAATAAGACTGATTGATGATGTATGGATTTGGGGACTAAAGAGGGTCAAAAGGGAAGGGGAAGGGAATTACAAAGTAAGGGGAGGGAGAAAAAAAGAGTGAGAGGAAAGAGTAAGATGGTAACTATTTGATAGAAGGGCAGAAGTCATAATTCTGTGTATTCTTTTTTTCCTTTTCCTTTCCTTTGATTCTTTATACTTTTATTGTATTTTAAAATCCAAATAAATAAATAAATGGATGGATGGATGGATGGATGGATGGATGGATGGATGGATGGATGGATGGATGGATGGAACGAACAGACAGACAGAATAAAAGTATTACCAAAGGTAATGCATAATGTTATTAGTTAGATGCTGTCAAGGAGAGATCAGCTCCTAATGACTCTATGGAGAAATGAACCTGGCCTGTCTTTAGTAATAATCTGTAATACTTCATTCCCAGTAATCTTTTAAATCCTGCCCATCCATCTTATCAGTTGTCTTCTTCTTCCCCTACTTTCCCCCAATGAGGCAAAAGATAATAAAGTAGGTTAGTTTATGCTTGCTGATCACTGCCTCAAAAAAGCTGTTTTGGATTGGTTCTTCTTGCAGTTTAGGGTACTCTTAGTAACCGTTTCCATATCCATAATTCAAAGGCTTCTATCTTCTTTTGCTCACTCTTTTTCAGTGTTCAGCTTTCATAGCTGTGTATTACCACTGAAAAGGGTATTACTTTAACTATTTGTCTCTTTGTTATAACTGAAATGTCCTTATTGTTCATCTTGTTCATCTTGTGTAAGTTTGTCACTGCCTTCTTCCCTAGGATTAATCTTCTTACTTTTCAGCACACTGTCCGTTCTATCTTTTATTGAGCTCATGAAAATGAAATTATATACCACCATCACCTCTTCATCATCATGAATTTGCTAAGCATGTTGGTTAACATAGTTTTTTCACTTTCTAATTCTATTTTATAAAAAATAGTTTTCATGCTTTCTTTTAAGACTTTTTTTTACTGTTATAAGTAAAGTCATGTCATCTGCATATCTCAAAATGTTAGTGTTTTGACCTCCAGTTTTGATTTCAGCTGTCATCTCTTCCTATCTTGCATAACAAAAATGCAGTACTAGTAAATATTTATTCACTAGAGAAGAAACCCATTGAAGTCACTCACTGGGTTATTTCTGAGTAATATGTAGATTTCACTCTGCCTTTCATCCTGAAAAATGATAAGTATGAATCCATATTTCAAGGAAGATTACAGAGAATTGAAATGACAAAGCTAAAAGAGTCCAAGAAAATAAATTTTAATAGCAACCAAACAAGGGAGCCATCACCCCTGCCACTTCTGTTTGATGTATCCCAGCCTGGGTTACCGAAACAGTATTCTTAAAGAGTAGTTTGTGACTTTGCATGGCAGATGTTTCTCTGACATCGGTGGATGGTATTTTTCTTATTGTTGGCTATGTGATGTTGTTTTTAAGTGAGATACGGTAGGTAGGTAGGTAGGTAGGTAGGTAGGTAGGTAGGTAGGTAGATAGATAGATAGATAGATAGATAGATAGATAGATGTGTGAGTGTGTATATATATACACACACACACACACACTGTAGATATATAGAGCTATACTGTAGATATATAGAGAGATATAATATAGATATGTCATGTATGTTTGTACAGTGCTTAGCATTGCTTAATTAAATTGATTAAATACATTGAATTTAAAAATGAAGTGTTTATACATTTACATTAACCAGCAAGAGAGAGTTTACAACTGAAGCAAAGAGTCCCCTCGCTCGCAGTTTGGAAATGCGTCTGGGTGACCCAGCTTTTACCGTAACAGTGACTGCCTGGTGAGCTGCTTCTTGGTTTTCTCTATGTTGATCATTTTGATGGTACAGGGAGTACCCAGCCAGGAAAACCTTGGCAACGCAGCATGCCCCAGATGGAAAAAGAGGAACATAATGTTCAGAAATAAACATTGTTTGCTGAACCACTTTATTATTATTATAATTGTTATACAAACCTTTGGAAAGTTCCCTCTAGGGAAGTAATATTAATAGACGAGATGTACCAGCAAAGATGGCAGTTGAGGAGGAAGGTGAATGGGAGAATTGGTGAGCAAAAGGGACGAGGATCAGATTTGGACAGACTACTTGATTGCCTTATCCCAAACTTAATTATACTGCTTCCTCCGTCCTCCTTATATTCTTCTCCCCAGACTAGCTGCAAGCTAGAGATGTTCTACCAATTTGAAATTTGTGAATTTCACGATAGTGAATGAATCAACCTGTTCCTCCCAAGGCTGAGGAAGTGATTCTCAGTGTGGAGGATGCCTACAACACCCGGTAGCCTTTAAGGAACCTCACAATAAAAATTCTAATAGCTATTTGCACAATGATTTCATGAGGTTTCAGTGCTCTTGCATGAGATCTCTCAAGATCTTAAGGATATCACTAACATTTTGTAAGATTTCAGCCATTAAACCCATACCATTAAGCAAGGACACATAGTGATGTCCATCACCTGAAAAACGTGCTGATCCCTGTTGTAAGGTATACTCAATAAACTATGGAAAATCTCAGAGGAATTTACACTGCAGACACAAGCTTGTTTAATGACCGTAAGCTCCGTACTAAGAAAACCTAGGAACTGTAGTCCTCTGAGGAGTGCAGAGGGTTCTCTATTAAAGTCTATCACTCAGTTCCATAAGATGGTTATGAAATTTAATATGCTTTGCGGTCACTGAACAAATGGGAGATTTTTTTTGAAATGTTGCTTATCATAAGACATGTTAGGCTCATAGAGAAATATGATATAACTGAATGAATGATTTCACATGTTCAGAGGGACTTTCGTTTTAAACCTCACTGAAACTGTTCCAGGTAGCTCATGAATGATGCACGGTAAATTCAGGCCTAAATCCACTGTTTGTTTTCCCACAAAAACTTTCATTGCTGTTCAGCTTAAAACTCTGCCACTTCTCCTTCTTGGACTCTGTCGTCTCTTGGCTGAGAAGCTTCCCGGCTTGGTCAGTCCAGTGCTAATCAGAGGAATTCATGTGTCCACACCATTTCTGTTACATGAATGATACATGTTTGGGGATTGTCAGCCCTACTGGTTTTTCTTTCCATTTATGTTTCCTCTCCGCTGTTGAGGGTTGTTTGTTTTCAGACACTTTGTCTCCCTGCCCTCTTTAAAGCTAATTGCTTGTGTTTAACGCAGGCAACTGAAGCCCTGGACGGTCTCCACAGGGAACTAGCCACCTCCTGAGTCAAAAGCGTGCACAATAATAACAAAGCCAGGGGATGATTTTAGGACTGCTCTGCTTCAAATCTTTCATAGGAGCGAGACCTTTTGATTTCATCATATGTCATATGGCTCAGACAGGTATATGAGAGAGAGAGGGAGAGAGAGAGGAGCTGGTGTTTGTGAGCTGATGTTTTCACAGTCTTTGCTATTTCCAAATCACAAAGAGGAAGACAATCCACCACATGCATCTAATTTTGGTTATTTCCGTGTCTTATATGGATATATGCTTTACAAAGCACAAATTGATTTTGCAGCTTTGTGTTGCAGCCTGAAGAGTTTCTGTTCATGGTTCTAGGTAGCTTTGCCCTACTCCCAGGGTACTTCATTCCATTCAGCTTCCTTGTTCTCACATACCCAGATGTTCAGCATGTTGTGTCCACTGAACATCAGTCTCTTTAGAGATTTCTTCATTATTATTATTTTTAACATTTTTTAATTTCAGCAATCTTAGTGGTTCTCCTGTGAGTGGATAGTACTGTTTGGATTACACAAGAGCAGGCATTCCAAGAATATGTTGGTTATTTGTATATAGGGCATTTGCCACATTAGGTGATGGAAGCTCTCAGATAGTAGTAAAAAGGAATTGGAGCTGAAGATCCCATCCTTCCCCATTTTATATCCCCCCGATCATACCTTTACTCAGAGACATATATATTAGTTTGGAAGGTGACAAGTCCTTGAATAAAGATTGAGATACCACTTTCCATGGTCCTAGGCCAATTCAGTGTGGGGTTGTTGAAAGTCAGCACAGCAAAGTGATTATGGTGGGGTTAACAAACCTTTCAAGCAGTGGGTACCATTATGTGATTTTGCATAGATCCCCTGCAAGAACTCAAAGATCTGCTAAGTTTTAGCTCTCTTAGAAGATTTCTACCATTTTTATTTACAATAATTACTCTTTTTTTTTAAAGTAGAGTTCAGTGTGGGCCAGCCCTTGCTCTCAGGAATGCAGTTGAATATGCAGGTATGTTCCACACTGCTTATCCCCAGATTAATGTGCTGGACTAAGGTGATTAGAATTCAGGTCTCACTTGACCATAGTGCTCATTGTATGCCCAACCTCCTTTGCAGGTTATTGCAGTGTGGATGAGGGAAGACTTCAGCGTGTGCTGTTTTTGTTCCCAAAAAGAAGGTGAGACATAAAGGAAACAATACATAGATACATACATATATATACAGTGGTACCTTGGGTCACGAACTTAATTCGCTCCACGACTCTGGTCGCGACCTGAATCAAATTTTCCCATAAGGTTCAAAGTAAATACGGTTAATCTGTTCTGACCCCTATGAATTTGGTCGCCAATCGATTTTGGTCACCAACCAAATCAAATTTTCCCATAAGGTTCAATGTAAATACGGTTAATCCATTCTGAACCATATGTATTTTTTTTTTAAACCACAAAAATATGGAACAAAGTACAGTATAGTACAGTATGAAGAGAGAGAACGCTAACCTTGCTCGACGCGACTTCTGGCGTGGAGGACAGGAAGGCGGGTGGGGAGGCGGTTATTGCTTGGAGGGAGAGTCCCCCTCCCTACAGGAAGCCACGACCACGTGTCACGGCAGGGAAAATGGCCGTGGATCCTGTTCGTCACCCGATGCGGAGTTCACGAACGGAAGCAAAATTTTGCGAACGGTGCTGTTCGTGACCCGAATTGTTCATGAACAGAAACGTTTGTGACCCGAGGTACCACTATATACAGTACTCTAACTCACATTGTACAGATTTATTTTCAGAAAATGAATGTTGTACTCATTAAGGCAACCTGTTCATTTTTATTTTACTTTTATCTTTTTTTGTAGAAGTTGGTAGTTAATGCTGTTGGCTCTTTCCAGTTCTCATCTCAAGGTCATTTTTTCCTCTCTCCTAATTTGTTTTTCACAGCAAGTCAAGATTACTATAGGGAGGCTGGCATTATTGTTAGGTAGGTGAAAATGCATTAAAATCCAGCATCCTGTTTCTCACAGTGGCTAAACAGAATATGAGAGTAATAAATATTTCTTACCATTGTTTTCAGCATCTGATATTCATTCAGAGATATAGTGCTTCTAAGCATAGAGGGTCCACTGAGATATCATGAGCAATTGCCATTGATAAACCTTTCTTCCTCCATGCTAGGGATGTATAAAATTGACCTTTCTAAGAACTACTGGAATATTCTAGAATACCACAAACCATTTCCTGTTCCAGAATAGGTACTTCAGGAAAATTACCAGAATCCCTGTGGAAAGCTAATTCCAAAAACATGAAGGAATTCCTGGAAGCTTGGTATTTAGACAAGTCAGTCATCAACAGGCACAGAAAGATAAACAACATTTACACACCATTCAGAAGAGACAATAAAAAGCTAAAAAAGGAAACAAAAAGACCAGAACACCTCCTCCAGCAATCAACACCCAGATAAGTAGGGATTAACACCAGGATTAACACCAGACAAACAAGCAGTAAAAAAATACCCTTATCAAGGAACTACCAACTCAGACAAATAATGAAGCAGTAAACAACAGCCTATTCAAGGAACTACCAAGGAGAAAACAACACACACACACCCCAACACTGACAGGGCAAGCTACTGTATATAAGCAGACAGCAAACTCCACTCCCTGAAGCACTGAAGATGTTATCTAGTCAGGTAACAAAACGTCTGCAAGAAAAAAACCAAACTCAGAGAACACCAAGGACTCCACAGTCCCTGTGGAGTGGCTGGATTGGTACAGTTAGAAAGAAGAATGAAACATTGTGGTATCCTGGGAATCTTCACTTCGTGGAACAGTATGCTTTGCATATCCTAATCCATATTTGTTTCATGTCCTTATAAAACCATTCATGTTATTGACCATCCTCACAATAAGATTTACAAATGTTTTGTTCTAGAATAAAGCTAAAATGTAATGCAGATAGACTGGTGTCAGGCATGCAGTCATAAACTTTCAGAAGGCCAAAGTTTAAATGGATTAAACAAAATGACAATGCATTACAGTATATCTATAGTTCTCTACATATCTTTTAGTAGCTTGATCTGTGGCAATGAGAAATGAGAGACAATGCAGGCCAGTGATTGATCTGGATGGTTGAAGGCTAGGTTCAAATCCTCTCAGCTGTTTAACTCATTGGTATGTTCCACACATAGTAGTAAACCATAATGCAATTTGTTTAGTTTAGCATCTTATATGAACTCAATCACTGAGATTTCTAAACCATGATTTATAACTTATCATGATATGTTAACCCAGATAATTATGGCTTATTCTTGAAGTCATTGTTAAACAAAACATGGCTTAATGTGATTTGTTTGAATCTAGTCAATGGGTGACTTTGAGCTGACTAGTCTTTCTGAGCCTAATGTAACAAGTTGGGGGTGTGCGTAAAACACAGATCCCAAGTTCAGTCTCTGATATCTTCGGGTAGGATAGAAAGATTCCTGCTTGAAGCCCTAAACGGCTATTGCCAGTCACTGTAGTTAATACTTGACTGGAGTGATAACAGTGTGGCAACTTCCTATTTTTCTAATCTACCTCTCATGATTGCTGGGAAATTAATACATGGGCAGGGTAAAGAATTGTGTGTGCTGCATTAGTTCTGTGAGGATATAAATATAAATAATAAATAGAGTTGGAAGGAGACTTTGAATGTAATCGAGTTCAACTGCTTGCTGCAGAATCTGGAGTGTAGACTTCACTGGTGGAGGGCTGTTAGAGCTTTGCTTGAAAGCCTCCAGTGAATGGCTATGTATCATCTCTGAAAGCAGTCTGCTCCTTCAGTAACAGCTGTTAACTGTTGCTTTGCATCTGGATAGACAAAGCTTCATCAACTAATTTCTGCAGATCAAACATTTCAGGGAATCTTTGCCAACTTCTTTTTCTTGTCCATTTCCTGCAACAGTGGCCTAGCAGATAAAGCAACAACTGATGAAACTTCCACCTCGACTACCTATCCATGGTGAGAAAAATCTGTACGATACTGGGAGAAAAAGCATAATAGCTAAATGTAGAACACTTTTCATTTGGAATATATTTTTTCCAGTTTGGGGTTTTATTTATTTATATATAAATTTATATATAAAATCAGATAGCATGCTACAAGATGCCAATAGAGCCCTCATGACAATCCCTACTACCACCATAATTCAAACCAATGAACTGGCATACACTACAGCCACTGTAAGACTGGAGATACTTGAAGAAGAACAGCAGTACATACCCCCCTGGAAAATGAGGTTGGAGGCTGAGATCAAGGCAACTCAGAGAGAAGTCAACTGGTGGAACTACAGAAGGGTGTGAAGATTAAGGATAAGCCTCAGCTACTGAAAAAATACAAGAGTCTGGCTCCATTGGAAGCCCTAGAGACAATTCTTTACATACTCATTTATTTAAAAAAAATACAGTCCAATCGTGTGTGGTGCTATGTATTACATAAAGAAATGTCAAATAATTACAAAAATGAAATACGAGTAAAATAAACTCGGTTCCTTTGCTAACTCAAACAGGGAGATTAGTTGTTCTTGGGTGTTGGTGAACACTGGCATGTCACCCAAAATGTTGTGGCATGTCACCTTTGACACGTTTGCCAACACAGCCCTAAAGACCACTAAACAATGGCTCATAGCACTAGCTATCAGGCTAAGGAGATCCATTAGAGAAGCAGAGGCCAAGAAGATAAATGTCCTGTTCTCAAAAGAACCATCCAAGGTGTACTCCCAACTGCTGTGCCACAACACAGTAACAGCAGAGCCACCAACAGCAGAAATTGAACAGTACTGGAAGAACATAGGAGAGAAAGCGAAGACATATACAGTAACATCAGTGCAAAGGGGCTGCAGGACCAGAAAGCAAACCACAGCAATCTCCCAGAACAGGAACCAGTCACCATCACAGTAGCAGACATCCAACAGCACGTCAAGAACATGAAGAGCCGGACAGCACGTGGCCCGGACATGATCCACACCTACTGGCTAAAGAAACTAACAGCAGCGCATGAACGCCTATCAGCACAGATGAACCAGCTGCTAGCAGCAGGCTCCCACCCAGATTGGCTAACACAAGGAAGGACAGTGCTGATCATGAAGGACCCCCACAAGGGAGCAGCACCATCCCATTACCAGCCAATAACCTGTCTCCCCACAACACAGAAAGTCCTATCAGGCATCATAGCCACCAAGTTACAGGATGGGCCAGTACATGAGCACAGCTCAGAAGGTCATTGGGAACAACAGCAGAGGCTCAAAATACCAGCTGCTCATAGATAGAGCAGTTGCCCGAGACTCAATGTCTAGACAGACTAATCTGAGCACAGCCTGGATTGACTACAGGCAAGCCTATGACTCAATGCCACACACATGGATCTGTGAATGCCTGGCGCTATACAAAGTCAACAGGACACCAAGGACCTTCCTCAAGAACTCAATGGGACTGTGGAAGACAACACTGGAAGGCAACTTAAGACAGCTTCCACTAGTGGCTATCAAGTGAGGCATATACCAAAGTGATACACTGTCCCTGCTGCTATTCTGCATAGGCTTGAACCCCCTCAACTAGATAATCACAAGGACTGGATATGGATACAAATTCAAGAGTGGAAGTACCATCAGCCACCTCCTCTCCATGGATGACATCAAGCTGTATGCTAAGGGTGAATGAGACATCGATTCGCTGATCTACCTGACACAGATCTATAGTGAGGACATTGGGATGTCATTCGGACGGGAGAAGTGTGGCTGGATGGTAGTAAAGAGAAGGAAGATAGTTAAGACTGATGGAATGGAACTACCAGTGGGCCAGACATACAGACCAGCTACAAGTACCTTGGTATCCCACAGTCACATGGGAACCATGTTGAGGAGGCAAGGAACACAGCAACATCCAAGTACCATCAAAAAGTAAGGCAGGTCTTGAAGAGCCAGGTCAAAGGGAAAAACAAGAACCACACCATCAACACTTGCGCCCTACCAAATACCCTGCTGATATAGTGAGCTGGCCAAAGGAGGACATGGTGGCTGCTGATGTGAAGGCCTGGAAGCTCCTCACAATGTACAGAGATTTCTACCCCAAGTCCAACACCCAGAGACTCTACACCAGCCGGAAAGAGGGAGGGCAGGGTCTGGTGAGTGTCAAAGCCACTGTCCTGAATGAAACCCAGAGCATCCAGGAGTACATCAGTAAGATGGCCCCCAAAGATAAGCTGCTGAGAGAATGCCTGAGGCAGCAGCAGACCTGGGAGGAAGTTCAAGCAGAGGAAGTGCCATGGTAAGACAAGCCCCTGCATGGGATATACCATTGACAGATAGCTGAGGTGGCTGACGTTGGGAAATCCTACCGGTGGCTGGAAAGGGCTGGACTAAAAGACAGCACTGAGGCATTGATCATAGCAGCACAAGAACAGGCACTAAGCACCAGATTCATAGATATAGGGGTCTACCACACTAGACAGGACCCAAGCTACAGACTGTGTAGAGAGGCCTCAGAGATAGTCCAATTCATAGTGGCAGGGTGTAAGATGCAGGCAGAAACAGCATATGCTGAATGGCACAACCAAGTAGCTGGCATTGTGTACAGGAACATCTGCACAGTGAATGGGCTTGACCCTCCCAAGTCCAGATGGGGGATTCCATAGAAGGATGTGGAGAATAACGGCTAAGATCCTATGGGACTTCCAGATCCAGACGGACAGGCAGGTACTGGCCAATCAACCAGACATCGTGGTAGTAGACAAGGACCAGAAGACAGCAGTGGTGATCGATGTAGCCATGCCAAGTGACAGCAACATCAGGAAGGAGTATGAGAAGCTGGAGAAGTACTGGAGGCTAAAGAAGGAACTAGAGAGGATGTGGAAAGTAAAGGCCAAAGTGGTCCCAGTGGTGGTAGGAGCACTTGGAGCTGTGACTCCTAAGCTGGGAGAGTGGGTGCAACAGATCTCAGGAACAATATCAGAGCTCCCTGTCCAGAAGAGTGCAGAGCTAGGAACAGCTAAGATACTGCGCAGAATCCTCAAACTCCCAGGACCCAAGATTGAAGAAGACACAAAGCACCCATAGGGGTGGGAGGGAGGGAGGGAGATAGATTTCACAGGTGCAGGTTTGTTGTGGTCTGTATTATGGTGTAATGACTAGGCTTTAAAACTTACCTTGAAGCCAGCACATTTTCAGTGCTGTAGAACACGGATGGTTGTCATGACAACTCCAGAGTGTTAAAAATGGCAAGTCAGTGGTGAACATGTATGAGAAATATTGGTGGTGAAGGTGGGGGCGTGAGATGGAGTGGGTTTCCCTTATATTTTTCTTAGAAATGTTTCTTCAGAGGCACTTGAATGAAAGATGAGAGTCATCTTTCTGCTTATTTTAAAACGTCGCAGTCTTTTAGCTCAGGAATTCTGTAGCATTGTTTGATGGATTTTTTTCTTCTGTTTTCCAAAGGGGTCAGGCAGAACTTCATTACATGGAGCTTTTTCCTGTTTTAACTTGTAGAATTTTTAGCAATTATTAACCACTGGTTCCAGAATCCTCAGTGCAGAGCTGAGCAATCATTTGGTGCCAAGAGCCACCCTTAAATTTAAGGCTTTATGGCCCCACCCACCTTGTGACCCTATTACAAATGTGGATGAGGCTGTACTTTGGGGAAAGTTTTAAATTTCTTTGTTTTTTAACAGTGATATTCTTATCTAGGGGTTTATATTACAGTACTGTTTTCATATGTTTTCTAACACAGAATGGTGAGAAACTACTGTCGGTTTTCATCTGTTAAAGTCAGTTGAGTTTTTGAGAGCCATAACAAAGGGCCTTAGGGACTTCATGCTGTCCTAAGGCTGCAGGTTGTGCATCCCGGCATTATAAAATGAACAGACTAATTCGTTTGGAACAGCTCTGAGGTTCACAGTATATATGCTGAGAGAAGGGTTGAATTATAGTCAATGGGGCTGGTGGAGAAGAGTATTCCAAATCCTAGAGTAGATTTCACCAACTTGGCACTCTAATTATCCTGGGAGCTCTCAGAATTTCTTGCCAGCATTACTGGAGAATTCTGAGATGCAGTCTCCACATATTTGGGCAGGTTTACTACATACCCTGGTTTGACCAGGAGTGTCCAGTTTTGTGCTCTGTTCTAGGAGTGCTGGCTGATTTACAAAAGTTCTGGAAAATAGGGCTATAGATACCTGCAAAGGGTAACATAGATTTAACCAACTGGCACAACTTCTCCAACAAAAATGGAGTGAAGCATTGCAAATTATACATAAGTGGTAAAAAACTAAAGCAAGTATTTGTGTACCTTAATAGAATGTTTGCTGACCCTGGGAAAACGGATGGAGTAATTTTAAGACATGCAAATACTGGTAGAAAGATAGTGGGTAATATGTGAAACATAACTGTTGTTAGAAGCAAAAAGTTGTGTTTCTGTGCTTCTGTCTGCTTTGTTATATGGAAATGGGAACTGGGTATCTAAACAAACAGTAACAACAAGTGTGGATACAGTACTTAAGTAGTGATGTGTTAAAACAAAAAGAGAGAAGGTCAAGAATGAATGGGTGCTGAATGAATTTGGATTGAATATAAAACTGAGCAACTAGTATGAAACAAATATATTGAGGTGGCATGGTTATGTAGAGAGAATGAAGAAGAATCAGTCACACAACTAGTATATGAAGGAAGAGTGAATGAATCGAGGAAGAGGAAGACTGAAAAAAGTTATGATTTAATGGAATTTATGAAATCTTCAAAAAGAGAAGTATAAAGAACAGAAGGCAGTACATGAAGCATTGCAAAATCATAGTGGAAACAAGGATCATCCACAAGGATGGAAAGATATAGATAGGTATAATGAATGGTGTCTGTGTAAAACAGATTTAACTATACTTCCTTTTCTTACTTCATCTCTTTAATTTCTTTGCTTGGTATTTTTACTCCCTTGCTGTGCTTTATATAACATTGCTTATAATAGAATAGCATGATGGGAATATGTCTCTGTAAATCTGTTAATTGTTTAGAGATGGTTTGATTAAAGTGGCAGAGAAGTTACAATAAATATATAAATACATTAACCAATAAGTTGCAATAATTTTATATAGTTTTTCCTGTCAAACACAACTATCTGGGCCTTTGATACATTAATTTTCAAATCCATACCCCTTGTTGAATCATGCTATAGATCATTCAGGTTCTCAGCCAACAGAATGGCATCATCTCTATACAAAAATGCATGTACATTCACATCCTGAACCAATGCACCTCTAAAATCACTGCAAGTACCCTTATATATTTATCAGTACATTAAACAAGGGGCATTCTGCATCATTCCCCCTTCCCTTAATAACATAACCACGCAACATACCTATTAATTCATTCTCTTTACCATTTATTATTCTTACATTCTAAGTTTGATCTTCCATATTCCATTATTGTCATCAGATGGGCTTCTAGATGTTGAACTCTGCCATCCATCATGGTTTTGGTCAATTGGAGCTTTTAGGTAACACTTTTTTGTGAGATAAAGAAGGTATAGACTAAGTTAGCAATCTTAATCTGCAACATTTCCTTCTAATGATAAGATAGTACTGGTCAGTTTTGACACATTTTGGCCAGTGTGCCACAAGCTTAACCAAGCCCCTGTTTTACCCCAATTATGCTTATGCTATTCTGTGTAAAGTGAGATTTCTGATGTAGAGACTACTTTGTAAACCAGTATACCATTTCTTGGATCTCATCAACTAGGAAGTACTTGCAGTGTATTGATATACTCAAAACACAAAGCATATCGTGGAAAAACATAGAAAGGATACCGTGAAATCTAGGAAGGAGATTACGGATTACAGCCAACCAGAAAGGAACAGACCCATTTAGTTTGCTTTGCTGCTGTCAAGATGATGGGCTGATTTTGTACTTGGGTTCTAGTGGAGTGAAAGAATTGCATAAGGCAATAGATGTCCATGCTATCACTACCTTGGTTTGCTTCTGACTTTTGAATACTCTTGGCTTAGGAAGGAAGTAGCTGTAGTTGAACCATTTTCATGCATGTTCTTGATTATGGGTAGGCAACCTGTCTCCCCAAGAGCTCCAAGTCTTCTTTTTATGGCCTTCATATCTTTCTCTATCCATAATTGCTGAAAACCAGTGACACAATCACCATCCATTTTGAGGTGGGAAAGAACTAAAAACTGTATCTATTTTACAGTTAAGCTGTAAAATAGGCCTATTGCAGTTCAAAAAGAAAAAAACCCTTTTATTTATTTTTGCCTTCACTATGATTAAAATCCTGTGCTCTGTGAAATATAAACATTTATTGGCATCCACCAGCCAAATTTAAATGGTGAGAGGGAAAAGTGAACTGTCTGGGCAGCAGTCCAAAACTCCCCATCCCTTGCACGCTAATCCAGTGTCTTCATCCTACGTGCTGCGTATCACTGACTGAGAATGAAAGATGCAGTAAGCCTGTGTTGTGACATAAAAACTTCAGAAAATAAAGGGACAGCAATGACTTTTCAACTACAGTTTGCAGATGAGAGATTTAGTCAGTACTGGGGAAATGCTGTCATCGGCCAAGCTCTTAGGCAGATGTTTCCTGAAAGTTTGCACCCTACAGGAGTGCCAGGACTTATAATTCCTTATAAATTAACAGCATCTCATCAATCATCTTCTGTAAAGGTTATAGGCCCTAATTTTGCATCTCTGAGCCTCTTCCACCTATACTTGCTAAAAATTAGTGGGGTAATTTCCCACTATTTTAGAAACACACGAAAGCTATAGTGTAAATTCTAAACGTGGCTTAATATACAGTACTTAAACAAGCAAACGAATCCCTCTGCAAATCTCACTCCAGCCTCAGTAATTCTGGAGAGATCCAAGTTCAAACTTGCACTCAGCTGTGGAGTTCACTAGAGAATCTTGCACTCATCACTCTTTGGTCAGCAGAGCCGCCTTACAGGGTTGCTTTGAGAATAAAAAAGAAGTGAATAACGTTTGCTGTCTTCTGTTCTGTGAGGAAAAGAAATGGGATGTAAATGCAGTAAACTGTAATATCTCTAGATGTGAGCAGCTGACTCCATATTCAGCTTCCAAAAGGTCATGAATGGGGCCAGAAGTTAATAGCTCTTAGCTGTAGTTTGTGCCCAGCATGTTTTGTTTAGAGATACAGTATATAGCTTTTTTATCTGGAGGCTCTACTCAGATGATATTGCTAGCAATCATGACTAAAGCTTTCATTTATGCATTTGCTAATTCTCCTTTTAAAACTATCTGGACACTGTCCCTTACGTAAAACCGTATCAGCTGGGGTGATGGTGATTAATCATTCTAGAATGGTTGAGGGGGAACGATCTGATTCTGGATTTGAAAGTCCAACACACCAAAAAGGCATCAGCTGGGGAAGGTGACTAGGAATACCTTCACTACCAGTTGAAGCAAAACAGGATAGTTGGAACATTCAGAAGTACATTGATCCATTAAGACTGTATATGTAAATAAAATCCTTAAAAATAGGCACCTTTTGACAGCAGTCATCCAAGCCATGCGGTTTGGTTTCTGGACTTGATAGGAATCTGTTTGCTCTGTGGTTATGGGATGCCAGCTGTGTTTAAAAAGTTGCTCTCCCCAGATGCCTTCTTGCCCCTTGATATTCAAATGCCTAGAGAAATGACAATGCTTTTTTCTTTTCCAAAACACATTATCAGGTTTTAATGAAGACCTAAGAGCAATGGCATCTGAAACATTGCTGATGAGATATCTGGGTGTTAGCTTTTTCTTGTTGATTTACTGTTTTCTGTCTTTGTCTCACTGTTTCTTTTGCTTATACAACTATTTCTGCCATTCATTTCTATTGAAGGTTTAATTTTAAACCAGAGGTATACTATACTACCAAAATCCTAGGGACCTTTTTTGGCTCTTGAATGCCTTAGCTGCCATCCACAAATAACTCCAGATATTGTTACCAAATTATACTTTTCAGTGGGACAGGAAATTTATTCATTACATGACTGGATAATAAGCATTTTAATTGTATTTAATTTTAATTATATGCAAAATACATTAAATCAGAGTTTATGTTGTGGCAGCTTTACCCTTGACTTTTTGAAATGGGACTCCCAGTACATCACTCTAAGGGCAGAAAAATTGCATGCTTCTATGGACCTCTTTTAAAAAAAAAAAAAAGTTAGAGGCCTAGAATTTCAAGTATTCATTGCCATTTCTTGAATCTTCTGTCATAATGTTCACTTCTCACTTATAACAATGAAAGGATTGTTGCTGGTAGAGAAACTGTTGCTAATGGATTCACAGAATTACAGAGTTGGAAGGTGTCAGTAAGGCCATTGAACTCTACCTTTTGTTGAGTGCAGGAATCCAAATTATTTGTTGGTTTTACTGCATCTCAGATAGAAGGCTGTCTAGCCTCTGCTTGTACACATCCAGCAAAGAGGAACCTGTCCCCAATCTAATTGGTTCTTTTGCTGAACTACTCTTACTAGCAGAACTTTGTTTCTAACATTCAGATGCTGCCTTCCTGTAACTTAAATCCATTATTTGGTAGTCTGCACTCTGGAACAATAGAAAACAGGTCCTAATCTTCTTCTGTAGGATATCCTTTCAAGTATTTGTAGAGTGCTATGAGAGCACTCAACACTAAACGTACCCAGCTCCTTTAACCTCTCTTCTTAGGGCTTAGTTTCTAGTTCCTTGATCATCTTTGTTGTCTTTCTATGAATTTGTTCTAGTTTCTCTTTAGGTGTGGAGCCTAGAACTAGACACTATACTTGAGGTGGGATCTTACCAAGGTAGAATAAAGCAGAATGATTTATGACTTTAGCTAAGGCATATTAGTAATGTGTAATGGAACTGTCCCTACTAGTAAGTAACAATTCTGAATATTGTCCTAAAAGTTTGGCAACTGCTCTTTCCTCTTCAGAATCTGGTTTTAAAAAAACATGCAATCATAGAGTTGGAAGGGGCCATTTAGGGCATTAGCTTAAATCTGCTGCTTAGTTCAGGAATTCAAATTAAAGCATCCCTAACAGATGGCTGTCCATATATTTACATATGTGGAAAAAATATTCATTTGGTTGACATGAAGTGCAGACCTAATTTTAGAATGTAACATTTTGACATTCTGGCATTCTGTTGATGTATATAATATCTTCACACACATCTATAACAGTTTAGATAATCAGGAAAGAATAGGGTTGAGGACATAACTGCTGCTATTGACTTCTGTCCAAATAAAGGAACAAAATGCTATTTGATACTGACATCTTTGGGGATTTGTGCATTTCCTTAGATCTTCCTTTTTATTTTTTGTTCCATTGCTTTAATATATAGAAAAAGAAAAAGAAGAAAAGGAAAAAAAGAAAAAGAAAACAAAAACTAGAGAAAGTAAAGGAAACAAAACTATACTATACTACTTACAGAAAATAATTCAGCCTAATTTTTAAATGTATAATCAGACCTTGACTACACAAAGTAATATTGATCAGCCTTTCTTTACATTCATAAAGAACCAGCTCATAAACAGAAAACCCCCCACATATATTAATCCAAGATTTTAAATCCATCTTTTTAGCATTGAAGAATAACCTTTTTTGCTCCCCCTCCCCATTTGATTAATTCACAATTCTTCATGTAGTGATACATTCCAATGTTTTTTAAATTAATTCAGAAGCACATTTACATCTTAAACTTGATTCATCTTTGCAATACCACATTAACAGACTTATGAATATTAAAGAAACTGGGGTAATGGAACAACCCTTTGTCATATCAGCAAGTGTTTTGTCAGACATTTTACCCTCCCAGCATAATATTATTAGCTAACACCCTTTAGTCATTTTTTGAGATGATCTCTCTCTTTTTCAGGATTTCCTCACCCCATTCTTCTGGAGGTTGAAGCATTCTGTTTGTACATGTGAGAGTAGGAATCTAACCTGAGCAATTACTGTATTATTCAACCAGGTTTTATGAGTATAGTAAAAAGGAAATCAGTTTACAGGAAACCCTAGCCCCTAAATAACTACATCTTGCCAAGAGAAGAGCCAGACGTATGTGCTCTGTGCATACCTGGAAATGAAGGCAGAAGGAAGGAAGTGACATGAGATTAGTAATCTCTTAAATAGAGTGCAGCAGAGTGCCAAATTAAATCCTTAACTTTCTATGTACATCTCACTGCCTCCTTGTGGACAGTAGGCCATGAGGTGCTAAAGACTCAGTTTCATTGGATTCCCACCTCCATCCAGAACTTTCCTGGTGTTCCCCTTCATCTTGACCCATTCACTTTTCCTTTATATATTGGTTTTGTGATTCGATCCTCAATCATTCTATGTGACCAAACTGCCTCAATTTACTTCTTTTGTGCTATTATATTCAGTCCACATTAATTCAGCATCATTCATTCTTGAATATCTCTTCTTGTTTTATAATGTACACTTCTTATATAGCATTCACCTTCTGTGTTTGTCCTGACATGCCAGGAGAAACATGACAAACTGGGCAGAAGCGTGCTTTTATAAATAGATACTTTTACTTCTCTCACAAACATTCATTCCTCTCAACAAACTTTCTACCAGCATTTTGCACATCATGGAATTTCTCCATTTCCCCATGTTTAGTAAACTTCTACAAATGTACACAAATTCATTTACTTGCTCTAATTTTACTCCATTTTCCCTATCAAGCACAGCTACTTTTCATCACCCTTGTACCTTTCACAAATTCTCTCACTCTGTCATCAGAAAATTTTATTTTTTACATGTTTTAAATTATTCAGAAAGTTAATCAAATAGTCACAAAGAAAAAGAGAAAAGAAAAATTGTATTAATATACAAGAAAAAAATGAGAAAAATAAAAAAATAAATAAAACCATTAAGAAACTTCTTGGTTACAAATTATACTCTTCCCTCCCATTGTGCTTCAACTGATGAGTGTGATCAATATATTTATAAGCATTAGGAATTGTTTCTGATTTCTATTTAAGTCCCTTTGTCTATTTTTTTTCCTTTGGAAACCATAGTATCAGAGTTTGCCTTGTTGTGTAATATGTGATATATAAGGGAGCCATTCTTGCTTAAATTTAGTTACACTTCTGTTGTGAATATATACTGTTAATTTTGCCATTACTGTGTATACTCCCAAGTTTAGTTTCCCAGTCTGACATTTTTGGCAAAGTATCTCTTTTCCAGTGTTGTGCCAGATTTATCCTTGCGGCTATCAACATGTATCTTAATAAATTATGATATTTTTGTTTATATGTTCTGGAACAATTCCAAGCAGAAATATTTAAGGTATGATTGAAATTATAATTTTTTTTGGTATAATATTGTGTATTTCTTTCCAGTACTTTTTGAGATTTTTTTGCATAACCACATATGATAGAATGTTCCTTCTTTATCATGACATTCCCAACATTTCTTATTTGATGATTTATCAATTTTTGTGATTATTGACAGAGTTATATATCATCTGTAAAATATACCAATTTTCCCTTAAATTATAACTTGGGGTAAATGTTATTGATTTTTTTTCATAATTATTCCCTTTGTTTTATTGTAATTGTTTCTTTAAAGTTTTGTCTGGCGTGGTGGTTTAAGGTACCAGGCTAGAAACTAGGAGATTGAGTCCTAATCCTGCATTAAGCACAAAGCTAGCTGGTTGACCTTGGGCCAGTCACTCTCTCTCAGCCCTAGGAAGAAGGCAATGGCAAACCACTTCTGAAAACCTTGCCAAGAAAACTACATGGATTGGTCCAGGCAGTTACCAGGAGTCAAGAGTGACTGGAAGGGACCAAATCAAACAAAAAACACTTAACAATGCTCCTTAATTGTTCATTTTAAGAATACTGTTGTAGTGGGGAGCAACTGGCCCTTTAAATCACAAGCCAGCCTGATGTGCCCAGAGGAAGTCACCTGACCCCTGAGGGCCAATAAAGGAAAAGAAGGGGGTTATGTCAGTTTTTGGGTGGGAAAAGTTTTGAGACTCTTTGGAGAGAGTCAGCTGGAGTCCTGGATGAGGGCTTACCTCAGGCAAGGTGGGAAATTGAGTTGCTTTGGCTGTAGTTAGAATTGCATTAGGGTTGTTTTTGCATTTTATTTTTTTAAACAGTAGTTGTGTGTGTGTGTTTAGAACCTCATCTTCTTTTGAATTTTTGTTTCAATCCTGACCGGTTGCTTTCTATTACTTGCCTCAGCTTAGCTGAGCTACTGACTCCCAAAGTCTTTGTTTGGTTTCCCCTTCTGTATTTAGCCAGACTCAGGTAGGGTGGGGATTTCCCCTTCAATACTCTCCTGGTTCCCCAGAGAGCAGGTGTGGAAGGGAGAATCAGTTTATAATGAAGGGGTGGTGGCAACGAAGGGACCTAATTTGCTGTTCAGCCACAGGCACAGGTTACCTCAGGTTCTGAGGTACTTAGGTTCTACCTTCAGAGGGAAGGGCTGGTTTGACCCTAAAGATGCTTTCCTTATTACACCTCTAGATTTAGAATAATCCAAAACATATTTCAGTACTGATACTAATTTGGGACTTTAGATGCTGCTAATCCATCTACATCAAATTGTGAAATCAGTAGAGATTTTAACAGAATATACTGCCATTTTGCAATTTTAGGCAATCCAAGTTGCTGTTGCAATATTTCAGTTTAAAAAAATTGATTAGCAATAAACTGATCTTAAGTACTATTAGCTCTGTGTGATTTACCTGTTAGTTTTACTTAAAGATTATCCCCAGAGTGTATGTTTATCATGTGAATAGGAATGAAACTCATATTTCCATCCCAATATCTTCTAAATGTGCCAAATGTCTCTCTCTTTAATAGAGGAAATACAATGATGCTATGAGTGAAAATAGAGCTTAGGCCCTGCTATGATCTCAGAAGGACACATAATACCTTTCTAATTATGCCCATAATGTATTTTTACTTGATTGCATGTACTCCATAGAGAAATTGATATCAAAATACGACAAACCTGAGAATCCGGAAAATTATATTTACCCATTACTATATGATAGCCTCAGTTTAAATAAAGAAAATCTAGGTGTTTGTCCTTTGCATAAAAAAAAAAAGTCTTAATATCTTATCAATACTGTATGCTTGAAGTAACTTAAACGTATTGGTTTAGGAAAACTCTAAAAAATATTAGCAATCTTGAACTGATAAATTACTTTTACAACATTTAAACACAATGGAATATTTAGCTTTCTATTTATATCAGTTTTAAGCTGAAATAAGATTCTCAGATTCACAAATCCTTTTTACAAAAATAGATTATTCCCATCAAGAAAGAAGATGGGGGAGATGAGTTAATGACTAAAGATTACAGAATTGAATGGATACTCCATGAAATTAATGAACTATGTACATTGTAGGTTGAAAGATCTGTCAGGAAGCAGCTCAGAATACTGTGTGACACAGGGCATATTGAGGAACAGTTGAGATTCACTCTCCCTAGGGCATTGACCCTGGGATGGCTTTTTCCCCCAAACCATGTTCCTGTACCTTTAGCAGTGGACTGACTTGCAGTATAAGTATCTGCTAAAGCTTACTTTCATGCTATGATTAGCATATTCAGTTACAAAGCTTAGACAGATTTTATGGTCATGGTGGCAGTTCAAGTTCTTCTTGTTACTGCCCCTCAAAATTAATGTTCCTTTATCAGTTACTGTTTACGAGCTTGCTATTTGTTATGTCAGCATGAAATGATCTTATATGCTTTAACCCATTGATTGGCAGCTGCCCAAGTCTGTGATAGTTGCTTGGAACAACTTTGTATTCTGTGCTTCTGTATTCTGTAAGTGCTAAATAGAAAAATAACCAATACTTTTTAAAAATGGAATGCGTAGTTATTCCTCTCTTTCCATTTTATATAAATAATTCTATTTATATAATAAATATAAATAGACACCTAGTTGCCTTTGCCTTCTTTTATGCTCCTGCTTCTTCCTTGCATCCTTGCATTGTGTATTGTTCCTTTTGCTTGAAATTATCTTTTTCTACATCCTCTTCCTTTTAGGTCCACTTCTTTAGCTTACTCCACATCTAGAGAAAAAATAACCTCTCTTTTGTGATGGCTGATAACTGTAATTTATCCCCTCTTTCATTTAAGATCTTATCCAATGTTGCCATCTATCTGTGCACCATCTGTGTGGGTATCATGTCTTACTACATGGCAGACCGTAAGCACCGCAAAGCCTTCCTAGAAGCTCGGCAGTCTCTGGAGGTCAAGCTCAACCTTGAGGAACAAAGTCAGCAGCAGGTAAGAGTCGAAGAGCTCCATCTGTAGCTTCTATTTCGTTTCTGTCTCATATCTACATGGGCAAGTCAGAACTTGGGTTTAATATCTAGGAAAATCCATTTTCTCAGTTTTTGATTTCTAGATTTGTATGTAGGTATATATGAATGTGCATGGCAGAACTGACTTTGCATCAAATTCCAGATACATGAGTTTGTATGGCTGCCACCACCATCATCATCATCATCATCATCATCATCATCATCATCATCATCATCATCATCTTATTTGTTAAACTTCTACTGTTGGTTTTTAGCTGAATGCTGTACATCATGGAGGTGTATCACTTTGGCCATATTGGAGTATGGATAAACAGATAATGATAGTCAGAATGTATGGGGGTGATTATTTTATTTACTGATTTTGACCATGGGATTTCTATATCAGACTTTAATTGTAGTTTTCAGGGTTGCTCACAACAGTGTAATTTAAACAATGAGAACAGAAATACATTTCAAAACAAATAGCTAAAAGTTTTTTAAAAGCTTGGGAGAATGGGAATAGTCTTTGTCTGGCATCAGCAAAGCATAAGAGATAATGTCCTTGAGTGAAGACTGCTAAACTGCTATGGTTATGACACATGCAGGTGATGTCATCATGCAAATATTTGCATATATGAATCCTGATATCTGACATAAATTGTGGCATTTGCATGATGACATCATTCCACACATTTCACCCTTTATCTTCTCCACTCCCCCACCCTGATCAATGCCCACAGGTTAAAATTTTAACACTGTATCCTTTTTATGGTCTGTTCTATACAATTTGCAATTGTGTGTTGACAGTTCCTGCTACTCCACCTGAGAGATTTCATAGCACACTCCCAATGAGCATCATTTAAATGCTACAGATATTATTGTAAGATTTAAGTTCTTGGGAAGATAAAATTTTATGAAATATTTCAAGGTATATTGTCTATACTGTCTATACTATACTGTCTATACTGCATGTCAGTATGGCTTTTTTTCTATTCCTGAATAAGCTGATAAAAGCTTCCTATGTGGGTTAAAAGCAACATAGTGGAAGATGGAATTATTGGTAAGGTTTGTACAAGGATGAGAAATACTGAGGTACTGCTTCTTTTGAGAGAAGAAAATCTGTGCTTGGCTTAGTTTATTGATTCATCAGGAAAAATGTATATTGGGACAGCCAATGAATGGCTCTTGATTTGTGCAAAGTTTTTATAATAATTAGGGATTGTGGTTGAGCTTTCTTTATTAATTTACCAGCATTTCATATAAAAACGTCCAGACTAAGAAAACCAATCACTTAAAACAAAAACAATGACATGGAACTCCCTGCCTTTGATAATGGGAGTGGGATCTTCAGAGGTTCAGGTCCACAATTGCTCCTTACCAAAATTCTGGATTCAGATTTATGTTATTGGAACTTATTTTTTTTAATGGTTTGCAATTTTATAATTTGATCATGTATTATTTTAACCTTTGTGGACAGTTGGGTCTTTTGAAAAAGATATATTCTTTAGATATATTTACATTAGTAATAATATTTCTTCCCAGCTTATCATCTTATTGGTTGTATTGGTTAGGGCTGATAAGAATAAGAGTCTAATAACACTAAGATACCAAACTTTTGCCCAATTCTGGTCTTCACTCTCTTATTCCACAGCTTTCTCTGGAATATCCTCATCAAATTGCTGAAAGTCCTCTTCAATTTAAATGCTGTTCCACTTAGCTACTGTTGGAATATTTTTGCTCATTTGAGATACACCAATCAGGGTCTGGTGCAAAAGACATGCATTTTGGATTTAAGAATTCTGAACTGAGGATGTATTTCAAGTATCAAAGCTTTGTTCATTTCAGCAGTATAATTTAGGCTGGGATGTTGGGGGAGTCATTTTATTATGATAGTTAAGTTACTGGGGTCAGAAGACTTGATTACGGAATTATTTACAGGCCTGGTTCAACTTTCTGCCCATCCTTGCCCTAACTAATATCCCCACCCACTGATCATCTCAAAGGATGGGAAGTTGGGCAAAGCCATGTTATAGATTGGAGGCAAAGGTGCAGGTCAAGCGCACGAGTTGGGGGAGGCTGAGGAAGGGCCAGCACAGGCTGCGTGCAAGTTGGGGAGGGCTGGTGCAGGTTATGCACAGACAGGGAGGTGCTGCAGGCAGGAGAAAAAGCAGGAGCGACTTATTGGAGCAACTTGTGACCTTCCCTGCTGGTTTCCCCATTGACTTTGCTTGCGGGAAGCCGGCAGGGGAGGTTGCATATGGTGATAATGTGTCCGTGGCTCCCTGCGATGTTGCAATCTGCATGGGTGGTGTTGCAACAGTTGGAAGTTCGAGGATTGGTCATACGTCCATTTTTTCAGTGCTGCTGTAACTTTGAATGGTCACTGAACAAATGGACGTAAGCCGAGGACTACCTGTAAATCACCATCTGGTTTGTTAAACATAAATTATCTTTTCCATATTTATTTTTGTTCCTTCTTTCCTTTCTTGCTTTCTTCTGTCCATGCATCTGTTCTGGATGTAGTAGTAAAATAAATTCTAACACAATTAAAGTAGTAAAATAAATTCTAACACAATTAAAGCACATATTGAGACTAGCTTGAAAAAGCAGAAAATAGAGACATCCAATGTCCACTTTATTATTTACTATATTGATTTATATAGCTGACTATCTTGTAATCACAACTCATGTTAAATCAGATTTGTGAAAAACTTTGAAAGCTTCAGTTTGTTTGCAATCCAGACTGGCTAAACAAATAAATTGCTTCTGGGGCTTGTTTGTTGTGGCATGTGAATAGGGATCCTTGGCTAGACTTTCTGGAATAGAAGCCAAGAATAAATCAGGAATAAGTCAAGAATTCTAATTCTGGATTCCTAAGAAGAAACAGATCAGAGATCATGGTTTGGATCCCATACTAAACAAATACAGTAATGGAAAGACCTGGACTTGTTTGATGCTTTTGCTGGCAGAAAGCAACATATATTGACAATAGATACACTAATCAGAATTCTTTCTAG
The DNA here is from genome assembly GCF_059951505.1 of Python bivittatus. Classification (NCBI taxonomy): domain Eukaryota; kingdom Metazoa; phylum Chordata; class Lepidosauria; order Squamata; family Pythonidae; genus Python; species Python bivittatus. The sequence goes on from NW_028277096.1 coordinate 2,324,000, forward strand.
TTCTGTAGCAAGTGAACATGATCCATATCTTCCTGTTAATCCAGCTTGGCTCATCTTAATGAGAAAGGCCAAAAGCTAGTAGAATGAGATCTTGCAATTCTTCATAAAAGCAGTAAAAAATGTCAGTACCATAGCTTGAAGGGCCCTTTCTTGTAAAAGCCCCCCATCCTTAGTGTTAGTCTTTCACCTAACTGAGGGAAAATGAAGCAAGATCTGATTTGAAACAGAACTGGGGTGAAAGCTAACAGAGTGAGGTGCTATTTCTAAGTCATACGGGTCCTAGCATATGAAGACCTTTCATTTTAAATTAGTCCTTTTGACTGGATTTCTTTGTGATGCCCAAACTATAGAAATCCCTTCTGGGGGGATACTAGCATGATCTTACTCAATTAGACTTGTTTGGGTGTTATTCAAAATATTCCTGTCCCTTCTTTTTAAATTCAGAGACTTTTCAAAGCAACATCAAGTATTAACAAACAGTGGACTTCCTGTGAATGCCATTGCGAGCTGACGTCTTGCTGGCTAGTAAGACAGTTTTTGTGAGGGAAATTGTAGTTGGATGTTGGATCTGGGCTGGCATAATCTCTCCAGATCAAAGGAGAGATTGTTGAGATCATCCATGTGACTCCAGACAGCTGCTACTCATGAGTAAACCGTGGAAAATGTTTTATGGTCAATGTATGAGTGTCGTGGCTGGGAGTTAGGATTACGTCAAGGTCGCACTCACAAAGCAGCCTTATGGACACTAAGCTCAACTGAGCCTTATATCTTAATCGCTTTTTTGGATTAATTTTTCATGTGTTGTATATTGGAGAGATTAAGGCCCTTCGGACTGGCAAGGTTTTACTGTATTCATCAGGTGATTCTCTGCCTGCTTAAAAGATGATGCTGTAAAATTGATCTTAAACATCTTTAAAATATATGGGTTTTTTGGACTATGCAGCAAAAGGGTGCTTAGTATATGGATTTTGGAAAGTTAATAATGGATTAAGGGGCCAGATAAATTTGGAATTATAGTTTTGAATTTATTATAAGATAACTTCTCATGGGAAAATGGTGATTACTTTTGTTACTTTATGATAAGGAGACCTTGAAGGTTGGACATTACAAGGAGCCAGAGGACAAAGAAAATGGAGCAGAAATCCTCAGTGCAAACTTTTAAATATCTCTCAGCCAAGTTATTGGATAGAATGGATCAGTTGCTTAAGAAACTGGACAGAACATGCTTTAATGAAGTTGTAAAAACAAGAACAGGTTGTAATGGATGCTTATAAAATTAATTTGAAGGAGGACATAAATGTAATGCAAATGGATCCATTTGATGATTTATCCCCTAAAGGAGAGATATCAAACCAGGAAATTGATCTGGATAATTTTTTTTGTTCTGGATATATTTTTAGAAGTGACAAACAAAAGGATAAACTTTATCTAACGGACATGCAAAAACAATCTGTTAGAGTTCTGAAGGATTTTTGTTTGGATACACAGATGATCAGCAAATTACCTCTGGGAATTTTTTTTGAAGGGGTTAAAGAATAATTTTAAAAATTCAGGGAAGGTTTATAAGGTTGGTTTGCTTGATCAGGGCTAAAAGAGGAAAATAGTTATATCTGGCTGTCCTTACTGGACTTCTGCTGACAAAGAATGATTGATGAAGCATTTAGATTTTGGTTTTTTGTTATTTAAGAGATCAGTTATGGGGAGAAGAGAGATTATGTTTTATTTAGAGATGGTGATAAGCTTTCAAAACTGTTTTTACCTGCTGGGATGAAGGGGAAGTTCCTTTTTCCTTTTTCCTTTTTTTTTTTTCTTTTCCACACTCCCCCCTCCCCTTTTTGTGTTTTTCTGTTTGTATTTTTTGTAGTTTGTATTGACTTTTATTCTTTTCATTTATAATTCTTAATAAAATTATTTGAAGTAATACCAAACAGTAATACAAACAGTAATGGAGTGTAATAAAATAAGAGATCCTAAACAGCCATAAATAGTACATTGTGGAACAATGGTGACTGTACAAATAAACATGATAGTTTGATAAAGTCTGGGTAAAGTCTGCATCTGAAATTAAATAAGTATCCCTGGGGAAGGATATTTTATAGCTGGAATACCACTATAGAAAGAGTATTTTGGTCATCACCTAATTAAAGAATGATAAAAGAAAGCCTCTGAAGATAAGTTCATTTTAAAATCAAAATTTTGATGTAAGTTTTCTCTAACAGCAGGAATCTGGTCAGACCCAAAGTGAATTGTTGTTACTTTGCTGTAAGAAGTATTATTTTTAGCAAATCTTTCTCCTAAGCTCTTTCTGTTGTAGAGAATATAATGGGGGGAAATGACCAGTGTCCTCCACTGATCCATCCTTGCTCTCCTCCACATCATCAGACTAGTGATAGGGCATATCTCCCGTTTTAATGTAGGGAAGGCATGTCCTTTACAACTGAGCTGTGATCCTTCCACTACTGTCCCTTTGTATATTTACAGTGTGTGTATATGTCTGACTCTACAAAGACACTCAGTGCTTTAAAGAGTACATAGACACCATTAGCAGCTGCTGGGGTTTGATGGGTGGTCAGCATGGCCTGGCAGGGTCTCAAGCAGGAATGTTTCTGCCCTACTGGGGGAGCCAAAAGATTGAACCTGTGATCTTTGGCATGGAAAATAAGAGTTCAGCCACTGAGTTGTGACTTCTCCCAGCATGGACAAAGGTCCCCTAGAGTCGTTGGGAGCCAGGCGGCATATAAATCTAATACAGGATGATGATGATGATGATGATGATGATGATGATGATGATGATGATGATGATCCTTCACTAATGTGTAAAGAAGGACTGCATTTCATACTGAATATTGTAGGTGGAAAAAATGAAAGAGAGAGACAAAGTAGTTTCCTTACAAAGGTCATGTGGTGAATTTGTGGCAAATCTAAGTATTAAAGCAGAGTTTCTTAGTTGGTCTACTCTATTGTGAAAAAAGTTGGTCTAGCAAAGTGCAATGTTGTCATACGTAGTTAATAGTGTGGTTTTTAAATATTCAGCATATTTCATAGCAATCTTCTTGGTAGCTCCTGTTGGTGGCCTAATATGATTTCTCCCTCCTGACAGGCAACCTGCAGATTAGGACCACCAGAAATTTATTGCTAAGCCCCTTGTTACTCTGTGACAGACCTTAGGGTACATACTCCTCTATCTAGAAGCACATTTTGATGTTTGTTTAGTATATTAGTTGGGTACTTATTTATTTGTTGGATTCATATCCCGGCTTTCCTTCAGAAGCAAAAGGGAGCATACATAACACTCTGTCCTCCAGTTTTCCTCACAGCAACAACCCTATAAGGTAGGCTGGGCTGAGAGAAAGTGACTGGCCCATCTCCAGCTTATGTGTAAGAGCCATCTTCGTTCCTACTCAGGGGGATTTTACCTCTTTCCTAGAGTTTAAGATTTCTCATTTAAGCTTGTGTCTCATTGGGAGGATTCTCCCTTGTTTATACTATTATAGATTGGCCGTTTTCAGTGAAATCAAGCAAGAGACCATGGTGACAGTGCCGTTCCCATAGCAACCCATTCTCTGTATCTGCTACCAAAGAGTAACCCTCTCCAGGCCCTCAGTAAAAATCCACTTAATAATCAAGTTATTTTCATTCAGAGCAATTCCCAAAATAAAATTAGAACTTGCTTTTGGAACAAAAACTTCATGAAGATGGCTAACTGAATACAATAAAACCTCAGTTTGGCAGAGCATTTCTTTTCTTTTCGATGTAGCTTGTCTTCTCTTGTGGGCCTGTGCTAAGTTGGACTGCAGTGATGGGCCCACCATTGTATGTAAGTGGAACAGATAGGATATGCTGAACCCAACATCCCCTCTTAGATGGAGCACAGCGGAAGGTCAGATTTAGTTTGAAGGAGACAGTTTCTAAAATAACTGGGAGCCAAGCCACGTACGACTATATAGGTTAAAACTTATACTTTGAATTGTATTTAAAAAATCTATTGGTAACCAGTGCAATGCCCACAATATGAGTCCAATCCTGTTAAAACAGCCCTTACCAACCAGAAAGTGAACTGATATTTTGGGCCAACAGTAGTTTCCAGATAGTCTTCAAAGGCAACTCCAAGTTACATCAAGAACTGAATTGTATCTTGGCTGTTCTCAGCATTCTCACCTCATCAGTAATCTGGCCAATTAACAAAGACAGGAGACCTAATTAGTCTGACAGGCTTCATCTTTAAACATCATAAACTGGTCCCTAGAGAACTAAAATAAAGGTGTACCAAGATCTTTCTTTCTGATATAATTTGAATTATCTAACATGTCTGCAGTTTTCTGCAGTTTAAAACTGCAGAAACAATTCATTCTTAGCCCAAAGAGTGGGCTTTGAACCTTTGGTTATCTATAATTAGAAAATACTTTTTTCTGACATGAAATTTAACTCTATATTTGATTTTCAGAAAAAAATGTGTGTGCAGAGTTAAACTTCTAGAGATCAGCCAGTTCCCTGTACATGCATACATGTGTACGCACACACATGTGTACACAGAGATAAGGCTAATTTCACACAGAATTTTGGAGACTGGGTAGAAGAAAATTATTTAAAATTGTACAGGTGAGGCATATAAAGGGGAGAATTGGTAGAAGGAGAGAGGTTAAGCCCTTTAATTCTTCCTATAAATGTTCCTTGTCCTGCATTAATGTTGGCAACAACATTTTTCCTGTGGATTATGAGTAATTATGGTAAAATTTAGCGTGGGTGAGATCTGAAAGCAGAAAGCTGTTTTCCAAAAGAGGTCAGTAGGTCTTTTGTTGGCCTAGTGTAAACACACAGCAGAATAAAATCCTAAAATCTGATGCAACAGAATGAACCACATTAAGAAAGATTGCAGATTGATGCCAGTTTGGAATGTTGCTTCCCAACATACAGCATGGTGTGCAATGTGTCATTCCTTCATAGACAGACAGATGACCGACAGATAGGCCTGTGTTGCCTCCAATATAAAAAACTACTGCACAAGGTATCTCTATCAATTTGGGTTAGGTCTATAGTGGCAGGCATAAACTAGTCTTCCCCCCGCTTTTTTTCCCACTGAAACCTTCTGTCCTTTCTCTTCTTTTTTTCCCTTTTATTGTAATATTATAAATCTTGATATATTGTATTATTTCAATGCAGATTTCAATACAGTAATGTTTATATAATATGATTAAAATTATTAACATTCTTTTATTTAAAAAGCTTAAGGTATTGAAAATAAAAATAAAAAAGTAAAAATTCTATCAGTATTAATTGCCATTTAAGATGTCAATGTTACAAGCATAAGATTATTTAACTTTTCATCCAAAGTTGAGTATAAAATAAAAAAGAACCCCTTCAATTCACATCAAAGTATTAGTTATATAATAATAGTTTCAGTGTTGAACTAATTACTTAATATTAAGTTCTCCATTGTATTGTTACTTAATGTGTATGTGTGTGTGTGTATGTATGTATATATGTGTGTGTGTGTGTGTGTGTGTATGTATGTATGTACGCATGTTTATATGTTGACAGTATTGGAAAAAAATCTTACCAGGTTCGTTTCTGAGCCAGGAATAAAATGCACAGGCAGTTGCTTGAATCAGAGGTGAGGTTTATTTCCAAGAGCGTAATGTACACACTGAGCTGGTGGCTGCATTGAGACCTCCCCATAAGCTGCACTCAAAATTATATAGGGAAACCTTGTTAGTATTCCTCGAAAGCATGTGAAAGTGCACCCTTTAGGAATTCTGAGAAAATGCACTTAGCTAGTGTTCCAAGAGGGAGCACTCTATAGTCAGGGACCCCGCTGAGTTGTGTTTTCTCCTTGTTTAGCATTGTATACAGGAATATACACCTGAAAAGACGGGTGCTTCCTGTAGGCTGGCACTTCCCGCTGCATTTTAATCTTTGTGTTGAACTCTTTCTAACTGTAATTTTTAACTTTTTGCCCTGGCTACGCTGTATGAAAGGAAGAAGACAGTATGGTGGGAGGAAGATTTCCTTCCCACAATAAAAAGAAATAAAAGATAAATGAAGCAAATCTAACAAAAGTTAAAATATCTAAAAAGCAGAGAGAGAGAAAAAAAAGAAAAAGTGAAGTACAATAATAATAATTTTAAAAAATTATTGATCTCTGTCCCCCTTTTTATACATTTGCTAATTTGCGATATTTGTAAGCATTCTGGCCCCCTTAAAAGCCAGACTATAAATGGTTATATTTATCATGCTACTTGATGTGTTGTATGCAGGGGAACTATTCTTGCTTAAATTTATTTAAACTTCTATTGTGTATATATACTGTTAGTTTTCCCATCGCTGTGTATTTTCCAAGTATAAGTTCCCAATCAGATAATTGTCAGGATTGTGTTTTTCTTCTAGTGTTAAGCAAAGCTTATTCTTGCTGTTGTAAGCACAGACCTTATTAAATTATTATATTTCTTGTTAATTTTTTCTGAGATTAATAAGAACAGTTGTGGTTTCATTTCAAATTTAAATTCCAAAATTTTCTACATTATACTATGTATATCTTTCCAATACTTCTGAGTTCTTTTATATGTTCATCACATATGATGAAATGTTCCTTCTATTTCATAGCATTTCCAACATTTTTTTACAGTGTGATTTGTCCATCTTAGAAATTATTAATGGTGTTATATACCATTTATAAAACATTTTGTACCAATTTACCTTTAAGTTATAACTTGGTGCAAATTTTATAGATTTAGTTCATAATGCTCCCCATTGTTTTTTGAAATTTTGCATCTGTTTTGTCATCCAGTTTTTTTGTTTGTTCCATCCTTTCTCTTCTGATTTTGCACAAGTAAGTAACAGTTTTGGTGATAAGTTTGATCAATATAAGAATCAGATTTCTCAGCAAGACAGCAACATGCGGGGAAATGTTTAAACCTCCCTCTCCTGTACTGAAATCCTGATCAGTATTGGGGAATGGGAAATATAATTGTGTTTTGTAAGGAAAAGAAGTGGTATTCAAGGATGCTGTTAAGTAAAATCTAGTTTAATTTCATAGGTAAAATAGAAGTGACTCCAGTGCCTTAAGATCAAGACACATTCTAGCCCCCCTTGGAGAAGGAATAATGGAAAATAAGCAGTTATGTCTCAGTTTGGTTTCAGAATGCAACATTTTTAGTGCAGAATATTTTGGCTGTAGGCTTGTAAATACGAATGTAAACAGCAGTGTGCCAAGATACTGCAAGATTCAACACAACATTTTCATTTCCCAACCTCATACTGGTTGGGAACATATAACTGGTTGGGAACAGTAAAACATATCTGGTTTACTTGGGCTGGCAGAGCTTAAGAGAAAAGAAGACTATTAGAAAGAGGTGATTCCTTCCCTCTTTTTAAGAAAATAAGATGTTTATGTTTTCTTTTCATCCCACAATTTCAATCATATCTGTCCACTTCGTGTAATTGAACCTTGATGTAAGATGGAGTCACTATGGCAACCCATTTCCAAGACAGCAAAAGGCAAATATTTCCAGACAAGTCTGTTGGTATCAGAAAAAATATACAGAGAGCAACAAGGAAAGGTTTCTTTGTTGTCCAGGCACAGAGGTGAGCTTTCTCTATACAACAGATCGATCCTGTCTCTCCTCAATTTTCATTGAATATTGTAAAAGCTTGTGGCTAAAGGTCTGATTCTAAGGCAAGCGAGCAAAGAGAATAAAGACAGGAACACCTCTCATATATAGGTTGGTTAGAACAGTTGATTTGTTTGTTTGGACTTTATATGTGGGACTTGAGAGAATATGTTGAAATGTAGAGGCCACCTTTCTGAGTTGCAATTTGGCAGTCTTCTTCTATTAGAATGCTCCATTCTGGCTTCCCTTCCTCCCCCCATTGTCATAGAGACTCATAGAGTTGGAATGGGCCATTTAAGCCACTGAAACTAATCTACTGCTTCATGCTGGTGTCCAAGTAAAAGCATCTCCAACAGAGGCAGTCTAGGCTTTGCTGAACTCATCCAATGAAGGGGACCCCATCACTTCTAATAATTCCACTGTCAATTTTTTTTTTTTGGACAAAACTTTTTTTTTTGTTTCTTTCACTAACCTGAGCTTATACATACAGTAGCTTTGCTAACACTGTCTCTACAAATTTGGTTTACTTGTATACTCTTATTGTAACCCTGCTTCTCTTTACACTTCCTATATGTATCCTTTTTATTTTTTATTTTTATTTTTCCTCACTGGAGAACTTCCCCCTGACACTTTACTCCCTCCCTTCCAACACTCATACTTGTTTTTCCTGGGCTGCATTGGTTTATTTTTTCCTAGTTATCCTAGCTTTTTGGTATTGCAGCAAATGAATTCCTTCCATGTTTCTGAGCATTTCGAAGCCTTTCTTTTCTCCATCAGTGGTACTGCTTTTTCTACATAACTCTCAGCATTCATATGTCATTATCTCTTAGAAGGAATTATACAACCTAGTGGGTCCAAAAGGATTTCTGTTCACAGTATTGAGGCTGGCACAAAACTTAAGAGTACCCTCAATTTATAGCATTTATTATTAGTTTTAGAAGAAGTCTGGTTTTGCTAGAGTTTAGTGCCAAGAGCTGGCTGCAGTTCAGAACAAACACCCATACTTGATCATCATTGACCAGCCTAATTTAAATTAGGTAGCATTAATTACATTTTCAGCTGCACTATCAGTCTTTTAGAAGTGCATGTTTGTTCCTGGAACTGCAGATTTTGTGTTTGAGTGCACATTTAATTTTAAAAAGTCCATGGTAGCATCAGAGAACAGATCTATCATTTTTGGTAGTTTCACTAAGCTGAGTAAAAGGGAGGACAGAACAGACAGAAACCAAAGAGAAAGCTTATAAAAAGTCAACAGGATAATTCCAGATAAAAGATATAGAAATCAAATTGACTATATTATTGCTAAAAGGGTTGGACTTTGGAGAAGCAAGATAGGAAGAGTACTGACGCCTTTGAACTTTGGTGTTGGAGAATACTCCTCAGAATACCATGGACAGCCAAAAACCCCACATCAATGGATCATCAAACAAATCAATCCAGAGTTCTTCCTTGAGGCACAAATGATCAGGCTCAAGTTATCCTACTTCGGACACATCATGCAGTTACAGTGGTAATGGGTGCAATGTTGGAAGACCTGAAAGACCAGGTTAGGGACAGATCATCATGGAGAAAATCTATCTATGTGGTCGCTAGGAGTCAAAAACGACTTGATGGCAACCAAGATTTAGTGACTTGCAACCTGGTTATCAGTTCTATCAAAATATTTGACATCAAATATGTCAAACTCTTTTTTTCTCAATGGATAAACCCAGGATATGGATGGACTCAATTACAGTGGCAATGTGTTCATTGTTGGAAGACCCAAAGGACCAGGTTTGGAACAGATCCTCTTGAAAAAAAATCTATATGTGTGGTCACTAAGAGTTGTCACTGACTTGATGTTATATAATCAGTCAAACCCAGGATCCAGATAATATCTTTCTCCTTGAGGCTAAAATCCTCGACTGTGAGATGAAATCCCAATGAGCTATTAAAGTTGGTGATGTATCAGTGCCTGGATAACAGCAATAGACTGAAAGATAGAAAATAAACTCAATCTTAATCCAGGTGAAGTGAAGGTGTTTCTAGTTAGTCTAAAAGCAGATCAGAGAATAAATATCCAAACCAAGTATTCCCTGTGGGGCTTTCTTAGTTTATTATATCTGTTTTACTCTGGCAGTTAGTTAGTTAAGTTCTGTGGAGTTTTTATTTATTCTTAATCACCCAGAGTCACTATGTTGAGATGGGCCGAGATATCTCCCTCATCCCCATATCATCTTTCTTCTATTCCAGATACCAGTATATTCTGAACTACTGATGTATCCATTGAGAATCAAGTGGTAGACCTAATGTATCCATTTCTTAAGATTACATCTATTAATCATCAAAAATCTGGTTCCAAAGCTGCTCAATTGCTTCTAAATCCTTTTCAGTCCTAAAGTCTGTTCCCATCACTATTCCATCATGTTTGGCTACATTCCTTGTCCTTTCCCTCTAGGGTGGAAGGAGGCAGGGTGTGGGCAATATCAAGATTGTCAAGAGTTGCCTTTCTTGATGGAGATTTGCACACTGAACAAATTGTTCCCAGAGCCACCCTGTCCATTCCCCAGTTAAGAAAGATTCCTGTCCATTTGCTTGATGTATGTGCCTTCCCTAGTGGGTGAAGGTACTTACTGGAAACAATCTGCACAAGGTCAAGCAAAAAACAAAGATTCCACACTTCATTGTGGAAGAGAGCTCAGAGGGAAGTAGCTATCCTCCTGCATAGCAAAATAGATGATGCCAGGCATTTATCAGGGTGAGATATAGTGGGCCTAGATCTGATCTGATTACTTGGTGAAATCCAGTTCAGAAATTTTAAACTCACTAGTTCTGCAACATTTTAGGAATCAACCTTACATTACTTCATTTAGCTACCCCATTAATATGGCAGTTGTGTTCTGCACCAGCTATATGTTGGAAATATATTTAGGGATAGTTCCACGTAGAATGCATTGCAGTAAACAGTGTTGTTATTTGTGCATTTAAAGCATGCATCAGTGAGGCTGGCCATTCCAATCAAAATATGTTTTTAAGATTTAGGACCCAGAGTAATAATACTGGAAAAACTGAGAAAATATAATATGGTAGTACATTTCCTAAATGTGTTTGTATGGAAACCTACTCTCAAATAATATATCATAATTCAAATAAACACAAAAAACCATCCAGTTATGATAAGCTTTTGGTGTGGATGGTGCCCTTTCTATTATGTTGATTTATAGTGGCTTTATTTTTTCTATTTTATAAATCATATTTGTGTTATTAGAAGTAGGGAAGTATAAAAATGTCATAATAAATAAAATTATTTGTAGTGCAAATTGTATTTAATTTACCTATCAACTAATGATCATCTGAGGGCTGTATTTTCTCTTTTAAAAACTGGAACATACCTTGGTAAAATTATCCCTTAAACTCTAAAACAGATGTTACTTCCATACTGTACTTGGGCAGCTATTTACTGTCACCAGTGGAGACACACTGTCTCTCCTCACACCAGTCTCTGTAGCTTCTCTTTCACTGGATGGAGATAGGGCTTTTGCCATTCAGTGATTGAGACAAAACTTACTCTGCAGTGGTCGGCATGGTAACTTTAAGTACCAGTTTCCTCTTACGATAAAGAAAAGAATGTTAGAGTCAATATGTTGACTCTGTGCTCATGAGCACCAAGCAGCTTTGAATGAGCAGATCAGCTCTTGAGGGGACTAAGGGTACGTGTTTGCCTGCTGGATATTCTTACGTGACAGTGTTTTAAGACTGGAATGAAGTGCAAATGATTTAAAATGGTTGAATATTAAGAACATATTTTATTGCTATGGCTCTTAGGGTTGATGTGATTGGCAACATCTAACCCAACGGTATTTCAGAAGTGGAAATCCCAGACAGTCTAGTAGCATGGGGTAATATCTAAATGCAAATTCTTTTGCATGGTAGAATTTTTGGTGACTTATGCAACATAGAAAAAATTCTACTTTCTATTTGTTGTCTCAGCTTACCTTGTGATAAGGCCACTTCTATAGGAGTGGCACAGAGATAATGCTAGTCTTGATGCTGATTACCATCAGATAGAGTTTCCAAGCATTTGCATGCAATTCCAGTCATTCATATGTGCAGAACTACTTAGCTCGTAATCTTTCTCTAAAAATATGAATCTTCCACAGAACAATTGATATTCATTATTGAACTGGCACAAAGAAGATCGTAGAGGAGAAACCGAAGTAGGCCCTGATCTTGCAAAGCCCTCCCTTCACAGATACTTTTTTCCCCCTTTTTTGGCTTCCTTTTTGAAGAAACCAATTTAGTTAACTATGTTTTACACTCTGCAGAATCCAATAACCCAATCAGAATCAGTCTTCCTGCTTGCTTCCTTTATTTTCTAAATGCTTCATAGAATCACCTAAGACATTGTACAACAGAACATAAAAGGAAAAAATACATTATTTATATCCAGTGCAGCACAAAAAGCTATTAAACACATACTAAGCTGTCATAACAAAATGAGTACAACATATAATACAGTCACAAAGGTAATTGTTCTTTGTGAGTGAGGGCTTAGTATGTATGAGGTACTGGTTAATATCTTCAACTGGCACCAAGACTTTAGTTCAAGTTCATCATGGTACCTAAATTGGATGGTTTGGGGCCAGTTAAATATTGCTTAGCTCCACCTCCTTACAGGTTTGTTGCTGTGAGGAACCTCTGGAGGAAGAATGTTGTGTATACTGCCTTGAGCTCTGGAGGAAAAATGGAATATAAATCTAATGGATAAATAAATAATATGTAAAGTTAGAACTTCTACAGAAGATTGTAGCACAGCTCCTAACCTAACCATTCAAACTTGTAGCTTTCTCTAGCAAACATGAGACTTGTGTTCATTCATTCACACACACACACATACTGTATATATACACATACTATATACATATACTGTATCTTAATTCTTAAGAATGTCTTCCTTGTCTTCTCTATCCGTATACTACTAACACTCTTGTGTCTGTAACCTTCAACTGGGCAAAATGGTGCATCATAGGACAACAGTTTTTGAACCAACGTACCTCAGATGGGCTAACATACAGAATGCATCCAAAATTCAGGACTCTTATTCCCGTGGGATTGAAATTTGGGAAATTTGTGGCTGCTTCAGCACTGCTGTGCTGCTGTGCTATTGCAGTCAGACCAGGTCATGTGATCATTATAGGTGTATCCCTGAGCTCTTTCCCCCCTCCCTTTGTTCCCTCCACCCAATTGTCTGGCAGTGAGGCCCGATGGGCAAATGGTGATTGGCTTTGGAAACAAGGCAGAAATTTTAAATCTCTTAATAGCGGTGGGTGTTGAAGGAAAGACGCAGGAGGGACTTGGATGCCTGCTGGCAAGGTAGGGCTGGCTGGGGGGTGCTAGTGGTCAACCGGTGAGCCCTCTTCCTTCCTCAAGGGAGGGGGCCCTTGAGGACATGCTGGAATGGGGAGCTGAGGTGCAGTTTTCCTCACAGTCCATGGCTCCCTTTGTTCCAGTTCCCCCCAGCAAAGTGGCAGGCAGTTCCACTGGTCAGCTGAGGAGAAGGAAGAGGCGGAGGCGGAGGCGGTGGCAGTGGCTTCACCGGGGCTCTCCTGAGGATTGTGAGGGGAGAGCAAATGGCGCAAGCCTATATTATATGTGGAAAGGAAGGAAGGAAGGGAGGGAGGATGAGAGGGAGGGATCCCCTACCTCTTTCCCACCTCCCTCTGGCCCTGTGCCCAGTTGGCTGGCAGCCAGGCTCAACAGGCGAGCAGCGATTGGCTGCTTTGGAACCAAGGGCAAAATTTGAAATCTCTTAATGGCAGTGGGTATTGAAGGAAGGATGCAGGAGGGACTTAGATGCCTGCTGACAAAGTAGGGCTGGCTGGGGGGCACCAGTGGTTGACGGGTGAGCTCTCTTCCTCCCTCAAGGGAGGGGGGGCCTTTGGGGTCATGCTAGAATGAGGAGTGGGGGTGCAGTTTTCCTTACAGTCTGCAGCTCCCTTTATTTCACCCCCTCCCAGCAAAGTGGCAGGCAGTTCTACTGGTCAATTGAAGAGGAGGAGGAGGTGGTTTCACAGGGACTCTCCTGAGGGTCGTGAGGAGAGGGCAAATGGCGCGAGCCATTTATATTATATGTGGAATATTATATATTAGCCATATTATATGTGGAAAGGGAGGGAGGGAGGAAAGAAGGAAGATTTTTGATGCTCCCTGCCAGCTTCCCACAAGCAAAATCAATGGGAAAGACGGCAGCAAGTCGCAAGTCACTCCCAATCCCACTACTTTTTTGCCCTTGGTCATTCTGTTTCTTTGTTTAGGTAAGGAAATACTCTGAAACAATGATCCAATGGGTCACGGGTTGTCTAATCTAATGACAAAACTGGAAGAGAAATATCCCCTAGCTTTTTGATTGCATTGTTCAACAGCCAGAAGTGAAATATGCAACTTTTAAAAAACAAGTAACTAAATATTATTTGTTTTATATAATGTAAGGCACCCATGACATTCTGTGGCCTATGTTACACTAAGTTCTACACCATCCATACATGCAGTATAATCAGATTCAACTAGGTCAGTTTCTACCTTTTTTCTTTGTTTGATTTTGGAATGTGTGCCTGTTGAAGCCTGGGATGATATAGCATAGCCATTTGATGGCAGAGCAGCTTGTAAAGCGAATGCTAATGCTGTTGGCAATTTATGGGATGGGTCTGAAAGAGTGCCAGGAGCTTGAATGGGTGATGTTTTCTGTTGCTATTGCTGTTGCCATTCAGATCCTCCTGGGAGATTCTCAGAGGGGATACAATGGGGATAACTTGATGCTTCGGTTTTAATGAGGACAATTTGACAATTGAGATATATTCAGGAAATTGAGGATGAAGCTGAGTTCTTTCCTTTATGTGGCCAGTGAGTTGTTTGATATTGACAACAGAATCCAGCATCCAACTTTTATAAGAGCTGAGGAGTTTCCAGAACTAAAGGCTAAAATGAATGAGACATGAATCTGGAATCAGGTCTTCCAGCATTAGTTCTTGGCTAAAACCTGTTTTCATTAGAGCTGCAAGCTAATAAGCAACCAGTTTTCAACCCAAGTTGATGCTTACTGCTGAAGGTTTTATTATGCAATTGCCCTGCTTTATTCAGGAGATTTGATGGGGGATGTTTCCAAACAATAATGTTTTCTATTTATAATGCTCCTATATTTATCTATTCCCATACATTCTGGGTTTTTTTCCTTACCACAATTATCAGAAATTAAAAATAAAGCCTCCTTCAAGCCAAGCTCAACTCAAACTAGTCAATGTAATTTTCTTGGCAAGAGTTCCAATGTCTGTATCTTCTTCTGGGATTTTTCTTTTTTTTACTTCCCAGTCTACCCCACAATTCTGCTATTTCCTGGAGGTCTTCCCTCCAAGCTTCTACCTTGGTTACCCTTCCAACTCACACAAGGTCAGGCAAGTCCTATTTCCTACTGACAGAAAGGTAAAATAATTGCACAATATCTTTGATTGATAGTTTTCAGAGGAGCCATTTGTTTGGAAGAGTCCAAGGTTTCTGATTCAATCACTGAAACTTCAAGTTAAAACAAATTGAAAATGAGAAAGGCCTCTACCGGAGATCTCAGAAAGCCACTGTTATAGAGGACTAGATAAGCAAATACTCTGAGCTGGTATAAGGCATCCTTCTGTGAGAAAACATTTGATAACTGCTGCATTGCAAGAATGATAGTGGTAGCCTAGCTGCCTTTTCAGACTTCTGCAATCACTGTATGGAACCCAGGATAAGCTTTCAAAGACAGAACTTTACAGAGAAGAGTACATTCAACTGGTACATTAATCAGTATTCTGTCTTTCTTGCAGATAGATGCAGCAAAGGTCTGCTTTTCATGTTTGCAATATTTCCATATACTTAGAAAAATTGGTTGTACAACTTCAGAGACTTTGTAACCATGGGATTTTAAATCCTAGAGAGTGTATTATTTGTTTAAAGCTATTTTCTGTATTTCACTCTTACATAAAGGAATGGGCAGGACAAGGCTGTCAAAACACTTGATCAGTGTTATATAGGGATGCTGTATATTATATTTAGTCGCTTGATTATATATTGTTAAAAATAACAATTTTATGGGCACTCATAGCTAATTTAGTGTTCCCATCTGAATTTGGGGACTGATGCATGGAGACAATCAACGGTAGGGAGAACAACTTGAAAGCAAAATTAGTGTCTTCATTAATGTTCTTTGCCAAATTTCTGAAAGCCGAGAAAGCTCATTTCTGTGGACAGAAATTTGAGGCAATTCTGGCTGCAGTTTTGTCAATATTTAATGGTAATATGTCATGTTGTTTTGGATGGAACTATTTCCAAGTAAACATGTATAGGATAACCTGTTTAAAAATGTGTGCCAACGTTAGCAGAGCATCATTTCCATCTTTTTTGCCCCAGTATTTCTGCATAGAAGGATGAAAGTACAGAGCAACAACTCTTGCAGGAATGCAACGTACATCATCACTGATGTCAATTTCATTTCTGCAATGACCTGAGAAAACCATGAACAGCAAAATCAGCCTCCATGAGTAGCAGCTGGCTAAGTGAGAGGAAAAGCTAGAGCATTGTTGGTGCTTGTTCTCCAATAACATACAGTTTGAGAAATACTATAGATTGGTGCCAGAACACGCTTTGGAAAGTTCCAAGTTAATTCCATGGTATCTCTCATGGTCAGAAAATTATGACAGCCTGGAGAGATGATGCCAGAAAAGGTATTTAACAAATGGATGAATGACCTAGCTTCATCTGTATTCTTCTGAATTTCTATACAGCCATTCCCATAAATTATTTTCAGAAATGATATATTCTGGGAACAATACTTTTTCCCCTTTGTCAAGAGTCTTACCAGATAACACATTCATGTCATTTTAATAGCACTTTATAGTAAAGAGAGAGGGCCTGATACTACAAATTTATAAATTGTTTATGATCCTTAGTCTCTATTTCTAGTATAAGCATCACTCTCTGGCTAGCTCTTGCTTCTGTTCTTTTTGAGTTCTTCATTTCCTTTTAAGGTATTGGCTCTTCCTTTATTTAGTAATTGGGATCATATTTCACTAATCTTCCTTCATTTGTATTATAAATTGTGCACAATCTGCAAATAAGCAACATTAAAATGTTCAGTTTTCTACCTCTGTAGTGAAGAGTAGACCATTAGTCATGTCTAATAGCATGGGAAATATTCTGCCCCAATAAATAGCTGCTTTTTCTAACTAAACTAGTCTTTGTCTGTAATGTGCAGATTTAATAATAATTTTGGCTTCTGGGCTTCCAGATGAGAGATGCTTGAATGTTACTGTCTTTGGAAGTATTAACTCAGTCTCAAAATATTGATCTGTTGATAAGTTGATCTGGTTTGACTTTCTTTCTGAAAGTTTCTGTGAATGTGTCTCTGGAACTACCTGCAAGTGTCTTCTTGTCAGCCCCACAAGGAAGAGCAGACCCTAAAATCAACTCCCTAGGAAGACTAGAGCTATATTTTAATAGTAGGCTATAGTAACAAAATCTTGTTAGCCTGGTTGTGATTTTCCTCCCCTACCTTTTATACCCCACTGAGTTAGACAGGGGACAACTTGAGTCTCTTCTTAATACTAACTCTGCTCCCAGGGCTTAAGGAATGCTTTTGTCCTTTTTGCTTACATAACAGTTTCAAAATACTTGCTTCAGAGCTACCTCCCTGGCTCTCTACACTTCTGTCTCTGCTGGTCCTCCAATTTAATTTGCATGTTGAATCCTGGATGTAGTTCTGGAAAAATGTGCATTCCATGTTGGTAATCAAGTGAAATATATAGGGTGTTTTTGCTTTTGCATTCAGTGCACAGACTTCTTTGGAATCAAGCCAGGAATAGCACAAGTTCATTTTTGAGTCAACCTATGATTAAATGTGTTGGACTGAAGTAAATGACATGAATGGGAAGTTAAGAATGGGTCTTCTTTTGCTAGAATTCATTTTGCAGCATGAACCATTCTTTCTACTTCACCATTGGTTTTTGGATAATGGGGGATGGTTGTAATATGCTTCTCTGCAAACAGTGCAGATTTTAAATCTGTGAATTCTGAGGTAGCAGTTGAGGACAATAGATCTTATAAGATTTACCATGATCGCTATCTCACAGTATCTGTAAATAGTTGATGACAACTATTTCTTATGATCTAAGTTCTTAGCTGAAAATATTGGTTTCAGTTCTTTTCCAATATCTCTTTGCACTGATATAACTATTAGTTGTTTTTTTCACAGTTCTTCTGGTGAAGTTCACAATCTGCTGCACATATTTTTTTTTTTTTAACAAACTGTGACTGCAAAACAAATAGTAAATTCTCTGCATTTAGTAATGCCTAAATAGCCTTGATCTCAGTTGGAGTAGCAACTCTGTCATTATAAGAACTTGTATAATGGAAAGAAGAGATTTCATGTGGTAGACATGCTGTGTGCATATGATGGTCAACTATTTTCTATACAGTTCAGTACTCTTTGTAGGGCTGGATCAGAAGCCATAATGTAGAACTCATGGCACTCTTAACTGCCTCTGTGATGCCTCAACATGAGTGCTGTTTTTCCTCCATGATTCCTAGCTATCAGCTGCCAGAAACCACTGTCATGATTTTAGAATGTGATAATTCCTGCCAGATCAGTTGCTGATAAAACAAGAACTACCATGAAAGTTCTTTGCCCTACCAGTTGGCCTAGAAGACTACTGTGGTAGATGCTGCTGAGAGGTCCTTCCTGGCAACACATCAGTCATCAGAGTCTGGAGTGGGCACTACTGAATCACTTACATCTGGAAACACCTTTCTGCATGAAAGTCATGAGTTTTACCATTGAGCTTTTATTCTTTCTCACCATGAGATGAGGAAAAATCCCCACATTAACTGATAATTCTATGCTTCTCATGTAATCTGTTACAATATTAATCTCTTTACTAATTCTTCCATCTTTTGAATATGTCTATTTATTTTCCCACTTTAGGAACGGTTGATGCTTTCAATTCTGCCCAGGCATGTAGCGGATGAGATGCTGAAGGATATGAAGAAAGATGCAAGCCAGAAAGAAATGCAGCAGTTCAATACCATGTATATGTACCGCCATGAAAATGTCAGGTAATGAATGTGGCTTTTTTAAGGAGGGTGTTCTATAGATGGCTTGCTGGTACTAACAAGGCCATCTCCTGGATGCACAATAACTAAAAAGGAAATAAAATCCAGCACTAAGCCATTATTTAAAGTAAATCTTTATGGGCACAATGAGAGTCTCCACAGTAAAATCTAATTACATAATTCAACTATGATACAAAGCACAATTCAAGCAAAATCATTTTCCAAATTTACCACAGCATCAGATGCAGTTCAGAAGCAGAATGAATAATATAATTATTGTGCTTAGTGTTGGAATAAAACAACAGAGCAGGAGTAGGCAATTGCTTTCTGCATGTCACTATATGCAAACTGATTTGCAGGTCTCCAGCACCCTGAGATTGTACCACTGATATCTCAACAGCCAAATTTGGGGCTTTGGGGTGGTGGTGGTGGTTTTAAGAGTGGGGAATGGAGTGGTGTGATACTGGGAGGCCCCCTGCTCCCATCCCTACTTTTACATCTTTCCTAAAAGCTAAACAAAAATAGCCATGCCCTCTCACTGTGTCACTAAGGCAGCAGATGGCCTCCTGTGGCCCTCCACACAGTTGGGAGTCAGTTGCAACCCCTGATCTCTTAAACACTGCACACTCCTGAAATAGAGGAAGCTAGTAAACATATAAGTGTAGAATAGAATTAAAGCATAAAACCAGAAATATCAAAGAACTGATGACACAGAGACTGAACTTCAGATGAGAGGGCTAATAAGTCAAATGGTTGAATAGCTGTCATAAATTGTTTTTGCTGCAGTTAGTTAAGTGATGATGTCTCACTTGTTTTGGCTCTCATGTCTTTCATTCTACAGTATCCTCTTTGCTGACATCGTAGGTTTTACGCAGCTGTCATCCTCATGCAGTGCCCAGGAATTGGTGAAACTTTTGAATGAACTCTTTGCTCGATTTGATAAACTAGCAGCTGTGAGTTTCTTGATCAGATTTAGCTTCCTATATAATTCTGGAAATTCTTTAGATCTTCACAGCAAATTGTGTGTAATTCAGCCGAAACTACCCTTCTTATTTGTAATGATGCCTGTGTGAAGCAAAGAAAAGATGGAGAAGAAGCAGACAAACATAATTCTGATATACATGCAGCTGTAAAAGGGGAGGAGATTTACTGGAGAAAAGGTTAAGCTCTCCTTCCCTTCTGCTTTTTTCTCCATTTTTAAAGTGCTCTTGCCAAAGAGCCACTCTATGTTTTTAAAAATCTGGCTGAAATTAGATATTTAGACCTCACTCAAATGTATAATATTGTTGTTTGAGTTTAGCTGAATATGTTAAATAAATCCAGACAATCCTTATTCATTTGATACACTTTAGTGGATGCAATTTCCTTTTTTGTATGTCTGTGGTTTGTCAGCAAAACATGGTTAAGCAAAGTCTGGCTTAGTGAGATGTATGAATCAAGTAATTCTCTGACTCTTATAACTGATTCCCATACAGTACTGTTTTTTTAGACACAGAAAGTAATACTCAGAAAGTAGCTCGCATGAATTTTCATATCTTTCATATCTTGAAATTATGTTTCTTAGAGACTTGTTTGAATGGCTTCATATATCAAATATACATACACTGTTCTTCATTTTAAGAATTCCCATTTAAAAGCAAAGAAATATAAGTAGCATAATGAATAATATAGAAATAAGGAACACCAGAAGAATCTCAGTGAAAGAGTAAAATTCAAACATAAAACATTTGGTTGAGATTACACGGAAGGATCTGGACAAATGCAAATATCTTATTGCAATATACTCAGCTTCCAAACGAGATTCTGCCCCCGGCTAATGTCATGCCTAAACTTATTCATATATAAGATCAGGGAAGATTTAGTACTTTTTAATTATAAGGTTTCTATAGCATCACTTGTGAGATTTGATTTGACTGTACTTTTGTTTTCCCAGCCATCTGGCTAGGACAGTGGAAGCTGTAGTCAAACACATCTGGAGGGCAGTGTTTGCAGAAGGATGATTAAAAGTCTCATAAATAGGACTAAAGACAATACAGGAAAAATGAAGCTACTACAGTACATGATTATGCCAGCTATTTAAGCTACATGTGTTTATGGATATTACTATCATGAGCACTGGCATAAGAATTATTTCAGAAATTACTTTAGATTTACTGGAGATTATTTTAAATTTTCCTTAAACTTGTGTTAACTGTTTTACATTAGCAACCATATCTGCTCTGGAGTTTTGTTTAATTAATTAATGCTGCAAAGTATCATCACTATCATTTATAATTAATTATTTTATTCTGTTAGGAAATTACACAGATTAAATATGCTCACACATATATATGAATAAACAGATTGTCTTCAAAAGAGTAAAGGAACTGAATGATTATTTTAGGGTTTATTGCAATGTTATTTAATTATATAGTGATAATTAATTATGAGATTTCATTTCAGAAAATATAAGAAATAGAGCCCCCAAATTCTTTTATCACAAATGTGAAGCTATCTTACCCAGTTTGAATTTTGTCAAAATTATTCTTCTATTTGCTAGAAGTGAATGTTTCAGCAATCTGTAAATTACTGTAAGCTAAGTTATAAAAGAATGACAAAGGGTGTTTCTGAATGAAGGTTTTACTATCAAATCAGCCTGTCTTCTTCATGAAATGTTATAGGGGTTTCAGAGGACAGCACACTCTACTTGTAATCTTCCCTGTATTTTCCCACTGTTGTTGTTTGTACAATTTTTTAAGAAGTTTAGGAAGTAAATACAGTATATGAACGTTTTTTGGACTGTTTTGAGAACTATGAAGGTGGAGGCACATCTGATATTCCAGAAGATGTTTGAGTATTTGCTTTTGCCAGAAGGTAAAAGCTGCTTTGGAACACACAGTGGTGTTCATGTAACTCCTGTTGGCAGCTCCTTAAACCAAATGTTTTCTTGCGATTGTGCTGCCACAACAGGGAACAACCATGTGATCCCAGAAAAATATGCAAATGCTTTAAAGAGTTGTCAGAAAGAATTATGTGAGCACCCCTGTGTTCTGAAGCAGCTTTTCTCTTTTGAATCCAAAGCACTGGTTGCTATCTGCATTTTTATTTTCTGGTGGTGGTGTTTTTATGTTGGTTTTTTAAAACTTTTAGTGCTATATTTTTGTGGTGTTCTGTTTGGTTTTAATTATTTATTAAATCTATATGTTGCTGAATCATTCCAACTCCTGGTAGCTTACAATAAAGTAAATACAATAAAAATATCCACTATAAGAAAAACAAATGTAATAAAACATCCATGATAAAACGAAAACTTAAAAACAATTTAAAATTTTATTCCAGAGTCCTCATAACATCAAAGTCTAAAAAACAACTACAAAAATCAAAACTAAAAGTAACAATGAAAAAATGAAATAAAAAATCATGGTGAAGAATCACATTCCAAATGCCCCCCAGAAAACTTCAGCCTTTGCTACCTCTTAATCTATCTTACAGGTTTATATGTTATGGAAGTAAACTGCCAGGAATCTTTGCAGATTATGGCACTGCATAAATACAATAAATAAATAAATAAATGCCCAATTAAGATTGACAACTTGACAACAATATCTCAGGGTTTATGAATAACTTTGTAATACAGTATCACCAATGCTTAATATGAAAATCTTTTTGCAGTTTAAATGTTGATCATTTTTAAATTGCTGGCCTTAGTATTAAAGTTGAATATAATACAAATTTAAATCTGGGAGATGAAGAATTGATTTTTAAAATGTTAATTGTCTAAATTATCTGGGGTAGAAAAGAAAAAAATCTAATTTGAGTTGATTACTGA
Source organism: Python bivittatus (assembly GCF_059951505.1). Lineage (NCBI taxonomy): Eukaryota > Metazoa > Chordata > Lepidosauria > Squamata > Pythonidae > Python > Python bivittatus. The sequence continues at coordinate 2,346,527 of NW_028277096.1, forward strand.
TTATAACTTTGAATAAATATTAGGGTTGTGCATGCTTTAAAAAATAGTTTAGAAGAAGTGCTTCAAACTTCGCTTGAATACCTTAATGAACTCTGCTGTTCATTAAGGCAGTTTCAGGCTACCACATGAACCTGAAAAAAATTGTAGTTGGTGTAAGAGTTGATGAATTGAGTCAAACTGGAGAACCATTGCACAATAGTAATGATACAGAAAAGTCATATGGTGTTGATCTAATTTCATGTGACATCCATTCAGGTATTAGAAGAATATAATTATATCTCTCTCCCCCACCCCCAATCTTCTCAAGCTAAACCTATGCAGTTCCTTCAGTCTTTTAATCTTGCCTTATATGATTTAGTTTGTAATCTCCTGATCATTTATGTTATATCCTTCTCTGAACTTATTCTAATTTATCTGAATATTTCTTGTGCTGTCATACTCAGAATTTGAGATAGTGTTTAAGCCATGCAGAATAGAGTGAATTATTACTTGTGATAACTTCAAAAGTACAGTATACTTCTTGAGGCAGACTAAAATATTGTTTGCCTTTTTTTCTTTTGCATTAAGATTCCAAGAAGGAATCACATGTATCTGGAGTCATATATTATCAACTAAGGTTCTTAATGTGCTGCACTGTAATTGGAAGGGATTGTGGGTCAGAGGATAAATAAGCCATAGAACCCATAGCAGCTTTTTCCATGATTCAATAATAGGTTTAAAAATAAAATGCAGGTTTTTGGGTTGAGACCTGGAAATCCTAAACATTTACCTTTTATTTTAAAAAATGGCATTCTTACAGAGGTACCATCAACTGCGTATCAAGATTCTGGGTGACTGCTACTACTGTATCTGTGGATTGCCAGACTACCGTGAGGACCATGCTGTTTGCTCAATCATGATGGGTCTTGCTATGGTGGAAGCTATTTCGTAAGCATTCCCACTTTCCCAATTTGTGTGCTGTTTTTGGTTTTTCCAGTCTGGGTTGTTGTTTTTTTGTTTTCATTCATGTTTTTCTTTTTTTCCCCCAACTGAAAAACTATTGGTTTATGAAGTTGCCAAGGAATATTTTTTGTGAAGCATATTCTTTTATAAGAATTTTATTGAATTGCAGACCTGAGAGCCACATTTGCCTAGTTCACTTGCTTTAGGTATATTTATTAAAGCCATAAGCCTCACTGTAAGATTGCTCCATTTGATTAAAGAACGCTTCCCCCCCGCTTTTGCTGTCCTACTCTAATTAAAGACAGTACAATTTATTACATAATTATTTCCTTATTACATGCACATATCCTTGCACATTTTTCTCCTAAAGGTTACTTGTGTAAAAATCTTCCCCTATGTGTGGCTGCTTCTGAACTGTAAATTTTCATCTTAGCTTATCTTTTCCAGCTGGAGAGAAGAAAAATGCCTCCTGGTCTTTTTTCCATTGACCATGATAACTAAACAATATATCTCCAGCTAATTTTGTCTCTCCCTCTGTAAAACAAAATTCCATGCTTAGGAAGGTCTTAGGAATGGAAAATGTTGTCCTTGAAAAGAAGTATTTATGGAAAATTACAGGAATAGCAACTTTGAAAGTAGTTTTACAGCTCAGTAAACTAGAGAAATAAAAGAGGAGAGGAAAGGAGAGCTGGTTTGTTAGGCAATCTTTTGAATCTGGCACAAGTTCAGATTTCATAAGAATAAATGAAGCTATGTTCCCTTAGTGTACTAAACCAGGATTGTTGACAGTGATTGGCAGGGACTCACCACTTTTTTCGGCCAGAGTTTTTCCAGCCCTACCTAAATGGCCATGGTTTCATATGGGACCCTTCTGCATGTAAATAAATAGCTCTACCACTGAGTTATAAGTTTTGTTCCCTGGTGGTATCTAAAAAGCCATATCTTGTATTTAGAATTAAATTTTACTAGGGTGCCTATTCCTCTGTTCAAATCCTCCTCAAAACCTGAGTTTGTCCATGATGGCTGAGAATTATGGGCCTTGTAGTCTATCCACATCTGGAAAGTACTATATTGGGGAAGTTTGCACTCCTTTAATGAAACCTGAGCAACTAAAGTAACCTCATATTGTTTATTTCCTCTTCTTTCTGTCCTCCTAGTAGAATTTTAGATTGGAGTCAGGGAGTGCCCAGCTTCGTGAGACCTCTGGCAATCCTCTGAACAGAGCCCTTAGTGACAGTGAAGCCCTATGCTAAAAGCAGCCATAGCAAAGCTTTCTTAGGTACAGAAACAGGAAATAATAATTCTATTGAGATTAACATTGCTTATTATTATTAATTTATTCCTCTAAAGCTATGTGAGAGAGAAGACCAAAACAGATGTGGACATGCGTGTGGGGGTTCACAGTGGCACTGTCCTTGGTGGAGTCCTAGGACAGAAACGTTGGCAGTATGATGTATGGTCCACGGATGTAACTGTGGCTAACAAGATGGAAGCAGGTGGCATCCCTGGGTAAGTGCCTCCTAAGAACTGGGTTTTTTTTTCAGTACTGTTTTTATAAACATGCTATGAAGAATCAGACTGTTCTAACTTGTGTTTAGAAAGCATGTTAATACTGCAAACTTTAAAAATTCAAAACCAGATCTTCTGTTGAAACCACTGTCTAGGCTTAGGGCAGTATTTATTTTTAACTAGCAGTAGAAACAAGGCACCTGTTCTTAGGATATTAGGAAATCCTTTAGGATCACTTGGAAAATGTCTAAACACATATTATATTATGCATTGCATTGCATTGCATTTGAATGCTGTCCATTCTTGAGGCTCTGGGTGGCAAACAATCAAGTTAAAAACAACCCTCTGAAAAACAGTAAATAAACTCACCCCTTATAAAAGCAAAAATGACAACATCATTAAAAATAAACAGCAAATATACAAGGTCATGTTTCCATCAGATTTGAGCCTTCACTCACAACATGCCTTCATCCTGTACTAGGAAGAACAACCAGTCTTAACTATCCTCTTGAAAACTAAGAGAGAAAGAGCAGATGGGATCTCTATGGGATCTCTATGGGGAAGGAATTCCAAACTATGGAGGCAGTGATCAAAAATACCTGCTGCCAGTGTCCCTTCTGATAACAATCTTGTATATATATAATGCCTGGGGGCTGTTGGCCCTATTCAATCTGATTTGATTTAGGAGTTCACCTGTGCCCTTTTCGCAAAGATTCTCTTTTTTGTCTTTTGCTTTAGTATCACGGGGATTAAGACCCATGCATGCCTTCAAGACCTTTTTGTGAGTTGGCTGGGGATGAGAGTTATTTTGAATAAGGTGAAAGCACAAGAGAGTCACTCAAAATAACTGAATTTTACCTTTCTCAAGGATCAGAATCAACTTTCCAATCTAGCTAGCATTAGTGCACCCAATTTGGATACACCTTGTTAATGGTACCCTGTTCTGTTCAAAAACTGTAAACGGATTTGCTTCAAGAAAAATTGGGCCAATTTTCTGTGATTCCTAACTGATATGCACAAAATAAGGAGGAAGTACTCCTTGGAGGAACTTCTTTAGTGCTGCAGATTCATCCTTGTTTCATTTGTCTCCTGACAACTATAACAAAAATAAATTTGAGTATACTTGGACTTTTCAGCTATCAGAGAAGATAGCTTCAAGACAAAGATCAGGCAAATGAGTGAGGTGTAGCTAGCTAGAAAGAAAAGGGAGCTAATCAGTCTATATTCTTTTTAGTGTGAGAGTTTTTGATTAGTCTGGTATGAGCCAAAGCAATTTGGATATTAATAGCAATAGTTATGCTTTATTTAGAAGAGAAAATAGCCCTGAACTTTAAATCATGGCTTTGGAAGGTAGATTTGGGGAATTTTATTTTCAGCATTTAAAGTATGATGGCTTGGAAGCAAAATGGATTGAATCTATATGAATCTCTCTTTCCCTTACTCCTGTGTCAATATTTGAAGAACAAACTTAACTAGATTGGAGAGAAAGGTCCTTGCCCTTAAGTGTATATTGTTTAAAGAGCTGTAGCCAGATAGGTATAGATATGCATTTTATATAAATAAAAATGTTCAGAGAATTTTGAAGTTTGTGTTTCAGGCCAAAGAAAGTACGTGTTGATTTGGGCTAATATTCCTATTCAGCGCACTGCTTCTCTCCTGCCTTTTGTCAAACTGGCTGATACCTGAATGTGAGACATGTGATAACTGATGAACAAGTGCAAGTAGGAGGTAGAACATGATGATAAAATACTGAATTTTTTTAATTAGATAAAAAAAAGATTAGAATCCTGGATTAGGTGTAAGTTCAAAGTGTTAATCAACATCAAGATACATGTTTACAACTGTGAGGACAAACTGCACCACGCTAGGAAAAAAAAATAGTACAAACGACAACTGATTGGGAACTTCAACCTGAAGAATATGCAGCAATGCTGAAACTAACAGTGTGTATCCATCACAGAAATTTAAATTTAAGCAAGAATAGCTTCCATATATGCTATATATTATGCAGCAAGATAAATATAAAAACTTAGAGTATGGTTTGTAAAGTTTACACCAATAGGTACTGCAAATCAGTTGGAGTACAAAGAAGGGGGAAGTCAGAAATTAAATATTTACCTATATTATTTTTAGGGGTGTTTTTTTATTTTTCCTTTTTTGGAAAAATACCTTTGTTTTAAATAAAAATAAAAGGATTAAAAAACTAATATAAAAGCCCAGTTAAAAGATTGAATGTGTGAAGAAATAAATCCATCTTTCCTAAGTGGTATACTATGAAAATCTTGGCAAAATTCTTACAAAAGAAATTCTTTAATGTATTTTGAATTTGGTAAAATACTGTGAAGGAATTAAAATAGGAAGATGCCTTAAAATATAAATACATTTTAAAGGTAAATGCTCCTTAATCGCATATACTGTGTTTCATGCATTAGACCACTGGTCTAGATCCTTCATTTATGCCAAAATCTGGGATAATTTACTATTTGAGAACACTTTATTAATTGAGAAATTAAAACAAATTTACAAATTGAGAACACTTTCTAAGGATTCTTATATCGTTTTGTGTATCTTTTGTAAACAAGTGTCCTTATATCAAGGTAAACAAAAGAATCAGAACACTACCTATAATGCTACAGGTATCAACACTGTTACTGAGATCCAATAGCTGCAAGTTTGATTTGCTCCAATAGAATACTACAGTGCAACATATAGATGTGAATATAGATATCGATAGGCAGGCAAGCCCCCCCCCCATTCACTAACATTCAGATGTGTCTGAGTTTCAGTCCACATTCTGTCATCTTAGACACGGAATCTATGTCTCTGCAAGGGACAGTTGCATACCATAGGTCATTTACAAAGTCAGATAACCTAAATCCCACCCTTTTTGCTAGGGAGGAAAATAGTTTGTCTTTTAAAAACAAAAGCAGCAGTTAGAAAGCAAGACTGAAAAAAGCAGTGGGATATTTTCTGTCTCCCTGGCAATCTCTGAAATGACTAGAATCTTCCGGGATCAGGAAGGGAGTCCAGGAAGAACTGAGACAGAAATCTGTTTCAGGAAAAATGATTACCGTATCTCTGAAAGGATAAGTAAACATTTAGCTAGAAATATTGCATAATATTACTTTTAATTTTACAATGTGAGTTTAAGCTTTGCATGTAACTACTTAATGTTTTAAAAAAATCTCTTTTAAATAAAATGTGATTCTATTTTTTTTTAAAACAAAGTGTTAACCAAACATGGAACTCTAGCTTTATATTTTATGACCAGTTATCATATCTTAGTCTTACAAATTGTTCTACCCAACTCTTCAGAGATGCAGAGAGAATATATTCCTTGGAGAAAGAACAAGACAAAATATAGTGCATAAATATTATTTAATAACCATTGAACTCAGAAACTGCATTCAAGTAGGAGCCTATAGATTTGACTAACAAATGTCGGTATTTAAATATTTAAATATCTTAAATGTCAGTATTTAAGATGCCCTGTGATGTAACGATGTTTAATGGAGCTGTGATGTACAAATCACTGAGAACTTCTTTTATTTATATAGTATAGTATATTTTGCTCTCAAACATGGTTGTCAGCAATGCTGGTATTTACTTCCTCCCAGTTGAAGTCTGGCAAATGTATATCATGATCCATCAGGCAAATTATTTTATAATAAAAAGAAATATATATAGGGTATGTTTTGTGGCAGAGCTAGAAAGTGCTGGCAAATCATGAAGAGACATGTTCTCTTTATGCCTCAGTGCTCAGCTTGTTGAAAGTGTTCACTTGTGCAAATGCTATTTACATTTTTACCAAATACTTTTCAGGATTCTTGGTGACTTTTGGGAGGGAAGGCAGGTCTGCCTTTCCACATTGTGCCTGGACATTTTCAAGCAAGGCAATCAATGGTGTACATTTGGTATCAGTTCTATTCACAGAATTATTTTTGGTTAAAATCTGAAATATTACTGTATAGTTCAGTTTTGAGAGAAAATGATGTAAAAGGATAAAGTATTTTTAAAATCTTAATTTTAAACCTAATCTATAACACCATAAACTTTTGCTATCAACATTGTCATGAATTCTAGCAATAATGAAGTTCCGTCAGTGTTGTTTGAAAGTACTTCTGTATACTAAGCATTACTAAGTCACTCAGTTCAGATGTTTTCCTGTTGAATTCTTAAACTTCCAGTTTGACATTATTTCTGTACATTTTTGCAGCAGTAACTTCATTAATTGCTTGGAAATATTAGGGTAACCATCAAAAGTGACCCAACATTTAATTTACGTAGGTTCAGTTTACTGCTAGATCTCTGGAATTTTCCTTCCTTCCTTCCTTCCTTCCTTCCTTCCTTCCTTCCTTCCTTCCTTCCTTCCTTCCTTCCTTCCTTCCTTCCTTCCTTCCTTCCTTCCTCAAATTTATATGGCTGCCTATCTCACAAAAAATGACTCTGAGCGGCATACAACAATCAGATAAAAACAACACTTATAAAACAATCATTTAAAAAAAATAAAAATCAGTCTTAAAGATTAAATATTATTAAAAACAAAATATACAAACCCCAGGCAAAGAGAGAGTGAATATATCCACCTCAGTAGTGGAGTCATCTGAACATGTCTCTGGTTTGTTGAGCAGGGTACAGCAGTGCTCCCAGAAACCCTTTGCTCAGGGAAAAATAAAAATACACACCAGCATGATAGGTTTGCAAACTGCAATGTCCATATCTTGTTCTCCAAAGAAACTCAGCCAGAAAATATATACTATCTGGTTGTTTATTGATAAAAATGCAAAACTTCATAAAATACAAGTTGTATACAAAATATAGGAAAAACACTTCTCATAAATTCAGCATCCAAGACTTATCCAGAAACATAAAGTCTCTAGCCAAAAACTCTCAGAGAAGAGGTACACTACTTGGTTATTTGTTACAACTACATAACCCATAAAACTACATACCTACATAGTGGCTAACACTCTACTACAACTGCAACTATAACTGTAGGACTGGGCATACAATGCTCCAGTTATATTGTCACTCCATACCCCCCCCACTGGGTAACTAGCATACACACGCCAATAGGTGGCAGTAATTAGCAATATACGTGCACAACACACAAGTCACAAGTTGTTTTGTTTACATAAGCTACATAAGCTAGACATAATATTGTTGTACAGATAACGGGATGAATTTCTTCCCATGAGAAAATCCTGATATGGTTCCCTAGGACCCCCAGGCCTGGTGACATAACCAGGTCTTGAGGGATTTCCAGAATGTCAAGAGGATTGATTTTAACAACTGTTCGTATATTGCAGGGCAGTCAATATTTGTTTGGCTTTTAAATGTTTTTAAAAAGCTTTTTAAAAAGCTTCTGGGCTTTCTTGGCCACCAGGATATAGGGCTGACATTTCTCAACTATTTTTTTTAATTTTGGGGGGAAGAATATTGGGAAGCATTTTAAGGAGAAATATTTTGCCCCTTATTTTGTAAGCAAACCAATAAATAATTGCTGCTTAAAACAAGAGGTTGTGGTGCTAAATTTCTGCAATAGGAAAATGAATGGAGGCCCTCTCTGAATCCTAGACCGAAAGATTTACAAAGTCGTAGAAATATGCAAAGCAAGGGCCTAGGGTTAGACTTTTGTTTCCCCACTAACACTGACTAGAACCAGCCCTGGAGATGGAGAACTACAATAAATCATACTTCCCAATCCCAATCCCCTGATCTGGTCCAGAAGTATACAGTGGTTGATAGTACTGAAGGTCACTGAGAGATCAAAGAAGGCTAGGAGGGATGCACTCCCCAGTCCTAAGAACGCTACGGGTCATCCAGAAGTGTAATCAATGCCATCTCAGTGCTATATCCTGGTCTGAAACTGGACTGGAAAGTGTCCAGATAAACTGTTTCCTCCAGTACCCTTTGAAGCTGCAACCTCCTTCTTAACAACTGTCTCTTTTTAGGAGACTGGATGAAAATTGTCCAACTCTGCTGAATCCAGCAAAGGTTTCCTGAGGAAGGGCCAGACCACCAGTTCCTTTAGAGCTACTGGAACCATCTCTCCCTCAAGGGTTTATTTATATTCCACCACAATCTAATAACTCTTGCAGCTCACATGATATGAAAACATTAAAAGCTCTGCAGTAGGTCTAAAATAACAATACAAACAAAACACAAACAAAAAAATCAAAACCCAAATAAAACAACAAAAATAAAAGTAACATAAAAGATAGTGGAGCTCATGAACTTAACTAGAATATTCCCTGAAACAACTCAGTTTTTAATATCCTCCTGAAAGCCATTAAGGAAGGGGCTGGTCTGATCTTGGTTGGGAGACTATTCCAAAGTGCTGGTACTTCAACTGAAAAGCAGTACCTCCTAGCTTTGGCATCCTTCACATTCCAGAAGTGCAGACTGCAAGGAGTTTCTAGTTTATGAAGCCATGATATTTGTGTGCACTTGGGCAGCATCCAGTTGCCACTTATTTTGAAAATGGTGTCATAAAACATGGGAAAGATAGTACTTAATGTACTATTGTGCGCTTCCGGGGAGGAATGGTGGACTGAAGATGTCTCTATGAAAGCGGAGCCAACAACTGCAACAAAGACCAAGGAACCAGTGAATAGACTGGAACTCCTTGGAACTCCTCTGGATAGGAGAGGATGGGACATTGCCCACATGTGCTCTGGACGGTTGCTCCCTGTGAAGAGAACACAGGACAGCAGTCTCCCATGGGTGTGAGTGCTGGGAGATGATGGGAATAGTCATCTGGCTTGCAATCATGGTTGGCCCCTTTTCAAGGACACTAATTTTGCTAACCTCACTTTCTAATCACTTTCGGAAGTTGCTTATTAACTACTTTTAAGCTATTTGAAACCTTCAGAATGACAAATTTAAAAATGCTGGGTGACCTTGCTTTCAATCCTGAATGAAAGAAAATTTTAATCATAAGAATTTAAAGAATTTGAAATAAACAGCAAAAAGCTAAAAGATTTTGGTCTTAGAAAGTTATAAATGGCCTAAGGGTCCAGATAAATTTGGAGTATAGAAACTTTTACAATAAGATTTTGGGATTAATTATAAAGAACAAACAGCTTCTTGTGGGAAATAGATCCGTTTTGGTTTTTGCAAGATATAACAAAGGCAAGTAATTTTATGATTTTAAAAACTGGATGCTAGAGAGAACTAAAGATTCTAGGTGGAGAAAAACACACAATGTCAACAGTGTTAGTCATGATGTCTGACTCTATGGGTAGACCACGTCCAAAAGATGTTATTGAAGAAATGACAGATATGGAACAAATTTTATCTGGTAAGACAGATGGTACCAAAAGTGAATTTACAAATGACAGGCCAAAAGAATGACTTGGAAAAGGATATCTCACTGGATATACAAAAGAAACTAGCTGATGTTTTAAAAATCAGAAGGGAAATATAAATGATAAACCAAGAAAGTGACTTAGATAATTTTTTTGTATTGGATTTACAAAAGAGGCTTGTTAAAGACCCAAAAAACTCTGTGTGATGGGATAAAGAAGAAATGAAGAGAAATCAAATCCTATGACAATATTTGAATGAACTAAATATTAAGACTGTTAGAAGTAAAAGGAAGGAATATAAAGTTGATTTATTTGATCAAGGTTAAAACAAGGTATGTTTTTACTTCTGGTGAACTTTATGGACTTTCTGCTGACACCAAGACTGAAAAGATGATGTTTTATGGATTTGCCTATAGATAAGGGATGGGATATGTGATGAAGAGATAAATGTTTGTAACCTTAGAGGGGGTGAAGAGTCACTATATTTGTTTATACATGTGATGACGTTTGGAAGTCACTTCTTTACATATTTCTTTTCTCTTTCTTATTATATTCTTTTCTTTTTCTTTTTTTCCTTTTTCCTTGTACTTTTTACTCTTTTTTTCTCTTTAAGTTCAGTTTGTATTAGATTTTACTATTATAATCAAAATCTATTGTGATTATCAAAGCTGTTATGTTGAAAAATACTTTTCTGTGTATTTCAGGACAGTGGTGTGTTCTGTTTGTGTAAATTCTGAAAGTCCTTGAAGTTCTGGACTTTTCTCCAGCCTTTTTTCCCAACAGCTCTGACATTTTCTCCTGTATTAAGGTTGACTGCATTTTCTGTGGTCCTTTTAGGCGTGTACACATTTCTCAGAGCACCATGGACTGCTTGAAAGGAGAATTTGAGGTGGAACCAGGAGATGGTGGGTCACGATGTGAATACCTAAAGGAAAAGGGGATCGTCACCTACCTCGTACTAGTACCGAAGCAGCCACTTAAGAATGGGATCAATGGGGTGGTGAGTATTTCTTCTATTGGATCTTTTGAAAAGAACAGAATTATGTATCAGGTTTAGTAGGATCAGAGGAAGAACATGTTCTCATCTATCTCTTTCCCTTCAGTTTCTTCATCATGATTGATGCTTGGTATTATTTCAGACTGATATCCTTGATGCTATTACTACTATTAGCTATTCTAAGCACTTGTATTTTTTTCTTTTTAAAACAAAGTTTATTTTGACTGAGACTTCTTCTGTGCATTTAGAGAAGAGAATTGTGAGAGAAGGTCTAATAATACCTCTTGGATACTTAATTTAGATAAACCTAACCCTACACACGTTCTGTTTCTTTGATTCGTCATTACGAAATAACTATTTCAGAATGCCCAGAATGATATTTTAATGTCTAGATTTGATCAGATAATTTTCCTAAATGTACATTAAATGAAAAACTATTGTGGACCATATCACTCAGCATGCAGAGTTTAATCTGGGTTTTACCACCTAGTGATTCCCTTAGTTGGAAATTGTGACTAAACAAGGTTCTTTTCTGAGACTACTTTTATGTTAGGCATGTATGTTGAGAACACATGAAACATGTATAAATACCAAAGAATTATTTTATGAAAAAGCTTCAATCTGTAGAATCCTATGATCTGCTTCTGTTGATAGATGCTTTCTGTTATTAGAATCAGGAGCAGAATAATTTAATGTTTTGTCCTAATATAGCCTCAGAATTTTCCCAAGAAAGTTAAGAGTTTCCTTCAAACTAGCTTTGATGTTACATGGAAATTGGGGGCAGAGGTGGAGGGACAGGAGTCAATTCCCATTCACAAAAAAGTTGCATGGTTTTTTAAAAGATTGTATGGTCTGTATCATGAATGTATTTATTTATTTACATTTATGTGAGGGAGTGAAGTTGGGAAAAGTAGCTGCAGCCTGGCAGAAATGCTTCTCACCACATTTCCCTCATACATTGATTCATTAACTCAAACTTTACTCACAAGCATCCAAGCCAGTATTCCACCGCCTGTGATAGTTGAACCACACTCTGGCGTTTTCAAGGATGTGCTGATGTCCAGAGGCAGCCTCACCCCACCCAGGCTCTTAGCTTAGAAAAGCAAATGCTGAGACAAAGTAGGGGTGTGTGTATAAGAAGAAAGGTGATAAGCAAATGGCATACTGATGGGGAAACTGAGGCGATGTCTGAAGATTGGCAGGCATTATAAGCAGGCAAGAGGACTATCATTCAACTGCCAGGACCACAAGTTATGGTGAGCAGCATATCCTTGTGGGAGTCCTGCCTGGTGTCTGAACCTTTGCTGGGAGCTCAGTAGCAAGTAGAAAAGGAACAACCACACTGAGGCAGCACCTCATCCCAACTAGTGCAGAATGTTTGGAAAAAGACAGAGGTTGTATGCCACTTTGCAGACTTTGAGACTTTTGCTTGAACTAAGTATCAAAGGACTGAGTATTAAAGACATATTTACATGGCAACATCACCTTGCAAGTCTTAGATGGGTAGTAGTCTGTTGTTGGGGAAGGTGTGTGCTGCAAGAAAGCATTTTGTACAGATTTGGTATGTAGTGGTGTGTACAGTCCTTGAAAAGCAAAGAACCATCACAATTTATTAGCTATCCAACTCCAATGGACTCTTGGCAGTGTATAAAACTAGAAAAAACATTCTCAGCAAGGAATAGAAAAAGATGTTAGCTGTATGTAGCAACTCATTTTTAGTAAGCAGTATTGTTATAGTTCTTTAAAGTACCGGTTTGGGTTTTGCAAGTCTGATTTAACCACTCATTCCACACTAAAAGCAGGATAACTTGTAGCCCTGAAGTTTATACTCCTAGTCACTATTCCAGGAGTTGACAGTGCAAGTGTATTCCTATCCCAGTTTGCTTCTCTCTAAATCTCAATACACCTCCATTTATTTAGAGTCAATATCAATGGAACTGATTAATAAGTTTGATTCTCCATTAAGCTGGGAATTAAAATAGCTTGTTCTATGGCTAATCGCTTTCATATTTAAAGAAAGTCCTTTCTTCATTGTTTCAGTTTGTAAGTCAGACACTGGTTTGAGCTTTGAACTCCCTCTGGGTATGATCCTCAGCTGAGGGTGTACTATCTTGCATGCTAATGTATGCCTTGGATTCTACTGGAATTGCCTGAATAGTGCTATCCAGTTAGTTCGGAGCTGTTGCCTTTTCAATCATTGCTCTTTAGCTATTAATGATGTTTTATTGTTTATATGTTTGGTTATTTAAATATTATATATCTTGACTTTCATAAAAATAATCCTGAGTAGTTGATTACTGATATAAAAATCAGTTACTTTGCCATATAACATAAAATAGTGAGATCAAATGCAGCCTATAAAAGTAGAGGAAAAACAAGTATTTAGCACCTCATATTAATCAGGCAATTAAAGTCAAATGGCAAAGCTTCTTATCTACAAAAATACACGGGCAAATATATTTTTCTCAAAGGTGGAATTCCAAAAGCAATAATCAGTGGCAGCTTTAATTCTACCTGGGAAAGGTATGCACTCTTTCAGGATCCCTTTCTCCATATGAGAACTAGAGAAGAAGTGCCCTTATACTAGTGAGGTGTGGTGAAGCCCAACTACCACTGAATTGACAGCTGTCACATGGTGTGACCATCTTCTCTATGTTGGTTGGATTTCAGAGAATAGGTCTTCACGGAGCTTAGAATCTGTTTTGATAAATAGGAGAAAGACAGGACAGGAGAGATACTACAGCTAGGATTGATACATTAATAGCAAGGGTGAGACTGTAGGAATCATGTGATTGGGAAAGAACATAAAAACAAGGCTTGCGAACATGTGTAAAAGATTGTGGGGAGCTTGGGAAAGTAATGGAAAGGAGAATAGACATAAATAATCATGATATATAAAGTGAGCCTGTTGATAGCTTATCTTATACATGGCAGCTGAGCCCAGGTGACAAGAAACCTGGGAAAAAAGCAATTCAGATCATTTATAAGGTTTTGCCTTAATGAACTTGCTATAAATGAGGAGTGGAGATTCTCTATGAAGTTTCTTAAATTGTGTATTTACCAACTTTAAAGATTAATGATACATTAAAGATACCTCAGTGAAATCTGTGTAGTTCTTGCTTTCTGATCTTGCTCAGCTCATGGGTGTTGGCAAGAGGGGGCAAGTGCATCATTATGTTATCATGCAGTTGATGTAAATTACATAATTTGTATCATTTGTGTGATGATGTTATGCTGCATGTGACTTCATTGTGGCTTGTACCAGACTGCTGTGCTTGCATAGTTCTGCATCTGTTGGATCTTGACTCAGAGTTTAGCACTGAAACATATCTTGTGGCTGTCATGAAATGCCACTGAGAAATAATACCCCTTGGGAAAGCTTTCTCTGACTCTTTGTGACACAGAGTAGCAGTCCCAGGGTACATCAAGATCTTGATATTATGGCAGTCTTCAGAGACTCACATTGGCCTTGTTTTCACTGAACTTGTTAGCCTATGCCAGTACGGCACTACTTCAGCTGAGGTCTCAGATGACTGAATGTTCCTCTGTACAAAGAAATAAAGTAGTCTTTCCATATAGGAAATTAGCATGTTAAGTACAAGATTGTTTAGGCCTCTGTCTTTTCTCTGTAGGTGGTGTTTGTGTTTTTCGTGAATCTCTGCCCATGGCATCCAAGTTCATATCAAATTTCAGTTTCTATTTTGGAATTGTTTGAAGGTAGTTCCTTTAATCTTGACTGCCTGAAGAATTAGAATGTCTAGGTTTTAGTGTTATGGGTGGGTGAGGGAATGTGGGATGGGGCCACAACATTTTATAATAGATCTACTGTATGATGCTTATACATGCAAAAGGGAGGAAGAAAGAGATAGGGTTGTGATAGTGTAAAACAGGCTTGCCTAATTTGGTTGCCCAATTTGATGCCCCCATCTTGGCTTATTGAGTTATGATAGTTGGTACCTGACACATCAGACTGCATATGTTGCAGAAAGCTAGTGTACTAGCAGCTACTTGTTTTCCAAAACCCAATTTTTTTCCCAGCTGTGGAAGAGTTCAGAAATTTGCACTTTCAGCTCATTTGTCTCTTTTTCTGTTTCATGTTACAGAAGTTATCTGTCTCATCCTCCCATGGGAACTCACCTCAACTGATCAACACCAAAGAATGCAATGGGAGCATTAATACCACCTGCACAACCCCAGATGAAGCAGAGGAATCGGATGCTAGGGTAAAGGGGCAGGATGGATAGAGAAAGATAAATAAACAAAAACTTCATTGAAATTTGTTCCAAAAAAAGCTGCTTATGTATAAAATATAGAAATTACGTACATATGCATGTGTGCATAAATTGAGAGTTTTTGTGGATTAAAAAAAAGTGCTTTTTACTAAAACCCTTCTAAGGTAATGTACATTTTAAAATGCAGTTGAAAAATAAAATCTTTAAAATTAAAATGGAATCAATAACCAGCTGACCTTATCCAGGTAATAAAAACTAACAAAAAGCTTAAGCACAGTAAATCCAGCATTAGCCAATTAAAACAACAACAATCCTTCACCTGGGTACAGGTTGGGAGGGAGGGAAGAAATATAAAAGAAGAAGGGAGAATGAATATCAGGTTAATTTTTCTAACAAAGTTCCAAATATGAGAGAGTTCTACTGTCAAGAAGCCCTCTAATAAGTGCCTGCCTGCCTTTAGGCCTCTGATGAGGATTGGTATGAAGTTCAGTCAGGCCTGTTGAATTGTGCCATCTGTTACACTTCTACCTGGGACTAGCAAGAAACTATTTGCATGCAGAGAATGTACTTTACAACTGGGCTACATTAATGGTGGTTTGCCTTAAACAACATGAATTAGTTCCCCATGTTCTTAAAATAAGAGAATACAGTGTAAAGTTTTGCTTAGTATATACTTGAAGCCTTAATACAGGTTGCTTACTATCACCCTGCTGTTTTAGATGTAACACAGAAGTTGGAACATTAACCCACATGGTTTGAACTTGTCCTAGTACTGTTGCATTTTGGGCTAATGTTAACAGGATTGCTAAGATAACTCTGAATCAATTGCTGTATGTTAAGGATACATAGTATATCCCCAGTATTTGGAATCTATCAAGCAATAGAATTGTGGATTTTGGAACATGGGGATTGGTTAAAGGGATTATTATACGTAATTGGAAGGAGAAATTTATGCTTGATTTGCTGCCATAAGTTGCTGATATCTATTGCTTGCCAACATTTTAATTAGTCTTTGGGACAAAGAAGATGATTCTGACATAATATGGTAAAGCGTTTTACAAATATTTTGTTTATAATGAGATTTCTAGTCCCTTTCCCTCTTCTTTATTGCTGTAATTGAGTTTGTAGTGGGGTTGATACTTTAATATTTTCTGCATTTTTATTTTTATTAGTTTGCATAATACATTTAAAAAAAACTTGAGGTGTACCTCTTCCAGAATCAGAAAACATTGCAAAGATGTTTTCTTTGCACATCACACAGAAAAATGTGTGTGCGCGTGCGTGTAAAATCGCAACATTGTTTCATGACGAAATGACATACAAGAGGGATAAGATATATCAACTTTCAGCATTCAGAAGTATGTGCTCCTGCTCCAACTGCAACAAAAATAGCAGTAAGATAGGTAAAAATAGCAATGAGGGCAAGTGAGTGGCAGCCAAGTGTCCAAGTCTGAGCAGAAAGTTCTCCAATGCAAACTATTTTTTCCAACTGTTAATTTCAGCTGTCTGTTTCAACATAATAGATGCTGTACAATTCTTGTTTGATCATGTGGATGTATTGCTTAGGTCCCTGGTGTGGCATCCATGTGTGGCAACATGGCTACTGTTCCCTTCCTTGTTTCTTGTTTTTTTAAAGGGTTATTTTAATTTAAAAATTAAATGGGAAATTGTATGTTTAAAAAACAGCTGTAGTTCAATGCTTTGTTTGAAAGTCTGTCCATGTGCCCAAAAAGAGAGATGAAGTTACGCTGCGCTAGAAGAGAACCTCCTTGGGGAGGTGGGAGAATAGAGGAGGCAGCAGAGAGCAAACCCACCAGTTTACCTGATATAAAGAGGCATTTGGGATTAACCCCACATTCCAGAGCAGTTTTCGAGAAAGTGCCTTTGACATGTTTTCAAGAGACCAGGGTACCATACTCTGTCCCAAAGAACTTGGATATTTCTATTCTGTTCTTTGCCCAGCCAGGCAGAGCTGGACAAAATGGATAGGGATTGTAATTCAGTACACCTGAGAGCATCAGCTTGAGACTGGCTGGTCCAAGAGCATGATTATTGGCCTCTCTTGTCTACTGCCCATTCTCTATCCTCCAGATTCTAATGAGGACTTTTTATTTGCCTTTTTTTCTATCCAGGTAGTGAATCCTTCCTTTCCCAACCCTCGGAGGCGTCTTCGCTTACGTGACTTAGCAGAGAGAGTGGTGGATGCTTCAGAGAATGAGCAGGAACTCAATAAGTTGCTTAATGAGGCCTTGCTGGAGAGGGAATCTGTGCAGGCGTATGTCTCCTATCCTTCCACCTTGGAGCTAATTGTGTGTCTTTTGCTCCATCCCAATGTTTCTCTCTTCCTCTACCAGCCAGTTTGAATATCACATAGAAACTTTTACTCTTCACAATGTCCACTACTGTGGTTTCAGACTTCTACCAGTGATTCAGGTCCTTGTCCTGCTTTGGTTGCTATTTTGCATTGTGGGAAAGAATATTTTGGAGACTTTGTTTTATTTGCTTTTATTATTGTATTTACTTCCTGCTTTTTCTCTCTTGTACAACTCAGGCTGCAAATTCTCTGTGTGTTTGTGTGTTTATTCCCAGCTGGCCCCCATCCAGACAATCACTGGACTGTCATCTACTTAGGTTCAGAAAATGTTTCCATCATCTGGTCTCAGTCCCTGAAATAAACAGCTGAGGTTCTTCACACACAGTATTTAATAGAATAT
The DNA here is from genome assembly GCF_059951505.1 of Python bivittatus. Classification (NCBI taxonomy): domain Eukaryota; kingdom Metazoa; phylum Chordata; class Lepidosauria; order Squamata; family Pythonidae; genus Python; species Python bivittatus. Next base: position 2,364,231 of record NW_028277096.1, read on the forward strand.
GCTGTCCTTTAGTCCTCATATGCTTGTATAAAACTGAAGAACAAGCCATCCCCAGCATAGCCAGCTGACTTTTCAGTCATAATTTAAGCTGATAAGGGGGTTTTGCAAAATAAAACATGAGGACTTAAAGCAAATAGGAACTTGGGGAATTTTAAATAATTGCTTCGGGAGATACCAAGTGCAGCCTTATAAGTAACAGTGATCAGAACAGCTGCTTTTTCCTGAGGCCTTGAAGAGATACTGTCAGAACTGAGATAAGTGGGCCATTCTCATTTGGTAAAAGACGGCTTTCTATTTGCCCAGATAGGAATTCAAAAAGATCCATGCTGGATCAGAACAAAGGCCCTTCTAGCCCAGCATTCTTCCTAAGGCTGAATCATGTTCTAGGGAGTCCATAAGCAGAATATTCCCCCCAGCAATGAACAGTTAAAAGCATAATGACTTGGGAACTAGATTGAGTGGAACTAGACTGAGACCTACTGTTTTGCTAGTATTCTAAAAAATCTCAGATGTCCTAGATGATGATCATATGTCCTAAATATCTGACAGGCTAAAAGGCAGGTCCACCTATCGCCTCTCCATGCGTTTCATTGATCCCGAGATGGAGACACGTTACTCTGTGGAGAAGGAGAAGCAGAGTGGGGCTGCCTTCAGCTGTTCATGTGTGGTCCTATTTTTCACTGCTCTGGTGGAGATCTTCATTGATCCACGGTTAGTGTACCTAGATCTGTGGAGCTGTGCCCTTTTCATACAGGACTGTTAGAATAGTGCTGATGATACCCAGTTATACATTTCATCACCAGACTGAACAGGTAATGTGGTTAAAGTGCTGACACAGTGCCTGGAGGCTGACAAGGTCTGAATGGGGAGAAATAGACTCTGACTGAATACCTCCAAGACAGAGTGGATTTGGGTTTGTAGGCCTAATGATTCCAGGAAAATTCAATCCCTGACTCTGAATGGGGTTGTACTCCCCAGCTGAGAGGTAGTCTGAAATTTAGGAGTTTTCCTAGACTTAAAGCTTCTGCTTGAAGAGCAGGTAGAGCTATGACTAGGAGGACTTTTGTACAGTTACATCTTATACACCCATTACAACCAATTTTGAATCAAGAAGCCCTGCTCACAGTCACTCATGCTCCTAATCACCTCCCACTTGGCTTACTGTAACATGCTCTACATGGAGCTGCCCTTAAAGACTATTTGGAAGCTATAGCTGGTACAGAATGCACCTGTCAGCCCTTTAGGGTAAACCAGACTAAGAAACCAATGCCATATAGGTCTAAAACTACTTTTATTAGAACACTTAACAGAATCTTGCAAGTCTGAATGTACTTCTGTCCTCGCTCCCTTCATGTGAATTAGGGAGGTGCCATCTGAGGCATTTTTTTAAGTTTGTTTCTTGGAATGGTTTAAGCCATGCTTGTCTGATCGCTGCCCTGGTAACAGATCTTCCCACTGCCCTTCAAGGCTATTCCCTATGCCCTCTACAACACCAGCCAAGGCAGTGATGGGTGTGTCTTGATATACCTGAGTGACCTCTCTGCTTTGAGAGCTGTGTGGGTTGTTAATTGGCTTCCAGGTGTGATTTAAGGTGCTGGTTGTCATCTTTAAGGGTTTATATGGCTCCAGACCTGGTTATCTGAAGGGCTGCCTTTTCTTGTATCTGCCCATCAAACTAGATCAAATTGGGTAAAGTCCCTCCAGGCCCTATCACTATAAAATGGTCACCTGGAAGTAGGCATTTTCAGTACCCATCCCTACTCTTTTGAATTCCTTCTGGCAGAAATTTGGTCAGCTTCATGCCTCTTGGGCTTTAGAACAATTGTGAAGATCGACCTGTTTTGTCCTGGACAAGAGGAGGGTAGGTGGGCACATGAAGGTAGGGATTGTGGGCATATAGCATTTATATATATTTTTTCATTTTTATCTTTTTTGCTATCTTTTTATATGTATTTGGGGCTGGGGGGGGGTCACCACTTTTTCTGTCAGCATTATTACTTTCCCAGAGCCTTCAGGAATAGGTGGCAAACAAGCAAAGTGAAACAATTATATAAAATAATGCCAAAGATTATGTGCCAAAATACTCTTTATAGCAGGGAATCTGACTGCCTCTGCAATCAGAATAAAAATATTGATCTTTGACCTTCCTCTTTGCTAATATCTTGTGGTTTCCTCTTTATTTCCTACTCTGTTGCAGGCTGCTAGCAAATTATGTGACATTCGTTATTGGCGAGATCCTTCTACTCATCTTGACCCTTTGTTCACTGGCTGCCATCTTTCCCAGGGTAAGAGCTTTTCAACATAAGGTCCCCTCCATTACACATAATTGTTAATTATTATAGAAATCTTAGCCCTTTGCCATTCTGCAATGGCAATACAAAGTTTTTCCACCGTAATGCCAGCAGTATTTGTGTTTCTATGACAATATTTCTTATTGCAAGCTCTACCTGAACTATAATAGTAGAACTTCATATTCGCTTATTGTGTGTATGTATGTGTATGTGGATTTGTGTGGATTTTCAGCTCTGACTTTCTACCTTGAGTGTGGATGGTGCCATTGTGAAATCACTTTGAGTAGGCACAGCCATATTTGTTATGCAGTTTTATTAGTTTCTTTTAACTGACCGGATTTAAGAGGCAAAAATGAAAACTTGTGTTGCAACAGCTTAAGGCATCCGTTTTGCCCCTTAAATCCCTTTCAATATAGAAAAAATAGCCCAGTTTCTGGAGGTTTTCAAGGGTGCAGTGGTTCATATGGATAGGGTGAGGGTGTTCGATAGTCTTCTTAATTTGGAAGGATTGTGGTTTCCTTTTTTCACGGTTTTCTCCTCAAAATCTGGGAAAACAGTATCACCAATTGTTGTAATTGGCAGCTGTTCTGGGGTTGCAAAAAAGGCACTAAGGCAATTTTTCCTACCAGTGATTTATAGTGTCTTCATAGCATCACCCAGCCATCACTGAAGTGATATAAAGTATTTCCTCATGACTGTTATTTTGGGCAGTATTTGGGACAAAAATGAATGGATGACCCTAAAAGTTACAATGGGGAAGTGGCTAAAGATGCTGTGGATTGAGGCCAATTTTTTTGCATGCAAAGGAATGGTGCTTTTACTTAGCTATTGTCTCCCTTCCATTTCTGCTCCCCATAGGAAATTAACATGTTCCTTATTTTCCTAGTCCATCAGAGTTGGGTAGCTATAGTACATTTAAATAAAGAAAGAAATAGTGTCTTGTTTTTATTACAGGTTTTCCCTAAAAAGCTTGTGTCTTTTTCCACGTGGATTGACAGAACTCGTTGGGCCAGGAACACCTGGGCCATGTCTGCCATTTTCATCCTAACCATGGCTGACATTGTAGATATGGTAAGCAAGGGTTGAAAAAAGGTAACTTTTCTTTCTTGGTGCCATTGCATCAACCCCACCCCATACCCCCAACAGCCATACATGGACTGAAAATGATAAAGGGAAGAGGGAAGTTTGGCAAATGTGATATTCTAGAGCCATCGTTGTCTGCTCACATAGGTTTGTGAAGTATCTGATTGAGAACAGCTACCAAAGCTGAGCTGCAGAAATTTGGATGGCAGACAAAAGATCTAGACAACTGTAACTCCTTGCTGCCATCTAGTGGCCACCCAGATATTTGCAGCCTAAATCTGAACTCTATACTTGACTGGAGATATAAAGAATGAAAGAAATTGATACCATGCTTAGTGCTCTGGAGGGAAAAGCAGTCATGGCTATAGACTGTAATGGGAATCACAAGAGGGGCAACAGCAGAAAATGGCTTCATATTTTCACTTTCCACTATTTATATCATAAACTTTCCACTCCTGCTAGCTTTCTAGTTGGAGGTGAGAAAAAATTGAAAAAGTATTAGAAGTTGATTTTTAATAGACAGATAAGAGAATGGGTTAATATTTGTATCTTGCTCCCTCCTCATCCATTCTCCAATACTTTTTCCTTAAAAGCAAATCTTGGGAGAAAAGAGGCAAAACATCAGAAGGCTAATCTGGCCTTTTCTCCAGTCTTACATTTCCAATGGTTCCAAGTTGGGGCAGGAGAGGACAGTAAAGCTAAAAATCTCACCCAACCGCCCCGTCCCGCTTTCCTAGGTTGTCTTGCATGACATGTGATTGACACCTACTGTGAACTCCCTTTTTCTGGCTGAGTTGATAAGTGTTTAAAGAGCTGTACAGGGGAAATCATTAAGGGAAATTAGTAAAAAGCCTGCTGCAGTTGATTATTTTTAGTACCTGTTAATAATTCGCCAGACCTTGAACTCTTCTGTGCTAAAGCTGATATGGAAATACTGCCATTTCCAGGCTGGGAAACTTTGATGAGCTTTGCAAAAGAAGTGGAGGAAGAGAGTGAAAGCTCTGGTTTTCTTTCTATCTCTCTGGAAAAAAATGACACAAAGATTATTTATTGCTGTGCTTTTTCCTTCTCCAGTCCACCGCTGGCCATGTTTGGAATGGTGTCTTGGTAATGGTAGAATCATTCCAGGTTTTGTTAATCCATCAGGAAATATCCCAGGTTTAAAAATCAATTAGACAAGGCTTCAGATTGCCCACTTGTGGCTCTTTTTTGTCCTTTGATAGTTTAAAATGTTCTTTTTGGTGATTTGGGAGGTTTTAATGTAGCTTGAACAGACTATTTTTAAAGATCAAAAGGAACGAGTTGGGTGCATGATTTATGTATCGTTTGATTGTTTATTTATGAATCATAATTTAACTTGTTAGGGTCTGAAGTTATATGATTTCAGAAAAAACAATAATGTACTCTAAAAATAATGATAAATATGGAAGAGCCTTTACAAGAAGATTGGGAGTGATGAAGCATAAAGAGATAGCTCTATCTTCTTTACCAGTCTGAATGAATGGTTAGATAGGGATAACTTTAGCATTAAAAATAAGGGTTGAAAAGGAAAGAGAGGCTGTAAATTAAAATATTAAATGTATGTGTTCTATACCAGGTTTACTTGTCTGAGTTCAGGGACATACACTGGGAGAAATTAGAGCAAACATAAAAGACATTTTCAGATTTTTAGCCTATTCTGAGGTGCTGAATCACGTGTGAATAAACCAGAGTAGAGTTCATTAACCAAGCATGTGGGCTAGAAATACAGAACATTCAGTGATGTATTTCACAAACAGAAATGGGGGTAATTGTGCCTATACTAGGAAGTCATAGCTGGTGAAACTACTTGACATGATCATTGCTTATGTGTATTATTTATAGCCCCTAAAGAATGGAGTGTCCAAAGAATTTTAGTGGGATGGGATATGTAGGGATAGCATACGTTGGTTGGAAAAATCTAGGTGATCACAAGAGATTTAATGATTTCTGTATCCCTTTGCTGGCATCTAATAGTTCTTCAGATTTTACACCTGGTTTTAGCTAGAAAGATTTTTTTTCTTCACTAGAAAATAAGATGGTTGAAAGCAGAGAAGCACAGCCTCATCCCTTTTCTTCTGCTTCCACAGCTCAGCTGCCAGCAGTGTTATTACACCATTGTCAATGATACAGTTCCAGCAGTGCTTCCAGGTGGTTGTGTGGAGAATCCCAAGTACTACAGCTACATAGCTGTGCTGGCACTCATTGCAACCATAATGCTGGTTCAAGTCAGCCACATGGTGAAGCTCACTCTGATGGTGATGATCACAGGGGCAGTGGGCGTGGTCAACATTCTGGCTTGGCAACAGATCTTTGACAGATATGATCAGGAACGATTCCAGGAGAACATGTAAGAAGCTTTGAGGTCAGAAATGTCATGGGCAAATGTTTAGGGTAATATTGGGCATAGGCCATATTTGAATTGAAAACTCACAGGTTAGTAATAATTAACTCACTTTTTTGTTACTTTTGGTATGCATTGGTCTTTTAAATTAGTTACCTAATTTAACTTATGTTACACCACCAATAAGTATAGAGCTTCACAGAGTAACATGAAGATATTCCACAGATTCAGTGATTAAATTTCATTGAAGGAGAAGGTTACAAGAAAAAGAGAGGAAGCTAGTCTATTGGTTAAGGTGCTAGCTAGAACCAGGGAACCGTGGAAGTTCACTGAGTCACTTTGGGTCAACTGCTCACTCAAAGCCCAAACTTCCTCACAGAATTGTTGTTGTGGAGAAAAATAGGAGGAGGAAGTGCTGTATACACCATCCTGAGCTCCTGGAAGAAATATAACAAGTAGATAGAAGAAGAAAATGCCTTTCATTCAATTATGTGTTGTTCTAAAGCCTGCAGTTTTCTAAATAAAGAATTTGGAAGGAAGAAGGAGAGCAAGGTGACACTATGTAAATATTGTGAAAGGGAACTCCACACATAATGGCAACAAAGGAGAAGGGATTAATGGAGAAGAGATATTCAGAAGCTTGTGAATGGAAGAACCAAATGTAATGGTCAAGTCATTTTATATTGTAAAATTGCCAATATGTACCTGCAAAGGGCAGCCTAGCTCAAATGAAAGTCCAACTACTCCAAATACACATAGCTTTGGACATAATGCTAAGGTTTTTTGTTCTCTGAGTTCCCGAAGACACGTTTTGGATGCAGAGAGTCCCAAAACTTAGTTTTGTCTTCTGCTCTCTCCAATGCATTATTTTTTCTTTCAACAGCACCTTCAATGAAACTATGTGTAAAATACCCCTAAATTCCCATGACGATTCCTTGCTTGTTAGATGAAGTCAGAACTGAATTACATACTGTATTCAGCTGAATTAACATGTCAGACAGTCTTTCTCAGACTATGCTACTTCCATTGCAGTTGTGGCAGCCCAATTCTGTATGCATGTTCCTTCAAATATTCTTATGTGTAGAAAACTCGCATAAGAGAGCAGTTGACAGAACTGCTCTTCCTGGTGTGCTTGTTTTCTATATAGAGAAATTAATTTTATGTTATGTGTAAAGTATTTAAAATCTGATCCTTCCACTTGCAGATGGAAGTAACAGAATTCAGGAAAATCTTGATCACATGACTTGGCTGAATGTGTAGTTCACCCCTTCAAATTTTCTAACTCTGAATCTTGCTCATTTGCTGTTCCTTTCAGGGTCTCACTAGTTCCATCAAAGTATTCCATGACAGCGATGATCTTGGTGATGATGCTCAGTTTCTACTATTTCTCACGCCATGTGAGTAGTTGGCTGAATTTCCTAGTTTAGGCAGTTGACAGCTTAGGAGCTCAGTTTGCCACCAAATTCTTTTAGGATAATTGTGTTTCTGTATTTTTCAGTATTCAGCTTCAGGATGCCTTATCTCTCTATCTTAGCTTGCATCTCAGTTCATACACTGTGATCTTTCTAGTCAAATTGGGGGACAAATCAAATGGCAAAGATGTCCCTATTCTTGTAAACTGAGGATTCATCTTTCTTTTGGAATCCAACAGTTCTGGATTCCACTGGTCCATAGCACCAAAAAAAAAAAAAAAGCCTAAGAAGTGTTCCTGTTCTTGCTCAGAACATGTGTTTCTGTGTGTATGTACTTTTTTTTTGCCCTCAGATGATAGATCAGTTCAGAATATGAATGATTGGACTTTTTCACTCCGCAATCCTAGCTCTGTGTTACGTGATGAGAAGCTGCTTGATACAGCTATGTAGAAATTATATGCTTTCTAAATACAAAGGAATGCAGTTTGAATAATTGGTTGATTTAGTCAAGAAAATGGCATATCTTTGTGGTATAATTGAGGAATAAAAGACAAGATCAAACTTTTCCTGAAATGGAGCTTTATTAAGATAGTGGGACAACCTCACTTTTAACAGTTAAAGTTATTTCTGATATGGGACTGTGAAAAGTAGAGTGAGAGCTGTCAGCCAGAGAAGTTGCTCTGTCGTTTCTTTGGCTTCCAGAAAAGTACGTAGATGGCAGCAGAAAGGAATTGCAGTGGAAATTGAAAAGCCTATAGGAAGGCATGAGCAAAAAAGTGTATTAGAACTTTCCTTTCTTAGTACTGTGGCATACAGAGAAAATAAGCATGGTTAAGATTCAAAAGGAGGTAAAACGAAGAGATTATTCTAAGCTGCTACAATGCCTTGCAGGAAATCAGGCAGGAAAGGTGCATTTAACCTAGGATTTCAGATTACATCAGGCTACATTATCACAGTGACATTCCCCCCCCCCCCACTGCAGGTGGAAAAGTTAGCTAGGACTTTATTCTTATGGAAGATTGATGTTCATAACCAGAAGGAGCGTGTATATGAGATGCGACGCTGGAATGAGGCTCTGGTGACCAACATGCTGCCAGAGCACGTGGCACGCCATTTCCTTGGCTCTAAGAAACGAGATGAGGTACGCATTGGCAAACAAGGAGTTCATGGCCAAAACAGTATGCAAGTTTTTGTTTTGTTTTGTTTAGGGGATAATAGTCAAAAGTGAGAATTCAATTGAGCCTGTGATTAGCAACTCAGTATACTTCAGTGTGTAGATCATGTTACAGTAACCAAGATAATCAGTGTGTTAACTACATTAAAAAAAATTTCTTCCAGGAAGAGATGCAGTTGGTGTATTAACCAAAGCTGATAAAAGACACTGCTGGCTGTTGCCTCCTTCAGGGAAATGTAATATCCCCAAACCATGTACCTTTTCCTTCCTGCCAGTTTTCTGGAATTATGATATCCCCTCCCCCAAATAAGATTTTATTTTATAGTGAGAATGAAAAGTATAGCATTATGATGTTATACCTCTTTCATTTAAAAAACATTCTAGCAGATAATTTTAAAAAATGATAATATGTTTGAAGTCAAACCTATTACACATTTTATAATGAACGTATGCAGGTGACCAAGGGATAGATCCATACAGTAATATCTGCCTCTTTGAGAGAGGGAATGTCTGCTCTGGCCTTGAAGGAGGGAGTGGTATGCTCCCTCCTCAAGAGGCCATTGCTGGACCCCTCCATTCTGGACAATTATCATCCAGTCCCCAACTTCCCTTTGCGGGGAAGGTTGTATAGTAGGTGGTCAGACAACAGTTAACAGAGGATCTCAGAGAAAATGGATTACCTGGACCTGTTTCAGTTGGGTTTAAGACCAGGTTTCAGCATGGAGACAGTGTTGGTTGCATTTGTCCTTTGGCAGAGCTGGAATGGGAGTGCTCCTTGATCTCTCAGTGACTTTCGATACCATTAACCACAGTATCCTTTTGGCCCGGCTGCAGGTGTTGGGAGTGGGAGGCACTGTGTTACAGTGGTTTGTCCCCTTCCACAGTGGTCAGTTTCAGTTAGCGTTTATTGGAGGGAGAGGTTGCGCCCATGGCCCCTCATTTGCAGAGTGCCTCATGGCTTGATGCTCTTCCCTTTCCTGTTTAACATCTACATGAAACCATGGGGTAAGGTCATCTGCTGGTTCGGAGTTCGGTATCATCAGTATGCTTATGATACCCAGCTTTATACATGAACCCCGGGCTGTGCTGGTGCAGCTGTCCATGTACTGACCCAGTGTCTGGAGGCTGTTCAGATCTGGATGGGACAGAACAGACTTTGGCTCAATCCTGGCAGTGGCTGTGGCTGTTTGGCCCTCCAGGGTTGGGGATATTTCTATCATTGGTCTTGGATGGGATAGCATTTCTCCATTCAAGACTGGTGTGCAACTTGGGGGTCCTTCTGGACTTGCAGCTATTGCTCAAAGAACAGGTGACAGCTGTGGCCAGGAGGGCTTTTGCACAGGTTCATCTTGTGCACCAGTTGCACCCTTTCCTTGACCAGGAGGCCCTTCAGACAGTTACTCATATCCTGGTCACCTCATGACTGGATTATTGCAATGCACTCTACATGGAGCTGCCCTTGAAGACCACTGGGAAGCTACTGCTGGTACAAAATGCAGCAGCCCAAGCAAAGTGGGCACGCTCCAGGTCCCTTCTACTAAACATCATCTTATAGGATTGAGGAAGTGTACTTTCTCTGTCATGGCCCCTGCACTCTGGAATAGCATCCCCCCAGAGGTATGGATAACACCCTCTCTCCTGGGGTTCCAGAAAGCTCTTAAAACCTGGCTTTGGTCTCTAACAGGCCTGGGGTTGATGTGTTTGAGGTGTGGTTTGTTATTGTTATGATTGTTTTAGTCTGGGCTGCCTGTAGTGTTGTATGTTTTTAATTGTTCTTATTGTTCATGTATTTGGTGAACCACCCAGAGTCTACTGGAGTGGGTGGATATAATAAATTTAAATATATTAGTAAATAAATAATAGTAATTTTCATAAATTTACTGTGCACATCAAACCCATTAAAAAGATAGAAGAGTAGCCTAAAATCAGGTATAACTCTTCCTATCTTTTTTTTTTCCTGGAAAAAGTTAACTTTGTGGGTCTGAGAAAAATTAGAAGACATGTGGAAATTACAAGATGGGATTGGGTATAAGACTGCACTGCACAAAGGAGCGAATGAAGGCAATTATGCCTGAATGCAGAAGCACCCTTTATCTACTTCTTTCAATTTCCCCTCCTTTCTTGCCCTCTTCTGTAGGAGCTGTATAGTCAGTCTTATGATGAGATTGGTGTTATGTTTGCCTCCCTCCCCAACTTTGCTGATTTCTATACAGAGGAAAGTATAAATAATGGTGGTATTGAGTGCCTTCGCTTCCTCAATGAAATAATCTCAGATTTTGATGCGGTGAGTCATCTTTGATCAGTACCAAAAGTCATCTTGATCAGTTGACCCAAAGAAAGTCAATTATATATTCTAAGGGTTGTCCTTGAAGAGATATGCTTCCTGTGTTCAGTTCTTCTTCTGGGCTGCCTCCCTAAAATATCCCCTGTATTCAGTGGCAGTTAAAAAAGAGGGCAGGGACTGGGTGATGACAGGCTTGTGATACTGGTAAGAATCTTGCTTAGGAAGCCTTTAGGGAATAAGAATTGGGAAATAGCAGGGCAAGAAACTTAGTTTGAACCAAAACTCATCAGAACTCAGGTTTGGAATCTATTTTGCATGTTTAGCACTGTACTGGAACAATGGAATGGTAATACAGTACTAAGTCTGCAACCTATAATGCAGAAGTCCCAAAACTGAGGTCCATGAGTTCCATTTCAGTGATGCACAGAATTGTCAAGAATATCTGTCCTTGATACCTTTCTACTGACAAAGAAGATTAAAGAATATTGAGTAGGTAGCTAACATGACCCTTCTCAGGAACTATGAGTTTCATTATATAGCAGTATTGAAATCTGTTATTTTGCCCTAAAATTACCTACAGTATTGATGTCTCTCCGCCCATCAACTTAGATTTTCATAACACAACTCAGTTTTACCAATTTATACCTTGCTTTTGGTGGTAGTGCTGAAGGGAAAAAAAAAGTTATGTGCCAGGCCACTCTCTCAAAACCAGTTTACAGGTGATCCACAAGAATAAAACAATGTTGAAGAACCACTTTGTAATGAAATCATCAGCTTGTTTTAGCACCAGTAACATTTTTAGGAATTGCCCATGTCCTCAGACATGACAATTCCATTATCCAATGCAAGGGAGGCTTCTTTTCAAGTGTCATTTTGCCCAAACCATCTCTCATATGGAATAATAAGATCAAACTGTGAATTTCATGAGACATGTATGATTAGATTCACTGTTTCTATGTGTTTCCTTTTCCCCCAATAAAATGCAACTTTGGGGGGGGGCACAGTTTTTTATCAAAGCATTGATAGTGTTAGTATTTCACAAGAATACATATAATTGCAGCTGCTACACCAAATGCTTGGATTAAGAAGGGTTTCACTTGCCATATTCTGCTAAGTCAAGGTGTCTGTATGATTTTTTACCTAAGAAGAAGCTGCCACAGTCCTGCTTTAGGTAGGCTGTTCAGCTCAAAGCAGGCATACAGTGGCCAGTTGCCAGCAGAGTTGACAAAATCTGCTGCCTCCTTTGAAATATTCAGGTGTGCCCACATTAATTGCATTCTGGATCTGCAAGAGACCAGAGGAACTGATGTATGTTAATCCTGTCACTAATCACTTTATATCAAAAATTCTCACTCCTCAATTCCCTCCCCCTCCCAAAAGGGAGATGGGATCATGTGAATTCAAAGTCTGTACATCTGAGCCTTGGCAGTAAATGCCCATGCCACATATCACCTTTCTTTACTTACTGCACTGATACATTTTTGTCAGTTTGCTCTAGGCAATTTAACAACATTTAAGCATGCAAATCTAACATACATACAACAGCATATTTCCCTCAAGTTATTGGTTATAGTATGTGCTTCATGATGTGGGGAGCATCTGTAGACCATCTTCTTCATCAGGCACACATAGCAGTGGGGAGGCCATTGGTTGGGAAGGCTGCAGTCCTGTATAAACATCTGGGTATATGTTACATTAATAGGATTTATTTCTCAGTAGACATGTATAATATTACATTGTAAGATCAAGCTACATAGTATCCCAGATCTACTTTCCTGACTGATTTATTGATCCTTGTAGTAATTCTTGGTATGAGATCTCTTTGATTCTCACAGCTCCTGGATGATCCCCAGTTCCGGTGCATCACCAAGATCAAAACCATTGGCAGCACATATATGGCAGCTTCTGGTGTGACACCTGATGTCAACAGCAATGGTTACAACAATGCTATTAAGGTACGTTGAGAAAGGAAGACAGCACAATTCGCAGATCATTCAGGGTGTGAGAATATGTTCAAATGAATATTCTGACCCGCCAATGATATCCCTCTAATGAAGCTAATTCCTGGATAAGTGCTTGAAACATTTCACCATTCATAAATTAGGTACACATATAGCAGTATAAATGAACAGTTGACGTCTGCAGGGCAGAAGTTCTTTCTTTCACAAGGCACAGTCACTTCAACATTTTCAAGATAGCTTATTATGGGTTTTGACTAGGGGTGTACAAAATAGTTCAAATTTGAATTATTTTGCACAATCCCAGTTTTGATGCTATCTTTAGAGCCATGTCCTCTCTGTGGGAAGTGTTAACCACTCTTCCATATCATTCCCTTACTTCAGATTTCTGATCAGGTGTAGCACTGTGGTAAGTTTCTCCTCACTATTTCATTGCCAGTGATAACTACTTAGGGGCTGTGTTCACACAATATAAACAACCCATCCCCTCCCTGAGTCAATAGATATAGGATGCCTGGGTTGTCATCCAGTGGGCATTTTTTAGTTTTTCCAGTTGCCTCAAAAGATAGAAAATCACCACTTCCCTCTCTACATTGTGCCCTTATTTTCTTTCTTGGGGGTTGGAGCAGGGGGTGGGGTGGGGGGATTGGTGGTATGACCAGGATCAGTACCACTGTTATGCTTACTCACTTCATCCCTTTCTACTCCTTTTTCATACACACCAGTGTAGCTGGTATAGGGAGGTGAAAACTAAGGATACAGAGACAGGAGTTCTTAAAGAGGCTTTATTTTTGTGGAGCCTCTCTGGGATATTATCTCAGTCTTGGAATTTAGAAGAGTCAATGAAGCCATGGGAAGTAATTAATGTGACTGGATCTTTGGAGTTTTATCTAACTCTTTCTGAATTAGTTACCACAGTGCTACACCTGATCAGAAATCTGAAGTAAGGGAATGATATGGAAGTTGGCCATTGATATAGGTTCACATGAACATGTTTACCTTCACTCTGCAATCCAGCTGAGCATACTGTGCCAGCAGAGTGAGGCAAATTATGGTAAAGTACTCCTTGACACTTGATCTTCTGTTATTCAGTTTCCTTTTTAAAACAAGTTATTATTGAGGTTATCTAAAGCTACAGTTAGCAGAACACTCAAGCACAGTATAGTAAATTACTGTGACCATAGTTTAGCAAGCATTGTATGATGATGATGATGATGATGATGATGATGATGATGATGATGATAGCAAAAGGCAGCTTTACTTGGAACAGTTTATATTCTGTGGATACCTTTAAAACCATCAGATAACAACATCTGCCTATCCCACAGGGAAGAACTCGATAGGTGGATAAAAATGTCAAATGCAGTCTAAACATCTGGCTGACTGTGCAACCATCAGCAACAACAACAATTATTATTATTATTTAATCTGCCAGGTTATAAAATAACCTGCCAGGTTATCCCACCTCGTTTACATGGACAATCTGAAGCTGTATGGAAAAATACCATCTGAAATGGAATCACTGCTCAACACTGTCCAAATATACAGCCAAGATATTGCAATGGAGTTTGGACTGGACAAATGTGCCACCCTTATCATCAACAGGGGAAAAATAGTGAAAACTGAAGGAATGAAGATGCCCCATGGAAATAATATAAAGAGTCTGGATGAAGAAGATCACTACAAATACTTGGGCATCCTTCAGACTGACAACGTCAAGCACAGTGAAATCAAGGAGAAGGTTAGTAGTGAATAAATTAGAAGAGTGAAGAAGAACTTAAAGTCCAAACTCAGTGAAGGAAATAACATCAAGGCAATTAACACCTGGGCAATTCCAGTCATTAGATATACAGCTGGAATAGTGGACTTGTCAGGCCTAGCCCAAGGAACTCCAAGAGACAATGCAAAATCAGTTCAACTATGTTTATTAGCTACAACCTCTAGGAAGAATCTTCCCAGACTGAAACCCCAGCTCCTAAGTCAGCCAGCCACAACAGTGTGAATTCCTCAGGGAGGTGCCAGTCTCATCCTCTTGTAGTTCCCACGCTCTTGCAGCGAGCTAAGAAAATGCTTATCTCCCTGAGCCTGGCCTTCATAATTCCATTCCATCACAGGACTGGACTCAAGCTGAACTCAAGCCCTTGATAGGAAGACCAGAAAAATAATGACTATGAATCATGCCCTTCATCCATGCAGTGATGTTGACAGACTCTACTTACCAAGGAGCATAGGTGGGAGTGGAATGTTACAAGTTGAAGAAGAAAAAAGGGCATTGGAAGAATATCTGAAGGACAGTGAAGAAGATGCCCTGAAGCTGGTACACCATGAAGGCTTAATGAATACTGAAGAAACCAAACTGGCCTATAAGAAAGACCAAATGAAGAATACAAAAGAGACATGGCAAGGCAAAGTATTACATGGATGGTACACAAAAAAACTAGCAGGTAAAGCAGATAGCAACAAGCCCTGGCAATGGCTAAGAGCAGGAAAGTTGAAGAAAGAGACAGAGGGGCTAATTCTGGCTTCACAAGACCAAGCCTTAAGAACAAATGGATAGAAAGCCAGAGTTGAGAAGACAGCAACAGACAGCAAATGCCGCCTCTGCAAAGAAGCTGAAGAAACAGTGGACCACCTAGTTAGCTGCTGCAAAAAGATCGCACAGACAGTGGCATGACAGAGTAGCAACAACGGTGCATTGGGATATCTGCAAGAAATACCATTTGCCTACAAGCAAGGTGGGACCACAAAACAGACAAAGTAATAGAAAAAGAAGAAGCTAAAGTGCTCTAGGACTTTAGAATTCAAACAGACAAGCACCTGCCACACAACACCCCAGACTTAACAATTGTTGATGAGAAAGACAAAAAAGTCTGGATAGTGGACACTGCAATACCTGGAGACAGCAGAATAGAAGAGAAAGAACTGGAGAAAATCACAAAATATAAAGACCTGCAAATAGAAGTAGAATGACTATGGCAAAAGAAAGCAAAGATAGTATCAATAGTTATAGGCGCCTTGGGTGCAATCCTAAAACATCTGGAACACCACTTGAGGACCATCAGCACTGACAAAATCATCATCAGCCAATTGCAAAAGGCAGTTTTATTTGGAACAGTTTATATCCTGTGACGATACCTTGAACACCAACAAACAACATTTGCCTATCCCAAGTCCTTGGGAAGGACTCGATAGGTGGATAAAAATGCCAAATCCAGTCTAATCATCTGACTGACTGTGCGATTAACCACAATAATAATAATGCCTACTTGTCAAGTGATTTTGGGTGGCTAATAATATTAAAATAACAATAAACCCCATTAATTCAACATTGAACAAACTAATAAAACACACATTATATCTATAGCACCAGACCCAATAATTCACAAGCCACAAATTGATATATATGGATGGTTTACACAACATCCTGGCCCAGTGCCCAAGTGAATAGCCAGATTTTCAGCACCTTTCTAAAGGCTAGCAGGGTTGGGTGGTTTGGATTTGCTGGAGAATGCTGTTCCACACGGTGGGTACAGCAACATGAAGGCATGGTTCCTGGGTCCTGCAACATGAAACTATTTAATAAATGGGATCTGAAGCATGGCAACCCTTCCTGATCTTACTGGTTGACGGACATAGTTGGAGACAGGCAGCCCCTCAAATATTGTGGCCTAATGCCATGAAGGGCTTTATAGATGGCAACCAGTGCTTTGAATTGCACCCAAAAGCCAACTAGTAATCAGTGCAGCTCATGTAGTATTACATGGGTGTACTGAGGCGCTGCAGTTTGGACCATCTGTTGCTTCTAAGTAGTCTTCAACCCTGTGTACAGCACATTATCTGTGTAGAGAACTGTGTAGAGCACAAATCTAAGTGAGAGGTCACCAAGGCTTGAATGACCATGAACAGGGCCTCCCAATCCAAGAATGGGTTCAACAGGCACACAAGATGGATTTGTGCAAAGGCACTCCTAACTGGTCACCACCTGCTCCTTCAGCAGGAGTCACACCCAGGAGGACTCCCAGATTTTGCACCACTTCTGACTGGGGCAATGTGGTTCCATCCAGAATTAGAGATGGAAACATCTTCCGGATTGGGTGGTCCCCAAATCCACCACCACTCTGCCTTGCTAGGATTAAGCCTGAACCTATTCCTCCCTATCCAAACCCCACTGCCTCCAGACACTGAAACAGAACTTTGATGGCATGATTGTGCAACTGTGGCTGAGTTGTATAGTTGACTATCATCAATGTTTTGATGATTCCTAACCCCTTGTTGGATGACTTCCCTCAGGCTTTGTGTAGATGCTAAGTGGGAGAGGAGAGAATATGTCAAACTCCATGACATCCCATAAAGTAAGGGCCTAAGGTTAAAAAAATCTCTCCCCCTGCCCCCAACACTGACTGGACAGGCCTTGAAGAAAGAAAAATTCTACAACTCATGCCTTGCACTCCACCCCCCTAAGTTGCTCCTGATAAATACCATATCAATGTACTGATGTATTGAAAGCTGTTGAGAGGTCAAGAATGGCGAAGATGGATGTACCCTCCTTATCCCAAGCCCTATCCCAGGCCCACCATACATCATCAATAAGTGCAATCAATGCTGTCTCAGTACTATAACCAGATCTGAAACCCTACAGGAAAGGGTTGCTTCTTCCAAGGCCCTCTGAAGCTGCAGTCCAATCACCTTCTCCACAACCTTCCCCCCAAAATGGAATTGGAGACTGGATGAAAATTATATAGAACTGTTGGCTCCAGCAGTGATTCCTTGAGGAGGGAGCAGACTACCACACCCTTCAAGACAGGTAGAACTACCTCCTTGCTCAAGGATGAATTCACCACTGCCTGCACTCAAACACACAATTTTTCTGTAGTGCTTTGATTAATAAGGAATTAATTGCTTCTCTAGTTTGGGTGTAGAGAACCTATGGTCCTCCAGATACTGTTGAACAACTCACTGCAGGCCTAACCAAAATGGTCCAAGAATGGAACTGATGTTCAGGACTATCTAAAGGGTTATTGGCTTTCCATCCTAATAATCAGATATGGTTTGTTTGAATTCGCTATGGCTGCCCACTCCAACAGACTCTGGGCAGCATATAAAATCTAATAGAATATTAAAACAATTAAAAGTAGATAAGACAAGACAGCCCAGACTAAAAATTGCCACTGTAAAATACATCAGGGTTTATGAAGGGAGAGGAGGTCCTGCATAATTAATCTTTTCAAGTCTCAGAAATGAAAAACATTGGAACTCATTAGGAAACAGGTTTTAATATATGTACATAAATTTAATGAAGTCTAACGTATAAGAGATTTGGGATCTAGACTTGTTCAGAGTAGCTTGTAGTAGAATTTAAAACTGGAGAATGGAAGTGTCCCTCACCTGGTTTTTCTTCTTATGGTGTTTTACCTTCCCCAGAAGGAAGATCTTTCAGAAAAGGAGCGCTGGCAACATTTGGCAGATCTTGCAGACTTTGCCTTAGCCATGAAAGAGACCTTGATGAACATTAACTATCAGTCCTTCAATAACTTCATGCTGCGAATAGGCAAGTGGGGTGCCCTTGTAATGTAAGAGGGCTAAATGGGAATAATTTCATCATACTAGAATATTGTAATTGATTAATTAATACCAGACTCAAGGCAAAGTGGAACGCTTTACACACGGCATAATAATTACCAGATAATATGCTGAAAGCTGTTAGTTTAGATAATTTTAAAGGATGCTGTAAAGGAAAAAGAAGAGGAAAGGTCTATCAACCAAATATCCCAAGATGTTCTATTTCTAAATACTAATATTTGGGGAACAACAGTGAAGTGGGAAGGATGCTACTCTACTCATCATATTTGTGGGCTCCTAGGCCTAGGCATTTGATTGGCCATCATGAGAAATAGTATCCTGATTTATTTGAATCGTTGTTCAAATCCATCAGGGATTTTAGTACTAAGCTTTCCTGACTCTTAGTCTTGTTCTGGCTCTGGGACAAGGACTGAAAAGTACTGCTGAATACTTGATGCATTTGTTTCTCACTTTCTCTTTGTTGTTATATGGTGCTGGCAGGTATGAATAAAGGAGCAGTTCTAGCAGGCGTCATTGGTGCCCGTAAACCTCACTACGACATTTGGGGGAACACTGTGAATGTGGCAAGCCGGATGGAGTCCACGGGTGTCATGGGAAATATACAGGTGGGGATGCTGTCCTGCTTTGATGGGATCAGGGAGGTTTGTGAAAATGGTGGCTATGAATGAAATTGCCACCTCTGACTATAATTGCAGTACAGCCAGGTTTAATAATTACTGTGTGATGGGGATTAGAAACTGGCCACAGATAGGGACAATAGGGAAGGGCTCAATATCCATAGCAGCACTGTATGGAATCTCATGATTTCTTATATACCAGGATGCTTTGAAAAGGTACAAAGAAGCTATCTAAAGAGGTTTCTCAGTTCCCTTCAGTGCAAATCGAAATGGCTTGTCTGTGTAAATCATGCAATGGATTTGGGGACATTTTTAAGGAATTATATTCCAGTCACATTGAATGCCAACAGATTCTGCTGCTTAATTACAGTCTGCTCTTAAGACATCAGACAATCTGTTGGGTTCACCTAGATAGAATAGACCATACAATCATTGTAACTCCCAGTCAATATGGTTGTCATGCTGACTGAAGGTGACCAGAATTATAGTTCAATATATCTACAAAGTTACTTACTTGGGGAAGCCTGATGTAAGGAAGAATTGTTATAGCGGTGAGTGAGCTGACTTCCCACAGCCTGCCACTCTTGATCCTCAGGAACTGCTGCTAAATAGACAAGGAACTCCAGGATTCTCCAGAACATAGGTTGAAGACTATTAATACATCAAAAAGAAAGGAGGCTACTCGCTCTTTAAAATGCTAGCATTGCTTTCAGCTGTGCAGTGTTTTAACAAAAAAAGTCCTACGTAGAAAAGGGTATTCAATGATTACCAAAGGCTGTGTGTGTATATCCTCTCCCCTCCTGAAAATCAGGAAGTTATTTCAGATAAGTAATGACACTTTGCAAAATGATGAACCATAGCTTCATAGATCCATATATTCTTAGTGTACATTTTCCTGGTTGTATGATCAAATTAAGTGATATTTGTGGATCTGTGTAGAATTTTCCTTCTGCATTTTTTCATTATGATGAGCTTTAAGCATCCTACTTTCCCAGTTTCATTCCACAATATAGCACAGCTTTTGTAATCCACTTCTTTTGGATTAGTTAGAAAAGGTGGGTAAAATATTGATATAAAAACCGGAAATCTAAAAAGAAACATTTGGTTGATAAGTTTTAGCTGCAACCTGCTTGATTATATCTGTGTATTCTCTCACCTTTGTAGGTGGTGGAGGAAACTCACTTTATCTTGAAAGAGTATGGCTTCCGTTTTGTGCGTCGAGGGCACATTTATGTCAAAGGCAAGGGTGACTTACTGACCTATTTCATGAAAGGACGTGAAAAGCAAGGTTCCTTTATCAATGGTTCATGTGTAACTTTGCCCCACCAGGTGGTTGACAGTTCTTGAAGCTCTCACACTCTACATGCAGATAGCAGAATAAAGCAGGTACCTCTGTAATGCCCAAAGACAAACAGCTTTCAGCACCTGCTGCTCTGGATGGGAGATTGATATATACACTGCTAATATAATTAGATTTACAGGAAATCACCCCTTTGCTTGTTCCTTTCTTCTTGAACATTTATTATTTGTAAAGGGGCTCCCTTGCCATCAGTGTCTGCATTTGTCTCTTGATATAGATGGGGCAGGAGAAAGGAGGTTTCAATAGAAAGAATCCTGCCTCTTGCACAAATATGTGGCTTCTTGCACATTCAGGTCTGGAGGTAATAGAATTCTCATGGCAGCCTTGCTTGGATAGATCACCTTGATTGCATTATCTTTTTAGTTCAAATGTGCAGTGGTTTTGATTTTTCATGGATCTAAGCTCTGCATAGACTTTTTTGTAAAAATAAATGTAAGTTCGGAATGGGTACTACAAATAGATGATCTTGGAAAACTGCATAAAGTTCACACTTGGCTCACTTGGTTCAAATGGAGTTCATCATTGCCTCAAAATAGGCAAATAGAAAGGAAAAAAAGCAAGTGGAATCTTTCTTTTCACTGCAACAAGATGGAGAGGGAAAGGGAGAGAGACCATTCATGTATATGTACACGAATGGTAATATATATGATAATATATATGAGAACAGATACTTTTATATTTTTAATGTATCTTAATTGTGAAAGTAAGGTGCCTCTTTCAGGCTGTGCCTTGCTTCCTTTTCTGCCCTCATCTTTGCTGATGCTTTAAAAGGAAGAGATTTATACAGCCTGATCCCAGGCTGTTTTATTAAAAGCCTTCATCTGATTGTTATGTTGAAATAAAAATTATGTAATTTGTCTAGTTTCTCAAATAGATTCAGTTTGATTTTAAAGTTGCTGTCTCTTGTTTTCTTTTGAGGAGAAAAAGGAGCTCTGTCATTCACTCTAAGGGTTGTGGAGGTGGTACATAACACAACTGTAGATATTGAGAGCTGATGGGTGGCACTGGTTTTATTTAAAACTGTTGTATAGCATATCCCATTTAAAAAAAAATGAAGTAATTTATAGTTGTGCATGTTGGGGTTGAATGCTAATTAATCTTAATAGAAGAAAAGATTTCTGATTTCAGAGTGATGTCTAAGAATGCCAGTGTGATATTAGAATATTTAAATACAACAAACCAAGAGGATAACTATATAGTCTGTTAGTAGACCATTTTTTGTCTGATTCAGACAGACATAAACAAAAGAACAAACTTGGTATTGCTAAACACTGAGGACTTATGTCTTAAAGACAAATCCCAATTAGCAAAGGCTATACTGGGAGGCTTGTGGGAGAGAGGGGCATGGTAAGGAAGGCTGCTGTTATCCTGAGTATTAGCTGGCTTTTTACATTTACTACAGATCAGGGCTTCTTTTGTATTGAATAAGAAATAAAACCTGTACAAATATAAACATACAGATTAAATGTTATATGAGTTTCCCATTTAGTCTGTATTTAATTTGTGAAAATGTGATATCAGAGCCAAGACTGTAAACAGAGACTTCCCCACTTCCGATGTATGTAGTTTATTCTGGGAGCTTAGTAAGACAAAATGCAGGAAACAAATGTGCTTGAAGACCAAATCAATCTTCTTGCAGGGGTTTCAGATATTACCAGCCATACAAAGTCTTAATCCATACAGATAATCCTACTAAATCAGATACGTATGTAATTTCATATGTAATTTCTCATTTCTCATATGTAATTTAGACATTTCAGTGGAAAATACTATTGCATGCCCCTTTGCAGAGCTTTACCAGAAACAAGTAAAGGAGGGTTGTGATGGAAGCAGGACAAGCCTAAAGAATGAGTGTATGATAGTCTTTGAATATTATTACATCAACATTTTTTAAAAACGTGAGACCAAAAAAAAATAAAAAATAGTGGTCATGTTAGAAAAAAAAATTCACCATAAGGGTTATACTTTGGGGGAGAAATCAAAATCCATTGTTGATTAATAATTTTATTTTTAAATGGCATATCCCATCCTGGCAATACTATGAACACTTCAGTTTAAGTTTCACAGCAGCAGTAAAGTAGTGCTTTGCTATTGCTGCCTTATGTGGATTTTTTTTAAACATTTACCACTGGAATGTTCCATATTATTAATCTGGCTGAATGTACTGATGTGACTATTTCCAATACTATTCAGGAATTTTCTGGAAATCTTCTGAAATAGGAAATAGTTCAGAGTTCTAAATGTAGTTCAGCAGATGATAATGGTCCCAATACAGATTGTGGTTTTTAAAAAAAGTATCTATTCATATTGTGATATAACTTGTCATTAAAAAGGAGCAAGTGTTAGATTAACATTTTATAGCCCATCCAAATCAAAAGACACTGGGCTACTTACCAAATTATTATTGTGAAAAAAAGTTGAAATAGGTTCCTGATGATTTGCTATATTAGATTGTCTTTCTTGTCTCCCAAACTAGAGTAACTATATTCTGATCTGGCTCCCTTATCAGTTTGAGACAGAAGGACTGCTTGAGTGGGGGTTTACATCTCTCTCCCCCAGAGGAAAAGGCAGGGAGGGGTTAAGTAATTTATACATGCTATCAAGGGTCTTTGAGTGGAACAGGATACAAAGCAGTCCGGCTACCCTGCAGTCCTTGGCTTATTTCAAAACTCTGCTCTATTTGGAAGAGCTCTTTGTTCTTTTGATGCAGCCTGGAAGAAAGAAAAGAAAGTAAGTTGAGCCCTCCATGTAAAGTTTACCTCAGCCTCCACCTGTCAACAGAAGGAAACAGAAGCCTTAACCTACCAACTCAAACCTAAGATACAGAGGAGCATATGCCAATATGGAAACTCTTACCTATAGCAAATATCTTGATTAAGTTCATGAAAACAAAAACTATGATTATGTTTGATTATATTCCTAACTGTAAATAAATTATTACATTAAATTTGGGGGAGAGAAAAACCTGAAACAACCAAATTAATGACTACTGTACAATTAAAGGTGCAGCAAATTTTTGAGCTAAGCTGGATAATTTTTATTAATTTTTCTAAGTCTGGACATAAATAAGCAACAAGATACTTTAAGACTTGCAATGCTAATATTTTCCTGTCTTTCTAAATTAAGGTTGCTTTCATATTACTTGCTTTACATGTGTCAGAGTCTACAACACTCAATTCCCAATCCAAGTAAATCCTCTGGAGACTAGACCATTCCAGTAAAGATTTCTTTATTGAGAAGAAGTATACATAGATTGCTGAAACTGATAACCCACTCTCAGTGTTTTCCTTTTAACCCCCCCCCCCCGCGGTTTCCCTCTTTTCAAGTTCCAGTCCCTCTCACGCCTTCTCTTGGATCTCTTCTTGGTCTCACGCCTGCGCGACCTTGCGAATTCCTGAGAACTCGATAACATTCCGTCTGTCTCTGTCTACCTAAATCTCTCCCCCCCCCATTTTGTGGCAGGAACGAGTAAGCAATTTATATAAACTAACATTCTTAACAACCCAAACACTTCTACTTTATGGCCTGTGTGAGGAAACATTCTAATTAGGTCAATAGCTCTACTAAATCTAATAGTTGCCATAAATAGATAGTTGATTGATTGCGAGGATCCTGACAACATGTAATTTGTTTTTGAATACACACACACACACATTAGTAGAATAATTTAACAAAATGCAAAGTCTATCTTAAACATTCTCTAGAAAGGCCTAATTGCTTTTGCATCATAGACACTGTTCCAGAGGTGAAATTTAATCATTCCTCTTAGGGCTAGGCAAATTATCTAATGAAAGCATACCAAGAAACTATTTTTTTAACATTGAAACCTGCAAAATCAGAATTTCAACATCAAACCTAAGCAAAGCAGTTAGTTACAATGCAAATGCTGCCATAAAGACAAATTTCTGATTCCTTTTATAGGAAAAGGAATTGTAATGGGCAAAGTTTCCATAGGAAAGGTGGAATACAAAATGTGAACTAAAAGTGAAAATGTTGCCCATCTATTTTGTCCTTACCTGAAAACAGACTCAACTAAAGGACTTCATCTGTCAGTTTTTTTACTGGATCATGTTCTACCATCCCTCAGATTTATAATGGCACTTCAGCATTTTAAAGTAGTTTATTTTAAAACTAAAGACAATCCTTCATCAATACTATATATTTTCTGGGTAGAACAATCTCTTATTACTGTGAGATCCCTCTTAGTCTTTCTACCTTAGTGGAATTTACAGTGCAGCGGCCTCAGAGGGAACTCTTCTGCCGCCACATGCAGAGTGGAAAGATGATGCCAGTGTAATTGGTTGACGGAGATTTTCAGCTGAGGCTGTGATAGAAATAAAGACTTCTTGAAGAGGCTTCTCATAGAACAAAGCCAAATGAGCTGCTGCCATCTCAGCCACAGGGGCTGGTGCATCTTCTGAAGAAAAAAAGAGGGCAAGAATTAGCAGTATGAAAACCTTGACTATTTCTCCCCAGTTCTATTCTTTCTGTGTGGTAGGTGATTTTTTTTTTTTTTTTTAACTGAGATCTTTGAGCCCCAACAGTAGAGGCTAGGTTATATACGGAAACAAAATGCATACCTCTGTAATTTTTGAATTAGGTAAAGGTTCACTGTAAAGGACAGGATCACATATTGCAAAACTAGAAGGAATTTTAAGTGTATTTGTGACATCAAGAAACAAATTGAAGGATGAAATCTGTTGAAAAGAAACAGAAGCTGATTTATAAGGTTTGGGACAAGAATTTATCTCAACAGGGACAAGTAAGAAAAATGGAGTTGTTTTGTATATAAACCCATAACTGCGACCAAAACTGATATTGACTGATGATTATGGGAGATATGTGGGGGCTGAAATTAATTTGAATAAAATCAAGATTATGTTATTGGGAATATATGCCCCAAATGATAACAAAGCTATATTTTTTAAAGGACTTATAGAAAAACTAATAGACTTGCAATATGAAAATTGGCCTCTACTGGGAGATTGGAATAGCATGGTTTGCCCCCAAAAAGAACTTCTATGAAAGGAATGAAAATGCAAGGCAAACTGCCAAAAATATTTTTTGAAATGATGGAGATATATATATATATATATATATATATGTAGATATATATATATATAGATATATAGATATAGATATATAAGTGGTGACTCTAAAAGAATATACTTATAAATGAATAAATTTAGAATATACTCTAAAAATGGTGACTCTAAAGAATATACTTATTTCTCTGAAAGACATAGATCTTTCTCAAGAATAGATATGCTTTGGATTTCCAAAAATCTTGCTACGAGTGTTAATAAAGTGGAGATATTGCCAAAGACTTTTTCAGATCATAACAGAGTGACTAACATATAAGAGGAGAGCTAGAACTTACAGATGGAGGCTAAATGAAACTTTGTTCCAAAAGGAATCAATAATGGAGGATTGTAAAAAGAAATTGAAATACCTTTTTGAGAATAATCTCAATAAAGGCACTGACATAAGGACAGTATGGGATGCTAGTAAAGTCTATATGAGAGGGCAATTTATAGAGCAAAACAGTAAACTGAAAAGGGAAAAGACAAGAGAAGATGCAAAAGATTTTAATGGAGATAAAGATGAAAGAGGAGAAACTCTGGAGACTCCAGAAAGGAAAAATGTCTCACAGCAAATCAAACTCTTACAACACCAGCTTCTGTGTTAATGATAAGAGAAATGGAAATAAAAATGAACTTTGCAAAACAGAAGAATTTTGAGTAAGCAAATAAGCCAGAGAAATAGTTGGCATATAAACTGAAAAAGAAAAGCGAGACGAAAATGATATTAAAATTACAAAATGGGAAAATTATGGTAACAGACAATGTAAGTATGCAAAGAATATTCCATCAGTATTGTACAAAGCTATACAAAAGGGAAGAAATTCCCCCAGAAAAAGTGGATGAATATTTAAAGAAACAAAATTTACCAAAAATAACAGATAAACAAAAACTGATGATGAATGGACCTATAACAATAAGGGAAGTCTATGAAGCCATAAAAAAGATAAAAATAGGGAAAGCTCCTGGTCCAGATGGATTGCCAGCCTCCTACTATAAACATTTTGAAGATGAACTGTTATAACCTCTTCAAAAAATGAATTCTATTCTAGATAATGGAAAAATACTGGATAGTTGGACAGGTGCAAATACAACACTAATTCCTAAAGAATGGCAAGACCTGACTTTACCAAAAAACTACCCACCAATATCTTTACTGAATAACGGTTATAAAATAATTACAGATTTTGGTTGAAAGGATGAAAAATGTCTTGCAAGATTTCATTCATGAAGATCAATGTGGCTTTTTGACTAAAAGGTAACTAAGAGATAATATTAGAAATATTCTTAATATATTAGAATATCTGGAGCAGCATAATGAAAAACAAGCTGCTTTGATATTCCTTAATGCGGGGAAAGCATTTGACAATCTGAACTGGACTTTTCTGTTCAAAATTCTGAAAGATGTGGATTTTGGGGAAAATGTTTTACATGGGTGAAATCAATATATACTTCACAAAGGGCACAAATTATAGTTAATGGGGAATTGACTAAACCCTGTGAAATACAGAAAGGAACAAGGGAAGGACACCTACTTTCATTGTGATTATTCATTCTGGGCCTTAAAGTTCTGAATAGAGACATAAGACATGATGAAAGAGTAGCTGGGGTGAAAGTTAGAAAAGAAGTATACACACTTAGGACATTTGCTGACAATTTGGTTTTAATTTTGGAAAATCTCTTGGAAGGAATAGAAATATTGATGGAAAAATTAGAAGAATTTGGTGCATTGGCTGGATTTAAAATCAATAATGAGAAAATGAAGATGTTAACAAAAATATGGGGATGGAAGATCAAAAAGTATTGATTGTAAAAACTGGTTTTCAGATTGAGAAAAAAGTAAAATACCTAGGTATTACTATTATGAACTGTATGTTATTCCAAAATAATTATGTAAAGGTATGGAATGAAATTTAAAAAGTTATGTTAAGATGGAAAAAATTACAATTATTGTTGTTTGGAAGAATTTCTGTGGTAAAAATGAATGTATTACCTAGAATGATGTTTTTATTTCAGAGAATACCAGTTATGCACCTTTTAAGCAATGGCAAAATTATATCTAGATTTATATGGCAGGGGAAGAAACCAAGAGTTAAATATAAAATTCTCTAAGATGCAAAGTAAAGGGAGGACTGGGATTGCCTAATTTCAAATAGTACTTTGCAGCCTGCTGTTTGGTTTGGATGAAAGAGGGCTGTCGTTGAGAAATACGAGAATGCTGGAATTAGAAGAACAGAATTTAAGATGAAGTCAAGAGAACAATTGACTGCAGAGGGATTTAGTTTTCAATGGTTTTCATATGGACAATTAAGGGAGAGATTTAATATAGACAAAAAGGTAACTGGAATAGAACATAAGATGGAATTGGAAATTGAATTATGTACAGACGATGACGTGACTGCTAAAATTTATAAACTTTTGTTGAGATTTGAAATGGAAGAAGAACAGATTAAAGAGTGCATGATAAAATGGGCTAAGAATGTTGGTTATAATATACAGGTGAACCAATGGGAGAGAATGCGGTTAAAAGGGTTGAAATTTACATTGTGTTATGATCTCAAAGATAATGTTTATAAAATGATATACCATTGGTATATGTCACCAGAGAAATTATTGAAGATGTATGAAGGTACCTCTAATCAATGTTGAAATGTGAAAAGCATGAAGGGGCATTTTACCATGCATGGTGGACTTGTGAAAAAGTGAAAAAATACTGGATATTTATACACATGATGGTGCAAAGAATTTTAAAAATATTCAGATGAAACCAGTTTTCTTATTGGGACTTATGGATAGCCAATTAGAAAAGACTTATGGAAGATTGTTCTTATATATGGTAACTGCAGCAAGGCTATTATATGCACAAAGAAGGAAAACCACTGAAATACCCACAATGGAGGAGTGGATTGTAAAGATGGCAGAATTTGCAGAAATGGCAAAATTGACCTGTTTGGTTAGAGATAAAATAATAAGTACTTTTATAAAAGACTGGAAACCCTTTATGGACTTTTTGCTGAAAATGGAAAAAAATCCTAAAGGGGGAAGAAAGACAATATGTTTGTAACTGCTGTAAAGATCTGAAGTTGTTTCTTCAAATATCTTTTATTTTTGTCTTTTTCTATCTGTATTGTTTTCTGTACCTCTTTTATCTTTCTTCTTTTTCTTAACCTTTTTCATATATTTTTTCATGTTTATCTTTTATTCATGTAAAAATCTCTAATAAAAATTATATAAAAAAGAAAAGACACAGAAGCTATGCAAAGGGAGGAGGAATTGTTCTGTATGTTAAAAATATGCATTCATGTTCAAAAATAAGTGAATGAGGTTGCAGATATTGTAGAGCATATCTGATGTAAAATTGCCTCCTATTGCCTTACCACTCAAGATGTTGGTGATGCTTTCCAAAAGGAAATTGCAGATCTTTCAAAGGAACATGAAAGTGATGAGGGGACTTAAATACTCAAGCATCTGCTGGGAAACAAACTGTGCCAAGCGTGGTTCTTCCAGAAGATTCTTAGCTTGTGTTGCTGATAATCTTTTCTTCAGTGAGAGGATCAGCTAGTGCCAACTTGATATTAATCAATAGAGAAGACTTAGTTAAGAAATTGTAAGTGGCAGGGATATTGGGAGACATAACCATCTAATGTTAGAATTCTTGATTTTAAGGGTAACTAAAGCTAAGTGTCACTGAATGAGTATCTTGGATTGTATGTCTTGGAAAGGGGGACATGTCACCAGAGTGCATACAGCCAGCCCAAACTGTAAACATGAAAGCCGGAAAACTAAAACTCAGAACAAGCAGAGGTTGCTGAATGATTTTAAGACTGGTGGGATTCTTTAGTTATGTTCAAAATAAAAGGAAGAGAAAATAATCAGTATTCAGTTGCTCAATGAAAATGGCAAAATGCTAATCAGTAACAACAACAAGGCAGAGCTATCAAGTTCCTAATTTGGCTTTGACTTCTCCCACAAGCTGGTACATGTTCCACTAGGCAACTGTGAAAAGAGATGGAAAAGCAGGATTGAAGCATGAGACTGATAGGAATATAGTCCCTGAATACCTGCTTACTTTGAGTATAAAACTCCAGGGCCAGATTAATTCAATTCAGTGGTGCTGAAAGAACTTGCTGATAGTCTTGTTAAACTTATTTACATATTGTCTTTGAAAAATCCCGGAGAACTAGTGAGATGCCAGATGACTGGAGGAGGGCAAGTGTCCGTATCTTCACAAAGGAGAAAAAGGAAGGATCAGGGAACTACAGAAAAATTGATTTGACATCAATATCTGGGAAGATTCCAAAATATATCATAAAAAAAGTTTGATCCCTATTATTGATTTGGACTCATTGATCTAACTAGCCCTTCCATCCTATGATTCTAAGTAAATCGCACTTTATTTCTGAATGTGAATGCTTCATGAAGACCAAAGACGATCACAACAGCTTGAAAGTTCCCCATATTATCAACCTTTTTCTTCAGCCTACCAGTTCTCTGAAATTGTGCCACTGAAATTGAGAACCATTGAAAAATGGTTGAAGACATATGAAGACATAATTTCTTACCAATTTTCTATAAAAAAGAAGCTGTTGGAAAGGCTAATAAAAATTTAAATGCCAATTTGTATTTCACTTTTTGTTATTAGCTACCTTGAATGCTTGGATAGAAAAGCAGGATATAAATCATATCAATAAACAACATGCTTCATTGAATTATATTCCATTAATTCCTTTATTTTACTATTTAACAAGTTTGTATATTATGTGTATATATCACATAACAGAGTCCCAGAAGTTAACAATATAAAACATAAAAACAGAATAACACACAATAATAAACAGCATATAACTGATAAAACAATAACCATACAAAGCCAAGAGCATCCACTTTTCTCATCCCCTAAAAGCTCTCTGGAATATCTGTTTTAACTTGCCTTTGGAAAGACCATCATGGTCAGTGCAGACCTGGCCTTAGGATGGGGATTATTTCATAGGGCAAGGATCATCATAGAAAAACACAGCTTTTCTAGGTTCTAGGAGAACCACTGCAAAACAGCGTCTGCCACTCCTAATGTCCAGAACCAGTCCAGAAGGATACCATGGCCAATGGTACTGAAAGCCGCCAAGAGATCCAGGAGTATAAGGATGGACATACCAGCCCCATCCCAAGCACTCTAAAGGTCATCCACAAATGCAACCAATGCTGTCTCAGTACTATAACCTGACCGGCTCAACCTCTTCCCAGGTAACCAGGCTAAGATGTGCCTCAGGCACCTCCATAAGACCTGTCCAGCCAGAGTCCAAATCAGAGCGAAACCGAGCAACTTTATCCAACAGATATCTAGAATAGTTCTCACAGCAGACCTGGTCTGGACCAGGTCACTCAAAACGGGGCCGTTGGCCAGCTACCTGTGGATATAAGAACAGAGAAGTAAGTCTTCTTTGCTGCTCTTACTGCCACAAGCCAAGTCCTAAAATCTCATCTTTGCTCAGTTGGCTTTGCTCCTAATCTTCCTGCAGCAGTGCTCTAGGCATCTCTTGTATCACTTTATCTTCCAGAGCTGCTCTGTAAAGCAGGAAGCTCCACGGGATCCACAATCACAGAGACTCTGCACAAGTGCGACCTGGTCTAAGGCCCTCATCATATTCCAAGCCATGACCAAGACTTCAGCAAGATCATGCCCCAGAGCATCAGGAATAATTCCAAGCTCCCCCTGAAACCCTAGTGGCTCCATCAATTGCCTGGCATGGGCTGAACAGGCCTCACCTCCCTGCAGAGGGGGACAGCTACAGAGATCTCTAGGGTCAAGAAGGAGTGATCTGTCCATGACAAGGGAGTGATGTTAACATCCTCCAATCATATGGGGTTTTATAGGTAAAGAATAGCACTTTGAACTGCACTCAGAAACCTAGTGGAAGCCAGTGCTGGGCCCATGGCCAGCAGCAGCTCCCATCCACCAACACCAACTGCTGCTTCTGATCTGCACGTACCTATAAGAGTTGAGCTGAACTCAAAGGATTCTTCACTTAAATAATCTATTCCATTATCAAACACAACCTATTGCTTCTCACCTTTACATACAACAGTGACCTTGGTTGGGAGGGCATTCATGGGATTTCCATAAGTAATCTTTGCTGTAAATGGAAAATTCCCACCTTCTGTCACACGGTAGTTAAATTCCAACTGAGTGTATAAGGAATTTCCTTTCATGCATCCTTTAAAAAAAACAGCAAAATGTTCCTGCAAGCAAGAGAATAATGCATGTCATATCTAAGATCATCTTCAGAGGCTCTTCTTCAGGTGCTTATTTACATATGTAGGTACATACGTATAACTTCTGTACATGTACTTTTAAAATTTTTTGATGTTGAATTTGAAAGAAGCAGAATAAACCTTGAAAAAATCTGTAATTCCAAGGTTAAAATTTATCACATCCTGATGTTGCCAAATCTAATTATCTTTTATTTAGCCTTTTGTTTAGGACAATCACTTGGAGAACCTGTTTCTGCTGATCACAAGAATCTACTTGATTTTATTTATCTTAGCCCTTGAAGAAGAAAAAGCATAAGTCACACTAAAAAGAAAATGGTTTTCTTTTCATTTACTGAACTCCCTAAAAAAGAAATTAAAAGCCTCTTGGGATTTGAGATGCCTGCCATCAGACAAGTTCTCCCAGAAGTTCTCACATTGCTGGTCAACTGAGCAAAAACGTCTCCTTCTTTTTCTCTCTCTGCCATCCTTAGAAGAACCTTCCACTGTACCCAAGCCAGCAGACCAGGATAGGTATACATTTGTACTCTTATTACTTCTCTGTCCCTTTCTCAAGTTTTCATCAGGGAGCAGCATTTGCAGACCTTCCTGAAGTTTGTATTGAAGGTCTCCTCAACTTTTTCCTTTGTGAGGGGTTTCCCATTTCTGTTTTTAGGTCATTCCAAGATTTTCTTTCTTCCATCTCTTCTCAAAAGCTGCTCGATCTTTGGCTTTGCTATTCTCATTCCTATAGCCACCTCAGTTCCCAAAGCAGTCAGATACACACCTCTACTAGAAATGCTAAGAATGTCATTTTTTAGCCAAAATGTTTCTCAAATACAAACATTATTTTCACTGCATCTTGCTGCATTACTGCCTTTTCATGTTTACTGCACATCATGTATGATTTAATGACTTGACTAACTTTAATGGCTTTCCCTTGACTAACACCTTCAGTTTAATGTGTAATTTGAATACAAACAGAAACACCCTGTCAGAATGT
Source organism: Python bivittatus (assembly GCF_059951505.1). Lineage (NCBI taxonomy): Eukaryota > Metazoa > Chordata > Lepidosauria > Squamata > Pythonidae > Python > Python bivittatus. The sequence continues at coordinate 2,396,682 of NW_028277096.1, forward strand.
TTCCCTCTCACCTTTTGGCTTAATCATGGCAGATGGTATATTCTTTTTTTTAAAAAAGAAACACACATACTTAAACCCATGTGAATCTAATCTACCATACGCTTCATACTCTTTTGCAAGGATTGAATTATGATTACTATTTCAGCATTTAGACAAAGATACTGCTATGCTGAAGTCCACCCAGTGGCCAGTTTATATACTACAGTTCAAAAATTTACAAAAAGCATACATAGGCTGTACACTATGATTTTCAAAAGGCCCGTATAAGGCTATTGCACCACATTTTAAATACTGGGGATCAGGATCAGCAGTAGTTGTAGGTGGCCATGTCAAGTGCAAAGATGTTACTTGGGGCAAGTAGCTAGAGCTGGGACCCTGCCAGCCTTCACAGTGCCTTGAAGACCTCTATTTTTCCATAGGTGCTAAACCAGGCTGCTGCATGAACCTGTCTTAAGTGTATGCTTGGAGTTAAGTGTGATATGTTTTTATTGATGTTAACTTGTATTTTAATGTTTTAACCCTATGTAAGCCTCTCATAGTCATCAAAAGGGTGGTGGCCTTAAAAACAAAATAAACTGTAGATAAGAAACTGATTAAATTAAACAGATTTGTCTTTCCTTGTATATGACTAAAAACAAAGATATACCAAGCGAAAAATAAACCTGACACCAGAGAGAAGTAACTAAAAGTCTTTTGCCTATGTTATAGTTAAGATGGCAATTTAGATAGGAAAAAACACTATTTTGGCCTATGTAAATTATTTTAGTTTAGGTTATTAGTTATATTAAGGTCCGTTAAACTAATCCAATAGAAAATTATTCTCTCTCCCCCCAAAATGGTACTATAAATTTATGACAGTTAAATAATTTCTCATTAAAAATCTTGACTTATGGGTTTCCTATTTAAAGGACTGTGATAAAAATGCAACTTAAGGTACTTAAAATCTCTCTCTCTCTGGTGTTAATGATGCATATTACTTTATGTGAGATGGGAAGCTATGTAAACATGATAAATAAATAAATATGCTAGTTTGGATTACTCCAACATGCTCTTAATGAAAGAGTGCTTGAAGATGATCCAGAAACTGCAGTTCACCAAGAATTCAGTAGTACTTGTAGTGAATGGCAATTCCAGATGCCACATCACTCCCATATTGAAACAGCTGCACTATTACTAGAAACCAATTGAAGAACTAAGAGTTCAGGGCACTCTACAGGCAGGTGTTCCTGCAAGTAATCTGGACCAAAGGTATGCAAGCTGTTACACATCACAGTGAGCATTTGGAATTGAGTCTCAAAAGCAACTGGTAATCAGCTGCTTCAATATGACATGATGTGTAACCTCCAGAAAGCACTATTCTTGACCTATACTATTGTTGCTGTATTTTGGGTCATTTACAGCTTCCAGACCATCTTCAATTACTCCGCAAAAGTACACTGCAGCAATTCAGTGTTGAGGTTACCAGCACTAACATCACCAAGACAAGGTCCTCTCTTTCAGGAATGGGTGCAGCTTATTTATTAGCTGAAGCACAACTGTTTTGCCCAGATTCAGTTTCAGTTGTTCTTGTACAACCAGCCCTTTATAGCTTACAGAGGCTCTCAAGACAAAGCTGGGTATTTCAACATAATAGTAACATTAACTCCAACTTCATACATGATCTTTAGGCCTTTATAGACATGTTAAATACTGCAACAGGAGAACCTTGCAGGGGACTCCCCAAGACAGTTCCCAAAATGTCAAGCAGAATTCATCCAATGCCACCTTCTGATATTGTTCAGAGATAACTACTTACTTTTTCTTATACTATGAAACAAGTAATTGTTGGATATCTTTTTATGTATACCTTTTAATAGAGTATTTATGCTACTAATTTGTTACAGTTTTGACTGATAAAGCAAAGTAATTATTGTTCAGGATTCTAACTTCATAAATATATCATTTAGTAAGAATCCTTATTTCAGTTATTTAAATTGGCCCCTTTATATTTACTGGTTTAAATTAATCCAGCTGATTTTTTTGGGCCTTTTGGCCTTGTCCAGTTTAAATTACAGTCTCTACTAGCTGCTGACTAAAGTTGAAACAGCAGTAACCACATGGCAGAATATCTCCAAGACTACGTATATTAGCTACATCTAATTCAGCACCCTCTATGAAATTTTCTTTTAGAAGAGATAAAACAATGCTACTGAACAAAATGCTTCCTGTTTCATATATGTACAGAAGGACACAATTTTTCCTCTTACCTGTAATTGGTCTGCCTGAAATTTCCTCCTAGCGTAAGCATTCAGGTGATCTGAGAGTACAGACAGGAAGCGCTTGATGTCTTTCTGCAAATGCTCATGAGCTATTTGCTCCAGAGGTATGAAAGCTGGGACTGAATGGTGTCGAATCTGGATTGGCTGTTGTATAAGGATGTCTAAATAATAGGAATCTAGGTAAGTTCCTTCAAAGGCAGTGTTAATGCATAGGGAGATTCCTTGCTCTGTCAATTTCCCACTTAGGCCTAGAAAAAAACGTATTTAAAATCAGAATTTCAAAGCTGGGCTGATGAAGTAATATATCTGTCTGCTGCTATGCAAAAATATAAATCCCACTCAAGTTCAACACAATTTCTGGTGACTACGTAGACATCAAGTTTTCTTAGCAAAGTTGTACTGTACAAGTGGTTTGCCATTGAGTTCTTCAGGATGTTTTTCAACTTCCCGGTCTAGCCTACAATCCTAATACTCCTTGAGAGCTTCCCATTCAAGTTCTAACCAAGTCTAACCTGACCTCAGCTCTGGTAAGCTTCCAAGCCCACAAAAGGTCAGTTAGATGTTCCATCTGCCCCTATACATTTGTTCCTTAACAAATGATTCACAAAATTCTCAGAATGCCTGCTTATTGCATGGGTGTGTGCCTTTGAATCAGTCTTGGCTCTTAGTGACTACATGGACAAGCCCAAGCAGTTTTCTTGGCAATAGTTTTGGAAGTGGTTTGCGATTGCATAGAGCTAAATTGTAGAGCTGAGAGAGAATAGCTGGCCCAAAGTCACCCAGCTAGCTTTGTGCCTAAGGAAGGCATAGAACTCAGACTCCTGGTTTCTAGCCTGGTGCCTTAAACCACTACACCAAACTGGCTCTCTAATTACTCCACACCTACACAAAAATCCCCAGCCCTCACCTATCTTTTCGTTGTCCCACCCCAAAGGATTTGATAAATAGCTCTAAATTTATTGGGATGGTATATTGCACAAAATTAATCAGACATGTTTTGGGCAGAGATAGGGAGAGTAGCCTAGGACCCTAGCCTTATAAGTTCTAAACTAAAGCAAAGAGGACAAAGGGCTATGAAAAATCAGATTGCCAGGCCACTGACTAGCCTAGAAGAGAATCTTGCCCACATGCAAGAAAGGTACCTGTCAGACGAAAAAGTTCTAGCAAGCCCTTGGCATTCTCTATCTTCCCCTTTAAGATGGCCTGTTGGCTTGTCTCTGTAGCCTCAGAAACTTGCCGACTGCTTTTCATGGCATCTTTGCCTGCAATGAGCTACAAAAGGACAGGAGAGTTATAGCTCAATTATTACAACTTATTATGTCCATATTGCCCAGAAGCATCCATCACTTCCACTAAAAGGAGGTTGTTAAGAAAAACATGTTCAGAGCAATGTTCCCTCTAATTTCTGACATGCTGTGTTCAGCGAAAAAATGTTTTGTGCAGCTTTTCCCAAACCAAGTACAGATTTGTGCAGCACAATACAAATATACAAGTAAATTGCAAATACATGCAATAGCAACATGTTAAAATGTTTACTTATTTCTTAAAGTATAGAAGCTAGAAAGTATGATCAATATGTTACATACACTGCTTAAAAGTTGTACCTTCGAGTAATTTTTGACTCCTAGCGACTGCCCCCTGTAGTTTTCTTGGCAGCATTTTTCAGAAGTGCCTTACCACTTCCTTCTTCCTAGGGCTGAGAGAAATGACTGGTCCGGGGTCACCAAATTGGCTTTGTGCCTCAGGCAGGACTAGAACTCACACTGTCCTGGTTTCTAGCCTGATGCCTTAACCATTACACCAAACTGGCTCCACATGTACATGCTTACAGATTATAATCTAAATTCTCTAGTCACTGACAGGTGATAATTGCAAGCAATATTTTGTAAGCATTAGAATTTTTTTTTTAATTTGACAAGGAAGGAAGGAAGGAAGGATACAAAAAACATTTAGATAGCCCCCCTCTTTCATTTTTTCCCCATTCTTCTTGTCTGGATGTATTCTGAATATTTAAACTTTATTATTCATTTAAAAATTGAAATTTTTATAGTTAACAATGATCATGGACCTTGTGCTGCCTGAAACCCAACAGATATTAAACATTTTTTTGGAGGAAGGAGGAAAATTAAACCTTTTTTGAAGGGAGAAGGGAGGCTCTGGAGTGTCTCTAGCTGGGCCCAACCTGGAGCAGATCAGCTGCAACTGCAAGGCTGGGAAAGGACTCTCTGCTGTCCCAGGCAAGAGGCATCTCCCCCAGGAGCTCCCGTTCAGTCCATGCCACGGTGGCACCAAGCAACGCTTGCTGCTGCAGTTAAGCCAAGATAGCAACCTTGTGCACGACTCTTCGTGTGTCACAAGTTTGGAGTTTATGCTGCCTAAATTTAATAAGTTAGTATTACGGAGGCAAATGGATTATTATTGTGATCAAATCACAAATTCAAATTCCATACTATAATTCACAAAAATATTAAGGAGCAAAAGCTATATTTGTCCATCACTGTTTTTCAAAGTCAGAGGGCGAGACACATATTTAAAGCTTGCACAACCAGGGAAAGGTATGAACCTACAATCAGCAGAAATGTAATTCAGTGCTCAATAGGATGCCACATGTTTTCCTAGTCTAAAAAAGGAGAGTCCCAGTGTAACTCCTATTGTATTTGATTAATGTAACCATTGGACAACTTAAAACTAGAAGCTGTTTACATTATCTGACTTCCCAGGATTTATCACAAGAGAACATTTTTAATTATAACTGCAGGGAGATATCCAATAATGGCAATAATTTAGTAGCAACAAATATATTACGGAATAACTGGCAGTGAATGTAGAGAATATAGCACAAAGGCTATGCTTTATGACATACTGGTTCAGTAACTAGCTAATCCAATTTTTGCCTAGTGTGCCACACAAACCCAGCCCACATAGTTTATTTATGGTTCAATGTACTATAAGAACTGAAAAGTGTAGTTAATTAAGCAAAACACAGTTAATGATAGATAAGGATGCCACATTAACACAATAAAAAAATTGCAAGTGAGAAATAGATACCACAATGCCTCCAGAAATAATACATATATACAAGAACATTCCCACACCCACCTCTTTTACAGAAGTGGACCAATATAACTGAATTGTTGAACTAGAAATATTTAGGAAGCTGTTTAATATGTGCTCAATTTTCTTGGAGCTTTAGGGTATTTAAAAGCTGTTTTGACTTCTGTTAAAGTTCAAGTTATATAGTATAAGTTTATGCAAAACTTTACCTAGTAACTCAGCAACTTCATGATTTACATTCTGCTAGTGTTTAAACATGCATGCATTGTCCTTAGGTCAACATACACTTCACACCTACCTGTGATTGACACACATTTAGTTTGGTTTTTAACTCATCTCTCTGACGTCTCAGCTCCTGGATCTTCATTTTCATCTTTAATACCTTCTCTTCATGCTCCTTTATTTTCCCTCGTTTCAGTGCTACTTTGTGGGCAGAAGCCTCCAACTTTTCCAGAAGAGATAATGTACCTGCAAAAAATATACGTAGACAATGGAAACAAACAGCATCTATTTTATTACAAAAATCATAACCAAATCATCTTCACAAGAATATACTGGTGGTCATAAATCTAGCAGTTAAAATTACTTCTTGAAATTTTTTTAGATTTAAGTTAAGTGTCTATTATTTGTGTGCAAGGAATTTGCTAATTATCCAAGAACTACAAGTAAGATAGTCAGCCAAACCATAAAGAATACAATGGAGACAGTTTTGAGCATTGTCAACATAATGACATGAAATGCCAAATCTGTTCCAAGATATATTCTTACGATAATCACCTCATTCTTCACAACACTCAATCTAGTGTGCAATAATGAGTAATAATCACCTGCAAAGGGAGAAGCTTGGGTCAATTAAATACCTAAGTTTAGGGAAAACTCTTTTCCCATATACACATTTTAACTTGATTACATACAGGAGGCTCCAATAAGTTTCCCAGAGAGGGAATTTTATTAAGATTAAATGTATCCCATTCCATACCTTGGCTTTAAACCTACAATAAAACTAAGAATGGTTCACAGAAGAAAAGTTTCCTATCTTTTCATCCTCCTGCTATCCCCTTCAAATTCTCTCTGGAAGCCTCAGGGAACATAGATGCTGCTGGAAGAGAGAGCCACTCCAAATCAAAACTTGAATCCCAAGTTAATTACAGAAAGAATTTTCTTTCCCCTATACCCCTACTCTATACCCTATTAGGCCTCCAGCTTAATTCCATAATATACAGGAGTGTTCCTGCTCAATAAACTTTCCAGTCAGTGTAGGAGGAAAGTAGGAAATTTATCTTTTATGAGCTTCCTTATTAACTTATTTTAGGTTCTAAGCCATCTAATATTAGCAATAGAAACTACTAGGAAAATCTTCAATAATACTTCACTGGATGCTCCCTAGAGAAAGGGCCTTTTCTGTAATGATGCTCACACATGTGATTTCTTGCTAAAAATATTAACACAGTAGTCTCCTTGCTGTCTCTCAGTTACCAGGTGAAAATGATCCTCTTCTCATGAAGTTTTTATAGAACTTACTTAACTGCCTTTATAGAATTCATTCACTGTATCAAATATTAACATGTATACACCAATTTTCTGAAAACGTCTTAAGTAGTATACAACTCAAAGCAATAAGATAAATATTTAATAAATAAAATATCTTTCAAAAATATATTAAAAATTGTTGATTGAGCTTATTTGTTTCTTGTCTTAGAAACATGCTTGTACGTATGCATGCTTTTTTGTTTATGTCTATTATCTGCTTGGGATTCTAGAACAACTTATAATTCTACAAGTTAGATAGGCAGCATGGTAACTTAAGACCCAATTATAATTAGATAATAATTGCCCAAACCTTCAGAATTTCTTCAGGTAACAGGAGTAAGAATCAGTGACACTGACTTTCTAATTCTTCAATGTTAATTAACAGACTACAGCAGTAGCTTGATCTTCCATTCAGATAAGTAGTACAGAAAAGCCGTTGGGTACTATATGAGGGAACCCATTCTACTCCCTTTAAACACTTTTAACTAGAACAGAGTAGTTACCTGCACATTACTGTCTGATAACTTACCATCTGGAAAGGAAATTGCAACTTCTCCCATTTTCAACTTTTGATTCCTTAAAAAAAAAAACCCAAGCCCCCACCTGCCAAAATACCCAAACCCAGAAGAGTTTCTTCCTCAGTTCTAGAATTGGGACAACTTCCTCAGGTGCCTGCAGAAATTTAACACAGAAAGAATTGCTTAATGAATGTCAGTGATGAAAAGTCCAAGTAATTCTGGGACAGAATTAATTCTTTTAAGAAGCAAGTCCCTGGTTTAAAGAGATTCTCTACTAGCTCAGTACACACTTGGTCTTTTTTAAACATTAACCCACCATTGCAACCACACTGGCCAATTTCCCCACTGCCATCAAATGCACTGCATTGCAATCCCCACCATCCGTAGCCAGAACAATTAGTGGTTGAGAATAATGGGCATTATAGTTCAACTCAGGAGTCCACATGTTCGGAAGCTTGCGTGGCTGTTTCTCCTTATATTTTATACTCATTTAAATTGCTAGTCTCAGCTCCTCGTTTGTGGAAAAGGCAGTAGACATAGAACCTGGCGACACCCTTAAGAATCGCGAAAGGACAGCGATCTCCAAAGCCAGGGAGGATGGAAATTACCTTCGGAACCGTTGAGGCGAACGAACGTAGGCTCTCCCACCACCGCTTCGCTCTTGTTTTTATGGCCGCCTTTCGAAGCCGCTGAGACGACCAGATTGGCCTCCCCGGGCGCTATCTGTCCTTACGGGTGGGAAAGCCAGGAGGCCGGCGCGGAGCCCCGAATCAGGAGGGGAGGCAGCGGCCCTTAGAAGGGAGTGGTCCAGTCTCCCTCTAGACGCAGCCAGCTTCAGGACTTGCCAGGCGAGCCTGCCAAAACTCACCGCGATCGCTCAGCAGTTAACTCGCCTCGAACGGGCTCAAAACTCCCGCCACCCAGCAACGACACCCCGCGCTCGGAAGTACGTTGCCCGACGCCAGGACGGAGACTTCCCCTTCTTCCCGAAATGCCTCGCGAGCGATTCTCACGTCAGGTTCCTCAACTATAAGCTCCCAGCTTGTGATTTCCATGACGTACAGCAAGATGGCTACCCCCACTCCTTAAATTATCCTATTGTACGGACGCCCTGCATTTATCTTTTCCCAGAGTTCCTTTAGCCATTACGCGTTTCCGGCTTCAAGATGGCGGCGGCTCGCTCCTTGGTGCAGTACGTGGTTCTGAGGGGCGACTTGTCACGCGAACCTTTCTCGTGGCCGTTGGGGGCCTCGGTGGCTCAGGCCTGCCACGCGGCCTTGGCCGTGGTCCATGCACACTATGAGCACCCAGACACCGCGGCTTATCTAGCCCAGGATGGAAGCATGAGGACCGTGGTGCTGGAGGTGAGCACTGCCTGACCCACAGGACGACTCCCCTCGGGTGGGCTTTGTTGATTGACAGGCGCAGAGAACGGGGGTCTTTCGATAGAGATTCATTTGGGCACAGACATAACCTTAAAATCCACGGAACAGTCCTGCAAAACGGCTGGTATCAACGCTACTGTATTGTGTGGCTGCATTAACTTGCGAGTCTGAAACCCAGTGTTTCAAAAGCTTTTACGTGCGTGATCCTGATTTCTGCAAGTGCTAGTTTTCGTCAAGCTGATGGTCCCTATATTTATTGCTTTCTTCCATTTCCAACTGGTTGGGGATGATAGGAATTGTAGTACATCGAGTCTGGAAGGTATCAAATTAGGGAAGGCTGGATAGGTCCTCTGCTAGTCTTAAGGTGCCAGGAGGCTGATTGTTTCTGTCTTAGCAGACAAACGGCTGCTGCTCCTTTAGAGAGCTTTTACTGTACTTGAAAGGGCTTTGGTTCAGACCACTGCTTTATCTAGTATGGCCTTTAACCATAGACCGGTGTAGAGGGAGCAGAAATGGAAATAAAAATCTGATGATTGAATAAGCTTATAGATTTCTAGTCATGATGATGCTTTGGAATCTAACAGATGATCATGGAACATGTGTTTTTCCTGGTTTCCCTAAAAAATTACTTTGTGGGTAGGGAATTCTAACTGGCAAAGCTGCATACAGGAGAGAGGACTGGACACATTGGATTCAAGCCTTTGGGTTGTAGCATTGATTCTGTCAAAGTGGTGGAGGAAAGGAATGGGCAGATAAAATCTGTGATGCTACCTTTAACGCATTTCCTTTTTCAAGGAATGCCTGTTACTGGTTGCTAAGCCATTAAGATGCACTGACAGCTGTAACTCCTTCCCAATTACAGCACAACTCTATGCATCACAGCATTAGTATGGAATGAGTCTTACTTCTTTGTAAGTGCATTTAGATCTGCAGCTATTGCCATCGCTGAGTAAGATCTCCAAAAGGGCAGTTTACTAGAGTATAGCACAATTGATGCTAATTGCTATTTTAAATTAAGCAGATAATTTCTGGGGTTCCTGGTCATTTTAGCTTTAGCAAGGCAGAGGTTACCAATGAATGCTACATAAATCTTTGATGCTGTATTGCACTGAGATTGATTTCCCTTTCTTCTTAGGCTCCAGATGAGTGTGCCTTGAGTACATTAGCAGAGACGCTGCAACAGAACGGCATTGATCATAAAGTCTGGATAGAACAACCAGAAAACATAGCTACTTGCATTGCCCTCCGCCCCTACCTGAAGGAGCATGTACACCATCATCTAAAGAATTTCAGACTCTTGAAATGATCTTTTTCCTCTCTGGCCATAAACATGGTTGACCAGAGAAAACTATTCACTTGGTTTTTGTGGTGAACAGGCTCCCTTTGGAATATAATAGGAGCATTGTAAGATGCAAGAATTTACTTCAATCAAAATATTTCATAAAGATGCTTAAAGAATAATGGATTCACATCATATGGAGGCAAGAAATCTCATGTTCTGGCATAAGACAACTTTTTCAGTTTAAGAGGAAACTTTGGGCACCCTAATGTTATTAAAGAGAGGATTCAGGGTATTATCATTGCTCCCACTACTTTGGGATTTGGTTACTTATTCTGACAGATTTATATTAGGGAAATAATATTCTGGGTAGCAAAATATTCTGGTTTCTTTTATGTGCACAAATAGCACTATAGTAGTAGTACATACAGTAGATGCTGAAATGTATACAACATTACAAAAACCCTGCTGCGCTTTTAGAAAGCTTTTGACAAAATCTAACTAAAGGCATAATATTTATGAATAAAGAAGATGAAGCCTCATGAATAAATAACTCTGTTATGGGTGTAAGAAAAGAGTTTCAATAATCTGTTTTGAGACCTGCATTTTTAAATTTATTCACAAATGATATGGAGTTAGGGTTGAGCAGTGATAACATCAGGAGGGTAGAAATGAAAAGGACTTTCAAAGAGCTCCAAAGAGACACCTCTATTTTGGGTGAATGTGTAACAGAATGTTAAGTGTGGTTCAATTTAGCAAGGTATGAAGCAATAATAGGGAGAAGTGTGCTATCCACTGAAGCTGAACAGTAGGATATCCAGGATAGGCAGAAGGAAGTATTGCTTTGCCTGATACATAGTAGAAGTATGGAATTCTCTTTCACAAACTGGTGATGATGGTCTTCAACTCTAATTTTGAAAAAGAATTAGACAAATTCAGAGAGAATCTATGGCTATGTTTGCATGGTACGTTTGACCATAATTTAATCAGTTAACTCAATTTTGTGTATTTGCACTGGACCATAAAATCAGATGGGCTTCATTCAACACACTAGGCTAAAATGTGGTTGGGTACCATTCATTATTCAGTCTGTTATACAAATGCAGCCAGTGGCCTCTGTTCATAATAGCTATATGCTGCTGCTAGGATCAGTAGTGACACAACTTGTAAATATCAAATGCTGGAAAGCAATAGGAAGAAAAATCTTAAGTCTTGCTTGTGGACATAGTCTTCATTTTGATTGGCCATTATGGGAAGAGTGGTGGTGGATTGGTAAATTGGCAGTCTAATCCAAAACTGCTCTTCTAGATCAGACCAGGAGTCTGCTAAATTAATCTGGTGGTAACAGCTCTTTCTGAATAATAGGAAGGATGACGGCTACCATACTGAATTGCTCCCTGTGATATGTAGGCTGCATTTTCACAACTCACTGAGTCACAAATTAGTGAATTACAGTATATCATAGCCTAATGTATTGGAAGCAGAAGCTTAGGTATCTAGTCCTTTCTACTCTGAAGCAGAAAAATATCTTCTGCAAAAACTTTAATGGCATGTAATTCATTTAAGACTGCTGTTTTGATTTTTTTTAATACTCTATATCCCAAGTGAATGCATTGAATAATCCACTGTAAAAATCCTATATTGAAATCACAGTCTGTGTTGCAATATTTGAGAATTACTCATGCTGTCTTATTAGCCTCTTACTAAAAAAGATTATGGCTTTATAATGGCTATAGTTTGGGACTGTTTTCACAGTATCTGGATTGGCTAGTCAAAGGCTGAAAAGCAGTTAATTAGGTATGTGTGTAGTCTTGGACAAATTAAACTAATTGAAGTAATAAATGCTTTGTTTCCAGTCTCTCCTATTTCTGGTAAAGGCATAAATATGTGATACTGTGAATGACAATAGATGAACCAATACATTCCTCCAAACTGGCGTGGTTAGAACAGATCAAGGCTCAGCTAGTTAATAAGTCTCTTCCGGTTTGGGTACATGGATATTTACTCAAAAAAAAAAAAAAAAAAAGTTGGTCTCTATCAACTTGAGTTCTATTCCCAATTATGACAAGTACACTTATGTTTAAGTGGTTTTCTGTTGCCACTTTTTGAGATTTTTTTTTCAACTTCCTAGTCTAACTTATAGCTTTCAATTTCTTGATATCCTGTCTGAGTAATAACTAGACCTAATCCTTCTTAGCCAATCTTGACTGATCTTAAAAAAGCTAAGTGCTGTACTACTGAGGCATGTTCAGTAGGATGAATGTATTTAATCCTTTCATGATACTTCATCTTGATGCTGAGATTTCTGTGAAACCAAACCCTTGTGTGATTAGAGCATTGAATGTTGCCATAAAATGTGGGAACAGAGCATGCTGGACTTTGGTATTTAGTTCAGGTCTAAGCAGTGGACGTTCTCTATCCTAGGTTTTATTTTTAAAAAATCCATATGGCTAAAACCAGGAGAAAATCTGAACGTTAGAATGTCATCACGTAGGGCAGATCTCTGCACCTTAGAGATGCCTTGAACTATTTGTAGACCCTGATGGTCAAGCCCCCTGTTGAGCAAGCTCTCTTTTATTATCAGCCCCTTCCTCTCATGAAGCTGTTTCTCTTCCAAACCGTGATAAATTGATAAATATATTGATAAATATAAGTCCACGCCCTCTTTCCTAAGCAATAATGCAACATCAGCCACTAGTTTTGTCTCTTTGTGTTTTAAACTCTTGCAAATTCATTTAACAAAAGCTACACGGTTTTGTTTTCACACATCAACAAAATTTCAGAAAGAGAGAAAAGAAAGAAATCCCCCCACCCCTTCCAAAAGCGATGCTATTTAAGAGCAACCCCCAACTAAAAAGAGAAAGAAACCAATTTATACAAGAAGTCTGAGCTATTTACATTAAAAGGCCTGAGGGGAGAAAAGTATTAACTTATCTCCCATTCCACAGAGAAGCGCCTTTTTATTATAATCATAATCCATATTATTTTAAATAGTTTTAAGCTACCTTGGCTGTTAAACAGAATCAAAGCAGAAGTGCTGACTGCTCAATTTGAATCACTCTTTTAAAAAATCTACAATAGTGGCCAGAACTACTACTTGAACTTCTGCTCACCTCCTCCATTTCATTTTGACAAGAATTGTGTGTGGCCCAGCATCTCTCTCACAAATCCCATGGAAATGGATGGGATGCACTTGGTGCATTGCTTTCAGAGCCACCTCTTCCTCTCCCCCTAAAAATATTGCAATTATCCCCCAACTGGACTTACATGTTTTATTGTCAACAATTATATTAGTTTTCATAGGAACTCCCATTCAATCTGTTGTTCATATACTACAAAGGCCTCTTTGTCGCTAAGGAGGCTGTCTATTTACCAGCATAAAACATGAAAAAAAATGGTGGGGCAAAATATTCATCATCATCATCATCATTATTATTATTAATATTATTAATATTTTTCTTTAAAACTGACAAACTCACAATTGCTAAGAAAAAGCTGACTGCACAAACGAATTGGGGGCAAGCAGTGAGCGAGGGCGTACATGTTTAAGAACAGCTAGGAATATCCCTTCCCAAAGAAGAGATGAGCGTGCACAATTATTTGCCCATTTCCTGCTTTGCTGAAGATGCAAATCAGTGACAGATCCAGCTGAAACTGAGACTTCAACTCCTTTTCCTTCTTCCCCACCCCACAGCAAGATGCCTTCCTTTTCCTCTCCCACCCCCACCCTCAGCCCCACCAGTAATTTCCTTCTGGTAAAAGAAGCCAGCAACTGATTATAAAAATAAGGATAATCTGTAAAATTTGGCTCAATGGTTCTGTCTTGTCACTTTGCTGAAATCCATCATTTTTTAAAAACCAAAAGGGGAGGAGGGATTTTTTTTTGCTCCATATACTACAAGAGCTGAAGAATGGCTGCAGGTTTTTGAGATATCAAAAATCTCAGAAAAATATATAATATACATATATATTTATATATATATATATATATCTGTATGTCTTATTTAAATTTCACATTCCTTTGAAAAGCAGGTTATTCAGTCAGTAGCTGCTGAAGAAGGCTTTTCTGCTGGGCTTGCGGGGTCTGGGAGGCTGTGGTGCCTTTCTGTGTATCCACGGGGCCAGGCTGGTTCAGGTAAGGGTCTCCGCCCACCAGGTTGACCGTACACTGCACATCAGCAAAGACCTGGACCTGCTGGACCTGCCAGGACACAAGAGAGAAAAGAGGCTGTTAGCCATACATGGGAAAAGGCCCCTGGGCAGATGGACTGGGTACTACGGTGAAGTGGAAACTCACTAGAGAATTCCTCTAGCCTGTAGTCACCACAGAGAAGGGCTCTTCTGTCTTCTTGCCCTACAAAAAGAAAACCGCTGCACTCATTTGGATCAGAGCTAGGTAAAAGTTCACATCTTCTTGCATTCAAGACAAGATGGGCTACCCTGGAGGTTCCAGGGTTGTTGGGGGGTGGGGGAAGAGGAGGACAAAATCTGGTAACTTATTCTACCAAGTCAAAGCTGCAGAAAGACTATGAATGCACACATGCAGAGCTCAGGAACTGGCAACCAATTTTGGGAATCCTGGATAAAGGGAGGATGTGGGAATAGTGCCAAGAAGTGGTAGCCAGTAATACAGAAGAGTATATGAAATTAAAAATGGTCTAGGAGTGCTGTAACATTTTAAAAATACAATTCCATTGTTACTTAGACCTGCTGTAAGCAAGCTCGTACTTCAGATGCATAAATTATGCAAGTCCTGGAAACTGTATACATGGGTATAAACATTCTTAGCATTTATTTAGTACATTCTAAGAGTACAAAATGTTTCAATTAAAGCACCTTAATAAACTTTATAATAGATCTGAAAAGTAAGCCAATATATTTATATTCAGACTAATCTATCTAATAGGCCCATACCTGGGAGTCAGTTGAGATAGCAAGAATAATAATATTTATCACTAAGCTCACCTATAGACACAGACTCATGCAAATTTGTTTCCGCAGGCTATTTAGCAACTTCCCTGTGAAGAAGCCTACAAATGTTGACTGCCTCCGAAATAATCTTTAAACAGATTTGCTTTAACTATTGAAATTTTATTGCAAACTGCTTCAAGAATTGTTTAAATAGGAAGCAGTTTACATACGTTTCAGGTAAATAAATAAATAAATGTATCACATTGCCTCATTGTATACATGTCATTTCTGTTCCAAAGGCAGTGTGAGCGTCCACATTGTTGACATTCCGTTTTCACTGCAAGGAAACATTAAAGGCTAAAATCTGAAGTCTATTTCAAAAGTAAGCATTTCCATCTGGAGCTAAACACAGACCATCTGCTTCAAATACAATCTACGCATCTAACTGGAGCTGGCCAAGAGGGTACCCTGCAGCTAACTCTCCCCGGATGTTAGGGGACAGGATGTTAGAGGCAGGTCCTCTTGGCTGCAGCCCCCCCATTCTGGAACGTCCACATTGTTGACATTCCGTTTTCACTGCAAGGAAACATTAAAGGATGTTAGAGGCAGGTCCTCTTGGCTGCAGCCCCCCCATTCTGGAACGAGTTGCAAATCCATTCTGGATTTCATGATGTTATAATTTTTGGGATTATTGCATTTTACCGTTTATACAGTACAGTATCCTCTTCCTCTCAAGAGCCTTGAAAGCCTCTCAGTCTTTAATAAAAAGTCTCCCCCAACTGCTGCTTTCTAGATGTATTGGATTATAATTCCCATCACTGTTAACAGCATACCATTTTTGGAGGGCACCAAGTTAAGAAAGATTATTTTTTAAACAGTACTGATAAAAGTACTTCTCGGTTTATAGGTGTGCCTGAACATGAAGCCTGCATAATTTGGAGCGTTGCTAGTGTTATTTCTCTGATCCCATTCCTGGTCACAAATTAATCTCACAGACCCATATATCTATGCAAGCATTATTCCTCATAGATTGAAACTCCAGCCTACGGAGGTGGTCAACCAACCAAACAAAAAAACTTTTGGGATCATCCATGGAAGTGTTAAACAGATGAATAAAGGAGTCATTATAGTAGTTGTTATCACCTGGCATTATGCTTTGACACCCTCCCCATTTGCTTCAGATGGGCTTAGACAGCACCAACTCTTTGCATAAAGAATAAACAAGTAATATAATAAACATCGAGGTTCAAGTTTACCATTTTTCATCCATTACTGAAATACAGAACAGCTTCATGAACTCAGAAGTAGTTTTTCTAACCTCCTGTGTCCTTTATGTGGGACTCTGCTTTCCTCAGACTTTAGTGAAGAATCTCCATGTATTTGGAACAGCAATATGCCAAGATACTTAGATTCACACAATGTGCTACCCCAAAATCAAATTAACTATACTATGTTATAGTTGATATGTGAACCCAACCATTGATCATAAAATGGCATGTTTGTCTGCACTAGGAAAATGAGAATATGTCATTATTTTTTGTGCAATCTGTGCATGTCTCTATTTAATGCTAAGTAAGTTGAAGAAACACATCTTGAATTCCTGAAAGGACTTCAAATTGCATATAATAAAACTAATATTTTAATGGATGCTTCAAACAGTCAAGATGAAGGACTAGTTAGCTCAGCAGATTTGTGCTGAATCTTGCTGAAGGTAATAAGGGTATCTGATAACTTTACCATTGGCTTACACCAGCTTTTTCCAACCTGGTGTTGTATAGGAATCTTGTAATTAGAACTTCTAACCAACAGGGAGCCATCAAGTTGGGAAAGGTTGTCTTACATTGTTTTTAAGCCACAAAAGAACTCTGAAAAATCCTTCTGTAAAAAAACAAAAAAACAAAAAAAAAAACCCACTCATAAGAAATGTCAATTGGACAAATCAATTCTATGAAAAAAACATTTTAAAAAATATTTGGATTATTCATTTAAAATATGAAGGCAAGGATTGGTTTTAAAATTGTACTTCTAATAAATCAGCATACAAAGATCTGGCAATTTTCATTCCACTTTTATATCTGATATTTTGGCCCTTCTTTTAAGAAGCAGCAGCTAGATTTTTGAGATCCATTTCAGTTTGGTTGCTGTCCTAAAACTGCTTTATCTGTTCTAATGGGTGATCTTATGCTGGAAAAAAAGCCAAGGAAGAAAGGCCATTTGGAGACATGAAATGTGATTCTTGCTTTTCTTTTCATCAAATGTAGGTGATGGTGAAGTGCTGAACTGTTAATTTGGTATTCATAATAGACTAGATGAAGGCTAATAAACTGAAACTCAATCTTGGCAAAATAGAACTTACTGTTGATCAATAGAGCATCTATCTTGGAAATTGGGGTGTGTTTCACTCCTGCATTAAGGAACAGTTTTCAGCCTGAAGATGCTATCTGTCATTTTAATTATGCTTATGCTTATGGTGATTTTTCAATAGCTTTCCCATAGATGTTTACATATTAGTTGGATTATTGCATAATGTTCCTTATGATCACCCTTGAAAACAGTAGGAAATTGCACTTAGTGAAAAATGACAGCAGGATTACTAATGGAGATTGGGCGTATGGAGCTAATTCCAGCCTCCAATAGCAGCACTGATCCAAGCTTCTGATCTTTAAAATGTTCCTTGCAACCAAGTCCCACTGTTCAGATGTTAGGTTTCTCACCAAAGACTGCTCTGTAGGCTTCTGCGTTGTCTAAGATTGATGACCTTCTCTGTTGCAGTCCCTTATCTCCAAAATGCTCTCCTCGGCTAGGCTTACTTAGTGCTGATTGTGTTTTGAGTTCAGGAAGAAATGTTAAAACTCAAATTAAATTTTAGAGTGTTATAAATTATAATTTTAGGTGGCATTACTCTTCTAGTTATTCCGTTTTCATCATTTATTGCATTTGCTGTTACTGATAAGAACTATTGATTCTAGTGACCTTGTAGGAACTGGTAGGTCTGCCTGACTCAAGAGTACAGATCCAGTTTTAATTGTTACCACTTATAAATTTTCCAGCATCACCTATTCTGCTGAGAACAATTCTTGTGTTCTGGTGTATCATAAGCCAGATTTATAGCCAAGATACAGCCAAAATTGTTTTCTTGAGATTTAGAAAGGGCATGTCCAATTTTGCAAAACAGGAAACAGAAATTCACTGGTTATAAAAAATATTATAAATAAAATCAGTATGCCCCTCTTCTACAGAGAGCAGCTCCGAAGCCATACACCAGGACAAGGTGCAAAGGAGCTAGCAGAGGAACCGCTCTCTGAAAAATCAGAAGAATCTTACCAGGTTAGGCTTTTGCATTGCTTCTATCACCTATGTTTTCATGGAAATTTGCAGGGGCTCAAACACAAAACTATCATGTAACATTAAATGATGATAAACTGCTTGCCAGTGTGCCACACTGCAAATCCAAGAACGTGTAAAGATGCCCACTTCCAATCAATGCAATTCCAAGCCAGGCAGCCTTTGGGAAGCTTTTTGGAACTGAACTGGCTCTGTTGTTTGTGGCCAGAATCCTACTGCCTCTCTGAGAACATTCTCAGAGGCAATACAAGGCAATCATTCTAAACTTTCCCAACAGAGTTCTGCCTTAGGAATGTCTTACTGACCTGTGCTCCGTCTGCTTCTGTTTTCAAAAGATCAGAGGAAAGCTGGTTGCAATAAAGGCCTGTGGGTCTGAGAGCTGGGTCATTTACCTGAAAACAACATCAACAACAACAAGAAGTCATCAGCACAAGATGAGAAATTAGAAATTGTTGGATAGCCTTGTCACAGGAGGAGGGAGATAAATGAAAAGTCAAAATCAAAGGGAGATACAGGCATCATCTAAGGTGACCAATTTGCTACAAGCATCTGCCGTCCATGGCTTGTGGAAAGTTTTGTATATGGTGTCTGGATAGAAAAGAGAAGTTGGGACACTAATAACTCAGTGAAAAAGATATCCCTTGATCAGGCTTGTTCTGATTGGTTCTTGTTTTACATACAATCAGCACCTCAGCTCTGAGAAGCTTACTCGTGTATTTATCGTGGTGATTTTATGCCCCTTCAAACTGGCCAACTCTAAACAGTTTACAAAAGTTGTCAAAATATAGCAAAACAAAGTGGAGAGGACACAGTCTGGAGGATTTTATCTCCGAAAGTATTTTTGCACATGGGAGTTAATCAGCTCAAGCACTTCCTCCTTGCTGTTTATATAGATGTCTTTGTGGGCTGAATACGAAAGAGAAGCCTGCAGTGAATGAATCTGCTGGGCAGATTTTACACTTGCTTTACAAGCCTGACAAGATCAAGAACACATTAAATCCTCAAATGTGAACTCCTGAATTCCTAACACGTAAACTGAGCTTTTTCCACCCTCACCCTAGACTTAAGTTATGCTATGAGGCAAAAGCAGCAAAACCTTAGAACATTCCTATCACATTATCTTGGAATCTACTAAATACTTGGCAGCAGAACTGGATCTGATGTCTTGAACATCAGAAAACACTACAGTAAGGAATAGGAGGCAGCAATGGGTAGAGAGTACAGTGATCAGCTTTCTAAGGCTAAAAACCAAGACACACTAATTTAGACATATTTACATACAGATAATCCTTGCTAAACAACTGTTCATTTAACAATGGTTTGAAATTCTAGCCATCTAAAATGTCGCCCGCCCCCTCACAGTCAAATGGACGCAGTCTGGGCACTTGGCAATCAGCTCGCATTTACGACTGGTTGTCAAGCACCCTGCAATCATGTGATCACCATTTGCAATCTTCTCTGCTGGCTTTCCCATTGGAAGCTGGCAGGGAGGGCTGCATGTGGAGGGGATGCTCAAATCTTCGGGATTTGAGGTCCCTGCCTTGACACTGCTGCGAGGTTTCCCCTCCCCCTTCAGCGGTGTGAAGGCAGGGACCTCAAATCTTCGGTTTCTCCTCCCCTTTCAGCGCTGGGCAGTTACAGACCTCAAATCTTCAGGTGCTCTGTTCACCGCTGAGAGAAGGGAGGGGAAAGAGGACAGAGTGAAAGAGCTTATCTGCTGAAGGATTTTAGCTCTGCACGGAGCTGAAATCCTTCAGCAGACAGCTCTTTTGCTCTGTCCACTTAACAACCTGGGAGATCGCTTAACGACCGCAAGTGGGAGTGCCCAGATTGCAGTAGTTGAACGAAGCAGTCATGTGGGCATCTTGCTTAACGTCTGCTTCATTCAGTGACCAAGATTCTGGTCCCAATTGTAGTTGTTAGGCAAGGACTACCTGTATTTATTAAAGTTAATCCATAACCTCAAGTATGTAGGTGCAGTTAGGACTATACCACTTGGACTGGCCCTAACATCCAGATGACCACTAGATGACAGCAAAGAGAAAACTCTAGCTCTGCTGCCATCTACTGATTATCTGGATTTCTGCAGCTCAGATATGTTAGGTGAAATGAGCAGCAAATGTGGACATTGTTTCCCATTCTGTGACTCATATAAGTATGTTGCCACTCCCACAACTCAAGCTTACTGCTGCTTGTGTTGACCAACAGGATGGGTTTCTGGAGACCAGCACATATTCCTGATTTTAGGAAGTGTGCCCACCATTTAAGATGTCTCCTCCTAAAATGGGACATCTGGTCACCCTAACAGGGAAGAGTGTTTAGCATTTCTTCTGGCTTTCCACTTCTCTCCAGTCTCCCAGCAGTTTTCTCCCTGTTGGTGGAAGAGGAAAAATGGCTCTTCACTTCTGCCCTGCAAAGTGCACCCTCTCCTTGTTGCTTTGCAGCTATCTGTCAGTTATTCAGTTTACCCCCAAGCATCTAATCTGCAAGAATTCATAGGCTTGACATTGCAACAGTCACTGTTTGCTTGGGTTTCTTTCTCACTGAAAATGGTGTTCTGACCTTGGGGCAAACCAGATGTGAGCACTTTAGTCTGATACTCATGTTCTTTATATATAGAAAAAACATCAACATACTGAGATTCAGCTAAGTCCACAGGAGAAGAATGGAGACACATCTGAGTACACTGACCTGCTCAGAGCACAGCTGGTTCATGCCAGGCATCTGCAATGAGTTCATTGGCATTTGCCCAGCCATTGGGTTCATATTCTGGGCACTGGCATTTCCTCCAGCCATGGAGACTGTGATGCTCATGTTGTTGTACATTCCTTGCTGAGCTGAGGGGGGCTGGCTCTGCCCAGCCTGGCCATATACACTGCATTTGAAAGAACGAGGAACAGGAATTACACACAGGGTTGGGCTTCATTCTGAAACACCTCAACTTCAAAAACATGTTAAGATGTACAGCAGACAAATTGCACTCTCGTATTATTCTCAGATTTATGCAAAGCCCCTGTGAGATCCCTTCTGTATCAGTTCAGAAGAACAAAACAGGCAGGTCCATCTAAAACAGACTTGTTAGGATCTACTTGAAATGCGGATTTAAAGTGCTTTCCTTGAATTAATAAAAGATTTTAAAAAGGAGGGAGGGAGAAAAGGAGAGAGGAAAATCACTTGTGAATTATGTAACATTCAGAAAATGTTAGTAACAGCAATCTGACCGGCCCAATCCAAAAAATGTTTGAAGGAATACCAGGGTACCAACTAACTAGGAAGCAAAAAATTATGTGGATGGAAGTATAGCTGCTTACAGGATTCAAGGATTGTGCAACTGTGTGCTCTGGGGAGTGGAGCATCAAGGTAGTTCACCACCTCACATCCTCACTGCAAACTCTAAGTAGTCTAACTGTTGACCAGGTAGGGGTGTTTGGTCAAAAAAATACCAAAAAAAGCGTTGCTAAATGATGGTATTCAAAGGTTAAACTGGAACATCTGTATTTGGGAATTAGGCTTACTTGTTGTTCCCCATGGTTCCTTGCTGCCAGGTCTTCATATCAGGTGACTGATACCCAGGTGTGGGTGGGGCAGACTGGAGCATGGGGCTCTGAGATGGAGGGATCTGAGGTGACATCAAGGGACTACTAGGACTGAGTGATGGGGCAAAAGCCGCCTCACCTTGCTGACCCATCCCTGAAAACAACAACAAAGGGTAATTGGATTAATTCACAGGATAATGGCAACCACAAGATTTTATGCTGTAAACTAATACATTTTATGCTTGATTTATACAAATCAGTCTTGAATTAAACTTGGAGCATGATGCACAAGTAGCTACCCATTAATAAGAGGTTGGGAGATGCAATCATTCTGCAGTGGGCTGGAGATGGTAAAGATGTTCATTTCTTTAAATCACAGGTATGCAACTTTTCAGACAAAGAGTTGTATTTGGCTTTTGAGTGCTCTGTCAGTTTTACTTAAATGTAATTAATTAAATTTACTTTAGAGTAAACTAAATTAAATATAGTTCATAAGATTTTATATTTCTCCCTCATGTCACATTTAAGATGATATGCTGCAGTTTTTGGAGTGGCTATGGGAACCACACACAAGGGTTTTGGGATCTCCATGCAGCTTCAGGTTATACATCCCTGTTTTAAATTTGGTATCACTTCTCATCTAATGGGTATTGTAGGACTATCAAGTACTACAAACATCCTAAATGCATTTCACCAGAAACAACAGGGAATGAACAGGCACATTAGGTACAATGTTGCCTCTCTTTTGTTATTTTTAACTTTCTGGACAAACTCTTCTATCTCTAGCCAGAAACAGCCTCTGAACATGTCAGAGTCCTCACAATCTGAAGCTGCGTCCAGTGACTGAACTATCACCTTCTCCCCCATTCAGCAAGTCCCAATGGAGTAAAATTCCCTTAAAAGGGGCAACCGGAGACACACCTGATCCAGAATACTGGAATATGTTCTGTTGCATCTGTGGATTCATATTGGAGCCAAACTGTCCTCCAACGCTTCCCATCATCCCCCTGTTCACCATGCTGCTACGATTGGCTAATGCCACTTCAGGGTTCGGCGCCAGCTGCGAGAAAGGGCTGGTGGAGGTAGGGGGGTTTCCTGGATTCGTACCATAGTTGGGGGGGAAGGGGAACTGCTGTGGGGGAGCCTGGGGGAGGCGCCCAGCCGCCAGCTGCACAGGGACCCCAGCTGAGGGAGGAAGGTTGTTCCCAAAGCTTTGCTGCTGTCTCATCAGCATGGCTCTCTGCTGCATTAGTTGCCTCTGTCGATGCTGCTGGCTGTAAAGTTCACGGTGACGCTGAGCCAACATCTGTGCATTCAGAGGGGGCTGAGCAGGAGAGGGAGGAAGAAGAAGAAGAAAACACAACAGTGATGGTGATATTCAGATGAAAAACCAGACAACCTCCCCAAAAGCTTGGACATATCAAGTGTTTTTTTAAGGAACTTTCACAAAGCTCTCATTATTCACATTCCTCAATACCCAGTTCCCCACCATTTCTCACACCCTTTTTATCCCAAAATGTAGAGAAAGAGGAGCCAACAGTAGTCATATAGCACACATTACCTTGTACGTACAGGCAAAAAAAGCTACTGATAAAAACATTAGTATGAATATATGCTTGTTTTAGGACCTGATGCTTGCACTGCATAATCAAAACAGCTCAACCAAGTGAGCAAAACTACAGAAGTACAGATGGAAGGTATAAATATTCCTCCATGGTTCTTTTTCTTACTTATTCACAATCACTTACTTGTTCATGCACTATTTTAGACCACAATTGCCTGGATTTTGCTAGTGGGATAGCAATGGTCCTTAATCACCATGGTTAAATGGAGGTTCCAGGTATGGAGATAATGCGCCTCTGTTCAGGAAACGGAATCCAGAGAATTGCAACAGCTATCATGTTCTGCTTGAGGATGTTTATGAAAAGCTACTTTACACCATTAGGCTCATTCTAAGCATAGGATTTTATCACTGAACTGTGTACCCATGAAGATTTCATATATTATAAACCTCAGCAACTGCTCAGGGGAATTATGATCCAATAATATGTGGAAGCATAGCAAGAATGGCAGACCCAAGCCACTGATCAACATCTCTTGTTACTGGAGAAAAAATGCTGGATCAGAAGGAGCTTAGTCTCCTCTGGTAAGACAAAAAATATGAACAATGCTCTGCTGGTTCATAATTTGAAGAACCTAACCCCAGGAATGGCTATTTCAGAGGATCTTTACTGCAAACCAGAGGGGTCTCTCTTGTCCAGCTATAATCTAAAGAATTGCAAGCAAATATTCCAGCTTTCTAATTCTTAGTGCAGTTGTTAGCTTGAAAAAAGAGGGAGTGGAAAAGCATCAGCTGTTCCTAGGTCTACCAGTGCTTGCTTAAAAGAACAGCTGCTGTCGGTCTCTATCACTATGGTCACTCATTCCTTTATAATCCAATATTTTATTGCTCTCAAGCCTGTCTCTCCTCCAAACAGCCTGCTCTGAAAATCTCCCCAAGTTTCTGAACTAGCCTGGTGCCCTCCATTTATGTCAACAACAGCTATACTGGTTGGGTACAGGAGAGTAACCCAGCACAAGGGGGGTGGGAGGTACCAGGCTGGGGAAATTTACCTTAAACTTTGCTAACAAGGACGGACCTAGGACAGACTGAGGATTCTGCTTTTCAGGAGCACCCAAACAGATGTCCCAGTGAAATTAGGATGATGGTGACAGCCATTCTTTTTTACAAATAAACAGTATAACTACATTTAGGCTAACATTTACTGTTCTGGTCACTGTATTTCAAAAAGGATATCAGAGGTGGAAGAAAATAACCTAAATAATCAAGAATCTGGAAAACTTCCTTATGAGGTATTACAAAGCTTGGGGCTCTTTAGCTAATAAAAGAAGTAAGTTAAAGGAATAATATGGTAGTGATGACCAAAATTATGCATAGTGCAGAGACAGTGAACAAAGGTTTTGCCCTCCCTCTGTCATAATTCTAGAACATGGGATCATTCAATATAACTGAAGAGAGGTGACCAAGAACCTCATGGTCACTCTGACTGAGCTCCAGAGATCCTGTGTGGAGATGGGACAAAGTTCCAGAAGGACAACCATCACTGTAACCCTCCACTGATCTGGGCATTATGGCAGAGTGGCTAGACGGAAGCCTCTCCTCAGTGCAAAACACATGAAAGCCCGCTTGGAGTTTGCAAAAAAGCACCTGAAGGACTCTCAGACTGTGAGGAACAAGATTCTCTGGTCTGATGAAACCAAGATTGAACTGTTTGGCCTCAATTCTAAACGTTATGTCTGGAGGAAACCAGGCACCGCTCATCACCTGCCCAATACCATCCCAACAGTGAAGCATGGTGGTGGCAGCATCATGCTGTGGGGGTGTTTTTCAGCAGCAGGGACTGGGAGACTGGTCAGGGTTGAGGGAAAGCTGAATGGAGCAAAGTTCAGAGATATCCTCAATGAAAACCTGTTCCACAGCGCTCAGGACCTCAGACTGGGCTGAAGGTTCACCTTCGAACGTGACAACGATCCTAAGCACACAGCCAAGACAACACAGGAATGGCTTAGGGACAACTCTGTGAATGTCCTAGAGTGGCCCAGCCAGAGCCCTGACTCGAACCCTATTGAACGTCTCTGGAGAGACCTGAAAATGGCTGTCCACCGACAGTCCCCATCCAACCTGATTGAGCTTGAGAGGATTTGCAAAGAAGAATGGCAGAAAATCCCCCAATCCAGGTGTGCAAAGCTTGTCACATCATACCAAAAAAGACTCAAGGCTGTAATTGCTGCCAAAGTACTGAGTAAAAGGTCTGAATACCTATGCCAATGTGATATTTCAGTTTTTCCTTTTTAATAAATTTACAGACATTTCTAAAATTCTGTTTTCACTCTGTCATTATGGGGTACTGAGTGTAGATTAATGAGAAAAAAATGAATTTGAACGATTGTAGTATCAGGCTGCAACATAACAAAATTGAAAAAAGTGAAGGGGGTCTGAATACTTTCCGAATGCACTGTATATCCATCTGGCTATCCAGCTGGGATGAATACTTTAAAAAGTCTTGCTGCATCACACAGATCTTAGTCTGCTTTCATCTGTTCAACTCTACAGTATAGTTCTACCTGGAACAGATCATCTAACCATGCTGGGTTGGAGGGTTAATTCTGTTTTGTCCAGGCTTTTCTAGAATGTATATAATTTTACATGACCCTAACATAACAAACTGCTAAACCAACAAGGCCTAATTCTAGAAGGCAGGATTCCTTATCTAGCGCCTTCCAGTTGGTTGGGCTTCGCCTTCCATAATTCCCACGCAGCATGGCCAAAAGTTTCTACCAGGCAAATAACTGTCACATAGGCAAAATAAAATATGGAAAAGCATATGAAAGGTCTTGCTTAAGCTGTTAAATCCTGATCGGGCTCAGTCCCAATAATGCTAATCTGTTTCAGTGACCCAGAACAAGAAAAATATGCATTAAATTTATTCTCAAATACAGCTTTTTGTTTATTCTAAGCAGATGGCAAGTCCATGCTGTAAAATAAAGCACACACTCAAATGCTCTTTTCCACCAGCAGAGTGATGCCTAAAGTCACTTTCTCTGGTCAGCTCCTGATCCGGTCCCAAGAGAGAGCAATTTACAAGCCTGTTTAGCCTTAGATTAGCTGCATCACGCCCTGGGATGTTTGTGCACAAGATCAGTGCAGTTTGATTACTCTAACGTAATGCCTTGCATACTGCGTGGGGTGGAAAGAAAATCTACCAGGTGGTCTGAAGTCAGATAACTTACAACTGAATCAATCATAATTTCTGACTGTACAGAATGTGCCTTTGGCACAAAAGACCACGGAGGTCCACGCTCAGTAGAAACAGTCCTAACAACCACAAGAAGGACAGGGATAGAAGGAGGCTCCCAGCATTTACCTGAGGTGTGATCTGCTGCTGCATGCCTGCCCTTATGCCGATACCCCCTGGAGGATTCCCTGCAAACTGGTTCAGAATAGCCTGCCGATTTTGGTGTATCATCTAGAAACAAAGACACAAGGAAGACTTGGTAACTCTACAAACAGCACTGCACACTTCACCCGTTTACTCAGTCGGCAAAACTTGCTACGTAAATTAAGATCAGCTGGCTGTTTGTATAGTTCAAGACTGGGAAACCTGAAGCTCTTTAGCTGTCACTGATCTAAAGCATCCAGCATTTCATATCATTGCCCATACTGGCTTAGATACAGTTGTGTGTGGCAATGTCTAGAGAGCCATAGATTTTCTTTTCTGATTTTCAGAGCATCTACAGTGGTGAGGAGAAGGAAGACTGTAGAGAGAAGAAGAAAGAGGTGTCCATTCTGGTATCTAAAGATACGAGATCTTTAGAAAGGGTAGCTTATGGAAAGAAGGAAATTATGATGTAACCTTAGAGAGGGTAAAATATAAATGCATTTATAATCTCGGTCAAAAAGATTTGAAGTGCTTCTTTATAATCTTTTTTCTTTCTCTATCTTACTTTCACTATTCTTCCTTATTTTCTTTGTTTTTTTCCTAATATTTGTATTGTTTTTATCTTGTTAAAATTTCTTCAATAAAAATTATGTTAAAAAAAATAAAGATTCCAGATCTAAAAATGCCAGATATAGGAATAAATGCCAGAAGAGTTGGTTAGTTGCTTACATGCTAAAAGAAAGGCCAGCACTAAAAGGACAAATTGTTTCTAAAAGAATTAGGAACAGGTTTGTGCAGGCCAAGACAAGTAAGAGCTTGCTGTATGTAAGAAACTTGCCCAAGTAGCTGCTCAAGCATTTCCTGAACAGCCACAAGCTTATTAGAAAATGAATGTATTCTTTGACCGATGGAAAAGAAGTGGGAGGGCTATCAAGAGGTAGGCAATCACTTCAGCTTGGCCAGGGGAGAGCGGGCAAAGGCCAGACAAGCTGAAGCTGGACTCACCTGCTGTTGCCCTTGTAAACGCTGTTGTAACTGCAGTCGCAACTGGTTGGGTGCTGTCGGAGGCCTGTTGAGTGCCTGTCGTGGCTGCATCCCCACGGCAGGGAAGGCCCCACGAGGTGATGGGACCTGGACTGACATAGGTCCAAAGGACTGTTTCTGCCTCACCATGCCTGGGAAGGGGCCAGGAAGGCTGGCAGTGGGGGAAGCCGAGGGATAAGGCTGTGGGTACATGCCGGGTTTCTGATCCATCACAAGAGTTGGGGGTGGTGTTACTTGTTGTGGCTGGAACCTCTCTGTCAGTGCTTCTAAGCCACCTCCCTGTTCAAGAATTAAGGTGAGATTTCTTGAGCTTCAACAGAGTTCCAATACATTGCTTGGGCATTACCTTTGCATAAAAACAAATTCAAGAATACAACCGCATGGCAACCTACATATGTATGTTTGTATGTACTTAAATTTAGAAGGCTGCCCAACTCCCAGAATTACTCTGGGCAGCTTACTGGGAAAAAGGGAAGAGAAAACAATAAAAAAGAGAAAAAAACCATAATGCATGGATTAAACAAAATCATCCAATATCTAACAATTAAATGCACATTTAAACATTTTAGGGACATGAAATAGTTTATAGTCCTTCTCCACCACAAACAAAATAGGGAAAGAAGACAAATCTCTTTAGGCAGAGCCAAAACACGCCACAGGATGCTCCATGTTTAGAGGACACTGATGTTTACATTTTTTCAAAAATACATTTTCTTACATTTTATCCAGCGTACAACAGTAGAATGGCTAATTGATGAGTTAGGAAGCCATGAGCTTGGCTTTCCTATGTATTTATTCAGTCTTGTTTTATTGATTTAGTTTGTTGACTGTGAAAACAACCTCCCCCACCCATGCATACTCATTCATAATCACTACCAATTATAAAGGGTTTGGGATCATGACTGGCAGAGAAGGTTATGATCTCTACTGTAATGGAGCAAAGAAAAAAGGGCAAATCAGTTGGAAGTTGGGATGTAATGAAACAAACTCTCTTGTCTTATTCCTCCTCGAAGGGCAGAATTCAAGGAAAAAAACGTTGAGAGAAACTTCTACGATTCGTCACAAATATATACTCTATAATTCATATTGATATAGCTAATTGAGAATATCAAGATGCTGGGGAAAATATTTGAAATGAATTTATAAGAAAGGAGATTCTAAATCCATCGTACCTTATTTTCCTGCAGTTCCTGGAGTTCAGAAAATAATCTTGATATGCTCAATTAGCTTTATATATATGAATGATGCAAATGTATGAACAATTGCTCTGTCTTGATAGTTAGGTAAGTGTGACCACCTTTTTTAACCTGAAGGTTGCCCTTCTGGCAAGAACAAGATAAGAGAGTTGTTTCATTACTATACTCTCCACACACCCCATGCCACCAATAACTGTTTTATTTTTCTCTTCTTTTATTGCAATTCCCTTTAAGATGGAGAGCTTAACCTTCCTTAGCAGCCACAATCCCAAACAGTTTACACTCTCAATGATTATGAATGAGTATGCATATGTTGAATAACTTCATTTCACAATCAGCAAAAGAAACAGATAAATAAAACAAGAATGAATGAATGAATGAATGAATGAATGAATGAATGAATGAATGAATGAATGACAAAGCTAATTACTGCCATTAGGCCAGAAATGGGGCCAGGTAAAGGATTAGTAGACAGATTATGCTTAAATAGTATATTAAATAGAGGTACCAATCAGCACAAAAACACAGAAATTAGTTTTTAATGTTGTTGTGGGTATGATCATAGACAAATTTTGGGCTTAGACACAGCAATGTTTGGAATCTGTGACTGCATTGCTATAAATTGTCCACGCATATGATCTTTCTAGATGACTGCTCCCATAATTACAACACTTAATGCATCAGGGCCATGAATTTATATCAGATATCAGATGCAATGCTTTTCTCTGTCTCATGTGCGTACTGATTAGCAATTAAGTTTTAAACAATGCTACCATGTTAGTGCTTCACCTACGAAAGGCACTTCAGTATAACAGCTACCCAGGTTGAAGACATTTCACTTTTTACTCACAGAGAACCAGCATTTTAAGATCCAAAATAATCAGAAAGAAAGAATCCATCAGGCCAGTTATTATTTTCATTGGCTGCCAATTTGTTTCTGCTCCCAATTCAAGGTGCTGGCTTTAATCTGTAAAGCCTTTTGCAACTTGGGGTCACAATACCTGACCAAACTCATTTCCACATATCCCTGCCTGTGCTCTAAAGTCATACTTGGAGGTCTGCTCTGAGTGCCCTCCTATACTAAAGTGCAGTGAGTGAAGGGAGGGGCCTTTTCAGTGGAAGCCCCTCTCCCCTTTAGAATACCTTCTCCAGTGAGACACCCTGGGGTGATCCTTATTTTTTTCCCCCCAAAACTAAACAAAGTTTTTTTTTTTAACCTCTCAGAACTTTAAAGACAGGTTAAATGCGGCTGTGATTTTTAATTTTTTTTTATTGCTGCTTTTACCCTCTGTTACTGTTCTCTTCGTATTTTTGTACTGTATTTTTAAATGCCTTGTACATTTTTGTTAATTGTTTTAGTACATTGCCCTTAATTTAATTGCAATTTTTAACTCTAGACAACTTCAGGCTTTTTTAATGGGGTTAAAAGTAAGTGTTTAAAATAAATAATAAGTAAGAAAGGGAATTATGAGTAAAAAAACCCTTAAAAATGGCTTTTGATATACAATGTTTCTCAACATAAGATATATTACAGAAGTATTTTACTCTAATTTTTTACTGTATGGTTCAAATTTACCATCGTAGTCTTTTAACTTTCTAGCACATTCCCTACTCCTGCCCTCCAAGAACTCCCAATTCTGGAAAACCCTCTTAACTGTTATATAAGATTAGGCCTTAAGATACAGAAGTGGATTGAGCTACTCACTACCTGGACCAGTTTGTCAATGCCAAGAGCTCGATCCAGTTCCGCCAATTCATTCTCATCTTTGCCACTCAGGAAGGACACCAGCTGTTCCAAAAGGGCTTTCTCGTCATTTCTTCCTTCTGGGGTGGTGGGAGGGCATAAGAGCTCATCCAGCTGAGAAGTGATGCACTGGCTGTAGGAATGTCAGTATATAAAGATGAAGGCTTCCATATACCTTTGGATATTTGACTTGTGACATGAGAAAAACACAGCACTTTCATATGGGCCTTCTGCCAAAACCCATATGGCTCTGGGGTCTATCAAACTTAGTGCATGATTTCCAAAAAGCACAGATGGAACATTGATCCCAGAAAGTGACCATTATCTAGTCAGGCATTCTGTTGTCACCAACGCCTGGCCAAGCCTGGCAGATTCCCACGCCAAACCTAAGGGTGCCTTAGAGTGCCCCCTTCCCACCCCACAACACACATATACAAAGATGTTGCAATGTTTGCATGATTGTTTCCTCTGGAATATCCCATTCTAGTCCATATTTTACTAGTCAGGCTGTATTCATTGTCCTAAATGTGACCCTTCTAATATTCCTCTTGTGTATGTAGAGCTAATTCAGTAAAGGCCTATTATACAGCTGGATAATTGGATTTTACTTGTACATAGTATTGTAGCCTTGTCTGGGTGGTGATGAGCCTGGTTCTAAATTGGAGGAAGAAACTTCAATAACTTGCGCTATGTTGATACACTATCCAGATAACTGAAAATGCAAAGGATCTGCAAGCTCTAGTACTAAAAGTCAAGAGCACAGTGAAAAAATGGGACTAAAATTAAATATAAAGAAGACCAAACTAATCACAACAACCAACCATAGAATCGACAATGAAGATATTTAAGTGGTAGATAGCTTCTGCCTTTTAGGATCAACCATCAACAGTAAAGGAACAAGCAGTCAAGAAATATGTCGCAGGCTACCACTCGGTAGAACAGCCATGAAGGCTTTGGAAAAGATATTCAAATGCTGTGATGTGTCTAGACCTACACAGATCAGAATTGTGCAAGCCATGGTATTCCCTTTGACACTCTATGGAAGCAAAAGTTGGACACTGAAGAAGCAGGATAGGAAGAGTACTGACACCTTTGAACGCTGATGTTGGAGAAGACTCCTGAGAATACCATGGACAGCCAAGAAAACAAACTGATGGATCATTGAACAAATCAGCCCAGATTCTCACTCAAGGCACAAGTGACCAGGCTCAAATTATCCTACTTTGGGCACATTATGCAAAGACCCAGCTCTCTAGAAAAGGCTCTAATGCTGGGAAAGGTGGAAGGAAAGAGAAGAAGAGGATGGCCAGCAGCAAGGTGGCTGGACTCAGTTACAGTGGCGATGAATGCACCTTTGAGAGACTTGAAAGAACAGGTTAGGGACAGATCATCATGGAGAAGATATATCTATGTGGTCGTTAGGTGTCAAAAATGACTTGATGGCAAGTAATCAATCAATCAGCACTGTAGCCTTGTCTGGGAGATTTTACTTTGCTTGTAGGTATTTTGTGTGACTTGGCTGCAATGCCTGTCTAGTTGTTCCTGAGGATAAGCTGATTTGTTGAAGCTAGCACTATCTTGGCTTTATATCACAAATCAGCATAGCAACTGCTTGGTGCCTCCCCCAGCAAATGTTACATGGTGTCAGAAGTATGGGAACTCTGAATGGCTTCTCTTCCAACCCCCAGCATCCTTGTGATGACTGGACATGCTGCAGAAAATTGGAGAAAATAGCTTCAGGCAATTTCATTTGTACCTTATTGCCAGTAGGCGTGAGCAAAAAGAAGAGAAGCTACAATGCACTTTGTTTTGCATTCTGCTGTAAGGAGGCTCAGGAGATAGATAGATCAAAATATATATTTCAGTTTAAGCAAGAAGCTGATAGACAAAAACTGCAGATACTAACAGGTAAGTATGCTGTGTATTTTGTTCCTAGAAAGAATATTACTTCTGAGAGACATATATTTTTTTGCTAAGACTCAGGGCTTACCTACTAAGACTCAAAAAAACAAAACAAACAAACAAAAAAACTCAGATTACATGTGACAAAGCTTTCCCAAACATGTGAGTTTGGAGAGCTTTGTGAATTGCTCATAAAGGACAGAGTTCTATGGGTGTGTGTTCAGCTGAGTTAAGAGGCTGCTGAATGAGCGTAGTTTGACTCATGGTGGACATGCTAGAGCTGACAAAGCTTCCGCATCTCCAGTGCAAATCCTAAGTGCCCCCAGGAGAAGATGTAAGCCTTGCAAGTCAACTCAGTTTTCCCAGTTGCAGAAATCTGCGGGCACTGACTCAGTCAGCAGGAATTATGGATAGCAAAATCATAGGTAGGCGTTGTGGGAAAGTTCATGCTCTAAGAAAGGGGCTAGAATTTGGAATTGTGCATTATAAATGTTCAGACAAAAATCATTTTGCTAGAGTCTGTGTAACAAAGCTAATTTCTGCTAATGGGCAGAAGGGGTAAATACTTTGTGGTAGCATTATATTTAGAATATCAGTTACACCAGGGAAATAAGGAAAGTCCTTGGCAGGCCACTGTGGTTGTGGCTGGAGTGCCAGTATCCTTTAAGTTAGATATGAGAGCTGAGGCTAATGTTCTCAACCCAGCAGATAATGAGGGTTGGCACCAAAAAGACATATTTTGGTGAAACTGGTAGCCTTTGTGAGGGCATGCATTAAACCAGGAAGTGTGTTTACTTGCAATGCTCTAAGGTAAGCATTCGAGAAGCTGATTTGGATTTTTATGTTATTAAAGCAGTGAGTGTGCCTCTCTCAGAGCAGTGTGTGCAGCTTTAGACCTTGTTCAAAGAGTGTATGATATAACTATGTCTCCTCTGATGACTAAAGAAGATATGTTGAAACAATACCCAGATGTCTTTGAAGGTTTGGGATGTTTTCCTGGTGTACATCATATTTTTACTTATTTATCATATTTATATATCAATACACATATTGATCCTGAGGTTACACCAGTAATTCATGGATGTTGCAAGGTTCCCTCTGCCATTAGATAGGAATTAAAAACAACTTTAGAAAAATTAGAGGCAATTGGGAATTATATCCTGAGTTACAACTCCAATATCAGGGGTGAATAGTTTAGTTCTTACACAAGAGAGATGGATCATTATGTTTCTGTTTAGATCCTAAAGATCTTAATGAAGATACAAAGAGACAGCATTTTACTATACCTACAGTACAGAATGTACATAGCCATCTGGT
Source organism: Python bivittatus (assembly GCF_059951505.1). NCBI lineage: Eukaryota > Metazoa > Chordata > Lepidosauria > Squamata > Pythonidae > Python > Python bivittatus. The sequence continues at coordinate 2,430,641 of NW_028277096.1, forward strand.
GGGGAAAAAAAGTTTACAATCTTGGATGAGAAAAATGGCCACAGTACTGGCAAGTGCAGCTTGATAAAGAATCAGCAAAGTCGTGCACTTTCAATTCACTGTGGGGTAGGTTTCATTTCAACTGTTTGCCTTTTGGTATAAAGTCAGCCAGTGAAGTATTTCAGCAAAAGAATTATGAGCATTTGGGTGATATTTCAGGAGTCCATGATATGATTAAAGCTGCCTCTACACTGGAAGAACACGAGCAAATTCTGAGACATGTCTTGGAAAGGGCTTATGAGAAGGGAGTTAAGTTTAATAATAAGGTGCAATTTTTGGTAGATGTAAGATACAAAGGTCATATTGTTTCCAATGATGGGGTTAATCCAGATGATGTAGAAGTGTAAGCTCTTAGAGCAATGCTAGCACCTGTGGATAAGAAAGGTGTTCAGTGCATTTTGGGCATGTACAGCATCTGGCCCAAAGAGTCAGCAATAAAAGAACCTCTTGGAACTTTGCTTAAGAAGGATACAATTTGGTGCTGGGACAACCCATAGCAAGAGTTCCTAGATCAGTTAAAGCTTGCTATTGCTACAGCTCCAGTTCTGCATTATTTTGATCCTGGATTACAACGTGAGGTACAAGCTGATGTCTCAAGAGAGGGCTTAAGGGCAGGTCTCTTTCAGGCCAGAAGATCCATTGCTTATGCATGTGAACAGAATTATGCTCAGCTTGAAAAAGAGTTTCTGGCTATTGTTTTTGCATTTAATAAATGTCATCAATATGTATTTGGCAATATGGTAACAGTTCATTTTGACTATAAGCCATTAGAAGCCATTGCTCAAGGCTATTAGGGCAGGAATCTACTTGCTTGCAATGGATGTGGTTTTACCTTTGGAAGTAGAGTTTAAGGGGGTGAGAAAGGTATGTCATTAAGAGGGGTATTTCAAACACCTGTAAGGAAAGGAGGATGTGTCACTGGATGAAAGGGTAGTCCACCCTGCATCATACTGGTTCAGTATGAGAACATCAATTGAGGCGATTGCAGCAATCCACCAGTGATGATCCAGTTTTGCAAGCTTTGGAAACTTAGCATCATACAGGCTGGCCTAGATAATGTTAAGTTATTTAGACGTGAGCTGGGGCTATATTGGCCGCTTAAAGATCAGTTATGCATATACAGTGATTTTTGTTTATTGGGTCTAAAATAATAGTCCTTATTGTTATTATTATTGTTAAGAGAAGGAATTGTATATTACAATTCCTTCACTTGGCTCATCAGGGTGTTCAACGGTCAAAGGCACATGCCAAGGCCATTATGTATTGGACAGGGATGAATAATCAGATTTAACAGTTTATAGCAAGGCGTCTACAATGTTAGTTGCTTCAGCATAGTAATCTAGGAGAACATACGCTCCTTCATGAGATTCCTGAGTAGACGTCAATAAAGGTGGCTGTAGGTGATTAGAGGATGATTACTGCTAAGTTAAAGTCTTTATTTACAAGGTATGGGATTCCACTTGAGCCTGTTTGTGATCTTGTTCCTTTTGCAAGTCAAGGAATGCTGGAATTTACACAAAAGTGGGTGATATAGATAATCCATTCTAGTCCTAATAGGGGTAGAAAAAGATTGAGTGCGAGCAGACCTCTTCCCCTGGGATAAAATAATTCAAAGAAGCAATTGAACAATCAGGTTGAAGTAAGAAGGGTAAAACTGAGAAATAACTCTTTCACTTCCAACAACCCAAACATGAGCAGGCTGGGTTATTTTTAATTTAAAAAGAGGCTGCTTCATGGTTTGAATCATCCTTAGGAGACCTTTTGCATCCTTGGATCTGAATTCACTTAAGTTAACCATCAGTTTGAAATTGTTTGAAATGCAAGTTGTTGAAAAGAATAGGACAACATTTTATGAAAAGAGAAGCTTAACTACCATATAGGCATAGTGCACACTAATAAAAATATCCAAACAGTGGGTTTTTACTCCATAATTTGTTTTTGTAGATTATTTGAAAAGGAATGTCCAAAGCCCTCTGGATTCAGGTCTAAGTTTTTCTGAGTTTTCAATGAACAAATCTGTGCAATATGTAGTAAAAATTAAGCCAAAAATAAAAAAGAATACACTATTTAAGAAAGAGTGCAATAGCTATCCCCAAATTGCAGCTTCCCCAAGTTTTGAATTAGTGCAGCTAAAGTGCAGACAATGAAAGGAGAAGGCAGGGAAAGTAAGTTTCCAATATTTTATACAAAACATTATTAACCTAATGGAATATGCTGCCACTAAATAAGGGGATCATGGCAGGCTTGGAGAACTTTAAAAGGGTATTTCACACATTTATGGAAGAAAATTTTAATGATACAGCCAGTGGTTAGAGAGATGGATTAGAACTGGGGAGACCTGGGTTCAAATCCCCGTACGATCATGAAACTCACTAGGGTGATTTGGGGCCAGTCACTATCTCTCGCCTAATTTTCCTCACAGGGTTCTTTTGAGGATAAACCAAAGGGTGATCCCACATACCCTGAACTCTCTAATGGAGAGGTATTCATGCAATAACGAAGTCCAATGGAATGTCTATTTACAAAGGTCATTAATTTCCAAATACAAGCTGTGGGAGAAACAAACAATGAATAGGGAGTTCGTGTGCTGCTTGTGGGATTCCTGTAAGCTTCTGGCTGATATTTCAGTACTGGACTAAGTGGAACTTTACTGTGATTCAGGAAAGCTGTTTTTCATAGCTATGAATATTTATTTAAGGTTTTGATACAAGAAGACACAAGATTTCCATTCAGTCATCTTTACGGCATCACATCCCCTTTGATTTTCCTAATATCCTGGAAGCATCAGAAAAGATCGATGCCAAAAATAAAACTGCAGATTTATGAAAAATTAAATTATGTCAACCAGCAGTCACAGAATCTTAATTTTATGTGAAACTTGTATACACCGTTTTAACTTTTCTTTAATGCTTGTACTGTACCCAGAACTGTTAGGTAGGTGGAAGAGATTTTAGTTCAGCAGTCTATTCCCTAGCCTTTGCAGGGGAACTCATACAACAAAGACTTCAATATGTCATTGCCAGAAACAGGCTCAAAGAGCAAACAATTGCAGACTATTGGAACAACAAAGCCAAGACACACACAGTGGAGAACATCCAACTGTATAATGAAGTTTCCCTTACCCTGAGGCTACTGAGCTATTCAAGCTAACTATTCATTTATATTTTATAGACCACTCTTTCTTATTGGCTCAGAACAAAACAAAACGGGTGTTTCAATCTTCCATTCGTATTCTAAAAGGGCTCAAAATCTAATTAACGTAAGAAATTAAAGAGAGCAGAAGAGGGCTAATGAAAGTAAATGGTAAAGAAACCAAACACTGGGTTAGTTACAAGAGGAACAGGATGCTTCATTTTCCCCACCCTCCCCAGTTATACAACCTCCCCTCCCCTCCCTCTCCATCACTAAGCCGAGTCAAACAGAGAGAAAGAATCCCACTTCTTCAGTTAGATTCCTAAGATCCTCCGAATAACACCTTGCAGGAGATCTTTATAAAAGAGAGCAACTTGCCCTGATCCTGCTCAGCATCGCTCTTGTAGCAAGGAGCAATCACAGCCCTGGAAGGAAGACTTCATTAATAACAAATGGGATCAGGGAAAGCTTCATGCTTCGAGTTCCACTTTGGCTATAAGGCAACTTGTCCAATGGAAAACTGGGGCATGAGGCCAAGAACCTGTAACTGAATCCTCTTTCACTCAGAGCTCATGCATTTGGGCTCTTCCTGGCAGGCCCAAACTCTTCATCCATTCCAAAATAGCATGTTGCTTGTATTTAGGGAAATGAGACAGGACAGCTGGAGGCAAAGAGTTGTGGCAAAAGAGATTCCTGTCCTCCCCTAGGATTCCTGCCTAAACTAAAATTCTGCCAAGTCTTACTCTTGCTTCCACAGAATTTCCTGTTAGATTTACAAAAATGGTTGACTTGTGCCTGCAGGGTTTTATTTTATGCAAGGACTTCATTGAACGTTATTGGAAGGGAGGGGACAATAAGGAAGAGGGTGGAGCGTGGACAGTAGCAGTTAAGACAAAAATGCACATCAACATCTCCCAGTGCCACTTCCCACACTAATTATTATTTTATGGAAGCAGCATTTTGGGGATTCTTTGGGTAGCCTTATGTCACTAGATGGTGCAATTTTAAAGAGATGAACAACTACATCTTGACTGAAAAGTCTTACAGCTACATTAAAGAGATATCCTTCAGCCAATGAGCTCAGAGAAAAACAAATTATCTCACTACTAATTCTTATGCTATCTCAAAAATGAGGCTGGTGAGTGGTGCTGTCCTTAGTGTTTTAATGTGGGACAAGTTAAGGAAAGTGATTGGTGAATTCATGTCACTTCATTTTTCTTCCCAAAGAGCAATTCCCTTTCAAAGGAATGCTAAACCCATGTTTAAAAAACAGGTTTAGTATTCTTCAAACAAGCACTAAACCTGTTTATGTAAGGAGTCCACATAAGACCTAATAAGACCTGACAAATGTTTCAGAAAGTGCTCTTCAGCTATTAAGAGGTCAGGTGTCTAGTCTCTTGCTGCCAAACCAAATTACCATGAGGGGTGTTCCCAAATGACTGAGGAGAGAGGGCATGCCTGCAGGTGCCTAAAGTGACTTGTAGAAGCTGGGAGAAGCTAACCCCTGACTGCATCATCAACCACATTGTCAATGAAACATGCTAGATCATGTCAATGGCAAAAAAAAAAAAAAATTGCCAGGAAAAGAAGGAAAATTCTATTTTAAAAACTGGAATAGCTCAAGACAACTTTTAAGCTGCCTTAGCTGTAGGCTGAGACAAAGACAATCTCATGAGGACATGGAATAAAAAACAGGACCAGATATGTTTTTGCTTCAATTAGGGAGATATGAAGAAGAGTCCAAGTAAAATAAGGTGCTGAGATTCTCTGAACTAGAGATCTAATTCTGTGATTCTCAACTCCACCTTCCTTGGATGAACCATCAGATATACCTAAGACCTGGCACCCTGAGACAGTATCTCTTCAGACTTGACAAAGGAACCATGTTGTCTAAGACCCAATACTTTCTCTGGCGGGACTTTGACCAGAAAGGAATGTCTGATGAAGAATGCAAGAAAAGATCTTAAAAGAAGCTGCTGTCTTGCACGAGAAGATCTTTTAAAAGGGCTGCTCTCTCAGTCAATGGAAAATGAGGAGTCTCTTGTTGTATGCAACCTGGGAGATAGTTGGCTGAATGTCAAGACTTCACATTGCTATGAAACAGAGCCTCATCATCCCTAGGAGTCCTGAGTGTTCCCCAGTGAGAGCATAACACTTAATCCACCTTCTTTCATTTGTCTGAGTAGAAGTGAAAAAGAAATGCTGCTTATTGGTTCCTTCCTAACCATGCATTAGGTGTGTATGTGTGTGTGTGTGTGTGTGTACACATGCACATATGCATTTGGGGATGCCCTCCAGATGAGAAACTCCATCTCAATAATGCAAGTGGGAAAAAACTCTAAACTGTTTCTTTTTGAACTTCCCATACTACTGCCTGGGATCTCTAATGGACAAGGAAAACATTCCTATACTTACTCATCTGGTTTACTCATAGGTCCTCTGTTGATGGAAGCCATGGAGTTGTCTGCCCATGGGATCTGCTCTCCCATGGCTGGCTGCCCAAATTGATGATCGTTGACTCCCATTTCCAGTTCAGGCAATCCTGAGGGAGAAAATTATATGTCATTTTGGGAACAAGAAGAACACACTAGTTTGATCGGGTCATAAAATGGGGCAAAGGAAGGGGATGTGAGCGCACCTAGGCTGGAGCCTGTTCATAAGGAAAACTGGATTAAGATAGGCAAACATCCTATTGTTTAAGACAATCTGAAACAGACCAGTAAGGAGGCAGTCCACTATTCTAAGCAACATTCAAACAATCATCTGCCTGAGTAGCAGTACCGCCCAGTAACATTTCAAAGTTTTGTAATGGGAAGATGGCAGCCTGGTTCTATGGGTTGGAGTATGAACCACAACCATGAGACACTCTTGGCACTGCTTTGCACCAAACACTCTGCCTCATAGCAAAGAAGATGCTCCCTAGGATTCCTTGCAACATGGAGGCAATCAGTTCTTGATGTACCATCCATTTGGGCCCCTCACAGTGCTCTACTGGTGTCCTCAAAGACACAGTCACTCTCTATCCAATTCAAAGGTGCTCTGAAGTATCTTTGTTACAGCATGATGCTGTACTTGAAAGTGCTCAGTACAGATAACGGTGGTGCATTAAGCGGCGACAATGGTAGTGAAAGTTGAGATCAGGGGGATGTCTCCCCTAAAATATAAGGAGACGACTCAATTGAGGACTAGAACCATTTTCACAGTGGTAATGAGCTGCCAGACATAGCGCTCAAAAGCCAGAGGTGCATGATGGTTAATAATGTGCCTGTAGCACCCTCATTCAGTTCACTGGACTTCTAAAAATCCACATGATTTCCTTCATAGTTCCATGATAGCCTGAAAAGCTGTCTAAGGTTACTATTGTGAAAGTAAATACTTCTGCAACTCCGTCAAACATCTCTTGGGCCTTCTAGAAGGAAAATGGGTGCTGAAGGAATGAAATGACAGCTTTAGGACATGGGGTAGGAAAAACAAGCACAATTCAGACAAGGATCCATACAGCAAAAGGGGCTCTTCATTTATAACATTCTGGCTGCCAGTGGCGAAGACAAGGAAATCTTGTTGATTTTTTATGTGTAAACAGGCACTTGGCAGCATCACACTAACAGGTCCAAAGCAACACCTTCTGCATGACTGCATTTTCTTGTACTTTCATCAGTCAGTTAAACTCACTGATTTTGAGAGGCTTCCTTTTAATATATAGCAGTCTCAGTGGCCCTGGTATAAATTCCGATCAGGAACAGACATCATAACCACAGACACACACATTTGGAGAGGTGACTCTTCTTAAAAAATCTTTTAAATTGAAGACTTTTAAAATACGCATACCTAAAGATGCATACTTCCATGAGGACAACAAGGCTATTCAGACCATTATTTAATTAAACACTTTGACTTTTCCTCCCATGTGTTTTCAGCCATGCCCACTGTAACAAGTTGAAAATATGGAGCAGAATGAAGTCCAGGTGTGCTCATCTGGTTGGCCCTGAGAGTTCCAATGGCTGTCTAGACCAGTGAGAAACTCTACTCTAGACTAACATGGCCAGGGCAGCATTAAAGGCTATTTGCTATAGCTTGACAATAAACAAGCATGGTCCTTAAGCTCAAATAACATCTTTGTTTTTCCTAGGCTAGTGTCCTCCAGATGCATTGAACTTAAATTGCCATGCTGCCCTGGGTGACAGAAATAGTTGTACAATACATTTGAAGGGTACCAGGTCAGCATGGCCTGTAGTGCAAGGCTTGTGACTCTATGCACGGTCATAGAATAGAGAGTAAAGTCAACCTGCGAGCGTTTATTTCGTTCTTGAACTAGCTGTGCAGCAGCAATGAAGTGTTCTTAAGGGTTGCTTGGCAACTGGAAAATAAAGAAATTGCTGGCAACAATTGTAGCATAGCTGATTATGGCTGAGGAAAGGATTGTTCCAGATGGGGAAGCCTAAGGGGGCTGACCATCCATGCTATTGTTTTATACTAGAAATGCAGCTAGCAATGAACCCCTGAGAGAACAACAGGACAAATCACAATCCTTCCAGAACATTCAGTCAAATACAATCAAATTGCCATGCTCCCTCTCCCAATCAGATCTCTGTTTATAAACAAGACACACCTTCTATTTTTTATTGGAGGAGACTGAGATTTGCTTGTGAGTGTTTTATGGCATGCAGCTGGCTGCAAAATACTATCCTAGTATTCTGCGTAATTCTATTATCTTATTTGCTCACTAGAAAAAAGCGCATACATAAAATATGCTATTTGTAAAAGCCACCAGATGGAGAAAATCAAGGCATGAGGCAATGTAACCCATCAGCAACACATCTCTACAATTAGCAGAGTGTCCCTCTCCTTCTGAAATGGCGCCTCAAAATTAACATTAACATTAAAAATATCTCAAATTTTGTGAGATTGCTAAATCTTGTGAGATCTAGGATATGAAAGCAGAAATCTCACAAGATTTCTTGCATAAGATCTGAGACTGCAAATATTTCATAGGATTTGGGGAATTGGCAAGACTGCGGAAACTTTGGGACTTTTTTGGGAGAATCTGCAGGATCTTGGATCCCTTAGGGCATTTGCCAGAAAATATGTATTATTGTTCATCTTGGAATGCTTGATACATTTCCCTCATGTAGCAGATCCATGAACACTGTACTTAATCTACAAGAACTCAATACAAGGCTCTTAACTGCATAAGCTGAAAATTGAAGACTAGTACCTATGAGAGACTGTTGGGTATGACAGTCTCTCACATAAGCAAAAGGAGGGGGTTTGAGATTGTTCAAAATCTGCTTCAGCAAGTATAATTCCTCCTATATATTTGCATATACTTCTGTAATGCTGCAGTACAGATCTTCCAGTCTTGACACTTGGACAACAATAGGATTAAACTTTTCTAGATTCTGCAGTGAAGATACTTTTTCCACTGACTGTTAAGATGCCTATTCTTCATTCTTGTGCCTTTACTTAGGGTGAAAGTCTGAGCAGAACTAATGTTCCCAAGTAGGCTAACCATGTGATAATTACATTTGTACTTCAATACACAAAACAAATTCCTTCTCCTAACCTTTCAGGTAAATCAGCCCAAGGAAGCATGACTAGGCATTGCATTTGAACACAGAGAGACTAGTTTGGTCTAATGATTAAGGTACTGGACAAAGACTGGGGGAGTCTTAGTTCAAATTCATTCTTATCCATGGAAGTTCACTGAATAATTTTGGGCAAATCTCAGCCCAAATTACCCCCAGGTAAGGAGGATAGAACTGAAGGAAAGAGTGCTATGGATGTCACCTTGCTCTCCTGGAAGGAAGTTAGGATACACATTTAAGAAATATTGATAATAACAAAATAGGAGCCAAAATCCTCATGCAGCCACAGGTTTTATTGCATGACAGGCTAAGTCATTATTTCATAGGCTGACCTACCTGAAACAGCTGTTGGGAAAAGGAATTCTTTTCTATATGGATAGACCTCCTTCATATCCCACCCTATTCCTCCATGCCTCAACTGTTAGAAAGAAGGGTTTACATTCATCATAGTGAAAGTACGTACCAGTATCCGGTTGAAAGGGACTTGGGCCAGGTACTGCCCCCCTGCCCTGTTCTGATGGCAAGCCGGGATGAGGGCTGCTGCCATTTGTTGCAGGGAAAGGTGCTGTCCGTAGCTGGACTGGCTCCATCGGATCACAGAATTCAAATGGGGACCGGCCAGCCTGCATTCCCTGCCCACCATTAACAGCTAGAATAGAGAAGTTCAGTTCAGAGAGCAGCACAGGATTGCTTTAATCTTCCCTGCTCTGGGTCAACCAAAGATGCTACCAGCAGTGATGTCAGACAGAGGAGGTCAACATTGCATACGTTGGTACTAGAGCCACAGATGTGGCTCAGATGTTCTCCTTCTCTTGTCTTTTCCCAAATCTTCTTTCACATAAAGAAAAATAAAGTGGCTATCATGCTAATAAAAAGGGTTCAAAATCCACAGTGGACAATTGTATAGCTTCCGGAAATGGCCATACTGTCAAAAGCTTCTTGCTGTACTGTACCTACTGTCTGGAATTCCTATACAATCCATCAGGGGGCTCTCTTCCCCACCTGAGAATTAACAAAAATTTCTTTGCACATTTAATCAAACCTCATAATATTTTCAGTGTTCAATATGACAAACACTGTAACACAGGGATAGATTTAAACCACAAACTGAACCCAGTTGGAGTGAAAACTCTAACAGCAAAAATGTGAATTTCTTCTCTCAGCTTCTCTTCTCTTATTACATTCTCAAATATGGGGTGGTTTTTGTTTAGTTGTTTCAGAAAAAATGGATTGTGAAAAATTAGTACTGGACAATTTTAATTGTAAAACCTTAATAATAAAAGTTACCTAACCTCAACTAAACTAAGAAAGCCTTCTAATTGTAGTCTATAAAAATTGGAATAAATAAATAAATCCAGCTTTCATTTTTAAAATGATGTCAAATTTATAAGAGGTTTAATAGAATTCAGTGATTTTTTAAACTAGATCTCACTGCATAACCATGTGTCAACCTTCAGTTCTATAACCATGTTTGCAATTATGTTCTTGGGATTCAAAAAACCAAACAGATCGCTCTCTAACAATCTACAAAGCATTTGCAAACTTATGAATAATATAGGATGCTTCTGTCAGATAGAAAAAATCTGTTAACCCAAAAGTTTGCATGCTTCCTACGAATACATAACAATAATAATATTAGTAATAAGAACAACAACAGTACTTATTGCATTTCACCTTGTAATACTTAGTCAATACAATATAGATCCCAGAGAATATCTAGTAAAAAAAAATCTTTATCTCTCAAAACAGCAAATCCCATTATAAAAAATATTGCAGACTTTTGATTAGCTTTTAGAAGTTGGTTTTCTAAAGCTTCACATGGAGTCAAGCCTTCAGTGCACAGCTTAACAGGCTTGAGAGAGAAATGGCTGTATGTTATTTGCATCATGTAACTGTCAAAGAAATGACAGGAAAAATTGTTGGTTAAGACAACCAGTGGGTGAACCACTTTTTCAAATCACCTGATAATTTCTGCAATTATGGGAAGGCAAAGACTGCTCTTCGGCATGTGTCTTGTGCCTGCGCAGCCATGATTCATAAACCTTATCTGGGAGCTCTTTTCTCCTGATGAAGCACTCTGCCCCTTTTTTCAACAGCTAGCAGCAGCTACAGCGTAAATGCTGTTCTGTTGTAAATGCATCTCAATAAATATGAAATCCAGCAAAGAGTTACCTCTTGTGACAAAGTCTTTTTATATATTTTACTGGTTTGGTTGTAGGGCACTATAAAATTGGACACTAAGAAATAACCCAGCCAAGATTTTGCTCAATACAGGCTTTCAAAGCATTTTTCTGGTTGCTAATGGCAAAGTAAGGATCACCTCTCGGTCATCAGGCAATTCAGCATTACCAAATTTATTTTTTGCTGCCCTCTCGCTCTCTCTCCATTTTAAAGAGCATAAATAATTATTAAAAGCTAGCTGGCCAACAAGCAAGCAGGATAGTAAATATACTGCAGATCGAGAGCTTCATAAACTTACTAAGTAATTTTATTTTATTTTGGGGCCTTTGAGTCAGGTATGAATTATGGTGACTACATGGACAAGTCCATGCAGTTTTCTTGGCAACATTTTCATAAGTGACTTACCACTGCTTTCTTCCTAGGGCTGATTGGCCTAAGGTCACCCAGCTGGCTTCTGTGCCTAAGGCAGGATTATAATGCACAGTCTCCCAGCTTCTAGTTCAATGCCTTTTACTGCTATACCAGACTGGTTCTAAATAATTTATCTGTCTTACAACTTCAGTGGTTTTTACTCTCAAGCCAATGAGCACAAAATGGGCTCAGTTTAATATTAGGATGGCGAACATCCTGAGCAGACCCACAGCATGTTACACTACCTGTCTAAAAAATAAGAAAAGGAACCTTGTAGTCCACCGTGATGAAGAAGAAATGAGCATAACACTCCCATAGCAAATGATATTAATATGCTGTCTCTGAACACTGATGTTCTAAACTGCCATGATGACTTAACAAAAGCAAATAAATTGTCAGAGCTCTGAAAACTGATCATTAATTTAATAATCTCCTTCTCCACAGGGCATTTGGATGTTAATGATGTGAGGGCCACCATTAGCTAGTTAAGGTTTTTAAATCTTATTAATTTGCAGTTTTCTGAGTATTTATGTAATTTCTTGTTTGACTGTAAATTGCCTACAGAAATAAGTGCCATAAAAAAATCTGTAAACATAAAACAAAACAAAGCAATCCTGAGAATTCTGTAAATCAATTATGGATAACGTGAAGTATTTCTTCCTGAATCTTAGGGCTTCAAGATTAAAGTCATATTTAATATTCCACAACTGGGGCCTTGAGGAAAAGAAACTCTTTAGAAAGTTTTGAGAGATTAAGTGGCTGAGAATTCAGCAGGTGGAAGCTTAAAAATGCCAAATATGGGCTAAGCAGTGTCATGACACACACTACATGAGAGTTTAATGGACTAACTTAATAGCTGGCAAAACTACGGATCAAGCATTTTGGCTTGTGCCAACTTAGCACATGTTGACCTGAATGAAAATGTTGCCTCAGTTTGGTTGCATGTACTGATTTTTGTGTGGGATACAAGGGCTTTATAAAAGGCTTTTAATTCAATTTTTCCTGATAATTCTGCAACAGGTCTGAGCATGAAGAAGAATTGCTGAGTAATGGAATATGTTGCTTCCATCAAAACAGTATCCATAAAAGAACTGGGTAAGATTATATAGATGCATTTTCTTTCTCATTGAACTATCCACATTATGTACAGTATGTGGATGTGACAAAATACATTTTTGCTTCTCCATTGTAATAAACACATCTTTAAATGAACTATCACTCTTTCAGCTTCCTAATTTTTAGATTTTAGTCAATACCTAATATCTCCTAAACGCACCATACCACAAGCATCTACCTTATTGTCTTGAAAATGCAACTTTTAAATCCCATGGAAAAGCTGATGGTTCAACTTAAACATTATCAAAGCAAATTTAATTTTAACAAAGAAACGGAGATGGTTATTGGATTTAGAAGGTAAACTTCACTGCCTTATTTTTAATCAGCACCTGGACCTTAAGCACACTGATGCAATGCTGGACTACACAGGAAATCAATCACAGGAAAACTAATAAGAACATATTGAAAAGACTCAGAAGTACATACAGCTCATCCCAGGAGGAGTTCTTGCAGCAGTACTGGGCTGAAGGGAGGGGCTCAGGATCTCTGACTTGATAGTAATGCCACCACTTTCAGTTGTCTCTGACCCACACAAACCTGGTGGCAACTGGGCTGACTTTTCCAGCGATGGCAGCATCTGCTCAAGGTCAGATGCAAACTGAAGAGAGAAAGCAAGATTACAGGTCAGCTACTGAGCCTTTGCGAGATAACCACAATTAGAGTTTTTTAAAAAATGCTAGTCCTTTTGCTTGGGTTTGGTGTTGCAATGGTTTCTTGGTTCCATACCTCTATATTTCACTGCTAGCAGGCACTTACCAAAGTGGAACCCTTTGCAACTAGAGCACTAAAGAAATGAGTTTAAAAAAAGTGAATGTGATAGGAAAATGTATTTCATTATAAGCATGGGGAAAGAGAAAATGCTGTTTACTTAAAGCACTATCTACCTTAGGGTCAGCCCTGCCTGCTCCCATCTTCCTCTGCTATAGTTTGATGGAACAGCCCCAAAGCAGAGAAAGTTTCTCCTAGCCTTGCTGCCTGATAGCTTGAGAAATACACACACACACACACACACACACATTTAAAAAAAAAAGATCTGGGGCATTTTGTGGTGGAGGGCCAAGGGGCTGTGTCTTTACCTCTTCCTGCTTAAAACAGCTCAAAGATCCATTGCTGAGGGTTGCCTGAATAGGAATTAACAGCTTTTTAAGGTAGATTGTTCATTTAATGGTACTCAGTGGGAGCTAGAATGCCAAGTGTTATTACACTCTATACTGTAATAGCAAGTGTTGCTTTAGTGGATGTCTGGATTGTTGTAAGTACATGCAGTGCTTAAGAAAATCAGGCCCACCACAATAATTCAACAGAAAAAAAAAGTACACAAGGATTATACCTCACACACATCCTGTATGATCCTGAAAGCATTAGCACATCTGGACCTTAAAAAAAAAAGTGAACATCCAGAAACACTTCAAGGATGCAATTACTGACAAGGTGAGATAAGGATCCTTTATACAGAAATGACTGGAGTTTGGAAACACCCATATAGCAAGATGCCTGAAAAGCTGACAGCCTCACTTATCTGAGAGAAACTCTTTAAGAATCAGGAGCCAGTTGAACAAGCACAGCTATGTGCCACTCTGCTCAGAAAAGCACACACATATATTTTGAAATTGCTGCATATTTCTCCAGGACCAAGTCAATATGAGCCATTCAGGGGCCTTCATCTGTCTCTAAACACTATTCCCACTGAAATCCAACACCACGTGCTGATGTTGCTAGCAATTCAAAATCACATAAAGTTTTAGTTATTTGTCCAGGAATGTTGAATTGTTAGGCTGTTCTATTTAGTTTTGTTGTGATAGTGTTTAATGGTCTCATAATGCCACAGGTAACTTTGACGTGTACACCTGATAAATGAAATACGTGCTTAGTGATAATTCTAATAAATAAATTAACAAAGAATGTAGTGAAACCCTGATAATCTTTTCAGTTTTTAAAGAGGAAAGCTACTAAAGAGGAGACAATTTAGATATGAGAACTGATGGGGTTCTCAGAACTAAACACCGGGTTTTGTAGGCAATACCCTTTGCAATAAGAAGACCTGAAGATGATGCCCTGAAAACTCCAGGTAGGGCTGGGAAAAAAGAGCTGCCTGCAAGCTGGGGAATCCGTGGGTTATAGCATCTCTCAGATTCCACTTTATTCCTCCACACTCCAGCAGCTTCCTAGTTGCAAGGAAAATCCTAAACCCCTTCCACCCGAGACCTTTTCCTTATCTCCAATCTAGGGGGAAATTTAAACTACCCTGATCATTAGCTTAGAGTCTGCTGGTCCCTTAAAACTCAAATAAGTCTTTTGTGATTAAAGAAATCATGTCCTATAAGTTTTATTCAACACTGATATCAGCAGACCCATACTATCTATAGCTGCATACTGGTTATGCTGTCGGTCATTACCAGATGTAAGTGAAAAACTTCAAGTTATTCAATGTACTGTATTGGCATCCAGTCTGAAAATCTAATATGCTTACTTAAATCAGCTTACAAATTAAAACTGTATTTCTAAAGCAAGTAGCTTACTTGGTTTTCTGATGGGAAGTATTCGAGAGAGATGAGGAACAGTATCCTACACTGGAACTGCAGTTTTCAATAACTATTCGTATTTATAAAACATGATAAAAATATGGACATTATTTTACATTCTTCAGCCCCACTGCTTCATGTGAAACAGAGCCAAATCAAGCAATTTTGCACACTCCAAGCAGCTGAGAATGAGGTGCCAGAAATCTCTGAGCCTGGGTCACACTTCTCAGTTAGCAGGGAGCTTGAGTGCTGTCCCCAAATATACCGGCAATGTAAAAATGTGTGGTTACTAGTCCTGTCCATCTAAGATTGTACTGGAATCTTTCCTTCTGGGCCTGCACATCACTAAGGAGGGACATTGATATAGGAGAGCTTTGTCTCATTCACTTAAATTCAAGATTCTCCCCTTTCCGTTCTTTCCAAAGATTCAAATACAATCTTTCTCTCTGTATGTATTAAGTAACAGTAGGGAAAACTGCATAAAGAATGTCTTGTTTGCTTAAATTATTCAATTCACTCTAATTTTCCCTTCATGTCTTTGCTGACACATTTTTTTTTTAATTTTACAAATTCTAATAATAGGGAAAAATTAGGAAATACATCTGAAGGTGGAAATGTGATCTAATAAGACAATTAGAAAAGAAGAAATAAAGTGAGAAATCAGATCATTATGTCTTAAGAAATGACAGCTAGCATACATGATTACAGGCCACAGATAAAGGATAGGGCAAGTTTCATCTAACAAAGCCATTGCTGTTTGTAGTATATTGTGCTACGGTCACTGTCTCCACTGCAGCCCAGTGTGTATTGTTTTAATTGTGACCTTAGAACTGAGAGTTTATTTGATAGAAGCCCCCTCTCCCCCCCGCCCCCCCCCCCCCCGGGCAAGGGTACAAAAATTTTTAGCCAGGCCCAAGACAGCATTAAGGTTTCAAATTATAATTTGTGTGCAGTCCACAATTCTGGTCTTTTCATCTCAAACACAACATGAACTAAAGATTCAAGGGTGGGTGTGGGGGGGATGGGCTCCCAACTGTTCATACTCCCCAACAACTGGCATTTAGAGACACACCTGCCTCTGATACTGCAGGTAATATACAGCTAAGCTATCATGACTTATATTAGAAGTTTAGAAACTTATTTTCCACTAATTTATCTATTTTCCCTTTACAAACTTACACACTGATGGCCAAGGCTCTATCTTGTTACCAATACGCTGATTACGCTCCGCACTTCACAAACTAGAACATCCATCTTTTGAGCTGCAATAATTCTTGGGATCTCCAACTTACACCGAAGTATAAGAAATGAGGGCTGCTGCTGATGTGAATTCCCCCAGTCCTCCCCCTATCTTGTCAAGTTTGGATAGGCAGACTACATGAACTTCACTCAACTGAACAAAATCCCGGGATTGTACCTGTAAATATGATCTAAACAGGTGTGGTGTGCAGCCAACCCATAAACCAGAAAGAAGAATATTTGATACTGAATGCTCAAGAGGGGGAAAATCACATTACAGGAGTTAAATTACGCTGCCAAAAAAACCTGGAGCAGATTTTGATGGGAGAAACTAGCACCGCATTTTCCTCTCAGGAATGGAGAGGTCAACCACACCATTTTCAAACACTCCCTGGTGCTATTCAATTTCTTTCCCTCCATTTGCATACGTCAAGTTGCTTTCCCATACAAGCTCCCAACTTCCAACCCCAAGAATATATTCCTCCTAGTCAACAACTACTTCATTTCAACAGCAGGTAGACCTTTTAGGAATGAGGAAGATCAATCATTCTGTTTTCTTCCATCTGTATTCTTAACTTTGCAGTTTCTGCAAATTCTCCAGCCCTACTGGCACCCACAAGGACAGCCTTAGTTCTCCAAAGACTGATTAAAAAACAAATAAATTAAAAGACTGTATTCTGATGGGAGAAGCTGCTAGAAAGGAATAAAAATCTGAAGATTTCTTTGAGAGAGAGGATTGCTTCTTCTAGCCATTTAAACTCTAGTTTTGAAAACAGATGCTCCCTAAATAATGTTGGAGCTTGCTAGGAAAGTGAGAACACTGTTTATTTTCCAGAATAAATCTTAAGCTCATAATATCAATATTACAGGCTCTGTATTTTTTTTCCCTGCAGGAAGTCCTTGCAAAGGTTCTGAAGTATGCATACTATATTCTTCCTCATTTGCTGATATAGTTTGGGCCTGCTAAGACCTGACATAATCTGTGTTTCCATGCCAAACTGGGTACTCTGGAACATATCAAGCTTTTCCTCAGGGTTGAGTAGGTTGCCAAATTTTAGCCAAGGAGAACCATAAGTTAGCAGCAGCACGTAAATGGAATGTGTGTTGTAACAGAAAAATATTCTTGAACTAAAAACTCACCTGTCCCTGTGGCTGTAGCTTCACCTCCTCTTGAGTGGAGGGCTTAGGCAGTGGGGCTGCAGCTGCACTACAAGAATCCAGTTGCTCTGTGTTTTCTTTCACCTTCACATCCTCCAGGCTCAAGGAGGGGTTAGACACTAGTTCTTTATCATCCTGGTCAAGCAGATAGCGAAGGAGCTGGTGGTCCTTTGAATCCTTCTTCTTCACGGCATCTGCTTCCAGCCTGATGTCAGGGGTTCCTGGAGCCTGGCTTTGTGGGGTGACAGCAGCAGCTGTACCGCCAGGCACTCCGTCTTTCTTTTCATGCTCCATGGACAGGGTGGCAATATCAGAAGGACTGCCCTCCTGGAGGAGCCGATGTAAGATCTTATGCCTCTCTGTGAGGGAACTATGGGAGGAAGGGCATGCACTGCCCACAGGGTTCCCAGAAGCTGGGGTCCCTGACGCACCCGTACAAGACAAGGGCTCTTTGCAACTGGTATCTGCGTCCACATGCCGTAATTGCTCCTGGGCTGTGGAAGCCAGGAGCTGGACTAGCTTGTGGCTGGTAGCCTGCAAACACTTGCTGTCACCCTCTGAGAGTCTGTCACTGCCATGCAGCAAGCTAGAATCCAAGGGCTTGCTGTCATTGGAGCTGTTGTCAGAGTGGGTCATGCTGCACAGAATGGAAGAGATCTCCTTACTGTCTTTTGGCTCTGTTTTCATGGGTGGTATGTTCATCCTGCTGGGGGAGTTCTGGTTGCTCAACTGCCGCAGGACAGGAGAGGGTGTGGAATAGCCCACTGGAGGGCTAGGCCCGTCAGTCAATCCCTGCATGGAGTTTAATGGGGTGCCTGGGTATGGCCTGTTGCTGACAGCACTGCTGCCACCACAACTGCCCACCATGCCCACTGGGGAGTGTGTGGAGGGCATAGTGGGAGAGAATGGGTTGCTTGGCATTCTAGGCCGATGCACAAGTCCAGGGCTTACTCGATGTCTTGGAGACATAAACTGTGGCGGGGTGACCCCGGGGCTGTTCATTGGAGAGCTACTGATGTTTATAGCATGGGTACTGTTCTGAGGACCAGCTTGTCCCTGGCTTAAGGCAACATTAGCTCCCATCTGGCTTCCAGGTGAACATCCGTAATTGGTTTGGCTGGTAGCAGCACTGCTATTACCATGCAGGCTGGATCCTGGTGGGTGGCTTGTGTTGGCTGTTAACATGCTACCATTGGAGGGAGGGAGAGGCGATGGCAGGGGTACACCCTGTCCTGGAGAAATGCTGGGATTCAGCGAGGGACTGACACGGGGAAGAGGCATTGCAGAGTTAGTGTTCTCTTGAGGTGACAGGGTGCTGTGTTCTCTGAGTCAAAAAAAAAAAAAGAAAGAAAGAAAAGAAAAGAAAAAATGCAGTTGGTGGAAAAAGAAAATACAGTTTTTCCCCCTTGTGCCGGAAGAACTTGATTATTTTATGATGTGTCCTTTCAGAGGGGGAGTGCAAAAATAATATATACATGAGAAAGATCTCTCTATCTCTCTATCTATCTATGTAAGGTTTTGCTGGCTTCTTGTGTAGGGTCAAATCAGTGGCTACTATTATATACTTCTTACATAGTATTATTTTATGCATGGGCCTGGCCACCATGAGAAATATTCCAAAAGGATTCCAATTCAGAATCAAAAGCCCAAACACAATCCCCAAATTTATTCCCTTATCCCCCCAAAAGTGAGAGAAAGCCTTCAAACATTCAGTTCTGAACTTCAGGATGGTATCAGATTCAAAACTTGGTAAGTTTCTCAGACATACAAGTCCTCCCACCTTGCCAAAACTATTGGTGTCAGGTTTACTCCCAGCCATAAAATAATGGCCATTCTTTCAGTTGCAACTTTCCATCCACAAATTGTAGCTTCCTCTCCATTAAATGACATGCATCTGGGCTCTACACTCCTTGAAATAGCTCTGGGAGTAGTTATTTTTCAAGGATGTGAACTAGCTAGGTCAAATGTCTGCCTAAAAACAAATTAGTATATCAAATTAGCAGCATGTGAAGGCAATTAAGAACATGTCAATGTGCAAATTCATCTTACCAAAATAAAAGAAAATATGTAGCAAATTGGAAAAGGTTGGAGTAATGAAGGAACTGGGCAGAAAAATGGCAAGACAGATTTTAATCCTAGGCCAGGAAGATTTGTATTTATAATTTTTGTACAAAAACCTGTACAAGTTTTTGTACAAAAATTGTAATTGTTTGTACTTGTTCTTTTACAAGGTATTAACTTTTCCATAACAGAACCTGAAAGTAAAATACCAATAATGAATGCAGGAAATATATCATGATTTGGATCTCCTTCTTATGGAGCAAGTCAGGGGGAAAAAGGCTGATACTCCCTTAAGACAGGCAATGAACCCGAAAAACCTCCACGGCTGACCAGCAGGCAGCAAGCAAGCACAAATCGCTGTGAAATTTCATAAATTCAAGTGATTCCTCTCAGTGATTATCAGGAAGCCCAATGCATGATCTTTCCCTTGTGATTTTTCTGGGAAACTTGAAAGCAGGGAGTGCAGTAAGATATTCTTCAAACCAGCTTTCTCAGAGGTTTAACCAGAGGTACCATCTAACCAGTCTGCTCCAGATCACACAAACCAGATGTTAATTTTTTTCTACAAAATCCATCCAGAGAGATAGGAAGCATGCAGAGATCCACTGTCCTGCTAGCACTTGGCTGCCCAAGTCATCAATCACGCTGATGCAAAAGAAGAAGTGGATCTCAGCACAACCTGGCGGGCCTGCAGTCCCTAATGCTGCTGTGGGTGCTGCCTTGGCAGCCAGCTCTGCCTTCATCTTTGCCTTCTTTCTCCTGCAGGTCTCCTCCAGCAGCTGCAACTGGGAGACTTGGCACCAGCTCTTCTGCAGTGGGCAGAGGCTGCTGATCCCACTCTTTCTCTCACAGGACTTTTGTCATGCTGGTGCTCCTCCCCCCCCCTCCAGCTGCCACTTATCACTGCGGCGGTCTGGCTCCTCAGGTCACAGCTCCCTCTTGTCTCCAACCAGCCCAGTCAGGCAGCCATAGAAAGCCCAGAGACTCCTGCTGCTGGCACCGCTGCCTCCACTCAGGGAATGGTGTGGCCACTGTGTTTCTGTCTCCAACTTTGCCGTGATGAGCCCAGGAAGAGAACCAGTTGTTACTTAATTTACATAACACTGCTGCATTCAGGATCCTTATAAATTTCCCTTCTGCTTAAAGGGATGCAAAGTCAAAACTTACAATAGAAATAGCAAAATGCACACACTGTATTTTCTCAGACGGGGAGAGGCTCTCTTAAAGAGAGTTGAAAAATGTTTGAGAACCATGGCTTCCACAGGTGCTTTCACCTATTCTGGGGGCTCAGTGTGTTCTAGACCAAGGTTTTTCTTTGGTTTTCCTTATCAAATTTTATAGAGACTTCACACCTAGTCATCTTTCTTTTGTACCTGCTCACATTTTTCCACATCTTTGTTTTGTTTGTTTTTGCATTCACAGAGATATTAAAGAGGAAAAGACAGAAAAGACACAAAACATCTTTTCATTGTTAATGTTTGCAGAACATTAATGCCATCCATGCAGAAACACTCATATCGATAATAACCAAAAGCATACATATATACATACCAAAGACTGCTTATCAGAAACAAAGCTATGTAGAATAAATACGCTGGAAACTGCCTGAATACCATCTTCACCCGTGGACAGGTTTGCAGATTGTTTCTATTCCGCATTACATGCTTTCTACTAGTTTGAAGGTGTTGCAAAGGAAGAAGCAGCTTGTTTGAACAGGCTTTTTCATATTCCCTCAATGCATTCTCTTGCCATGAAACCAAAGTATCCCTCCTCCCCACGCCCCCATAATGGGAAAGAGAAGTAAGCTAAGAAGGTATTACTTAAGTTGAGAGAAGGAGAAGAGAAAGAGGGAAGACGCCAAAGAAAGATTAGGCATCTGTTTTTTCCATTACTCTTTGAAGGCACTCACATGGTTCTTTTGAGATTAGGTAATCCTGATTAAGACATCCTGACCTGTCCAGTGAAGCTGCTAGCTCATGGACCCTTTCAAGGGCCAAACTCAAACCAGCTTCAAGAGGCAGAAAGCCAAAAAAAAGCTTGGCATTTTTCCTTCACTTTTACTACTGACATCCTTGCAATATACAGAGAAGGCAGCTCACTCTGCAGATACAGAGCAGAAAAACCCTTTGCTTCTACCACTTTTTCCACCCTATGGTAAATACGTCGTTTCTTATCAAGAGATTATTGGGAGTACCATGACGTGCAAAGAGATAGAAAAATCAACTAGTATAATCAGTGTGATACATTTAACAATGCATATATCTGTTGAATTGTACACTTACACAGGAAGAGACTGATCCCTTCCCAAAGAAGCTTGCCATCTATGAGAGATGGTTAGAAACAAAAATACAGGCAATGGTACCCAGTGAACCCCGGGAATTTTCAGGACTTACCTTTCAATTATATGAATGCCCATGATGAAAGGGTGCATTTCTGGACTTTGAGGGCAGCATAGTTTGCACTTGGTATGTGCACTCAGTACAGTTCCATCACTAAGTGTGAACCGATAAGATGGGCTGAAGGCCGCACCCCGTGTCATCACTGAGCAGAAATAGAAAGGGGAGGAGGAGGGAAGAGAAGGTGGCTTAATGAGTTAGGATCATTTGCCTTCTTGTATTGCTAGTAATATTTGTGATGCAGCAGGGGTACATCACCACAAGTGATGTACATACCCCATGCCCCTCTAATGCAACCCCTGGAACACACCAAAACCAAAATTCAACAGAAAATTCCCAAATGATAGCAATACTGTTTAGTTAAAAAAAAATTAAAGTTTTAGCCTTCAATAGAATTAACATACCTATCCTTAAACAAAAAAAAATCAAGTACCCTAAACACTGTATGTACCTTCTAGATTGCAGGAGGCAGGTAACAGTGTGCTGGCTTGCAAGGTTCTCTCTTAGAAATCCTACCTTGTACAGAATAGTGTGAGCATGCTGGAATAAAATTGGGCTTTGGTTGCACTTATTGAATACTAAATCAAAATGTGCCCAAACTGATCAGTACCATCCTTGCCATCAGCAGTCACTACTGCATGTGACACAGAGAAATTTAAGATATGCAAATGCAGACAGAAAGGGTAGTAAGATGTTTGTTAAGAGGAGTAAATGTTTGGAGAAAGAAATTAAAATGATTGTGTATAAGAGCAGGTTTCTTACTGTGTGTTATACAGAAATGAGAGATATGTCAGGAGGAACATAAATGTTGAATTCAGTAGGAATATGATACTTGAAAGTGTGTAAATGTATGTGTGGTAAAACAAGAAGAGATAGGATCAAAAATGAATGAGTGCTCAATGAATGTGGTCTGAATACAAAAGGGAGCGACCAGTATTGAGGAAATAAGTTGAGATTGTTTGGTCATATAAAGAAAACTAATGAGGATTCAGTAGTAAAGAAATACATGAAGAGTGAATGGGTTGAGGGGAAGGGGAAAGCTACAAAAGCTATGGTTTGAAAGAGTTTATGAGATCCTAAAAAAAAAAAAAAAGTGAGAAGAGTAAAGAACAGAAGGCATTATCTCAAACAGTGTATGAATGAAGGATGATATGCCAGGATAGAAAGATATGAAGAGGAAGAGTAAATGGAGTCCTTGGTGCTCCCTGAGCTTGGTCGTTTGCTTGCAGACGTTTCATTACCCAACTAAGTAACTTCATCAGCATTCACAGGAGTAATGAAACATTTGCAAGCAAACAACCAAACTCAGAGAGCACCAAGGGTTCCACAGTTCAACCCTGAGCTACATATATTTTCTTCTACTGGAATAGTAAATGGATTGGGTATAAACAATATACAGTTATGTTTGCTTTCCTGTCCTTATCTTATGCTTTTAATTTCTTTGGCATACTGTTTCTCACTTCTTTTATGCAGTCTGCCTAACACTGGTTACCCCAAAAGAAAGTAGTAGGATGGGTATGTACCTATGTATGTATGTAGGTTAAAAATTTTTTTAAAAAATTCAAGCCCTGAAAAAACGGAAAGCAATGGGCTGAAAAGTCCAACCCTGCCCCTCCAATGATCTTGCTGCATCATCAGCATGCAACCTGCACCCCTCAGAGGCCTAAAAAAAGAAGAAAAGAAAAAGTGCATTTCTCTACTATAAATTATAAGATTTTTTTGCTATATAAAGCTTAGTTACAGTTTACTTTTTTATGTGTCCTAATACTAAGATTATGAGCTTGCTGAATCTTACTCCCATTTTATAAATGGGGGAATTGAAACTGAAGCAGTCAGTTTTCAAGTTGAACAGGAATTTGAACACAGATGCCCTTCTCTTACCAGTGGAACAAAAACTAACTCTTAAAACCATGTTTCCCAAGGAGATAAAAGCAGAAGGAAGAGGGAAAAACAAAATGTGAAGAAGTACATATCTTTTAGGCTCTAGAGGTAAAGGGAGGGCTCAATCTTCCTCCCTCCAAAAATTCTGTGTGGATGGAACTTTAAAAAACATTCACCCATCTTACGTAGTTGTGTCCCCACAAGATTACTGTAGTGCCATCCTTCCCCCGTCCACCCCCAGAAAGTTGCCCAGCCCTGCTTCAGGGCTAAGTTATGGTGAGAAATCATCAACCATCTCCATCTGAAAGTCCTATGGAAATTAGTATGTCAAAAACCTCCTGGGCTTTTCATAAACGATTTAATCCTTTTAGTGGAGAAATAATTATTTCAGCCACAGTTTATAAGGAGATACAATTTTACTGATCCATGTTTCAAGGGTGTTGTAAAATGATAAACATCTTTACGCTTTACATTAGCACTTATGAAAATTACTAATATAAAAGCTAAGAATGCTCATCACCTACTGACGCTTTATCTGAAATTTTCTGGGATGCCCTTCCTGACCCTTTTTATTCTGTTGAGCTAAAGTCTGAGTATTATTAGACAAGAGTCCCCCAAAGGAACTTTGCTGGCTGATTGGGAATCAGAACCAGTCTTCCCTGGACTAATCCAAGATCCAAATCAGCACACCACAGTCTGCATAAAAAGATGCAAGTTTAAGAGATTTTGGAACATTTCTGTCCTTTTTGGGACCAATGAGGTAGCCAGGTTTTGGATAACTTGGCCTGTTTGCTTTAGTTTTTACTTCCTGAAAAGGTTACAAAAAAGTCTTTGGGTTGGCACACTGCCCCTAAGCTGGGGGCCATTGGCCTTGTAGGCCAGATTGTCATAGGAGTGTAAAGAGGTGACTAGTGGAATTCTACTGACTGCATAGGCAATTTTTCCTGGCCAGCTTGAGGGACCACTGCCATTACTCAGTCATTTCAGCTACTTCCTTTGGCAGCATTATGTGCCTCCTTCATTTTTTTAAAATTGTATTTTCATTCTGGAAAGCCTTTATCCAGCAAACATGATGGTGTGTTCAAAGGCAGCAGCTTTGTTACCTTCTTGAAATAGCTGCTTGGCATAAGATGGCTCCCTGCCCTGAGGCTGGAAGAAAGCATAGATGCATTTTCTCACTAAATCCTCCCAGCCAGTCCGGCCTGCTGCTCTCAGGGAACTGGTGTCAATGGAGATGATTTTACCTGTGTGGAGTGGAATGAATACAAAGGCATTAGATCTGGGAATCTAAAAGCAGAGCAGTAAAAGAATACATTCAAAAGGAGAGTTTGCGCCTTCTACATCTGTCCATTATCTATAAACCGGACTCAAATTCCCAGCCTTCTATTTATATTTCAACTGTTAATTTTTCATTTTTTAAAATTGAAAATAATTTTAAAAATTATTTAAGCTATCTTGAATGCTCCATTTTTAGAGGTGTAAAAGGTATACAAACCTAATTAAAAACAAGGCAGATACGATTAAGCTGCCCCTTATAACCTTGTTTAAGACTGCCACTTATGTAAAGTGGCATCCATAATTCGTATAAAGGTTTTGTCAGAAGAAAGGTAACAGCATGTTACCTTTCTTTTGACAAAACCTTTATACGAATTATCCAAATATCTCCTGCTCTCTTAAAAGGTGTCTACTGCCTTTCATTATTCCTTAATTAGTTCTGCAAAACTTTTGAAATGCTATTTCTCTGTCTTACACATATGTGATCACCAGCTATAGCTCCTTTAATTCCTGATCTGCAGTTGAAGAGTCTAAATGGCAAAATCTACATATGCAGAATTGAACAGGCTTGCATTTAACTATTATTGCTCAGAGTCCATTTGGGTTGAGGGAGTTGATAAGTCACATAAATAAATGCCATTCTTGCCTCTCCCACCTTCAAAACTCACAACAATATGCAATTCAAGGTGGCAAGGGCTGACTTTTACTTAAGTGGATGGAAGAGCAGTAGAGATATAAAATTAATAGTATCAAAATGTGAAAGTTACTCAGTAAACCAATACTCATTCATGGATGGCTGCAGATTTGTCTTTCCCCTTGCCTTGCCCACTTACACCATCTCCACATTTTCTTATGAAACTATACAGCAGGGATTGGCAACCTAAAGCTGAAGTAAAGCAAACATATGTCTTTTTTAAAATACAACTACCAGCATTAGACACATGGTTTCCCATAATTTTGAGGTGCCAATAAATAAAAACAGTAGTGTAAGCTGCAAAGCAGGCTCAACGTAGTTTAAAAAACAAAACAAAACAGAATCCCAAGCTCAAGGAAAAAAAATCTACTTTTTTTTTCCATTATTGTCCATTCCCATGTGGCACCTGTCCTCCTCAATAAATGTTGAGAGGAGCCCCAGGCACCAAAAGGAATAACTAAGAGATGTCCATGGAATCTTCTCTAGTTTTGAAGACCAAGATGGCCAAGCAAGTGGCCTTGGATCTTTCAGTTACAGAACATATGACTGCAGTCTGACAAAATACCCTATGATTTCCAAAGCCTTGCAGAAGCAATTATCTGCTTATTCTTCTGAAAGATACCTGTAGTATCTTGCTTGGTCATGAAAGATTCTGATGTGGTAGGGGCTGTAGATCGAGGTAATCTTCGTGCAATGCATATTAGGCAGGACTGCAAATCTGTTGTGAAGAGAAGGAAAAAAAGACTGAAGGTTACTGATTAAGTTCCCACACCAGCGATGCCACCTCTTTTTAACTTACCTCTTCCACATCGCCCCCAGCACTGCCTCCTTCTTCCCTTCCTATACCTTGCATCTGCCTCAGAGCCTTCCTCCCTTCACCCATCTTGTGTATTGTGCAAAGAGACTATGTAAAAGAGGCAGGCCTTTACTAGAGACACTGCAAGTTCTTCTTAGACTTACTTTATAATGAAGAATGCACCTTTTCTGTGCCTGTAACCCACTCAAAATGGAACACTAAGACAGTGGTTCAATCTGGGATTTGGTGTGAGCAGCAGAAACTAGCCTTGAGCAAATAAAGTGGAGCAAATGCAGCATTAGGTAGGAGGTCTGGGGAGGGAACTGGAGGAGGGATAGGAGAATGCAAGAGAAAAAAAGGTCTCATACAAGAGAAACAGATGGGTTGGGCTTCTCTTATTTCAGACACAGGATAAAGCTGCAACAACCCAACTGATTTGCTGATCTTTTTTAATTTGGTGAAGAACGAAAACAGTGCCCCTGCGATTACAGTTTAGGAATCATCACTGGAGTCATGGCTAAACTAAGCCTTTTTTTCATTTTGCATGAAGAGCAGCATTGTTGAGTTAAATTCTTCACAGCAACGAGATTCTAAAAAACCACATCCCTCTAAAGTGAAGCCCTCTAGATGTATTGGACTAGAATTCCCATCATCTTGCACATATATTGGCAGCACTCACTGGGGAAATGGGAATGATAGTCCAATACATCTCTAGGGTGCCAGCTTGGGAAAGGTTAAAAGTTTGCTTGTAAGAGAAAAGGACTGGCATACTCCCATGTGTATGCGTGTGTTCGTTCCACACTGTTTGGGAGAATTAATTTTAAGGCCATTTGGATCTGGCAACACTGTAAAATAAAAGGCAGTTGCGGAAGCCAACAATTATCAGCTCTGGGCAAAGTATGTGCTCAAAAACCCCTCTGTGATTTATTTCTTCCAGTCATGATCTCCTGTGAAAGCTGCAGTGGATTAATTCAGCTAATGCACTGGAACGAAATGGCCGTTACGGAGGAATAAGCCTGAAGTGTTCTGCTGGAAAGTCTTGTTGGCTTGATGGGGCTAAGCAACAGTACAGATAAAGATCAGGATCCCAATTCTGAATCCATGTCTGCTAAATTATGCATTTGGAATCCAGGCAGATACCCACTCAGTGCAATTGTGGGGGATTTCAGTAAGCCACAATATATGTAAGTATTCCTGGAAACAACTACGGACCGTTCAGGGATAATCAGAGGAGACAAGCTTACTACTGGAAAACAATCTAGGGAACACCCCAGCTTCCAGATATATGAAGGGTATCATTAACCTATCTTCCTTTCATCTGTTTTATCTTTCAACTGAGATACAGTATCACTTTACTCTGTTCATTTTGGGGAGAGTGACTTCATCATCAGAGTGATGCTATTGAAATTTCAGTATTCCAGTTTAATTACTGCATTAAAGGTACAGACTTGGGAATATCAAAAATCTGTACAACATCAGAAGAACCTGAAGGGAGCAGGACATCTGAATATGTCATGAGTATATCTACTTACTCATTCTGACTTTGGCTGATTTCTTTGTAATAAGACACTTAACATAATCCAATAGCATGAATACTATGTTGCAATACCACAAAAAACAATGTGACATGCAAAAAGAATCATATCTGAACGAAGACAATGTTTTAATAGTCTTAGACCAAACCCCTCATACCTTTAATGACTGGAAACTACTTTCTTTTGCACTAAGCTTTGAAGGATTATGTTTTAGCATCTTTAGCAGGCTGGTTCAAATAGCCCTAGATTTTATTTTATTTTATATTTTTTAGCAACTGATTACAGTACTGCCAGTACTGGACATATAGAGATATGCCCTCTAAACTTCCCCACACAAAGAGTGATGCAAATGCAACAGACTGGTATGAATGCAAGTGGCAAGAAGGAGTAGGATTGCAATGCACCTTTTGGAAACCTTTCCATTCCCATGAGGACTAAATTCACCTTGCTCGCCTTTTGCTCATCTGCCGTACAGATGAGTGTGCAATTTCAGGGATGCACTCTCACATAGTACAGTAAATCTGTGGGTTTTAACATGCTGAGTTACAGACATCACAAACCCTACTTTTAAGTAAGCAGGAAACGGTGCAAAGCATATGAGCTTTCACAGAGTTGCAGTCCCCTTGCAGTAAAAGTCTTATGGAAGGACAACAGGGAATAATTTTTTGCTTTTCCCTTTCTCCCCAGAAATGTGATGCACCATGAACGCCACCTCCATATTGGGCATTCTTTGTTTTTACCTTCACCTTCCTCTTTGATCAGTTTTGGCTGAGACACCGTGAAGCACTGCATAACCTCATAACGCTGGCGGGCCTCTTGGTTCTCTGCGCCTGGCTCATCTGGGGGACGGATCAGCATTCTGCAGTTGAAGGTATGGCTGTTGCGTCGGGTGGATTCTTGGGGCCAAGGGACTCCATTAACTGCAGAGGCACATGAAGTAGAATAAAGACATTTCTTGAAGGGCTTTGAAAAAGTGAATGTGCAGAAACCAGAATTTGGAAACTATATAGTGAAACTGAGATTACTGCAGCTCTACCCAAACACTAATAAATATAAGAAACTGCTGTAATGAGTCAAAGTCACGGTCCTTCTATTAACAGACAATTATTTATTCCATTATTACCTGTTCTAGCTACTACAACTAGATACTAGAATGCGCTGCTGAATACTGTCATGTTCACTCAGATGGCATGGACCAGGAAGTAAGTGTGGAAAAGCCTCTGAACACAGAAAACACTTCTCTTCTTTTTGTTCTCTATGCAAAAATTTCAATTGTGTTCTTTCCTTACTATTACTACTAGTGCAATTCCTGTACTACTGCAGAGGAGATGCAGTAGTGGATGCCCTCAGCTGATCCACATACTCCTTCTGCCTTCCCTTCACAGCACCATAAAGAAGACAACCTGGTCCCCACGCTCCCTCTGCTCCTTCCACCATCTCTAAGAATACTGATAGCAGCAATCAGAAACCACCCACCCCATGACCCACTTCTCCTCCTTTCTGTAATCCTTGCTACAACCATACCCTCCAAAGAGGAAGAATCCAGGGGAAATTTTTGTAGGAGGGGGAAAGTGCAGTGGCAGCTGATCTAAGCTGGTTCCTGCTCTACTTCTCCTTCCTTTATCTAAAAAAACCCCCCATGATTGACCAACAAGTGGTAGTGAATAGCTGGGAATGGGCCTTTCAGAGGTAAAGTTCAAAAATAAATATGCTAAGCCAACACAGCCTTAATGCAACTATTTTGTACAAATAATATTTCCACAAAAATTGCAGCTAAAAAAATCACCCCAGGTGGTATCACAGTTGCACTCTATGAATCAGACACTGACTCCTTTTTTGTTGGGGGGAGAAAGAAGCATGCCTCCAGCCATGAACATTTTATTATTCCTGGTCAAGCAGCTCTACATCACTAAATCTGTTTATTGATTGAAAACAAATACATGTAAAGGATGTATTAGATCCACAGAATGATGGCACTTCCACAATTTTCTGCCATCGTTACATCTCCATATTTGCATTCAGCATAGTAGTTTCCTTGACAACCATATTCACAAATTTTTCAAAATCCATGTTCAGTGTGAATAAGGAACACCTTGCATCATATTATCAAAAAGCACTGTAGAAAAATACAAGTTTTTAATTTGTCTATAGAAAATTGGCTGAGCTGTATGTGTGAGTGTGAGAAAGTGTGTGTGTTTAATTCAACAGTAGCATTTCACAAAATGTTGAACTTTATCCATGCACAAGTGTGCACTGTAGTAAGCTAAAATCAATTAAGACCTGATTAAGTGAAATATTGATTTAAACCTACCTTATATTAAATTAGCTTAAGTCAATTTTATATTGATTGAAGCAGATTTGATACCAGCCACACTGAAATCAATATTAAAATGGTCTATGCTAGCACTAGCTTAACAGAACCGATTTTGAAAATGGCAGCATTTGTTAAAGGACACAGCTGAGTGTTTACTTAAAATCTAAAGCAAACTCCAGCAACCTGACATTCAGATAGCCAGTATGATGTAGTGTTAAAACACTGATAGGGAGACCCAGATTCAAGTCCACCCTCAACAGTGGAATTTGCCTGGGTGACTTTGGGCCAGTAATATTCCCTCACCTCAATCTACTTCAATGAGTTTTTGCTGTGGAGTAAAATAAAGGGAGATCTCAAGTAAACCACCTTGGACTCCTGGATAAAGATAGGAAATAAAGCCCATAGATTAAGGCAAATAATCTTTAAATCCTGCAGAACTGTCCACTGTGATGGAAAAATGGTGCAAGTAAGATCTGTCTTGTGTACCCTTTTCCCCAACAAAATGTAGTTGATATATGTGTTTGTGCATGGGTAGGTCTGATACACCACCAGGCAATGCATGTGATCTTGAACCAAAAAAACTGTCTACCTCTGGCTAAGATCCCATCCAACTGCATGGACTTGCAAGAATCTGAGATTACAGTCTTCCTCTCACTGTGAGGTTCTAGGGGACCAACCAAAAAAGAAGGGTAGCTTTAAAAAGAAAAAGGAGAGCAGAACACTAAAAATATAATTTCAAAAAGATTCTTCTAGAGCTATTTTGTCTTCTAAAAATGACTCAAAGAAGGGCTTCATCATACAAGTCTTCACTCTTGCACATCCCTTTTGAGTATCAGCCCTTTTTGATGACTCTTTCCTAGGTTGGGGACTCTTGTAGATTTTGAACCTATTGCATTTGGCACTTTTCAACTACCATTAAGGTTGCATAGGCATGTCCATTAAATTTGTGTCATTGAGCATACACATATACATGTATTTGCTTCATGGATGCACAAATGCAAGTATGTATATTGTGCATGGTCAAGTAGGACTGTAGCAAGTGAAGGGTTCCAGGTTATGAGACAAGAGATTTGCTACTGCTACTTTACCATCGTTTTCTACCTATACTATGGACCTTCAAAGAAGACCTGCAAAGCGGGTAATAAATAGTTGAGGATTTCTATCTCTCCAGCTTTCTGTATTCATGTAAAATCACTGCTGACCTTCACTTGTTTTCCATAAGTGCTCAGTGTGTCATTGATGGTTTCTCTTTCCCTCCATTGAAGTGTAATTTGTACCTTTGCAGCTTCAGCAGACTCTTGCATTGACCCAATAAGGCAGTTGTAAGAACTATGAGAGTTTACTGAATTAGTGACTTGTCAACTAATAAAGCTTTAGCTAATAGGCCATAACTTTGATAAACAGAACCTTGTTAAGCAAGAGGGTTTTATCATCAAGTTGATTAAACACCAGCAAGCAGTTGACCTTCTCTGAACAAAACATTGATTTGTAAGCAGCCAGTAACCTCTCTGACTGAATCTAGCTGTGTACTCAATGTGCCACATTAATGAGGAGCTGACCGAAGAGCATCTTTGTGCCTCCAGTCACTGGTTTAGTCTGCTGGCTAAGCTGACACTCAGTAAGCATTTTACATTTTTAGCTCTCTAGCCTTCATACTGGCAAAAAATGGTTTCTGGTTGAGTAGTCAACTGAAGTTCTTACTGAGAATTACAAAATGATGCTTGTGAGTTAGCATATTATTCAAAAATCAGCTTAAATGCAGAATGAATGACATGCATTTGGAATGGCATGTCACTGGCAAAATTAAATTGGATCTTGTTTGCAAAACAGAGCCGCCTCCTAATCTCCTAACCACCTGCTAGTGCTCTTGAGTGCAGCTTGCATCTACTCAACTCCTGCACATTCTGAGAAACATTCAGCTAAAACCATGAAGAAATCAAACGCTTAAAAATGTATTATATCAAGTAGCTTTATGAATCTGGTATGTAAAGAAAAGAATAACCTGATCATTTTGTTCTAGGACACCTATTATCATTTCCTGAAGCTAAAAACCTCAACTTCTTTTGTTTTTCTTCACAAATATTACAAAAGAATATCAACTGGAACTCTAGATAAGAATAAGGTTTAGGTTACCTGGAGTTTTCATCAGTTGCCTTTTTTATATCATTATATTCCTTATATTCTGATAAAAATGTTTTTAGGTTAGCTACTGTAGTCTTAGAGCCTTATTTTTCCCTGCACATTTACTTCATACACTAACTAGAAAAGTTATCCTAGTAACCTGACATAAATTTATATTGAAATTATATGACCTTGTTTTGTTGATTCAGTAGCAGCTTTGCAAGAGAATGGGAGAAGGCCAAGAAAGTCACACTGCTCACCTAGTGACTTAGGCAGCAAATTCTTGACAAATTCAGCATGATCTCCCACGTGCAAGATGCTGTAGACACTGGTGTTCATAAGCTCCTCTTGGTTATAGCCTAGGTAGCTGGTCACATTCTCAGACACAAACACAATCCGTCCTTCACGATTCACAACGAAGAAAAAGCCATCCAGTGCCTGCAGGGGCCAAAACAAAGACAAAAGGCATTAAGAAAGGTGCTTCTGTCTTTATAGGTAGTTAGAACAAAAAAGAGCTGACAATGGGGGTTACAGATTACCAGGGTGCCATCATGGCAAAAGTAACAGAAATACACAAGTATATAGTGGTAAAAATGCCTGGGAGTCATGCTTAACACATATAGTCAACTTACAGTCACATACATAGTCATATATAACAACATATAGTCAATATATAGATATATATAACAACATATAGTCAATTTATAGTCAAGGCAGCTGAGGGAATTAGTGCAAATACTGCTCTCTGGTCCAATGTGGGCAAATGCATATAATTACTTCAATTCAACACTGCATGAACAGTGACCTGTCCACTTCATGTACTCTACTTACAGACCATGTTAACAAATTACCTCCAGATGAAGTCTAGATTTTTACATTATACTATCACCAAATCTGTCGAACTTCTATAATCAGCTCTGCCTTTACCACCTTCTTTGTGCTGCTCTTTGCTGCCCAAGGTGACTTTGCCAGCATGCCTTGCCTAACCAGCCTATTTTCTTACGACACTGATATAAAGATGGGAAATAATTGTTAGCATTGATGCTCCAGGATTTGCCACATGGATTGCACAGGTGACAACTCCCAGTGTGGGTGATAAAGACCCACCCCGTAAGTTGACTAACATTTGTCTTGCTAGTTGGTAATGATTATGCATGTTTTAGATTTCAAGCGGGGACTTTTTTTTTCTTTTTGTAGAAGGCCAGTTTGAGAGAGAAAATATGTTCTTCAGACATTTTTAAAGTTTTTTTTTAATCCCGCCTTTATTGTTTTTGTAACTAACTCAAAGCAGCAAACATACCTAATAATATTTCCTCCTCCTATTTTCCCCACAACAAGAACCCCGTGTGGTAAGTTGGGCTGAGAGAATGACTGGCCCAAAGTCACCCAGCTGGCTTTCGTGCCTAAGGTGGGACTAGAACTCACCTGCCCCTGCTTTCACCTGGTGCCTTAACCACAAGACCAAATTGTCTCTCTATTTAAAATAATTTAAAATCAGAAAGATCTCACTGGGGCTGGCCTAAAATATTCTTATACAAGGATAGAACACTCAAAGGGCATAGTCCTTGCTAATTAGGATGGGGCACGTTTGGATTCCCATGGATGAAAGAAACAGTGGGACTGCTGCAGAGGTGGGACAATGCAAAGTAGAATCTAACAAAAGGCATGGCAGATTTCTGATTGTCGTATATTTTCTGAACAGGGTGGACTGACCTCCCTTTGGTATAGTTGAGGGATGCCTAAGTGCTGCCTGAGTCAGACAGGATTGATGATGGCTTGAACTGCCCCTTCATAATTCAAAACAATATATGCCCAGACCCAACCATACACTTGGACATATCTGTCAACATTTGCTCCCCTTTCCTGTATTGCTTTTGTTAAGCAGGGAGACACAATTTATCTGGCTTTGCAGTCTTTATTTGCACTGGGAGAGTGTTTCCCCATCCTTCCATATTAGCTGCTGGAAACAGGAAGTAATTTCAAACCAAACCAACCCACTCCCCCCACCCCCAACAAAATTAGCCCATGGCTTGCAGTTTCACTGAGTCAGAGTTGTCTGTTGCTAAGCAACAAAAGGCTTCTGCATTACATGCTTTAGAGTGGTAAAGCGCAGCTCGCAGGTTCCTGCCTGAATTAAAATTCTGTCCCCTTTAATTTTCAGCTGTTTTAGCACACCAACAGTCCCATCATAATAACCAAACGTGGTATGATTTTTAAAAGTATCTGGGAAAGGGAAAGGTACCTGAACAAATCGGACACAGCAGGTAAAAGAGAGTGAATAAACAGCTGAAAACGGTATTGAATGTAAATCAATCTTAGTTCAGTTAATGCAGCCCATCTGACACTTAACCAGCATGAGACTAATCATAAATAATCTATTTCCAGATATTAGGAACGGGACCTAATTTTGCTGTTAAAAGCTTACGTAAAAATTCAAACACACATGGTAGAAATGATTGGTGAACAGGGAACATGGATCACAAGAAATATCAAGATAAAGAATATTTGGGTTCTTCCAAGGGGCAGCTCCCTTCCCTTAGTGTGACAAGTTTCTCACACTTGTTAGCCTGAGGGTTTCTCAGTACATTGCATGTACCTCCTAGAAGGTGGGATGTGGACAACAGTATGTTGTCTTGCAAGTTTGCTTTTAGATTAGCTCTCTTATCTTGCATAAAATTCTGTGAGAAAACCTAGGCTTTGGTTGTGCTTGATACATACCAGCTAAATGTGGTTCTTACTATTACCAAGAAATGCTGCATTGGTATAACTGTGACTGCTAATTTAGTCTACACTTTCTCCATATTACTAAAAAGTGAAAGTGTGAAAATGTCAAATGACCAAAGCCATGATGGGCAAGCAGAGGTCAATTAGCCAATCTAGTGACAATCTACTATTTATTTATTAATTAATACCATCTAATTCAAACATCATGGCATATAGAATTTTGCAACTTAAAATATAAAAGTAATAAATAGTGAAGAGTAGGACAGAGTGAAAGAAAGAAAAATAGATATATTGTGTGTCTGCAAAATTAGGAGTCAGTGGAAGGAATATCATGGCTGGTGTGGGTCTTCCGGGCTGTGTGGCCGTGTTCTGGAAGTTTTGTTTCCTAACGTTTCGCCAGCATCTGTGACCGGCATCTTCAGAGGGCAGGAGCACAGACAGGAGCAGTTCTCTCTGTGCCCAGGATGATGTGACCCTGTTGTGGGTATTTACAGAGATCAGTGAGGGTGCCTGAAGGGGGTATGTGGGGGTTTGGGTTAACAATTCACACAATGAACATGCTAATCACCCTCAGCAGCCACTTGTTAACAACTCAATAGAAAAACCCTGCCTAACCCCCAGGAAGATACACATATTCTGACACTAAAACAAGCAGCCACTCGTTAACCCAACCCCCCTTCAGGCACCCTCGCTGATCTCTATAAATACCCACAACAGGGTCACATCATCCTGGGCACAGAGAGAACTGCTCCTGTCTGTGCGCCTGCCCTCTGAAGATGCTGGTCACAGATGCTGGCGAAACGTTAGGAAACAAAACTTCCAGAACACGGCCACACAGCCCGGAAGATTCACACCAGCCATCGTATTCCGGCCGTGAAAGCCTTCGGAAGGAATATTAGCTTAGAATGAAGGTGGCTTGATCTTGTGGAGCAGTGTTGATGAATACATGCACAGAATGTAGCTTTACTTATGAATGAAAGGGCTGAAAAGTTCATCAGAAAGTATGCATTAGTGTCATCTAAGGTATTGTGGGTGCATATCAAAGCAGGATTAACTAACTAGGTTAGTTGATAGTTAAATGTTACGCTCCAGAAGCAGAAATGAGTTTTGTGGAAAACTATGCAACATTCTGAATGAATGCAATACAGGAGAAGAATTATTCTACCAAGTGACATGAATGGATGAGTGGGGATGAGACCAGAGATACAGAAAAAGTTATCAGGACATTTCGAGATCGAGAATGATTGAGAATGGTGACTGGAGACAATGTGCTTAGAAAAAGGTCTTTCTGTTTTGAATCCAAACATGAGTATACATGGAAAAGGGATGAATAAAAAAGCATGACTGATTTTATTGTTCATGATAAATGTTTGGGAGAATGAGTGAAGGACACAAGATCGATGAGAGGTGCTGAATGTGGGACAGAACAAGAGCAAAAGAAGAACTGCAGGAAGAGAAAGCAGATGTCCTATAAGAGTCTTTGTGGCTCTTTCTCACAGAGTGGTCACAGAATGGTAGTAGTAGTAGTTTTGGAGACAGGCAGAAAGGAGTCCCCCAGGGAAGGATTGGATGGCCAGCTGGAATGTGCTGGGCAGCAGGCAGAGTCTGATGACTGGTTCCAGAATTAGACAGGTTGCTACAGAGCTCCTACATGGGTAGTCATCGGTAGCATGGCAGCCTTAGTAATACTGCTAATCAGTAGTTTCTCATGTGCCTTTAAGGGGGAAATGGTCTTCCCCTCCTCAGGAGATCATCCCCAGTACGTGGCAGTACTGGACAACTTTTGTCCAGACTCCAACTTTCCCTTTTGGGGGAAGATTGTGGAGAAAGTAGAAGGCCTACAGCTTCAAAGGGCAATGGAGGAAGTGGATTATCTGGACCTGTTACAATCAGGTTTCAGGCAGGGATGTAGTACTGAGATGTCACTAATTGTAATGGTATGTGAGAAAGACCTTGAGAGACAGGGCAAAGAGATGCTGCCTAGGGAATGGTCAGATAAGAGACGGCATAACCCGCAACTGCATAATGGACAGAGAAAGAGGCTCAAAAAGGACCCTCTCTAGCTTCTCAGGCTGTAAAGGAGACGGTGAGAGATTTGTACTTTCAGACTTGCAGGTTTATTAAATAAATAAAATTGATGTCAGCTTTCCCAGGTAGACCAGACAGGAAACATGACCAGATGAACTAATTCTACTTTATCGCATGGATACATTAACAGAATTGTGCAAGTCTGAAAGTACAAATCTCCTTTATCTGTCAGTGGCTTCTTATATCATCATTCATGGTATCCTTTTGGGCCAGATGAGGGAGTTGGAAGTGGGAGGCATGGTTTTTCAGTAGCTCTCCTCCTTCCTCCAAGGCAAGTTCCAATGGGCTTTGCAGGGAAGGGAGAGGTCTAGCCCTGGACCTTTGCTTTGTGGGGTGCTGCAGGGCTCAACTCTCTCCCCACTCCTATTTAACATCTACATGAAACAGCTGGGTGAGGTCATCCATTGGCATGGAGCCAAGAATCATCAGCGTAATGGTACTGAGTTGTACATCTCTACCCCGGGCCTTCCAAGTGATGGCGTGGAAGTGTTCTCCCAGTGCTTATAGGCTGCACAGTTCTGGATGGGGAAGAACTGGCTTCGGCTCAACCCTCACAAGACTGACTGGCTGTGGGTTTTAGATTCCCCTATATCTAGTGATTTGGCATCTCTACACTTCCCCAGTCAGAGTTGGTGTGCAATACAGGAAGTCCTTCTGGACTCATGGCTTCTGCTCAAAGAGCAGGTAGAAGCCATGGCTAGGAGAACTTTTGTAGAAATACACCTTGTGTGCCAGTTGCACCCTGGTCATCACCTTTATAGCCCTACATGGCATGAGGCCAGGTTAATTATGAGGCTGCCTAGCCTCAACAGTTTCTGCTCATCCCACTAAATTTGGCAGGGTGGAGATGCTCCAAGTTCCCTTGGTGAAACATTGTCATGCATTCTCTGTCATGACACCTGCCTTATGGAACAGCCTCTCCCTGGAAATATGGATGGCCCCAACCTGTTGACCTTCAGAAAGGGTGAAGACCTGGCTTTTCCCCTAGGGACTGAGGGTGGGATGCTGGAACCTGGTTTGGGGTGGAACCTGGCTTGGGGTGGCTGATTTATAGATGCAAATTTTATAGGGGCTCAACACTGTTTTTCTTTTTTAAATATTTGTATTGTGTTTTTATTCAGGTTTGCTGCCCAGAGTTCTTTCTGGTAGATGAGAAAAAAATGTTTTCAGAGTTGGTGAAAAAGACTAGATGAGAAGCCTCCAGCAGAATAAATGAAATTAAAAATAAAAGTGATGAAATCATTTGGGATGTAACTGAAGTGACTGAATGGCTGAAGGTATATTTCAGAGGTTTGTATGGAATGACAGTAATATAGAGTGATTGAAATGAATGATATAAATGTGCATCCAAGAAAAAAAGGATGAAAAGGAAATCATAAATGCTGTGACAATATTGAAAAATGATATAGCTGAAGAAGATTTACACTTGGAGAAATGTTAATATATGGGTATAGTTTATTTATGGAATGAATATGTGAATGAATGTGTGAAGACTGTACCTGTTCGTGGAAAAAATGCCAATACTGTTGCCTTATGGAAAGGGGGCAGTTAATACCAAAACAACATGGGGATTAATTTATTAAATGTATATGAGA
This sequence comes from Python bivittatus, assembly GCF_059951505.1. Taxonomy (NCBI): domain Eukaryota; kingdom Metazoa; phylum Chordata; class Lepidosauria; order Squamata; family Pythonidae; genus Python; species Python bivittatus. Next base: position 2,469,504 of record NW_028277096.1, read on the forward strand.
AAGAGAATTCTGGTTGAAAGAATATGATGAGTGACAATGAGAAAAATTTGAGAAGTACACATAGGCTAAATTTTTGCTCTTTAGCTTGCCATTGAAAAATTTATGAATTAGAAAAAATATTTCATTTGATGATTTAGAGAAAGCTTGTGATAAAATGAGTAGAATTATTGAACACTTTATGCTGAAGATTTGTTGCTGAATATCATGGAAGTAAAACATTCATAAGAATAAATGGGAATATTAATAGTTCAACACTGAGCGGAGAGTAAAACGTTTGATGTCCCCTTGGTTGTTTAATATATTTATATATTTATGGATAAATGATAAGGAATGTTTGTGGAGATTTTAGAGGTGTGTTTGGGGATGTACTTTTGTAACAATGCCATATTGTTGGTTGGAAAAAATGAATCTTAGACAGTATGATGCAAGAAGGATCATGGATCTAAAAAGTAGCATATCAAAAACCAAAGTAGTTGTGTTAGTCAAGAAAAACAGAGTAAATAATTGTAAATTATATATACAGTGGGGCAAAAAAGTATTTAGTCAGCCACCAATTGTGCAAGTTCTCCCACTTAAAAAGATGAGAGAGGCCTGTAATTTTCATCATAGGTATACCTCAACTATGAGAGACAAAATGGGGGGAAAAATCCAGAAAATCACATTGTCTGATTTTTAAAGAATTTATTTGCAAATCATGGTGGAAAATAAGTATTTGGTCAATATCAAAAGTTCATCTCAATACTTTGCTATATATCCTTTGTTGGCAATGACAAAGGTCAAACGTTTTCTGTAAGTCTTCACAAGGTTTTCACACACTGTTGCTGGTATTTTGGCCCATTCCTCCATGCAGATCTCCTCTAGAGCAGTGATGTTTTGGGGCTGTCGCTGGGCAACACGGACTTTCAACTCCCTCCAAAAGTTTTCCATGGGGTTGAGATCTGGAGACTGGCTAGGCCACTCCAGGACCTTGAAATGCTTCTTACGAAGCCACTCCTTCGTTGCCCGGGCGGTGTGTTTGGGATCATTGTCATGCTGAAAGACCCAGCCACATTTCATCTTCAATGCCCTTGCTGATGGAAGGAGGTGTTCACTCAAAATCTCACGATACATGGCCCCATTCATTCTTTCCTTTACACAGATCAGTCGTCCTGGTCCCTTTGCAGAAAAACAGCCCCAAGGCATGATGTTTCCACCCCCATGCTTCACAGTAGGTATGGTGTTCTTTGGATGCAACTCAGCATTCTCTCTCCTCCAAACACAACGAGTTGAGTTTAAACCAAAACGTTCTACTTTGGTTTCATCTGACCATATGACATTCTCCCAATCCTCTTCTGGATCATCCAAATGCTCTCTAGCAAACTTCAGACAGGCCCGGACATGTACTGGCTTAAGCAGGGGGACACGTCTGGCACTGCAGGATTTGAGTCCCTGGCGGCGTAGTGTGTTACTGATGGTAGCCTTTGTTACTTTGGTCCCAGCTCTCTGCAGGTCATTCACTAGGTCCCCCGTGTGGTTCTGGGATTTTTGCTCACCATTCTTGTGATCATTTTGACCCCACGGGGTGAGATCTTGCGTGGAGCCCCAGATCGAGGGAGATTATCAGTGGTCTTGTATGTCTTCCATTTTCTAATTATTGCTCCCACAGTTGATTTCTTCACACCAAGCTGCTTGCCTATTGCAGATTCAGTCTTCCCAGCCTGGTGCAGGTCTACAATTTTGTTTCTGGTGTCCTTCAACAGCTCTTTGATCTTGGCCATAGTGGAATTTGGAGTGTGACTGTTTGAGGTTGTGGACAGGTGTCTTTTATACTGATAACAAGGTCAAACAGATGCCATTACTACAGGTAACGAGTGGAGGACAGAGGAGCCTCTTAAAGAAGTAGTTACAGGTCTGTGAGAGCCAGACATCTTGCTTGTTTGTAGGTGACCAAATACTTATTTTCCACCATGATTTGCAAATACATTCTTTAAAAATCAGACAATGTGATTTTCTGGATTTTTTTTCTCATTTTGTCTCTCATGGTTGAGGTATACCTATAATGGAAATTACAGGCCTCTCTCATCTTTTTAAGTGGGAGAACTTGCACAATTGGTGGCTGACTAAATACTTTTTTGCCCCACTGTATAGGGAAAAAAAACTAGAGAAAATAAATGAATTTGTATAGAAAGTTTACTGAAGTTGGAAGAACAGATGGAGAAACTTTAAGACACACAAATGCTGGTAGAAATGTAAATAGTAGGATGTGGTCTGTTGCAAGGAATGAATGTTTGTAGAAAGAAGTGAAAATAGCTATGTATAAGAATGTCTTCTGTCCAGTTTGTTATGGAAATGAGAGTTGAATATGTCAGGAGAAACATAATTGGTTGCAATAGGAACTGGGTGCTAAATGAATATGCACTGAATAGAGAAGTGAATAACCATACAAAAGAAATGCATTAAGATGGTTTGATAGACAGAGAATGAATGTGGATCAAAAATCCATTTGTGACCATTGGGTTAAGTGGAACCATTAGCTTCTATAAAGAGAATGAGCCACTTTGGATGGTCCAACCAAAGCATCTGACAGATAACAGTAAACCAGATTTCTAGCAAGTTTTAGCTTACTATGAATAGGTTGCATACAGTCCATTTGTTCTCTGGGGAGCTTCTCTTACTATGATGCATGGACATATTTGAAGAGCTGTACTAAAAATAGTATAACCAGTACCAAACAAAGAATAATCAGGACCATAATTACATGTATTACTAGGTACTTCAAAGCTTCTGCGTTGAAAAGTTTGAACTTAGTAGCACAAGTTGGTGCATGCACTTGTTTTTATAACAGTTTCATTTCTAATCCATGCTTCCCATAAATTTATCTGGGATATATATTAGGTTAACTGATCTAAAATTTCTTGGTTACCCTTAAGATTAAAAAAAAAAATCTAACAACAACAAAAACAACCTGGGATTCACACAAAAAACCTACATCAAAACTGCCCCATAAGCTGACTGCACATCTTCTAGATGAAAGTACTATTTGGCATAACTGTATCATCCATTTCCTCAACATCTTTTTTTAACCTAATTAGTAATTGGTCCCAACACTGGGAGTCTCCACAGTTTTTTGTGGAGATACCTACTTTCTACTTCCCAGCAAATTTTAAAGGAAAACTATATTCAAAAAGTTGTTGCATTAGATATACTACGTGGAGCAGCTGTTTTCTTAAGCACATACCTCAAGAAGAAGAGGCCCAAGGGATTCCTTTTCAATCACTCCTTGGCTGCTGGATGAGATATCAGACTTCTGGACATCATCATCAGCTGTTTTTTCTACAATGTAGAAAAAATACACTTTTTAGACAAAGAGAATTTACTTTCATTTTTGAATACAACTTAGCCGTTCCAGAAAAAGTCTGTAGAGAAAGCATAACAAATGTTTAAATCATGTTTGCCAATAAGGTCAGAGACTAGAAATATGCCAAGAAAAAAAAGGAAAAGAAACCAGAGGGACACAGTCTAGGACTGAGGGAAAAACAAGGGCATTCATTTAAAGTCAGAGACAGTTCTTGTTTAGAAAGAGAAACGGAAGATCCCTTTTCTTTGAATTACTGAAGCAGGGTCAGTAATTAGGAAACTCATAAAAATTGGTCCACAAATAGGGAAAAGCAGGTCCAGGAAGATCTTGGAACAACAGTTGGATTGAGGATGTTCTCACAAAGAGCCAACTGTTGAGCAGCATGAAAGTGAATCCAGCATTATTTCATTCCAATGATTTTACTCATGCTGAGGATCTGATTGACCACTTAGTAGGAATGGAAACTAATATCCTCCACAGCATTCCCAGCCTTTTGAGCTGTGCTGAATTAACATTCCCATTATTCAATAGCCATGTGGCAGAAGTTGATGGGAATTATAATCCATCCCATCTGGAGGGGTCTCTGGTTGGATAATGTTCTTGTAAAGACAGCTTTCTTCTACAGTATGTAATTTAGCTCAAAAGCATGAACTCTCTGCAGGCAAATCATATGCTGTAGCTACTTTCTTCTAGTGGCATATGATCAACTGACTTGCACAGACTAATCTGTGGAAATTATGCAAAGTGAAAAGAATATAGAGTTTCATCTGTAATTATGACATAGAAGGCCATCTGGATTGGGGGCAGTTTTCAATGTTCTTCCAATTCTGTGATTCTGAGATCATTAAAACACAACTATCTTAACTCTTGCTTTATTTTACAGAATTTTGTACCAACTGTGGAATAGACATGGGAAATGCAATTGGGGTCCTAGTGCAATACTTCCCTCCACAAAACCTGTCTGTGAGCCAGGAAAACAGCCTAAAATAATGTTGCTTACAGTGAACATCTCTGTTGTCATGCCAATTCCACTGATTCATTGTTCAGAAATATTGCCATGATTTTCTATTCTAATCCTTTAAATGGGATGTGGAACCCTTCTCCAAATTTAGCAAAATAGTTTCATACTGCACTTCCAGTTCTCTTACTCAAAACAATCAGCTGGTAGAATGAAACACTACTGCCTTCTCTATTGTGTCTAAAAATTATTTCCAACCCACAGTTTCAAAGAAGTTTATTTTATGAAGCAAAATTAAGATCAGAAAAAGCCAAAATCAATGTATCTCAATCCCTCAAGCTAAATCTCTACCTTATATATTAAATATATACACTTCCTTACAGACCAGTGTTTCTCATCCTTGGCAACTTTAAGCTGTGTGGACTTCAACTCCCACTGGCTGGGGAATTCTGGAAGTTGAAGTCCACACAACTTAAAGTTGCTAAGGTTGAGAAACTGTTACAGACTGTCAGATTTTGGGACTGAATTGATAATTTAACAAGAAATTCTTTTGGTGAAATATCAGACAAGTGAAGGAATGTATAATAAAATGGGCTATACATTTTAGCTATAATATACAAATGGATCAATGGGAAAATATGTGGTTGAAAGAACTGAAATTTACATTAAATTCTAGTCTTACAGATAATTTTTATAAAATGATTGGTTGGTATTTGTCCCCAGAGAAATTGTCCAGAACGTATAAAGGTACTTCGAATCTTTGCTGGAAATGTGAACAACATGAAGGGATATTTTACCATGTTGGACATGTAAAAAAGCCAAAAAAAATTGAATACAAATACATATACTAATTCAGAAGATTTTAAAGATTAAAGTACAACTGAAATCAGAGAGTTTTCTTTTGGGGTTAATGGACAGTTAGAAAAAAAGTAATGGGACTTTGTTTTTATATGCTCAAAAGTGGAAAGATTCAAGACTACCCACAATGGAAGAATAGCTGGTGAAGATGATGGAACTTGCAGAGATGGCTAAATTAACTTCCTTTATTAGAGAAAAAAACAATATCTATATTTATGGCTGACCGGGTTAGTCCCTTACAGACTTTTTGCATGAAACAGAAAAAAATGCACTTATGATTTGTGGTTTTGATGATTAGGGGAAAAAACCCTGGATAATAGAAAAAAGTTAGCTTTTTTTGTACTTATGTTTGCTACAAAAGAAATCAGAAGCTTCTTTTTCTTTTTCTTCTCTTTTTGTAGTTTTTCTCACTTCTTTCTTATTTTTTTCTTTCGTTGCTCTTTTTACCCTTTATTAGTTTCTGTTAGTTTTTATGTTTTCTGTAAAACTTTTTAATAAAATTTATTTTTAAAAAATATATTTTAACAAGAAATTCAGGAGATTCCAGAATATGAGTGGAATTCTGGGCTGGAGATCTGGGAGGCACAGGAAGGATATTCTCTTATTTGTTTTCTGGGGCTGAGAGCAGCCAATGCCTTTTGGATAGATGATGATGGTGGTGGTAGTGGTGAAACACTAAATTAAATACACGTAGCCTCCAGCGGGCTTATGGTAACTATCTTACTTTATAAACAAAAAACAAATCCAACGTATTTCCGCAAAATGAAAAAAAGGGGAAGGGAAAAATAATGTTGAAGAAAGAGCAGCAAAAAGTTGCTGCTTTTTGAGAGTAATTTTCATCAGATCCAACTTTCCAAGGGGATGTAGCAGATGAAGGAATAAGTGTGTCAATAGTGTTAACTGCATATCTGCTGCTTTGCTTAAGCAGGGCAGGGCAAGATGCAAAATCCAGGAGTCAACTATAAAAAGAGAGGAGTAGAAATTGATGGCACAAGCAGAAACCTGGAGATGAACTGAATTAGGCCAGCATCAAGAGGGAGAATTCCAGGAACATGCTTGTGCCTAGAGTTTTCTTCTCCTGGACATTTCGATGAATGAATGAATGAATGAATGAATAAATAAATAGTGATTTATACAAAGTAAACAAGTTCTTCAGTTATATTTTGAGGCAGCCAGAAATATATACTGGTGTCTCTATTTAAAATCATTTAAGATCACAAAGATACAATAAGAAGAGTGGTCTGCCTGCTTGTATATGAGTTTTGCAGTAAATTAAAACTACAGAACTCTCTACTCTATCCTTAATAGTCCCTTTTGCAAATTTTGAAATCCAAAATTTAACCAAGCTTCTACATTCCCAAACTGCAGCTTTTCCACAATGCAAATAATAACCCAGAGGAATCAGACAATAATCATCCAAAGAAATGTTTCAGTATCAAATTCTCCATTCTTTGTTTCCAAAAACTGCATCTAACTCCCTTGGCTCAAAAGAATTTGCATATTTGGCACCTGTACCATCTCATAATTGGGGGAGTGGACAGGAAACACATACAAAAGTTGTAGATAGCAATCTACGTAGCTGAAGACAGGCAGCAGAGGTTCAGGCCATTATGCATGATGAAGTCAGGATTAACAAAAGGGCAGAAACCAGGAAAGCATTTCATTAAGTAAAACAAAGACAGAATACTAGTAAAAGGTTGGAAGCCAGGAAAGCAGTCTATAAAGTTGAGAGTCAGCAGATTGGAAAAAGAACAAGCAGTCATGCAAAGATGTTGCTTCAGCATTGATCCATAGCAAATGGAGCTTTTAAATAGACCAGCTAGAAATACATCCACAACCAGTCTAGAAAACTCTTACTACTTAGAGAGCCTATATTTCTGACCACAAGCATTGTTTCTTGTTCTGAGTCTGCTGGGTAGTCATTAACTTCAATTCACTTAACATCAGTAAACTAATGCAAGGAACCAAAAGTTCTCTTTAAAAGGGAGCAAAGAGATGCCCCCCTCCCCTAAGAGAGGCCATGGTTCCTTGTTCTTGAATCAACGTCCATTGGTTCCAATGATTTTTTTTTCTCCTATATTCCATGGTAAGAATGTGATTTTCAATGAAGACTAAAGCTCATAAAGCTACACTTAAATGTCCTGTTTCCACATGCTACTATAATCAAAAACAAAAGGAAAGGAAAAGGAAAAGGAAAGGAAAAAGAGAGAAAAAAGCTTTCATTGGTACCAACACGAGGTAAACTGATCACCACATGGGCAAAAGAATTTCCAGGGAGTACATGTGATTCCCTCTAAGTATATGTGGCAATTATGTTTTTAAAAATGCTTCCACAGGGCCACTGAAAGTTTTCCCTTACATTTAATTGTATGTGAGAGGGAGGATTTTCAAGGGAGTTTCTAATGGGAAAGGGAATTACCCTTACCCTCCCTATGTGTTGTAACTATCCAAACACTCTTCTGCAAGGATTAAGATTATGAAGAAAACTTCCTTTGGCATCTTTGTCTATTCTTTAGAGTACCATGTCCTTACATCTCTTTTTAAAGTTACTTCCAAAAGAAGTTTGAACACTGATTAAGATAACCCTGCTGCAGGTAAGTTCATGTGTTAAAGCTCTGTTCTGCTCACAGAAAAAAAATTACAGCTAATTAGACAGGGCTGGCATGGAAGAATACAAACTGGCAAATACTTTCTTCCAATTCCAAGCTATGGAAAAATTATACTTACATATAAATATAAGCACAGAAGCTGGTAACTAATGTCAGTCTTGGAAAAGGAGAGAAGGAATAATCCCATTAAGTACTATAGAGTCTAAATAAAATTAACAATCTAGAGTACCTAATTTCATTATTAATTCATTACTTTGGGGGAGTCATTTCTTACTTTAAGTGCAAGAACTGTAGAAAGTGTAAGACATTACACGCATGAGTATACTTAGCATGTACAGGTAGTCCCCAGATTAAGAACGCCCCGGTTACAGTCAACCCATAGTTAAGAATGGAACCCACTGTAGCAAAATTCGAGTTAAATACACAATGATTTGAGTTAAATACACAATGGTTCGAGTTCATTATGCAATACTACTTATACAGTATTATACATAATACTGTTCTGGATTACATTCAAATTCGACTTAAGGACAGACCTTGGGAACGGAACTTGTTCTTAAACTGGGGCCCACCTGTATATAGAATATTTCAATCATTCAGCGTGATTCAAGGTAGACAAATATTATCATCTCCACTTGCAACTAAAATATGCTGCATGCTAACATTGTATCTGTACTGAGTTCAGAAAACCCTGTTGACAACCTGTTGCTTAGAAAATGCCTTGAGACTAAGAGCCAGTTCCTTTTCTGTAAAGCTGTTTATAAACTGGCATCTATACATGTAATGTAGCATATGCAAATGTTATGCACAGCTATGTCATAGCTGCCCAGGACATAGCTAGCCAGCTTCTGAGTTGGGCTCACTGCAGGCATTCGCGCCAAACACACAGCAGTATGGCAGAGAAGACTGAGTGGTCCACTTCCATCTACTGAGCCCAGTAGTCTGGACCTCTGGCACAAGAAAAAAAAAAATCATGTTTAGTGGGGTTTAGGTAGGGCAGACCAATCTTTTTCACAATCGGCAGATAAAATGATAAACCTGTTCACAGAATCTATTACAAAAGAATCTCCATAGATACTCATACTCAGCTACTCATCAGAGAGAATCAGCCTATAATTGTTCTCTTCCAAAGACTAGTCTTTTTCATGAATGGAATGTTCTATCAAATCCCTTAAATGCTGCTTCAAGTGGTACAGTCCAGATGCATGCTTATTACCTCATCTGCTGTTCTGGGAGAGCAGAGCAGTAACAGAAAAAAACTCAAAATGCAGAACAAGCAATAGTTGGAAGCTTCTAGTACTATGAGCCATCTTGGGAAGCAGCCAAACACGGACAGAATTTTCAAGTGCATGTTTTAAATCAACAGACAGGAGGTAAGAGAAAATGTTAAGACACGTAAAATAACAAAATGCAGCTGACCCTATAGGTGTGTGATTCCATATGCTCTAGGAGCAACATACCTCCACCATAGCACCCTGCCTATCTCTCCACTCAGGCAGCAAAGCATGAGAAAGGCTCTAGTCCAGTCCAGTTGTTTTTACTCTTACTAAGCAGCTAAGAAGGCAATTGAACACATCTGAATGCCTCCCCATCATTGTAGAGCTTTGATTTTAACTAACTAAAATCTGATGTAACAGGCTCTGATGTGACCACTGATCAAGACCTTGACATAACCGTGACACTCATGAGTGCCTAACAAGGAATCAGCGCAGCATAACACCCAGAAAAGAACAATTGCCAGAAAGACAACCATCCTCCATGGCCAAAGGAATAAATTCAGGTATGTTCTTATTCCATAACCTGGTTTTTACAAACAGCAGGTAAAGTAGCCAGGCTTTGAGACTATGTAACTATGGGCGGGCGGGGGGGGGGGAGATTTACAGGTATATTTAGTGTATATTTGGCTAGAGGGCTGAGGTAGGATAGAAGAAACTTCGATCATCAGTTGCCTTGTGGAAATTATTCTACCATCAAATGGCCCTCAAGAAAAATCCTTATGAGCTATGTTTTGATAGTATTTGCTAGGCTTTTATTATTAAAGTATCTTTATTTTACTTGTAAGCCACTTGAAGCAACTATAACCTGAACAAAGGTTATAAACAATACAAATAATGCTAATGTATCACCCATCATGTTAATCTCTTTGTATCAGCATTTTCTATTGCAGAGAAACATGTGGGTCCTTCCCCCACAGTTATACAATCTCAAGGCAGGTAGACTACTTCACCTGCTGTGTGTGAGAACTAGGCAACAGAATAAAAATATGTCATATTGGATAGTATGTATTCCAGTCCCCAAACCTATTTTCTTTCTCTTGCTATCTTGCTGCTTCTCCTCTTCCTTTCAAATCAAATCCCACCACAATATTCTGACTCTTAGCAGATGTAACTTTCCTATGCTACTCACAAAACCTAGGGGAAGAGGAGGATGGACCTGAATTTCAGCAAACCAATGCATGGTAATGACAAAATACATGAATATTCATATACTGTTTTACAGATGAGAATTCAGTTGTACTGAAGAAGCCTTGTCTTTCAGTTATGGTCCTAAGAGATCATACTCAATTTCACTGCCAGGGCACATGGACTGAAATGCACAAGGAGGTTTGATGTACCAGCAAATGATGCACTGCTAAGGCCTCGGGGCATTTTTTTTTCCTTCTAGAAGGGGGAAAAAAAAAAGCCTGAAGCCTCTCAGCAGAAACTCTGTGCTTTTTATTGCATTGTCCCCATTTGACATATTAGAGCCTCCACAAATCTGCCTCTGAGATGCCCTGCAGCTCTTGGACTTCCACAGGAAAGGAGAGAAATCTATGTGCTGATTCATTTGGTCAGGAGGTAAAAACAGAACTGCCTACATCTTTATCTGTACTGAAGATTCTCCCTTATTCTTCATTTATTAGCAAACAGTGCTATAACATTTTTGAATAAATGATTGTATGATCTTAAACTTTGGAAGTAATTTTTGTTCTCATTCCACTGTCTTTTCTCCAGCCAAATATATGCTGCTTTTTTGCATTCAACACATGAAGTTCACACAATGTTAGAGCTCTAGAATCCAAAGGGTCACCCACAGCACAATATTTTGCATGGGAATAGCCAGAGGGAGCTGTTTTTATGTATGATTGTTCAGAAATCAGGCAACCATTCATACCGTACCAGTGTCTTATGAAGTTGAAAAGGCTGGTTGCATGAACTGTTATAGAAAAAACTATGCAGCATTGACCAAATATAAACTAGGGAACACCAACGGCCTATTGTGTGTTAGTTCTAAAGAAATGTGATACTAATTGCATTCTCACTTTTTTTGCAGTCATTTATCTATAGTTGGCTAGTTCCCCACCTCATAAGAATCCAGTACTGGAAAAGCTTTTCCAGTTGTGCCTTCAGCCACACATACAATCGCCCTAATCTTGACAGACATAACAATAAATCACAAGATATTACACAGAAGGCTAACTGAGAGCCCTAGCTTTAAATGTCAGAGTCAAAGCACAAATGCTTTCATGTTCATGTCCTTTGATCCTTCCTTCGTTGACTGGTCAGATATGACTAGAGTGTGTCATAATATGGCTTGAGTAAATTAAGTTTTTCCCTTTACAATGATCACTTTAGCCCTTCAACTTAAGGCCTCTAAGGGGCATGAACTTGAAAGACCAAGTCTTGATCTGGCCAGCCTCCTGCATTCACATTAGCACAGTGGGTGTTAGCCACTGAGTAGCTGGTTTTATTTCAAAGCTCAGTCACCTCAGTGCTCTCTGTTCTTCCATTATTGCTTCCGGCTTTGATAAGAGACCACTCAAGTAATGTAAACATGCAATTCAACTGGTTCCCAAAAGTTAATCAGTGCTGTTTCTGATTATTGTAATTTCACCCTGGCCATAAGCATTATAATTTTTCTCTGAATATCCTGATATAGCATTAAAGCAATTAATATATTTGAATATGATGTATGCTAGGAATACAATAGAAGAATTTTCTCAGCTTTTTCCAGCCCCTTAAAGGAAAAAAAGGTAGCTGGGCCAGCTTTCTAGAACTTATTTAAGCCCAAGGAATGGAAAAGACCAGCAAAAGGCTATCTCATTTGACTTGAAATTAAAGAGACAGGCAAGAGAAGAACGTCGCACTTAGACTAATATACTGGGAATCCTTCAAGAGTTAATGTCCATTGTAACAATCCAGCTGTTCCCAACTTGGTCTCTCTTTCTTGTTTCTTCTCAACTCCTTTGCCTTTCTCTATATTAATTTTCGTTGCAGCAGTAATATCTAAGAAGGTTCTCCACTCTAAAATTCTATTTTTGTAAGCAAATTGTTTTAGCTTCAAGATTTTAAATAATAACCAAGCAATATTTGGTCTCCCCATTATTGCTGTAAATGTGTAAGATTCCCAACAAACTTGGACATATATTTTATAGTATACAAAGTACAGAATTCTATTAACTTCTATTGATTTCAATATTCAACTGATTTATTCATTCTGTCTCTTTGTAGTCCATAACATATTTGCACCAAAACTCTCCTATGATTAATCTCTGAAAGCCTGCTAATCTTGATGGCTATATACCACCTCCACATTCAAAGATACCACGCCTTAATTACCACTTGTTACAGAGCAACAGTGGAAGAGGACTACCACCTCAAGCATATGAACCTTCTAAATGTACCTGTTGGGCCATTCTGAGATGTAGACTGTAGGATTAGATGAGCTTTTGACCTAAGCCAGTAGGACTCTTGCTATTATGTTCTTTACCATTTTATAGCATTCATTCCATTTCTTATCTAATAAATCCCATCTCTGTCTTTGTCCATTATTTTTGTAATTTACTCACTTAAAGTCTTGTTGAATAATAATTCAGTATGCACTCCACATCTTCATAAAAATACCACTCTAATCTTATGTTCAATATGATACATATTCATATGCAAATTCATATACAAATATGAACAAGGAAATACATAACAGAGATCAAAGATGGGAGAACAGAGTGCCTCTTCTTATGTCCAAACTCAAGAGCAAATACCAGGACCAACTAGGGCCAAGGCTAACAGCATGGCCCCATTCTTCTTCACCAAGTGAAAACTTATCAGTCAAATAATGCATTAAGAGGACTTCTATATATCCCCTGGAGTTGAACATGGTACTGAACTATTTCCCAAGCAGGAATCAGCCCAGATGGTTGCTAAAAGTTTTTTTTTTTTTTTTTAAAGATCTGGCATAAAATAATCTGAGGTAGTGATGAGTGAAAGGTGAAAACATCCTGGTTTAAATATAATTTAGCAATAAATTCACTTCTGCTTCAATGCCGCTTATTCAATAGAATGATATTCTGTCAGTTTATTTTGAAGGGACGCACTGCATTGAAATGAATCACACAGAAGCATTGCTCAGCTGCTTTGAATCTTTTCAATAAATTCATGAGGATCAGAAATTTTGTCTGAATAAGAATAACTCTGAAAGGCCACATTTTGTGCCTACAAATGGATTATATACTAGTGTAGTCTAATCATAAATCTGCAAAAACTGCACAGGCCTGGGAGGGAAAAAAAGAGAGGTATTTACATTGTTCATTCATTGTCTCCCCTTTGGCTTGTTCTATATTTAATTGTCAACTAGATTGAAACTGTCAGCATAAGTATTAAAACTGTATTGACTTGCTTTATAGGAGGGAGGGCTATATAAAATAAACACATGCAGACCAAAGTGCCCAGTGTCGCTGCACAGAAGCATTTTGTAGCAATGAATGGAGTCAGTATCTGAAACCAATCCATGATAGAACCCAGATTCAAGGGTGGACACAGGGAGATCAGTTTTATAGATAAAAGCAGCAAATCAGCTCTACTATACTGAAATAAAGAGGTGGAGGAATTTGTCAGCTCACTGGAATTCATGACCCAGACAAAATTTTTACAGCTCGTTTACAGGGGATGTACAGCGCAGCAGCATGCTGGAAAAGCCTCTCATATAACACATGGGCTCCAGGTGGGTGGCCTGTGAGTTTATAAGCTAGGACACTCAGCAGCATCCTAGCAAGCACCAATGTCAGTGCAAAGAGCTTATGTGCCCAAATGATAGTGCTTCATGTAGGCAGTGCCATTTGCTCATCAGTAAAAATGTGGGTGACTGAAAGAGAAAAGCAATAAAAGCCAGTAAGAAATACTCCTGCTACTGCCATGATCTGGCTTCCTGTAATGACCACACATAAATCCAAAGAAAAAAATAAAGAGAGATAAAGGGAATCAGGAGAGAAAACAGTGCAACTCAGAGAGGCATTGGTTCTGGATCCTGTTACATTGAGCTCCAGCTACTAAGTGATCTTCTGAATCAAAGTCCGGAACCAGGAGCCTAGGAGTGGCTCAGTCAAGCCCTCAGCCCAGAGCAAGCCCACCTTCCCATGGGACCTGTCCAGGGTTCTGAAGGATCAATCAAACTTGTTCTGACAGTATATTACCTGTAGCCTCTACCTGGTGATGCTGTGCGTTTACTACCTGCTTCATGCCACTTGGTTTCTCAGTACTTACTGGAAGGATAAGTGATCTTTCTAGGCCAGTGACACATTTGAAATTTTGAGAGCATGAAGTGATGCACTCATACAATAGTTGCCATACACAAAACACCTTTTTACCAGAATGTTCTATAATCCCACTGGGACCCTTCTGGCCCAGAACAATTCCTACAAATAAATAGGATACTTGAGCTTTGCAACACAAAGTTTCCTCTTAAAGTTGTTATTGTTATTTTTTAAAAAATAAATGTCCGGTAGCACTGAGTGCCTGATTGTATCATGAGAGACGCCTGGGAGAATGTCCGCCCTCCCCAATCCCACATTTCTGCTCTATTATGAATTCATCCTTACCGCAACCAATATACTCAAGAAAAACTTCCTAAAGCATGCTTAAATTGCAAATCTGCTCCCTTCAAGAGACATTCAGTCCTCTCTAGAACCAAACTCCTAAAACTTACTAGCTATCCATTTGATTGGATGACAGAATTCTAGTAATATGAGAAAGCATCCAGTTTGAATATCCATACATTTCCAGGCCATTTATAGAATTGCAAGCCTATACTGTGTCTTCTTCAAATATTCCCCTTCCTGTTACCTCCAGGGTTTGAAAGTTCTGGACACCTTTAAAATGGACTGGAAAGCAATATGAGATCTCCCTTATTAGTTTCATCCAGAACATGAAACTGCTGAGTACTTTTTAAAGAATGCATTGATCAGTACACTATCTGATCTCCCTTATACTAAAAAGAATAGAGTGGAACTCATTTAAAATTCAATATGGCTAAAATGATGAGATCAGATTTAGGCTGACAACCAAGTTTTAGTGAGATCACCATCTACTTTTAGGTATGACATAGCCTTTAATGTTACAGAATGAACACTTTATTTAAAATAATTTATTTCATTTAAAATTAGGAAGACCTGACCGAATGAGTTGCTCAACAGTGAAATAGGCTGCTTTAGAAGGCAGTAGGTCTTAATTTGTAAGCAGAAGCTGGGACAGTGTCCTAGTAAGATAGCAATAATAGAGAATTTCTGACTGGATGTTGTAATAAATTACCTTTGAAGTCCCTTCCAACTTGAGGTCAGAGGTCTGTAACAATCAGATCTATGCACAATGATTATGATTTTAAGAGGTGGTCAGCAAAGTGTTTGGGCAGTTTGAATGATGAAGAACATTGGTGATATGAGCCTTAAATATTTAACACAAATATAATTCTAGGCATTAAAACAATGAGATAAATTATACTGTTACAACTGAATAACTTATGAACTAGCATGCTAGAACAGAGCCACAGGTTATAACTGACAAATGACCTTTGCAAACCTAGTACATTCTAGATGTATTGGATTACAAATCCTGTTATTATTAGAATTGTAAATCAACACATTTGGAAGGAATCAGGCTGGGAAAAGTTGTGTTACTACTTCATTTCTAAAACTAGCCAGCTAGATGTCTCTATTCTTATGCAAAGCATGATGTTGTTGTGAATAAACCAACTCAGTTATCATGAACTTCTCATGATAAGAGAGGCCTATGTCTAATCTTTTTTTAAAATCCAACTGACTTTGTGGAAATTATATTAAATATTGTATCACCAAGTTCTTAGCAATTCTACCATGTATCACACATCATTAGAGCTATATGAAACAAGAATGGGAAGAAATCCCATTTGCTACACTCATACATTTAATGAACTGCTATCAATTTAATCCATCAGGTCCTATTTTTTATTATACTGTACCAGAGAACTGCAATGTTTCTGCCTTTCCTTACAGGGAAGAACAATGTCCTTATCTGAGAGGAATTACCAGGACTGCATATAACATTCTAATCAGATTATAGATGCATCCAACTTTGGAGTGGAGTTTTCTTTGCAGCTTAACAATAAGATTTTTTTTTTTTTTTGCTACAACAGTGTCACTTTTGTTTTCAGTGTGGGAAATTGAATAGGTTTACATGCTATGGTTCCCAAATCCATATCTCTAACATAGAGATATCTATTTGTACAAGGGAGGTGTGCAGATGGGCAAAATGGTTCTTAATGCTTTCCACAGCCACCATTTTTCATCCTAGAAATATATATTCTTGCCATTTTCATTTTGGGACTTACTTTTAAGATGATAACTTCCTGGGGTAAATCTATGGAGACACAAACCCACCATTACAATATTATAAGCAAGTGTGCAGGGATCTGCAAGGGACAATGGGTGAAATGGGAGTGCCAAATCCCGCCCACCACAGCTTGCTCTGTTTCCCCCATTTTCTATACGAGGAAACTGCAGGAATTGAGACTCTAAATTTTCTTTGCTAAGTACAACAGTTCAGCCCTGAACACCACGGAATCTGACCCAGGGTAGAACACAGAAATAGTTAGCAATAACTTGAAACTCTTAACTCAGTTGTATTATCATTACTATTATTACAATATTTTTATCCTGCCTTTTTAATATATAACTCAAGCTGGCAAACATATTTAATACTCCTACCTATTTGCCCCACAACAACCACCCTGTGAGGTGGGTCGGGCTGAGACAGAGGGACTGGCCCACAGTCACCCAGCCGGCTTTCACGCCTAAGGGAGGCCTAGAACTCAAGAGTCTCCTGGTTTCCAGGCCAGCACCTTAACCACGACACCAAACTGGTTCTCAGCTGAAAGAAAATCCAGCCAAGCAGAGTGTTTAATTGTACGTACAGTATACCTTTGCAAGCACCCTCTTTTTTAAAACAAAGAGTAAAGGGGAAAACTAAGTAAAGCAACCTCACAACCTGCAGGCAACATGCTTCTAGTACTTCAATATCCAGTGGACTGAAGGAGAAGCAAAAAGAGGAAAGGAAGAGGAGCAAAGAAGGGTTGGAGAAAGGCAAAGACCCCCATAATTTAGAAATTGAGGACAATCTCCATGCTAAAACCTTTGGTCTGAGTTATAACTGACGACTGGAATCATATAAGGAGCACCTCATGAACATTTTCAGAGCCACGTTAAGCTTGACAACTAGAAAATAAATGACTTCACCTACTAAGTCTGCAAACATTGTAGGCAGTTTGTTTCTTCCCTTCCTCTATGGCAGGTGACTCAGCTGGCTTCAGATATTTGAAAATTCCAGAATCTTTCTTAAAATCAGGCAAACATTTACCCTTGGGATGTGTTTATCGTTTTAATCTGATTTTATATGATTGATTTAAAGTTGGTCAATGGCCCTAGAAATGTAATCAAATAAAACTGTGGCTTGCTTTAATTAGAAGGATGTGAATTAATCCATACCATCAGGTCCTTCTAGTTCCGTGATTCCATGAACAGAAGAGAGAATAAATTGTAAATGATATGTTGTTTTAAGCATTTTAGGAGAGGGTGCAAAAAACCCTCCAACAGAATAAATGGTTTCATGAACTAATGCTATCTTTAATAAAAAAAATTTAGATCTCCTGCAAACCATTTTTCCCCAAGGTCTACAACAGAAAGCCTGATCCAGAGAGCAAATTCCATTTTCAATTTCTTCTAGTCCAGTATTTCTCATTATATACTCTGCATATATTAAATAAATAACAGGACATTATGCAACCGTGATGCACCCTTCCTCAATTTTGAACCATTTACAGTGATTGTTCCAAATAGCATTCTAAGTGTTTATTTATTTATTTATTTATTAAATTTCTCACCCGCCCATCTCCCCCCAATGGGGGAACTCTGGGCGACACTCTGAAGTGTTGCTTCCAGTTATGATACAAATTTTTCAACAGGCAGTTGAGGTGGCTCAGTACAGCCATGTTTTTAAGGGTCATCCATAATTTGTTATGGGTTTAAACAGTCCAAAGCCTTTGTATTATCAATAAAGCAAATTTAGTCATCTTTTGCAATAACTTTGCCTTTCCCATTATTCATCAGATGTTAGCAATGTTATCTTGAGGGAGGGGAGTTGTCTCTTCTGAATCCAGCTTGTACATCTGGCAGTTGTTCTTCCATGGATTACAAAATCTTCAGCATTACTTTACTAGCATGTGAGAGAAGTACAATTGTTTCATAGTTTCAGCACTGCCCTTTTTTGGTACTGGAACTAATAAATAAAGTGATAAAATAAATAAATTGATCTTTTCTTATCTCTGGGCCACTACTGTATTTTCCATGCATGCTTAAAAACTGCACATAGCATTTTAACTGCAACATCCTGTAAGATTTTAAACAGTTCTGCTAGTGTTTCATGAAACTAGTGTTTCACCGGATAAACTTATGGAATATTGGTGAGGTTATATCTTGTTAGTCTGCTTATTATGTTTTCTTTAGCTTAAGCTGTAATTTTGCAAGAAGGAGCCTATGATCTGTGCCACAATAGGCAACAGGTCTTGTTTTCTTCACTGAGTACAGCTTTTTCATCTTTGCTTGATAATATATATAATCAACTTGATTTCAACGTTGTCCAACTTTTAAGTAGTTGGGAAAAGGTGGTTGCTATAACCATTGAATTTTCTTGGCTGAACTCTGGTAGTTTGTCTCCTGCTTTGACTTGTGCACTGAGAGAAATGTTGCCTTTATTCCAAATACCATTTTGCTCCCAACTTTAGCATTCTAGTTCTCCTATATTTAGTATGATGCCTTTTTTTTGGGGGGGGGGGGTGCTTTAAGTTATTACAGAAAAACTTCCACTTCCTCTGCATCTTTGGTTGGGACATAAACACATATCACTGTGATACTGATTGGCTTGCACTGAATTCAAATGGATATCATTCCATCATTGGGAGGGTTGAATCTGAGCACTGACTTTGACACCATTTTGTTAATAGTGATGGTTCCATTTCTTCTATGATTTTCTTGTCTGCTTCTCCTCTGATGAGAAATTGTTGTTTAGTCGTTAAGTCGTGTCCGACTCTTCGTGACCCCATGAACCATATTGTGCCAGGCCTTCCTGTCCTTCACTGCCTCCCTGAGTTTGCTCAGTTTCATGCTCATTGCTTCAGTGATGCTATCTAACCATCTCATCCTCTGCCGTCCTCTTCTCCTTTTGCCTTCAATCTTTCCCAGCATCAGGGCCTTCTCCAAAGAGATCTCTCTTCGCATTAGGTGACCAAAGTATCTGAGCTTGAGCTTCATTATCGATCCTTCCAATGAGCAATCAGGGTTGATTTCCTTTAAGATTGACTGGTTTGACCTCCTAGCAGTCCAGGGGACTCTCAAGAGTCTTCTTCAGCACCACAGTTCAAAGGCATCAATTCTTTGGCGCTCAGCCTTCTTTATGGTCCAGCTCTCACAGCCATACATTACTACTGGAAAAACCATAGCTTTGACTATGCGGATCTTTGTCAGCAAGGTGACGTCTCTGCTTTTTAATATGCTATCTAGGCTTGCCATAGCTTTCCTCCCAAGGAGCAAGCGTCTTTTAATTTCATGGCTGCAGTCTCCGTCTGCGGTGATCTTGGAGCCCAAATAAATGAAGTCTGTTACTGCTTCCATTTCTACCCCTTCTATTTGCCAGGAATTGATGGGTCCAGATGCCATGATCTTAGTTTTTTTAATGTTGAGTTTCAAGCCAGCTTTCGCACTCTCCTCTTTCACCCTCATCAAGAGGCTCTTTAGTTCTTCTTCACTTTCTGCCATTAGGGTGGTATCGTCTGCATATCTGAGGTTGTTGATGATTCTCCCTGCAATCTTAATTCCGGCTTGTGATTCTTCCAGCCTGGCATTTCTCATGATGTACTCTGCAAATAGGTTAAATAAGCAGGGTGACAGTATACAGCCTTGTCGTACACCTTTCCCTATTTTGAACCAATCGGTTGTTCCATGCCTGGTTCTAACTGTTGCTTCTCGGCCCGCATACAGATTTCTCAGGAGACAGATAAGGTGGTCTGGTACTCCCATCTCTTTAAGAATTTGCCACAGTTTGTTGTGATCCACACAATCAAAGGCTTTTGCATAGTCAATGAAGCAGAAGTAGATATTTTTCTGGAACTCTCGTGCTTTCTCCATGATCCAGCGAATGTTGGCGATTTGATCTCTAGTTCCTCTGCCTCTTCGAAACCCAGCTTGTACATCCGGTAGTTCTCGGTTCATGTACTGCTGAAGCCTAGCTTGTAGGATTTTGAGCATAACCTTGCTAGCATGTGAAATGAGTGCAATTGTGCAATAGTTTGAGCATTCTTTGGCATTGCCCTTCTTTGGAATTGGAACATAAACTGACCTTTTCCAATCCCGTGGCCACTGTTGCGTTTTCCAAACTTGCTGGCATATTGAGTGCAGCACTTTAACACCATCGTCTTTTAGTATTTTAAATAACTCAGCTGGAATACTGTCATCTCCACTAGCTTTGTTGTTAGCAATGCTTCCTAAGGCCCATTTGACTTCACTCTCTAGGATGTCTGGCTCAAGGTCAGTGATCACACCAGCGTGGACATAGGGACATTAAGATCTTTCTTGTATAGTTGTTCTGTGTATTCTTGTCACCTCTTCTTAATCTCTTCTGCTTCTGTTAGGTCTCTGCCTTTTTTGTCCTTTATCATGCCCAACTTTGCACTAAACGTTCCTTTCATATCTCCAATTTTCTTGTAGAGATCTCTAGTCTTCCCCATTCTATTGTTTTCCTTGATTTCTTTGCATTGTTCATTTAAGAAGGCCTTCTTATCTCTCCTTGCTATTCTCTGGAAATCTGCATTCAGTTGCTTATATCTTTCCCTTTCACTCTTGCTTTTCGCATTCCTTCTTTCCACAGCTATTTGTAAAGCCTCATCAGACAGCCATTTTGCTTTCTTGCATTTCTTTTTCTTTGGGATGGTTTTAGTTGCTGCCTCCTGTACAATGTTACGGACCTCCATCCATAGTTCTTCAGGCACTCTGTCTACCAAATCTAATCCTCTAAATCTATTCATCACCTTCACTGTGTACTCACAAGGAATATGATCTAAGTCATACCTGAGTGGTCTAGTGGTTTTCCCTACCTTCTTCAATTTAAGCCTAAATTTTGCAGTAAGCAGCTCATGATCTGAGCCACAGTCAGTTCCTGGTCTTGTTTTTGCTGTCTGTATAGAGCTTCTCCATCTTTGGCTGCAAAGTATATAATCAATCTGGTTTCGGTATTGACCATCTGGTGATGTCCATGTGTAGAGTCGTCTCTTGTGTTGTTGGAAAAGAGTGTTTGCTATGACTAGCTTGTTCTCTTGACAGAACTCTATTAGCCTTTGCCCTGCTTCATTTTGTACTCCAAGGCCAAACTTGCCTGTTATTCCGATTACTCCTTGACTTCCTAGTTTAGCATTCCAATCCCCTATGATGAAAAGGACATCTTTTTTTGGTGCTAGTTCTAGAAGGTGTTGTAGGTCTTCACAGAACCGGTCAACTTCAGCTTCTTCAGCATCAGTGGTTGGGGCATAGACTTGGATGACTGTGATATTGAATGGTTTGCCTTGGATACGCACTGAGATCATTCTGTCATTTTTGAGGTTGTACCCCATTACTGCCTTTCCCACTCTCTTATTGACTATGAGTGCAACTCCATTTCTTTTAAGGGTTTCTTGGCCACAGTAGTAAATTCACCCATTCCCGTCCATTTCAGTTCGCTGATTCCCAAGATGTCGATGTTCAATCTTGTCATCTCATGTTTGACCACATCCAGCTTGCCTTGGTTCATAGATCTTACATTCCAGGTACCTATACAATATTGTTCTTTATAGCATCGGACCTTCTTTTCGCTTCCAGATACATCCACAGCTGAACGTCCTTTCGGCTTTGGCCCAGCCGCTTCACTCTTTCTGGAGCTACTTGGAATTGCCCTCCGCTCTTCCCCAGTAGCATATTGGACACCTTCCGACCTGAGGGGCTCATCTTCCGGCGTCATATCTTTTAGCCTTTTAACATTGTCCATGGGGTTTTCTTGGCAAGGATACTGGAGTGGGTTGCCATTTCCTTCTCCAGTGGACACATTTTGTCAGAACTCTCTGTCATGACCTGTCCGTCTTGGGTGGCCCTGCACGGTATAGCTCATGGCTTCACTGAGTTACGCAAGCCCCTTCGCCACGACAAGGCAGTGATCCATGAAGGGGCTGATGAGAAGTAACCCATCCCAATTAATTTCTTTTTGTTGATTCTCAGAATGTCAATATTCAGCCTTGACATTTCTGCTCACACAACATCAAATTAGCTTTGATTCATGGTGTGACATTCCATGTACCAGTAGTGCATACATTTTTGTATTACTGAACTTTCCTTTTGCCTCTGGCCACATCACTAGTTTGATGTCCTTGGGGCTTAATTTACCTGTATGATAAATACCAGTGCTACTATGCTTGTCCTCCACTCTTCCCCAGTAGCTCGTTGGATACCTTCTGATCTGGGGAGACTTGTATTTCAATATCATGTTGACACTGTCTTAATTGTGAATAACCATTTTGGTTTTTTAGCAGAATACTGGAGCATATTTCCGGTGTATTTAGTCTGACCCCTTGTCTATGACCTGACCTCATGGGTGACCTTTCTGAGAATGT
This sequence comes from Python bivittatus, assembly GCF_059951505.1. Taxonomy (NCBI): domain Eukaryota; kingdom Metazoa; phylum Chordata; class Lepidosauria; order Squamata; family Pythonidae; genus Python; species Python bivittatus. The sequence continues at coordinate 2,492,236 of NW_028277096.1, forward strand.
ATACCCCCAATGGTATATAGCTCATAGCATCACTGGAATGCACAAGCCCTTCCCCACTATAAGGTACAGTTCCATGTTTCATAAAGTCTGATTATGTAGATTTGTTCTGTGGAACCAATGCCCCTACTGAGAAGGAGTGTGTGCATTAGTCATTGTGGGTTTTTAAAAATGTTATAGCTGCTTAATGGGATGATGCCACAAAAAAGAGGCTCTTACCAAGGGACTATAGTGTGAAAAGGGCACCTGTGTTGTGCTTCTCACTGGAAAACCTCCCACCAATTATATAGCCTTGCACCTGTCTAGGGCTGTTTCATCTAGCTCAGATGACAACTTTGGCAGACTGAGCAAGTGCACATGACATGCCCTGGAGGAGCGCTTTGGGTCTAAATAGTTGCAGTCCATAAGGACAGACTGAAGGATAAAGATTCAGGTTCAAATCTCAGTTGGGCATGACCCCCATGATCAAATTGTTCTCTTGGCTGTGGTTCCTCAACTGTAAAATGGAAATAGCAATCAAAAAGTCACAATTCCTTGGGACTAGTTGATGAATATCAATCTCAGCCATTCACACAAGGCTCATTAATAGCTATATCCATGGGGACTAAAAGAGCCCCCATGTAGTAAGTCAGTATACCTGAGTCGCAGATGGTATGGACTGACAATGGGGACAAAGTTAGTTTGCTGCTTTGAATATATTGGCAGACAAAAATTCTACATACTGAAAATTTCCATACAAATTAATTAGAAGCAAATTATTATTATTTTAGTAGTAAAGCCTGCACAGTGGTTATGTTGGTTGTTCAGTTTTTTATACCTGCAGACTGTGTTACACATTTTTTAATATGTTTTTTATATTGTATTCTGGTTTTTTTACATTGTTTTACAATTGCTGCTAGGCCACCCAAAGTCATGCATTTGAGATGGGCAGCTATATAAATCAAAATAATAAATAAACGAATTTTTGCTAATACACAAGCATCTCATCCATCTATCTCATTTACTTGCAAAACAACAAAATTGTGACTTCATCAAGAAGGCTTTTTTTGTAGTCTCTAGGCACTGAGGGCTTGAAAAGCACCATTCACAGAACAGGGCTGGTCTAAAAATCATCATGCAACTTTTGTGGGAAGGTGGAGTGCTGAAAAATTAACTGTCTTACCCCTTCCTTTGCCATGTTTATAGCTGTCTTGGCAGATGAACTTCAGACTGCTGCCACAGCCGCAAACTCCATGTCCTGCCAACTCTACATTATTGGCCTTGGAAGGGCTCCAGTCCTGGGAAACCATCCTAAAAGAATCTGCTTGATGCTTTTAAATAACAGCAGCCTAGCATGCAAAGCAGAGGCAGAGGAGCAGGCCTGGACTGCTGTATAAGCATGCGGGCAGAGCTGATTCAGAAGGCTTCCTCTGTTCTCTTGAGGTCCTCCCACTATTCCGAGGGAGAGAAACAAATGAGATGCTTGGTATGGAGGGAAAGGGCTGGCTTCTTACATCTTTAGAAGAAGCAAACTGGGAAATCTGTCAACAGGAGGAACTGCCCCTGGTGAACGCTTGGCAAAAAGAGGCTTAACTGTGGATTGTTTCCATTCACTGTAGCTTCCACCTGCTGCTTCATACCTTTGCTTTCCTTTAGACAGTGCCAATTAGTGTTCTCTCTGCCAGAAAAGATTCCACTGAGAATCCTGATTATGGAATTTAAAGGGTATTTGTTTGATGCTCTGAGATTTAAAACTTCCTCTTTTCACCTTGTCAGAAAGTCTGGGACAGAGATGGGCAGCATGTTGATGCCTTAGGACTGCACTTAATATTTTGGGGAGTAAATGGGAGTTGCAGTTGTGATGATGTGGGCTGGGCCAGGGTTTTCTGGGTGGTTTCCTTTGTTTTGGGAGAGAGTTGGGGGGTTGGTTTCTTAAATAATATTAAGTCCATTTTCAGCCTTTACCCATCTCAAATTGACAAGAAATCAATCCACCAGTTTTCAACAACTTATTGCATAGGAAGGAGAAAAAGAGATAAGGGAGAAAGTGAGAATCAGCTACAGTTGTTTTAATACCACCAAATGAATCCAGCTTTAGAGTCTCCTATGTATCAGTAGGTTTGCTTTTTGGAAGCCAAGATGCCCAATGCCAGCAAACCAATTTCCTTTGCACCATCATCAACACAGATGGGGCACTAAAACACCTCAATCCCAGCCTATGAAGCGAGGTACTTGCTATGTAACAGTTCTACAGACGAGTAAAAGACATTATAGTTCATTAGGTTGTTCCATGGAACTTTCCCTAGCAACAGCAACCACCCTTCAACATGCTCTCACATTCAGTCTTGGGCATGTAATACATTATCCTTGAATGTTATGTACACATTTGCATATCCATGGCAAAATCACACCTGTTTATTTCTAAGGTCTTAAAAAAAAAGCAAAATATTGTAGCCTTTTCCTAATGTGGAAACCAATTTAGAAAAAGGGAAGGCAGCAGAAATCAGGAGGGCTAAGCAGGTTTCTTAATAATCACTTCTCTTATAGCTCCTCTTAGCTCTTATATCTAAGAAGCTTTTTAGCTTCTTAGCCACTCCCCCCAACTGCTTACCTTTATCATTATGCCCTTCTGCTCCCTATTGAATAAACAGTTCTTGCAGAAGACAGCAGCTATAGAGTGCTGAGCTCAGATTTCTCCTATATCTCCAGCAGAATCAGAGCTCAGTGAGAATAACAGCCTTTTGGTATTCAAGCCAAAAATCTATCTAGGCCAGCATCCTGTTTCCATCAGTAGTCTTTAAAGCAATAGGTCTCTCCTTTTATTTGACCTCAAAAGTTGGTACTGAAAGGTGGATGCTCTTAAACAGAGAGCTCAGTTCCCATCCTGTTTAGCAACCTTCTGCTCCATTAACCCACAATATCATTTAACCTTCCTTACTCTAACAACTAAGGGAAAGACTCTTAACTGCTTATTCTTAGGAAAGGGCACATAAGGCAGTTGTGGGACTAACAAGGGAATCCACAAATACTACCTAAAAATATTTAATTTCTATGAGTTCTAGTTCGAAATACATTCATACATCGCATTTGCAGAGACAACCAGAGGTGGAGATCACTAACAATCAGAAATGAAAATCTAATGAGCAAATCAGCATTTATAGATTCTTTGTTGGGAATAACAGAAAATGTTCTGGAAAGGGACACCAACATGATTAACACTCAACCCCAAATGCTGAAAGTTCAAATAGTACCTTTTGATGGATAATGATGGCCATAGCCACTTTTCAGCCATCATTTCATGCCCCAAAGGTTAGAAATAAATGTAGTGTAAATGAGGTGAGGTTCCTCCCTCCCTTCCCCAAACAACATAGTCAGCAGAAACAGATAAGCTGCCAGCAGAGAGCAAAGCTCAAGGAAGCACACACTGAGGTAGCAATTGTCCTAGTTAATGTTCAGCCATGCTATGCCATGCCAAGGAGACTAATGACTGCTGAAAGTGCCCATAAGCCAGAAACTCTTAAGCACTTACCTCCTCGAAAAATCCCTTCAGTTTCCATCTGTAATGTGCATGAAATCTGATGAAGTACAGCACCAAATGCATGTTTCCAAAAAGATCCCCTTCTCTCTTTCAAATAGTGTATAGCATCCGGGTTCTGCAATAGCTTTCGTAAAGTGCCAGAAAGCCACAGAGGCCCATGGCACTAACTTCTCCACATATTATCTAAAATTATTTGCCCTAGTATGATTTTTCCAGAAACCATTTTTTCTAACACTCGCAAAAAGGCACAGGCAAAAGTGTCAATTTACAATTAAAAAAACATGTGGAATTATTATTTACTTTTCAAAACCAGCATCATGAGTTTGAGCAGAAGAATTTGGATCACATTCACAGGAGTTCCTTGCCACTTTTAAGCCATCTTCTGCCACTTGGGGTGGTCTGTCTGAATAGCTTTGAAAAATACTAGCAGCTGCAAAAGGGCTTCCTTCAGTCCTGTCCAGAATGTTCCATTAACCAAGGCTCACTATCATCCTGCATGAACACAGCTGAGAAAGACAAAGCGACTTTGCTAAACCATAAGGAACTTTTAGACATTTTGAAGCATTAATTTTTGAGAATTGCATATTGAAGTTTCTGAAGCTTAGGGTTAGGGTTAAAATTAAATTTTTCATTTCCTTATAGCAACAAAGTTGAAATCCCTTGTGATCTGGTAATTATATATTTTTCCCAGAGATATGAGGCTGCCATTTACAGTAGAATCAGACAAGTGCCCTATTGCCTTCAAAACTGCCTACTCTGAGTGGAAACAGATATCTGAGTTCTCATGCAGAGATCTTTTCCTTTCTCTTGGCATCCAACAATTATTTAATTTAAAAATGTTGAAATTGAAATAAGGCTCTTCCAAAATCAGGTATCTAGTGGAAAATGTTATGTTTTATATACAGATTTTTTAAAAAAATTAAGCTAACTGTCTGAAATAGAAGGTGATTAATCCAGCTGATTAGAATCTCAATAAACTTTCACAAATATTAACAACACCATCTCTTTTTGTCTCTAGCATATTTATATTTAGCTTGCAGCAAGAATATTCTGATTGCTAACAAGGAAAGCAGCCATTTCATTTTCTGTTCCTACTGAGAGCCATGCATTATTGTTTGCCACAAAATAAACATAGTATGTAAACTGTCTCCTAAGAGGCCTAAATGAAAGGTGTAAACATGAGAAAACATTAACATGTGAACATGCTTATTATGGGCTACGTGGACTGCAGAGATCACAAGTATCCTTGGCAAGAACGTCAGAACCTCCCTTTCATTCCCCCATTCTCGATGTAAAGAAAACTTCCTTGGGATGCAAAGCATAGTCTTTCCTCCTTGGCAAGCTGACAGACTATGTGCCCTATGTTTTGTCTTTCAAATTAGCTACCAATGCTACAAAGCAAGCATTCAATTCAGAGGGAAACATGGAGTGCCTCTTTCTCTCATCTAAGCATGAAGAGACTCCAGAATAGACCTTGGCAGGGCCCCATTTCTCATGCTCCCAGCTGCTAGCAATTTAGCTACAGTGGGAGAAATGAGAGAACCTCTCTCTTGAATTGTATGAGCACAGAAATTCAAAATGAAAATCTAGATATTTCTGTCCCCTCCCCCCCATGCTATTGGCTTCTCCTCTCCCAAAATAATATTTTCAGCAATGTGCAATTATGCCCAACAACATTTTACTTTGGGATGACTCAATGGATGGATTTTGTAGTATAAGGCTTGGATTCTACCGCATACTGTAGTATATGGCTCTGATTACTTGTCTGATTATCTCAGCAATATTTTCTTGCAGAAAAGTGATAACACTGAATTTTCATCTAATGGAGAAATGTTGTTTCTCCCAGAAACCATTCAGACTTCCAGAAAGTGGTGGGTATTTGTTCACATCTCAGCATTCCTAACTGTGCCATTAATTGTGGCTCTTGCTTTCAAGTAAGTGATGGGTTTAGTGCATTGGCAGCCAAATGGAAATCCACTGAATTCACATACATGTATTTAAGCAGATACAATTTTAAAATGCAGAAAGGTAGAAGGACTGCATAAATGGATGCTTTAGGCCAAAGTACCCACAATACAATGCACCAAGGCCAGAATGATGACATCATTCTCCAAATGCCACCATTACGTACTTGTGTCTTGACACCTGATGCGATATAAATAGTAAATTGTCATGTATGTGTCATCATCCCACCTCCTGCCCTAAAGAGGTGGCTTTGAGTGATATTCATAATTTCATAATTTTTGTTACTCAGTAATATCTGAATGAAATTGAAATAAAATAAAAGAAGAACTGTTCATAATAAAATTCAATGAAAAAGGTTAGCTGTAGCACTGTAGAAATATTAGTTATAGTTGGAAGATCCCATAGTTATTCTTAGCATCCAGACTTGAATGAGACGTGATTCTGGCATATGATTTCCTATCCCATTTCACCATTACACTAGACTGAACAGGCAACTGAAGACAACAAGCATACTTGTATTATATAATGCTGCCTGATATTGCTCGTTATAAAAAAAATTAAAGGGGACCTCAGGGCAAGCATCCATGGTAGGCTCTACAAGAGTCGGTGATCCTTCAATCTGGATCAGAATGGCAAGGATCTGTGTCTACGCAAGTAGATGATGTAAGAGAGCACAACTGAGGACTTGAAGATACTGGAGCTTACAGATGAATTACAACAGGCTTTTCCCATCTGAGTTGAAGTGCTATCCATCCAACTTTGAGTTGGCAAAAAACTATAACCAGCATAAAATTTCTATTCTGCCTCTATTACATCTGCTTACAGAATGTAGTGTCCTGTTTGGGCACCTGAAGGTTATGTTAAGCACAGTGTTTGGTTGATTACTCCAAATCTGTTTCCCTTCCCCACCCTGAGAATATCACCACTTAAAGGAAAACAGCTACTGATCATCACAGCAATACAGGATTGGGGTAGAATCTAATGACTGAGTTTCTACACTCTTTCTCTTGCTAAATAAAATCTAAGCAATGGGAAGAGAAAGAAATCACAAAGGGAGCTAGGTGGCACATGCACTAAGAAAACATTTGTACAAACATACCAAGAGCATAGTAAAGCAGGAAACTGAAGCTCTAGCGTTATTATGCAATTCTGCAGCCATGCATATTTCTTTTACACAACAGCTTGCAAAGTTTGCACAGGACTGAATAATCCTTTAAGTCTGCAGGAGGTGAGCAGCTCCCTGAAGCAATTAGAGATCCCCATACACCCATATCTGCCTCCTACCCCATTGCCCCTCTCTTAAAAGCTTCTTGTGTCATCCAACTGCAACTATTACAGAAACATGTATAATTTTGTAAATTCAATCCCAAGACCAAAACCCAAGTCTTTACCAAACAAAATGTTTTTGCAATTTCTCAAACAGTACATCACATTAAAATAGTTAGCTCACAAGCTTCTTTTCAGAGGCCTGTTCAAAACACAAAGAGAAATCTACATTCTTTATCCTGAGTGCTAGAATGAGTATTAGGCAATGGCATAGAACTGGTCCTGTAACATCACTGGAGTTCCTTGGCTAGGTGATTCTTATGAACTTATTCTTATGAACTTGATAAAATTAGCTGTGCCTCTTTTTGTGACCAACAGATTTGATGAAGCAAAATCTAACGGTTAATCACCAAGGATTCTCAGTCTGAAGCTTGCCTGTTAATCAGCTGTTCTTATATTCAAATAGAACTAAAACTATGTATTAGCTTGGCAAACGAAAATAAAGTGACTGAGAGGATAGAGGAAGTATGAGTACGAACTGACAACCCAGCAAAATTGAATGTATCCTTGCTGTGCACATCGACTCCTGCTACAAATGCTCCCTGTCTCCCAAGCAGCTGGAAAGATAGAGGATCAACACTGCAGAAATAGTTGAGCATTGACCCTGATGTACCAGTTCTCCCTTGAAAAAGTCCCCAGCAATCACACACACACAGACAGTATAATATACGTGAGGTGGGAATACTGAATTTTCTTTGAAGTAGTTCAATTTACTTCAATGGGCAAAACAACTGATTGTATACATTGGCATGTCATACCATAAATAAATATCAAGTAGGTGAGGGGGGAATCTGCTTAAAAAATGTACTGTGGATTGTTTTTATAAACAGCTTTGAGGGAGTATTTTGAATATCAGAACAACAGGAAATATAATGAAGCTACATAACGTTTCTCTGCTTGCCAATTTCTTGCTCCAAATCCATATATCCCAAATAATTATCCACTAACTTTGCAGGATCC